>NC_046360.1:18964988-19660821 GCF_004027225.2 Strigops habroptila
CTTTCATTAAAATTGGATATTCTTCTCAGTCGAGGACAACTGCCCAGCTCACGGCTGAGCACTGCCAGAAGTGTCCTCATTGGAAGGAAAGTCATATTTTCATTGACCTTCAGGACCTACTTGTGCGGAGTTATGAAATGTGTGTTGTTTGACAGAAGATACTAAGTCCTTTAAAGTTTATGATCAAAAGTACCTATTATTTAATTGATTCCTTATTATGGTTTTCCTGAAAATACTGTCCACAAAGATAAAATTTGTTCTCCCTTAATTCAATTAGCTAAACTAAAGAAAACTGGATTTGTACGTAACATGTTACATTAAACATGCCATTAAAGAATGGACGTTTCTGGCAGTATGGATGTGCTGACACAATAGATCTGGAGCATCTGTTGTAAATAGAATATTTTTTGCACTGAGTCGGGTGGGTTTGCAAATTTTGGATGTTTTTCTTAATAAAATAAATGGAGAGAACATTTTACTTGTGAGAGTGTCAATGATAGAAATAATTGAAAGGTAAAAAATGGAAATAAAATGTATTGTTCCTGATCAGCATCTCTTTATTTCTGGTGTATTATGTGATCCGTAGGGCCATCTCTCAAGCTACATTTGTTTGAGTGATTTCACTTTCAAAAGAAAATACTGGAATCAAATTGGCTGCTAATGATTTCCAGGGAGCAGTTCAAAGCCTAAATTTAAGAAAGACAGCAAATGTATTATTGTGTGTAACATGACTCAGTGAGGCTTCCTTCAATCACAGGGGACCTTTTAAATGTCATTTTTAAAATATTCGAGTTTCAAGTGGCAGAATTTGAAATGAATGTGTCCCTCATTCCCATTTTTTTATTTTCTTGGAAAATACTGTTACTCTTCAGTAGTAACTTTCTAAGGTCACAGGCAGATTCCTAATACATTGCTTTATCTGTTGATGGTAGATCTAGAATTTGTAAGACAAATCCCCTCAAATGCCCCTTTTCTGATAGTAGGAGGCTGATTATCCTTTCTATGGTGGCATATTCTGCATAAGAAGTGACTTCAACTAGAGAACATTTGTAGGTACAGCACTAACACTCTCTGTCGTTAGAGAGGCCAAAGTCCCCAGTGTGAAAAGTTTCTATTTATAAGAAATGGAGCTAGGGAATTTAAGCCACTGCTTAAATTAAATTAACCTTGGGTTTTGGCTGGATAGTCTAGAAGTCTCTTATACAAAAATATACCCTATCCACCTTAAAATTAACTACATATGTAGAGAAGACTTGAAATAGCATACAATTTTTTACGTTTCAGCATAACCTCTAGTAAAAAGAAATCTGAAATCAGATGTTGACTTACTTAGGTGTGCGCGGTGGAAAACTCGTAACAACAGAGAATACTGATCCCAGTGGTAGAAACAGACCCCAACAGATACAAATGAGCAGCACGAGAAAAGATTCAGGATGGAGTCACGACCTTCTGAATGAAATAGTTCCCAGGTAAGAAGTGCAGTGCTGGCAGAACTGCCTGGTTTAGTCATCTGACGAGGTAACAGCTTGTATTTTCTGTCCCAAATGAAGTACGTTGTAGGGGAAACTGCACATGGGCAGGAGCATGGACAAAAGACTCATTTTTTTTTTTTTTACACCAGTAATTTGGTGTTATCAAAGTCTTAATGGGGTCCACTGTATTATTTGGAACTGTGAAAGTCTTGGGATACAAGAAAACTTGGAAACTGAAATTGAGAGCACATCATGTACCATCTCCTTGTAGGAAACAAGACCATTTCAAAAATAACCCTCTGCATGAACAGTTAGCAGCATGATTTATTTATTCTTAATGTAACTGAATTTTATATGTTCTGGGCTTTCTTTTGTAGTTGTGTTTATTTGCTTTTAAGGCTGTGTGGGAAAGGGTCTAAGTGGACCTTACCTCCATCTAACAGAGAGGATGCTCACTACTGGTGAGGATTCATCCACGACAGATTCAGTGAGATCACTCTTAGTGAAACTGTATTTTTCTGTGTGGGTTAATTACATTCCTGTAATCAACTTCTGGAAAATGAATACTGTCAGCAGAAAAATATAGCTGCTTTTTAAAAAATGCCAATTGCTGCACACTGGATTGTTGGAAATCTGTTCTATGTTCTGAATACATTACCAGACAATGAAGGCTAACAGCTAAAATCTTACTCCAAGTTTTGCCTCATTTATCTTCTCTTTATGTCTGTAAATGAAAATGTAACTATTGCATTTTTGTAATTCCCAGAATTCCTCAAGGATGCAGACTTTCCTACAAGAAAAAAAGGACATCTGTGGTGCACAGATGGAGCAAAAACTTATCCATAGAATAAGCAATACGACCAAATTAATTACAAAAAGTAGGCAGTGGAAAACGAGACACTCTTACCTTTTATTAGCTCATTCCTTCTTCCTGTAATAGTGTGGCTAAGTGGAGTGGCTAATGCATCATGAGCCTTACTGGGAAATAACAGCATTGAACAAAACCATCCTGACCAACCTGTGCTGTTTTCAAGAAAAAGGCGAGGATAGGGCTCCTTAAATCTGGTTAAATAACAGCACCACAGGATGTGAAACCCCTGGCTCATAAATTATAACTGCTTCAAGCACTGGTTGAGAGAGATTGTGTGTCATAAGATTGCCCAACATCTGGTTGAGAATTCTTACTAACAGGGCATTTAATCACATGCTTGACTTAAAATGCATACATTGCTACTGTTATTGAATAGGTCTGTCATTCCTTTCTAAGAGTAATGGCAACATACAGCTTGGGCTTGAATCGACAGAAGTTAAGAAAGAAAATAAAATAGTGTGATGTCTCAGTAAATTGGGCACTGCTGAGCCCCTCCTGGGATGTGGCTCCAGTATAAGTGAAGGCTGGATGCTAACAGCTCGTTCCCTTTGGTAGTTCTTATTTGTTACCCTGAAGTTGTGGCTGTTTTCCCTTTTATTCAGAGTACCTTGGAGATACGTGTGTACCACAGCTTTAAACAGAATATCCTATGAGGATATCTCACATCCTGAGAGGCTCGGTGTTTCTCCTGCTCTGCAGTTCCTCACTGCTAAGTTTGGGGATAAGCCGTAGTTAAATGTAGAATTTCTTTACATGATGAAATGCAGTTGTAACTCTAGGGAAGCATTTAAAAAAACAGCTTTCATTTCAAAGCCATTAGCAATACGGTTCATGTTCTGAATATTAAAATAAGACTCATTTAGAAGCGGTTTTGGTGTTTCAGAAGGTGCCTGCTACTGCAATGGTGGTTCAAAACATTGGAAGTCAATTACAAGTCATTCTGAAGTGTGAGAATGAGTTTGCCTTGGCTTCCGTAGTGAAACAGTTGTCTTCATTCTGAACCTTGCAAGCTAAGCAAGGGCATTTGTTCAAGAAAAACGTTCTTGTAGGAAACCCAGGACTGTACTGCTTGCTGTTTAGCAGCTAATTAAACATTTTTATGTACAGCAGATGCTGCATGGCGTCAAACCCTCCCAACCTTTAAAGTGCTTGTCATGCTGCCTGTGGACCGGTTCTTCCCATTGCAGGTGTTCCCGTACAGTTTGTAACCTGAACTGGCCGCGTCTGTCTCTTGCGTGGCTGAAATACCCATTGCATATCTTGATTTGGCTTTATGAACTTGCTTTGTGTATAGCAATATCATGGGTCATTTCTCGCTCTTTGGAGAGAGTTTTGCAAATCCCAGTTTAATAGTTCCTCGTTTACTCCATCTGTTGATCCGCTGCCAGCATTCAAGTCTGCGCAGTAAATCTTTGTGAGACATAAGAAAGTCCTTCCTCATCATCCATATAGGCTGAAATCTTAAACTGTGTTCTGTAAATCATTTATCTCTGTGCTTTTTAAAGAGTGGCCTACCTTTCCCCTTGAGGCCATTGGTCTTGAATGTATTTATTTTTCTGGCAGAGCGCCATGAATGAATCATGGCCTGGAGCAGCTTACGGTCTGAACTCCGCTCTATTGTTAACCTAAAATACTTCATGCAGTTGTTACAACGTTTTGCTATGTAAAACTTTTAATAGAAGAGAGATTGATTTCAGACTTGTTAGTTGCTTTTGAAGTTCCTTGGCACTATGTGGAAATGATTTCTTATGGTCATACAGCTGTAATCCACTAAAACAACTAGTGATTGTTGCACGGGAAGTTAGTACATGGGAATATGTTACCAACTCTTTGTTGTAATGAGGTGTGTTTGTCCTTTTCACAACAAATAGTCACTTTAGCTTTTCATTCCATTTGTACCTTTCCTGTTTACACCTTCCTGCTTCATTTCCATACTGCTTTATTGTTTTATTGTTTCTCTTCTTGACTTAACTCTCAAGTCTTTAATTCTGTTCTTCAGACATTCCTCTTTTCTGGTTTGGCTATTCCACAGTGGATATTGTTTCATGCTGCATCCCCTTTTTTCCTGTGTAACAGTGCTTTCATTAAAGGCAACCAGGCAGATGATTTATTTCTTGATGTCTTAAAAGGCTTCTTTGTAATGAAGAGCCTGGACCCAATCAAACTACTCAGGATTTCCGTAGGTGAGTCAGCAGCATGGGCCTTGCTGGCTCTGAGGGTAATAGTGCCAGTGGAGTATGTAACTCATCTCTTGCTTCAGAGGGAATAAACCAGATGACACAGGATGAATGGGAAGTCAAAGTCTGACTGGATACATAACCATAGATTCTGGTTTCCACTCCTCTTTACAGTCTAATCTCGGTATTGTGTCCCTTTGTGAGCAACCCATTTGGCTGCTGCTAAACTTATGATCTGGGGAGAGCATAAAACTACCAGCCAGGATGCTGACTTCCTCCATCAACATGCGTTAAGATGTGTTCTTTATCACTTGCTCATTTCCCCTTTTTCCAAGTATTTGAGCAGTGAGTTCCTCCAGGTGGCTGCTATGTGGCCCTTCAATGTCAGCTCCATTGGGCGCACCAGGCTTTGTTTCAGCAGCAGAGGCCGTGTTTCTCACCTGTGCTTCAGTGGGGTTTCTCTTTAGGTTTGATTGACCTTCAGTGTCAGTGAATTTGATGAACAGATGGAGAGCAACAGCTGCAACCTTACCGTAAATGGGGTGCCTCTAGGTAGCATTTGGCTGAGCATGTGCAATCCCTTTCTGTTGGGGAGCTGGACTTTACAGTATCCCACAGCTCCCTGATGTTTCCAACAAACACCTTTGTCAAATTGGGAAGAGAAGGATGGAGCTAGAGGCCGGTATTCCTGGGTGGCTTAGGGAACTGAACTGTAGGGTCCATGTTCTTTAAATCGATGGAGGTGGTAATGCTAGAGCCTGTTCTGACTTGGGAAACTGTAGAATAAACATAGCACTTGGTGCCTGTCCAGTCGAGGGGGACCCAAGCAGGGTGGTGACTCATGCCTTTTCCCAGCAATTACTTTAAAAATAGAATTGAAATTGAAATATGCTTTGCAGGTCAGAATGTCAGGTCAGTGTGTGTCTGATAGTTTTTCGTGGGTAAGGTGTTGACAGAGGACAAAGCATTCTTCATTTTCAAATTCACTTCTGCTGGCCATATAATCTGAATGTGTGGAAAATGAATTTTCTTTGTATTATCTACTGCAGGAAGAAGAGCTGTTACCTGTGTAAAGCTATTTTCAAGTATATTTTTGAGTGAACAGCTGCTCTGCCACTGCTGATACTGTAGTTTCATACAATTTTGTAGTGACCTTATTTACCTGGTTTTCTAGATAAAAATCTACAGTGCAGCTGTTAACTGATCCTGAACTTAATGACTGCTTTAGGGAGTCTCTTACTGTTGCGTGTTTTAACCTCTTATTCAAACTTCTTAAATCACAAATGTCAAGAAATTGATTAGGTTTTAGTACAGGAACAGGAAGCTTCAGACTATACATCCTGGAATTGTTCATGAAAACTCCCCAAAATTTCAGTTACATCTTTAGTCTCAGAACTTACATGTCATTTTTACCTTCAGAATCCAGCGTTCTGCCCAAGCCTTTCCATTAGTGGCAGATGGCTCTTTTGACAGTTATGCACATACTTTTTCTGAGATAATGAAAGTCATGCAGCTGCAAAGACCAGTATTCTGATCTGCCTGAAACTTCACGCCAGTGTAATGGCTATAGAGGATTCTTCCTGGTTTTAAATTTGGTAGAACTGGATTGTGAGGAGTTTGCCCCCATAAGGGACTGTCTTTAAAAAATAAGAATAAAAAATAATTCTAAAAAGTTATCGTAATACTCTTATTGTCCTTTGGTTCCTTCACTTGCCTTGGTTGTACTGAGAGGCCTTCTTTGACAGACTTGAGCCTGATGTTTAAGATACCTCCCCTACTCAATTAAACAAGCTAAGTAAATAGTTTAGTTAGCTAGCTCGTTTTGGCTTTATTAAACTCATTTGTCTGACTTCTCTTGCATGGAAGCTCTTTAGCTCTATGGTGCACTTGGTAAATTTGAAAGCTTCTGTTCCCACACCGTGGGTTATTTTTTTAAATCTCTGCCTGCTGCCAAGGTTTCTCCAAAGCTCCTCTGTTAAAATTAGATGTGCAGCATGGGAAGGGGGCAGTGTTTTTTGGGTTTGTTTGTGGTTTTGGTTTTTTCTTTTAATGTTGCCATCTTCAAGTTGTCTTGTTCTTAGGCACTGATGAAATGTCTGACTCACTCCCTGTACAAGACAATAGTGAGAGCCAAGAAGTATGTAGCTTCTTAGAATGCTCCAAGCAGTGGTGCAGGATTGGGAAGAGCTGACAGAAAGCAGCCTGCCAATGTCTGTCTCCTGATGCTGTCGCAGAGCTTTGGCACTACAGTCTGGGGCAAGGCTTTTTAAATCCAAATGATTTTCACAACAAAATCTAGCCAATCTTCTGTTTGTTTCCTCATTGCCTCCTAAGTCTGGTATTGGGGTATACAGCCTAAATGATGAGGCTGTGCACACTCTGCACACTCATGGTCTGCTCTGACCCTGCATTTTGTCAAGTAGTTGTCTGAGTCAGTAGCAATTTGATAGTTTGAAAGTGAGTTTGTACAGACAGCAGTCGATGATGAAACTACGTCACTGTGCTGTAAGTTCGTATGACATTTTAAAGTGGATTATATTTAAAGGTTGTACTTGCATAGATGCTTTTAAAGTAAAGCATCTGCTTTCTTCTGCTTTACTTTTTGTTAAGGATGTGTCTCCTCTGTTCCTTGTCTATTTGTGCCTGATTTCAATGGGATTCTTTTTCTAACGTAAAATTTAAATTGAGTGTGTTGTTTGTATTAAAACCAACAGAAAACCTCCCAGAACCCCAGACCCTTCTACCCTCCTGAGTTCATGACTGAACTGATCTGATGGCCGGCCGATGTTCCACCTGGATTAGCGCAGCTGCCCGAGTGGTGACATGGTTCCTGTCCCCTATAAAGGCAGGGACTGCAGGCAGTGAGGCTGTGCTGGGTCACCTCCAGCCTTCTGCAAGCCCTGCTAAAACCACAGTGGTAAAGGCACATCTGGAGACCTGCGGAGACGCCTGCTTGTTCTGATGAGATAACTGACCTTAGTCTAGAAGTCGTTGGTAAGAACTTCAAGTCCTCAGTAATTCCCAATATCAGACTAAGAGCTATAAAGTTGGCACATAGAAACAGTATAGTCTCATCCAACAAATGTGACTAAACTGGATTTTTCCAGTGTGATTCCCTGATGCATCTTTGAGCCAACAATTTGGGATATTCAAAAGGGCTTTAGACAGTCTTCTGGTGTCCGGTTCCTTTAAACAGGCGCGTTACTCTTGTCCATCAACCCACTGCTGGTATCTTTGGTTTAGAAGAAATTCTGGTGACTAAATAACCTTTTCTTACAGCCTTGAAATGTATGTAAATTATGTAGCTTACAGTGAGTTACTATGTAAACTCTGTAAATAATTGCATGTCTAACCATGAACTGCAACCTGTTCATGATTTTAATGATCCCAGTTGCACGAGTTTCTCTTGTTCTTTGTGAAAGTTAGGATACAAATCTAGTAGGGAGTTAAATCTATGGTGTGTGCGTTTACTGCACAAGAAGATGGGGAGAATCAGAAAAAAAAGTGGCTAACGAATAGAATACTCTGAATATTTACCTGCATCTGTGCATCACTGATTATACTGACCTTTCTTTTACACTGAGTTTGTTATTTGGAGTTTTGATGTGAACCAGTTGTGGTCATTTGATTGATGTTTAACAAAACTGTAACAAATGAAAGCCAGTGGGTTATGGCCAAAGGGGGCTTTCAATTTGTTAATCTGATGCTCCTTTTTCCCTTTCGTTTTTTTGCTCAGCTATGTTATCTGTCTTCATCTTATGGGAACCTCCATAGGCTGGAATCTTCCTCTTCTCTGGAACAAAGTGAGCAAAAAGTACCTGTGGTTAAATGTTCTGAAAGAACAGAGTTAGTGGTGTTCATATTTCTGTTTGACTCTGAAAGTATCTCATTGTTTGCTTGAAGATTATGCTGCTGTTATGACCCTGCTCCAACAGAAATTACACTGTCTCTTTTAATCTTCCTTTGGATGATGGGGCAGACAATTATGAAGAGGGCAAGCTTTGTCTTGAAGCAGGTAATAAATAACCATCTCCATCAACTTACAGTTTGGATCAACTTGTCTGTCTGGAATTACTGCAATTTAACACATTATGGTCTAGTGAAATAATAAACTATCTTCAAAAAAATGTAAAGTGTCTTTTTAAATCTTATGTGCCAGTGTTGTGAATTCGGGTGTGTTTTTATATAAGGTAGCTTTGAGGTGCAGTGCAAATGAATCTGGGTTTTCACAGGGAGGAGTTTGAGATTCAGAGTTCAGCAGGATTAACATTGAAGAAAAGATGTTTGCTTGTGGGGCTACGTAATTTTTATGATAAGATGTATTTTGAGATAGGATTTTAAAAGCTGCTGTCATTTGGTGTATATCCAACCTGTTAAGGTAAAACAAGATGTGGATAGATGAAGATATGAGTCGTAATCGAAACAATGACATACTTTATGAAGCCTGTGACAAATAGTGGTGTTTTGTGATAGCTTTGGAAAAAGTTTTTGCTTTGGGCAC
This sequence comes from Strigops habroptila, assembly GCF_004027225.2. Taxonomy (NCBI): domain Eukaryota; kingdom Metazoa; phylum Chordata; class Aves; order Psittaciformes; family Psittacidae; genus Strigops; species Strigops habroptila. Next base: position 18,974,010 of record NC_046360.1, read on the forward strand.
AGACTTAATCATCTGTGAGCAGAGGTCAGTGTACCTTGGGCTTCTCTTCAGACTTAGGGTAACTTCATGCATTCCTTTGTGTTGTAACAGAAGTATCTGTGTTGCTGTTGTTAGAAAAGCAAAAGTGAGGTTGCAGTAAGAAATTGGAAGAACTCTGATAAATTCCTCTCTCACATGCAGTGACTGCCAGCTGGCACGTTACTTCCTCAGATGGGCATCATCTCTTTGTAGCTTTACACTTGTCTTGTTGATGGACACAACACATGCCCCCTGCTGCTAGTCTTACAAGCTGAAATCACTTGAAAATAGTTCAACAAAGTAAGTGTGAGTCCCTTTCCACATGGAGATCCATGTCTAGTTAATGCTGAAGTTTTTCACAATAGGGAGGCATATCGCTGCTGTGGCCCATGTGTAGGGAGATACTTGCCTGAGGCGTGTTTAACCAGCTGTTGTTATAGTGGAAATGTTTTATTTTCTTAGTTGGACATGGAACACATGTCAGGATTCATTTCAATAATAATTACAAGATTAATGGTTGAGTAGGGTCTGTAGAACCAGGCTATCAGATCACCCTACAGACTGCAACTGCACTTGATACACGGCCTTTTTTTCCCCCCTCCTCTATATTAAAAAGGAAAATAATAATGTTAAAACAAGTTGTGAAACAGTGGTAACTGTTGAAAGAAATGTCTCAAAATATACCCAGAAACGACCTAGCAGCTTTTGTTGCTTGTGAAATCTTGGTGTCTGTCCGTGGAGCTGTGCTGACATGTTGTTCTGCAATGCCCAGTGGGCGCAGGGGATGTGGGCTGTCACACAGACTTGGGGTAGGAAATCCTTGCTCGCCAAAGCATCCTCCACAGCAGAAAACCAGGAGCCACTGCTGGTGCTATCACAAAGAGATGTGGTCACTCAGTCCTGGCTCCCTCACACAGTGGTTCCTTCTCCTGTTGCCTTGGCTGGACTGCACGGAGAATGTCACTCATTTCTTGGTGATGAAGGTGCATGTGGAACAAGAGTGGCAACTGGAGTCTGGCCCAGGATTTGAGCTGGACCTTCGGTGCTCTGCTCGGGTGCCTGGGTTTGCGATGAAGCACTTGTATTCTAGTTCAGGTACAAACCCTCAACTATCTGGGTCAGTTTGTGTTTCAGCAAAGTATGGTTTCACTGGTATCTGAGTCAGCGAAGAGCCTTTGATATCATTCAGTTATAAGGTAAATGCAAAATGAAAAATGAGTTTTAATACCCAGGCAAACCCAAATACACTTCATCAAACAAGACTGGGTTTGCTTTGCTAATGTGTGAGTTTGCCTTTTGAGCAGCTTGGCTGAGCATTAGCATGTGCTGAGTTCAGCAGCTTCAGCAAGGTTTTCTCATGGTGTGTTAGCTGGTAAGAGGTGTTCTCAAAGATTTCCAACGTTTGACAACTTGCGCTTTGTTATGTCTTGTGTTGTGTGTTAACAAGCATTCCACCTAACTGCAGTGCGGCGGTCTGCCCGTGCCAGCAGGGTTCCTACGGGAATGCACAGTGTCTCCATTCCCCAAAAGCTGATGTTCCCTCAGACTCTTCAGCTGCTTAATAAATATCCTGCTCCAAAACACTGGCTGGGAGCTGCCATAGCATATCCAAAGGATCAAAAGCTGTTTTGACCGCTCCTTTTTCAAGCTCCTCCTTGTCCCAGGAGCTCTGTCTCTTTAAACAAAGAAACTCTTCCTACCTCTTCCCCTCCAGCACTTACAACCGGGAGTGGCATGCTTTTTTCTTGGAGATACATATTAAAAAGGTTTGCAATTAGTTTGCAGCAACTCATTGTCCTGATATGTACCAACGTCTACTTCAGATCTTTTCTCAGTGCCTGTGGTTTGGTTTTCCATATTTCACAGTATTTTTCTTTTCTGGTTTATTTTTTTCTTTTTCAAGAATTTATTTCAAGAATGTATTTTTACACTATTATTTTGACTACCATTTTTCCAAATATTAGATCTTAAAACTCCTGTTCTGCTTGCTGGTAATGAAAACATTTTCTAGTAGTCTGTTAATACAGTATCAACTTAAAAAAATAAAGAGTATGGTACTATTTATAAATGTCATAGATGAAGAGTTTAAGAAATGTATAAAATAATGTTTATGGTTGTTATTAGACTATATGCCTTTCGGTTTTTTAGCAACTGAAATCTTTCTATTCCATGTACTGTGTGTGTTGAGTCTAAATCTGGATTTCATTTAGTGTTTGGAATGCACTTTTGGCTAGCTTTTGACAGCCCTGAGATCTCATGACCTGTCCTTGCAAGGATGTGAAAATACTTCAATATCAGTTAATCTTGCATGATTTTGATAGATTTTGAAGTTGGAACTGGGCAGTGCAGGCCCCCTGTGGAATCCGAACCTTTGATGGCCTCATCCCCGTTCCCTTCCTCACTGCCTCCCATGCTTCTTCACTACACCTCTGGGCAAACGTGGGAGCTCCCTCCACTATTTCATATGGATATCTAAGTTTTGGGATCTAAAATAAACCTCATTGGGTCTTGGTACTTTTTCCCCTGAGAGAACAGACAGTTGTGCTGCCATTTATATACCTGTGCATTTATTATGTTGGCGTATACGCCTGTTGCATTGAGAGGAGGAGGAGATGAATAGGAGAAGCACCATGAGCAGAATTCCGCTGCAACTGTATTTTTGTTGCCCTGTGCTCTTCTTGGGTTCCACCACAAACCTGCAACCCTACGGTGCTTTGTGGTGAGGCCCTGGCTAGCTTGTCATCCCTCTGAGAAGTGTCTCATTCATATGTACAAGCTGTCAGATGGTTTAATGTCATGAAATTACTCAGAACAGGCAAAATATTTCAGCAAGATGTGCTCCTAAACTGCCGAAGCCTTGAAAACATCAAACACGCTCCTAGAATCCCAGCCTGGTTTGGATTGGAAGAGATCTTGAAGCTCCTCCAGTTCCAACCCCCTGCCACGGGCAGGGACACCTTCCACTAGAGCAGGTTGCTCCAAGCCCCTGTGTCCAACCTGGCCTTGAACACTGCCAGGGATGGGGCAGCCACAGCTTCTCTGGGCACCCTGTGCCAGCGCCTCAGCACCTTCACAGGGAAGAGCTTCTGCCTGAGAGCTCATCTCAGTCTCCCCTCGGGCGGGTTGCAGCAATCGCAACCCCAAGTAGGAACACCGCGCTCAACGCTCTCGCAGGTCTCGCTCCCCGGCAGCCAGCTCGGTCACCCCCGCACTCAGCGCCCGGGGCCGCGCCGGGGCGGGCACTGCCGCTGCTCCTCCTCCGGCTCCCGGGCGGGGCCTGGCGGCCGTGGTCCCGCTTCCTGCCCGCCGCCCGCGCCGCGCTCTCCCTACCTGCGAGGTTATGATGTCAGCGCCTCATTACCCTAATTATGCTGACCTCATAGCCGGGCCCAGCCAATGGGGCCGCTGCGCTCTCCCCACCTGCTAGGAGGAGAATTCCATCATTCCTGGGATTCCTCCCCGGGCCCGTGCAGCGAGCGGCGCCGGGGCTCGCCGCGCCTGCTCCGCCTCGCCGCCGGGGCCCTGGCCCTGGCCCGGCAGTAAACAAGCAGCTCTCCAGCCCGCTGCGCTCCGCCCGCCCCAGGCACGCCGCCGCCGCAGCTCGCCGCCCGGCCGGGAGCACCCTGGTGAGTGACCCGCGGAGCCGAGCCCGGCCGCCGCCGGGACGTTGGAGGCGGGAGGAAGGGGACAGGTGCCCCGCGGGTGCGGCCCCGCTGCCCGCCCCGAGCGCTTCCCTCGCTCCCGCCGCGGGGCCCGGGCGCTGAGGGGAGCGAGCATCGCCCCGCCGGCGCTGACAGCGGGACGCGCTGCCTGCACGGCCGCGGCAGCCCCGTCCCGTCCTCCGCGCTGCGGGGCTGCCCTGGGCCGGGCACCGCGGCGGTCCGGCAGCCGCCGTCACCCTGAGGGGCCGCGGTGGGGTGGGGAGTGTGGAGTTACCTCAGAGAGCCGCCTCAGAGCCGCCTCAGGCCCGGCCGTGCTGCCGGGAGCACCCGGGCCGCCCCGTTAGCGCAGCGGTTCGCAGCTCTCCCGCGCTGCCGGCCGGTGCCCCCGGCTCGGCCGTGCCGCTGTGCGGGCGGGGGGCCGCGGGGCAGGGCCGTGCCCCGGGGAGGGACGTTGGTGTCCGGGGCTGCGCAGGTAGCGGCGGGAGGCGCGGGGGAGCTGCCGGGAAACACGCCGCGCTCCGCAGCCGCCCGCAGTTACCTCAGGGCAGCGGGAGCGGCTGACTGCCATCTTAAACCCGCACCTCGGCCTGCACGGAGCGCGCTGGGCGCCCCGGAGAGCCGCCGGTGGCACAGGGACCTGTGCGGGGACACCCCAGAGCCAGCCCAAGGGCACTGCTGAGGTGTTTGCGTCTAGTGTGTCCCATGTGGAGAGGCTGCTTCCTGTGCTCTGGAGCAGCGCACAGTCTGTTCGGCCAGGCTGGCTTTATGGTTCCCAGATGTAATCAGCAGTAATTAATTGTCCGAGCCGAGCTGACCGCACGTGGCAGCAGTGCACCCCTGTCCTGAGAGGGGTTTAACACCGTCCCACTGACCTCTGACAAACTCTGCTCCCAGCTGCTTACCGCCTTACTCTGTTGGTGCTTCGGGGTTATCAGGAACAAGAACTAATGGACGTTTTGAAGTTAAACCGCAGAGGAGGCTAGTTGATCAGCATGTCCAGCCTTCATCCTGCAGGGTAGTTTGTCTGATTAGATTTTCTCCAGCTATGCAGTGGGGACTTGTTAGAAGAGCACTCCTAAGGGAGTAACAAACTGTAGGATGTGAGACCTGAGTGAAATTCTCCTTGCAGTGATATTAGGAACATTTAGATCCCAAACTGTATAAAATCTGGCAGCAGTCTGCCTTTCCCGCCTTAATGATACGTAAACTTTTTATTTTAAGGCTTTACGAACTTCTTGGCCTTTATTTGTATTTTTCTATCTGCAAATTTGTGAGGGTATTTCTAATGTTTTGCTTAAATTCCCTACAACTCTCTTTGATACACCAGTTACAATCTTGATATTCAGGTTCAGGCTGCGAGGCTTTTTGGGGAGCAGTTACAAGAGCTGCTTTCAGTCACAAATAAAGCAGCTCTGGCCCGTTAGACTCCTGGTGGAATTCGGGTGTGCCCATGCTATGCATGTGCATTGGGTTTTGAAGCAAACTGCTGAGCTGAAACAGTTGTTGGATCACCAGCGTCCCGGAGGCACGTTGTGGGGAATGGGGATGGCGTTTGGGTGCTGGGTGCTGCGTTTCTAAGCCTGCCTTAGAATGCTACCGCATAGCTTTAACACCCACCGTAGAGTAGGGGTTAGGCCAGTGTTAAGTGCTGAGCACCAAGAAGTGGTGCTGGAAGGGGTGGATTGGACAGTGAGGTAGTATAAAATACAGCCAGTAGCTAAACCAGTGTAGAAAATCACTGACACAGGCCTTTGGGGCGTGTTAACTGAAAAGCGCGTTCACATTATAAAGTGTCAGGAGGTGGTTCTTTAAATATATGTAGCTTTGATAACTAATACGGTATGGAGACACTGAGAAGGCAAATTGCTTTCAGATACATTTGACAGCTTTCTATAATAAGAGGTAGTTTCAGTTCAGTTCTGTTTTCTATGGTTAGATATTTCGTAATACTTTTGCAGCAGAATGTATAACAGAGGATGGACTGAGCAATCTTGTAGATACAAGACATGGTCAGGTTAGACTTCTCCACCTTTAATTTCTTGTGTTTGTTAGCATCTAATTCAAACGCCACTGCTAATAGCATTCTTCTTAGATTGTTACTTTGGTAAGGAGGATTTACGCAACAAGCAAACAAAAAACAAGGTAAAATGCTAAAGCTTTGCTTTAAGCTTTTAATTTTCTGTGTGACAAGTTAAATTGGGAAGCTGTTTCTGCTTGAAGATTTGCCTGTTCAAACACATTTTCCACATGCAAAACAAGCATGTGGAAAAAAACCCAACAAAACCACCAAAGTACTGAATAAATAAATAAATAAATAAACCCCTAAAGTGGTATTTTGAGGATTCCTTTGGCTGAGTAGCATGAATTCACTCTGAAGATTGGAAGTGTAAATGCAGAAGGATGATCAGTGCTACATGCCAATCACACTTAGGGTTAACATTTCACATGGGTATCTCCACAGGGTTTATGTACTTGCAGGGAGAAGCTCTGATCTAAGCACGGTTGAACGAATTTAAACGTGTTGTGGCTGTTGAGGACACATCAAATACAACATGCTTATTGTTACTGTCATTCACAGTACAAATATGCTTTACTCTCTCCTGTCGTAAAAAATAAAAGATGTTGACCTAGTTTGCATCAAGCTGCTGCTTTATCTTCCTTTACTCTGTAGACTCATTGATTGTGTTGATAAATTGTGTCTGGATTTCCTCTTCAGTTTAGCTTTCTTGTAAGTCAGCTGGAGACTCTCTAGGTGCTTCTGGTTCTGAACTGGACTGGGAAGTACCGTGCCCTTATCTTCCTGGGTGTGAGGTACTTTCGACCTATTTGACTCTGATCTTTAGTTAATCTTGTTTTCACAATACTTTTGTTTATCTACACTTCACTTAAGTCCTCACTCTTGATTGTTTCTTGAGTGTCTTGTCGTTCCTGTCTGACTTTCTCATTGTTATAATGGGCTTTATTTATTAATCCACTTCTTCTCCCTCCAGCCTTCTCTCTGTAATTTCACCAGACACATGAATTCAAGTACCAGACTTTTCCCTACATCATTGAAGGGTTCAACCTTTCTCTATCCTTGGCATGATGTAGATGTCTATCTCTAGTTCACACTTGCCAAGCTTAAGAGAGACCTCTTACTAGTGTCTGCTTTCAGATGGTTCTTATTAACGTGTTTGCAATGGCTGTGGGCCATGCTGCTATTCTGTCAGTCAGACCTGTAATCCAAGTATCTTTATGACTGTGACCTCTTTTTAGATCCTCATGCCCAAATGACATATAAATTCTTCTGATTTTTCTTATCTGCACAGCGTGTCTTTCATACAGGCCTTTTGTTCTCATCACCCAACTTTTTCCTTGTTTCTGTCATCTAAGTTGTTATTTCAGTTACTAGTTAAGATCCGTTGTACACAAATCCTATCATATCTCCATCATAGAGATTGCTGCTGCAAACAGAATCTTTGAGGTTATGTCAAATCTTATCTGTCCCTTTGCTATTCCCCCTTTCTTTTTTTAATCCAATAGAAAGATCTTCTCTTTATTTCAAATCTTCCCTGACATACCCTGCTGTGAATAATAACTCTGTGGGATTAATAAATGCCTTGTTGTTCAGTCTGCTGGTGCTGTTTCTCGACTGCCTGTTTACTGAAGCTGCAAACAAGCGACTTGAGGGTTTTTCCCTGCATGCTTTCCCTGATGCTTGGAAAGTGCTGTACAACCCAGGAAATCACTTAAGTGTTAATTTTCAAAAGATTTCATTTCTCTATAGTCTTAAAAAAAAAATAAATAGAATGTTACCAGGCATTTGCAAAGCTGAGAGTACCCCATATGTGCATGGAATTTGCAAGAGATTGAAAAGCAGAGGGAAAGTAATGTGCTGTTTCATTCCACTCATGGGTGTTATGTTCTTCAAATGTTGCATAAAAAACCCACGGTGCATCAGTGTTTAGTAACTTATTTGTCTTTCAGATATCATGTCTCTGTGATTTGATGTTCTATGTCTTTGCTGTGTTTTCAGAATGTTTCTTCACTGCAGGGTAGGTGAGATGACAGAGTAGGGGGATGTTGAGTGGAAACAGTAACTGAAAAATAAAAGGATTAAGATATTAAACTAATATTTGAAATGACAGTGGATAACAATATCTTGAATGCTTGTTAAAGTACTTTTGGCTTGTGTCTCTTTTACAGTTAAGATTTTGTAACAAGTCAGAAACTTAAGAAACTGTTTCCATAGTGTTTAAATGGGAGCTATCCAGAGGAGGTTCAGTTTGTCTCCTTGTTCTTCGCTAGTCACTTGTTTTCCCTTTTGAGTGTAGAGGAATACTTGCACATAGGCCGGAGAGCTGGGTTTTCACAGGGATGCTAACAGAATCCAGCTCTGATCTGGGTTAGTTTCTGTGTCACGCAGAATTAGCTGCCTTTCGTCACAAGTCTGCATTTTTTTTATCGGAACCCTGGAAATTGAACTGTTCTTTCATTTCTGAAGCATGAGGCCTTCTGAGGGTGACTGGGCTGTTCTCTGAAGAGAACAGCTACTCTGCTGTGGAGTAGCTGTAACAGTTGTGTCCTTGCTGAGATGGAATTAGGTTTTTAAGCTTCAGACTAAGAAAAGATTCCTCCTCTCTCATTCTCATAAGTAACCTTCATTTCTTTCCTGAACTGTTATCCCTGACTTGTGAATTTAGAGATAGAGATATTTCATATTACTTGAAAAATAACCCAGAAGTTGATAGCTCCTTGAAGGTGATTTTCATAACTATAAATGTGTTCAGCATGTTTAAAAGTCACAGTACATATGGTATGGCCCCCTGGAATTTGCAGATCTCTTGATGAACAGTGTGGCTTCAAGGAAGCTCTTGAATGAACACAGCATTCTTCACAAGACCTTAACTGTTAGGGAAATACTTCTGCAACTCTCATGATGTGATCCTTAACAATACGCAAAGCTACAAAACTCTATTAAGGCCAGTTTTAGTGAAGTTGTTTTTGAAGTGTCTAATTTCCTGAACAGAATTAAGACTTGGTTCCTGTTTCCTTCTCTCAGTGTGGACTTCTGTCACCAGCTAATTCTCTTACTAGGAGCATGTTCCGGAAAGGGATTGGGCATCTGCTACTCTCATTATTTGAAAATTACTGGAAAACTTAAAGCAGCAATTTATTTTCAATGAAAGACATATTACTGTCCTTCGTGTTGGTCTTTATCAAGAGGGTTTTTCTAAAGAGTTGACCAAAAGCTGCGTATTGCTGTCTTTGAAAGTTAGGACAGAGCTGGTTATTACTAAATCGTGAGTTAGCCTTCGGTTTGGTGTAGATGCATCATCTGATCATATGTCTGATCTGATCAGACATATTCTAATCATTTTTCCAACAGAATTTTCACTCTGTTAGAGGAATTTGTGTGAGAGGGTCAGTAATCGACAGTCTGGCGAGAAATAAAGTGGTGCTATTTTAAACTCCACAAAAACAAAAAGCAGGAAAGAAACCAAGCGTCAAGGTTGAAGGGATCAAAGTGGAATGATACTGAAGGCTTCTTTAGCAAATGCTCTCTTCCACATCTTTGCTTTGATTTGGAACATCAAACATGATATAAAGAAATGTTTAATGAAGACAGACTTGGTAAAATAGGAATCTAAGATCTTCTTTCCTAAAACCTCTTGCCCACATGTACTCTCTTTAAATGAAAGAGTTTACTGATTTTATAAGTTGGGTTGAAATACTGTTCTTGAGCAAAAGCTGGTTCTGACAGGGAGGGAGATGCATGTTTTAATCCTCAAGTGCTATGCTTAGTTATTTTAAGTATGTCTCTTCTACTTGCACAGTTCTGGGCAAACAAGACTGCATTTAATTCTTTATTGAGAATAGAGGTTTTAAATTTTAAAAATACTTCCAAAATACTTTGTTATGCTTCAAAAATCTTTGATTACTTTTCAAGTCTTTGACATTACTTAGGCTGAGGGAGGGAGGATAAGGGAGGTTTATTATTTATAGTGCTAAGTCAAGGAAATTGCTTCCCAAACATATGCTGCTTGTTAAGTCCATATCCATGTGTTTGAGATTTCTGTAGTTGCCACTACCTTTTCTTTTTTAAGCTCATACTGTAAAGTCAGTTCCAGTAAGCAGTTCTTATGTCAGACCAGCATGCTAGTTTTGCAGGGGAAAAACCCAACAAAACTCTTAGCAGTCCTGGGTTTTCTCTCTTCCTCCACTTGCTTTCTTAGCAGTTCTGGTCATGCTGTTGTCTTCCTATTTAAAAACACATCAAAGTTGTTGGCCTTTTAACAAAAGGCAACATGTTATTCTCTTCCTTCCTTTCCCTTCCGTGTTTTTGGAATTTCATATTGGAACTTTTTTTAGTTCTGAAGCCATTCGTGTGAAACTTTGGGAGGCTTGTGTAAGTGGTAATACAATTATTGACTTATTTATGGGAGAGTCTGTCGCTTAGCATAGTGCTGAAATGTGCTTTTTTGTGGGATGGGGTTCATTTTTTGTGTATGGGAATTCTGTGTTGTAAGGGAAGAGAAACAGGGAAAAGCTCTGAGGTGTGATTGTGATTATCCAAGTTAGTTTTCTGTCTGTGTCATCACAGATACACACACATGGTGTTCGACTGCGTGTTCATGAGTAAGAAAATGTGTTAATGGCTTGTAAGCTTTGGATGATTCTACTTTGGCTTAGGAGAGTATGGAGTACAAGTCCAGTGAATACTCTGGATCTGAAGCAGCCTTACGCTCATGTAGGCAGGCAGGCCAGCTGTCATCTTCGCTTCAGATGAGTTGCTGCTTTGGATATTGTCTCAAGTAGCTCTTTACTGGGATGGCAGGCTGGCATGTGGGTGGGAAAATTGCCTACAGCATATAGCACACAACGCTTCTGCAGTCAAATAAGCAGTGGTCGCCAGCTTCAGTCAAATACTTGAGAATTTGGTCTTCTGGTTTGTTTTGGATGAGTAGTTGGTGGGAAAGCTAATTCCAGTGTTCCTTGTTTTCAGCAATGACTTAGTTTTAACAACTCTTGTGGTGGTATAACATGAAAAAAGCAGCAGAAACCTGCATTTTTGATTCTTTCTGCTGTTGTGCTCTTGTTGTTCATGACTACTTCCTTCTATAAAATCTAGTGTGTGTGTGTGTGCTATGAACAAGTGTCATACCACCTAGGATGTTGTTTTGTGGTAAGGCCTCCGTGAGTTTAGTCTTTGAAACTTTGGCTCTGAATTTTCCAGGATCCAGAGAGGAATGGAGACTCCATTGGATGTTTTGTCGAGAGCAGCATCTCTAGTACATGCTGATGATGAGAAACGTAAGTCTGAAATTTAGTTCTCTGCTTTGCTGAGTCCAGATGCTTTATATTTGTACTGTATCAGCCTAGATGCTCTCTTCATCCGTCTGAATCTAGGACATGTAGAAAAATGTTTTCAGAAGCCCTTCAAAGGTTGTCTTCCTCGGGTGCAAAACCAATACATGGTGTTTAAATTGGTTAGTACACAAGAGGGAATCATTCCTGTATTTGGAAAATGTACTTAATGACTCGTATAAAGATGCCCTCTTTTCCCAATTGCATTTGCTTTGTTAGTGAACAAAGTGTTATAATTGAACTGCTGTTGAACTGGAGATGGTTTGAGAACTCATGCTCCTTAATAATGTCTGGTAGACCCGTTCTTGTTTAAGAACATATAACTGGGTGGGCACGAGTGTATTGCAAAGATTCCTTTTCAGCTCATAAAAACTAAGAGGTGGACTGTTATCAGTAATGAGCACTTTGTTTTCCTTTCACAGCCAGCAAAAGGTGAGTACAGGATTTTAACACAGCAAATGAAGTCAGCTGCAGCTACAGAGACTCACGGTGCCAGTCACTGTTGCTTTTAACGTTCACAATAAGCGTTTCAGATGGGTTAATTAATGTTAGAATAGTATTTTCAGGTCTGACGAATTGCAGTACTACTTTGTAGATCAGATTGTTACCTGCATGCTTAGTAATAAATGTCTTTGGTAATTTTTTTGTCCAAGTATTGTAAGCATTCCAGAAGTGTATGTATCTTGGATATCAACCTGTATGGGTGCTAACTAGAAAAATGCTAGTTTGGATTTCAGACTGCTTTTGTGTGTAGCTTCTATGCATAAAAATCACCTTTTAAGATGAATTCAGCTTTTCGTTTGGTCTTTGTTCCTTTATTCTGTATATATTTTTTGAAAAGCAATTGCCTCGGCTGTTGAGCAGAAACTGATTCACTGCTGTTGCTAATCAACCTTCTAAAATAATTGCCAAGTAAACACACACTGTGTATTTGGACAACAAGTCCCAGAATTTGTGTGTATGTTCAAATAACCAAGATAATAGTAGCTTGCTCTTGCAGAGGTTTGTAAAATGAAGGTTTCATTTCATGGCTCTTCGCTTTATAATGGATATGGGTTTGGTTTCCTTCATGTTCACCTCGCTATGGGATAAGTACCACAGTTTTACAGGTCCCACTGTAATAAGATGACTTGGTTGTCTGCTAGTTACTTACTGTTACTAGTAAAGTGAACAGCAGGCAAAGTCCTTGAGGAACTTCTCTGGCCTGGAGGGTTTCTCTTATAAGCTAACGTATATTTGTAGAAAAGGCAAAAGCTTAACTTATTTTCTTTTCAATACATTTTCTTAATGCATTTTGAATATGTATTCTCCATTTTCTTAGCTTAGATGCATTCTTTTTGGTTAACTGTTGCCTAAGACTCTAGTTTGAGTTCCACAGGGTAGGAATGTTGGGCTGGATTTAGTGAATCCAGAGGAAGTCTGAGTCAGTGCAACTTGCATGTGAGGAAGCTGATCTGTATCTGGTTCTAATTTATGTTCCTTTAGTCTTACTACTTAGACTTAATTAGATTTATGCCACTCTGCAGCTTCTAACTTATGCTGTCTCTGAGTTTGTCCTGTTGTTGTGCATACTGCACGCCAAGAATGCTGGAGTACAAAAAGCTGCTACAAGGAAGAAATGACACTGGTTGCTGAACTTACACTTCTTTTGTGTCAGCTTTTGTGGAAGCAGCACCAGCCAGACCTCTCTTTGTGTTACAAAGTGGATACCAACAGTTTGAAGTTATTCTTAATTCAGCGATTATCCTTGAGCTTTCCAGTAAGGTGCCTGGCTTGCTGCTCCTGGAATTCTGTGGTCCTGTCTGTATTTCTGTGTCCCATGATAGGAGAGGATAAAGATATTTCCTAATGGAGTTCATTGCTTGCTTACTGTCCAAGCCTGGTCTTCTGTTTCAGGGGAAGGGAAGCATACAGTGGTGTAATTATTAGGCAGTCATCTTAAAGGCTTATCACTAATTGCTGGCTTGTCAATAGTAAGGGGAAAGGATAGAAGAAGTCTATGCTGTTTAGGAGCAGCTTTTCAGTGCCAGAGTAGGTGATGTGCAACTATTTTATCTGTAAGTAAGACCACAGTATAAGCTGGTAGTGTTTAAGTAAAGACAAAGAATTACTGAAAGTACAGTTTTATTTCCCATAATTGTGTTGAACAGCAAATGTTTAAACATTAAGGAGGATTATCATTTTGTATTTCTCTCACATGAAAATAAGGGTTTTGGGAACTGGTCTTCCAATTATAAAGTGTTTTAAAAGCATAATTGTGTTATTGAGAAAATAGTGAAGGAAAATGCTTAACAAGGACTGCACTTGCAGAGTATGTTGAAAGCACTGTGTACTCAGCCTGTGCTGATTTTATAGTAACACTTTACTTACACTTCCCTCCAATATACAACTCCAGTTTAAGAATATGGGAATGAATGAGAGAAACATGTTGTTTCTCACTCTCTCGGGGTAATATAGTGAAAAGTCTGCTTCTGGCAAACAGAAGAAAATGCACTTCCACAAGGAAATGAAAGGTTTGGAAACAGCTAATAAATGGCACAATGAAGTCCTGGGTAATCGTTTTGCATTTGAATGCATTGTACCAAATCCATACCTGTTGAGTCTTGATTTATGTTTTGAAAAACTGATACAGGACTTAAAAAGGTGATCTTTGATCAAGCCATGCTTCTTACACATGTACCATCAGTTGCACACGTCATCCTTGTGTGAATGGAAGCCTGGAATTGCTATTCCACACTTTCTGCCTGTGAACACTGTTATTGTTTGGCAGCAGTTTCTTTTATGTGGTTTAGTTTAATCCACTTCAAATAATTAAGCTAGACCATACAGTTGATATTTCTAGTACAAAAGAATTATTGTGCTTTAAAACCCCTGCCCTAATCCACTTTGTAATAAAATCCTCAAATAACACAAGCCCTACAAATCAGTTTTTACTGTTCTTCATTCCTATCAATCAGTTCAGTGAGGAGAATGAATCTGTCCTGGCTACCATCTCATAGTTAATAAATATGCAATGATTAGATGTTTTGGATAGCTGATCCTAAAAACATGTCACTTTAAGGCTGTATTAAGAACAATTTATTAGTTTTTAACACTCTTGGAGAGGATGATGACTCCATAATCTTACTGTCTTTAAATACAAAGCAAGCAATATTTATAGTAGAATTAGACTTGAGTGTTGCTGTTTCTGTTGAAGATATTAATGATGAAATATTTCTAGCATCACCAGGACTTTTCCCCCGCACTACTGTTTGTTTTGTAAATTTATAGCAAATTATGGGCAGTGAGCTTAAGGTAGGTTTTAATATCAATGTTTGCAGAAGTTTAAATAGCTTCCATCCTGCTGTGTGAACACTTAAATCAGCTCTGAAAACACTTAAGATCCGGAAGATGTTTTGACTGACTGAAAGTGACGAACTTGCTGTATGAATGCAGCTAGTACAAAAACAGTCTCAACAATCAGTTTCATTTGAGGTGTTAGGGGTTTCTTGGGGCTGTTTTTATTGTTATTGGGTCCCCCCCTGCTTCTGCCTCAGAAGAAGCACTGATGGCATTTTTGCACAGAAGTGAAACAGCAGTATCATGTCCCAGTTCTTGTTCTTTTTCTACTCAAAGTCCACCCCATTCTGGGTACAATTGGGAGGAATAACACATGTTTGTAGTAACAGTATTCTGATTCCATGCTGTTCTTCAGTGCTTTCAAAGTCTGGGAATTCTTTATCAGGGTTTGTCAACTCTTGGGTGTCTCTTGTCAATCAGCCCAGTGCAGCTTTTCATTTAGAGCTTGACTCTTCTCCAGGAGACTTTTCCGCTTACTGTGTTGAGTGGAGGGTAAGAAGTGCTTTGTCATTATTTCCCGCATGAAAATAAGTGGACTGTCCATATGGATGTTTGTTTCTTCTTTAATCAACACAATCAAAATACTGATTGGGTTGTTTTCCTACCAGGTTGGTGTTTGGATGAATATGTTGGTTCAGAGAAGAGGCAGGTGTTTGATACAAATACTTAGGCCTTGAAATTTAGGGGTATGGTTAGACTCTGCTGTTCTGCAGCTCAGTTTAATGAACTGAATTCTTTAATTGCAGAAATCAATGTGCAATTAAGTAATTGCACAGCTTTTATGAATTAGCAACTGTACTTGTGGTCAGAGCTTATCTGTGGTGTCTAGCAAACAAAAAACTTCAGTTTTCTGGAGGAAAAACTAATTTCTAAGCAGCAGTATCAGCAACAATCTACATTTGTAATCCTTCAACAGCTGGAAGAAGTGTTGAAAGTAGATTTGTTAGTCATTTACATAGTTTTTGATCAGTGGGAGGGGAAGAGGGGGAGTCCTGTTTAGTTTTGGAGTGGAATATCTGGCATAAATAAGTATGTATTTTTTTATTGAAAGGGGGAAAAGTCTGGAAGTGTGATGTTTCAGTTTAGTAATAATGTGATAGAAAAACATATGTGGTTCAATCACTGAGATGTAGCCTGAAGCATCTGTTGTTGCTGTGTGAATACCAAAAGCTTTAAATAATAAAACCGAGAGTAATAACATGCCTAGTGTTCTACTTTTAAATTTCTCAACCACACAGACCAGAAAATACTACTGTCTGCTCAGGTTTAAATATCAGTTAATCTGGTTTTTAGTAAAATACCTGAATGGCTGAATTCTTGACCCTCTGCTTTTTGTCTTTCAAAAATCTTCAGCTTTTTGTATTACTTAGTATTTCACAGGGAAGCTTCCTGTAAACAGTGTCAGGGCCATTCCCTCATTTTTCGGGTTTTCTTGAAACTAGGAGTATTCAATAGGCTATCTGGTTGGTTGGGTTGGGTTGTTTTTTAATAAATTATTCTTACCTCCAGAAAGCTTTGCCCTTTTTTTCCTCAAAGCTTATTGTGGCAAAGAAGTAAAGCATGAGTAGAGTTATGTTTTCAGCTTGTTAAATAGGCTGGAAAATGGGGCAATTGTCTGCTTGGCGCCTACATGTATTTTAGTAGCAGTAGAGCACCATTAGCCTGAGCAGTGGAGGGATGGTAATGCCTTCAGGAACAAAAGCGTCTAAACATTTTAAAACCCCAAATTTGCACGAGGTTCAGCTGCCTACAGTTTGTAAACATGTTGTAGCATCCTTCAGCATACCAGATGTTTCTACCCAAGCTGTGCTAGCTCAGGAAACGAGCTGCTCGGAGCTCCTGAGCAATGTCAGCCGCACAATGCGGCTTTTCTTTCTGAAGCCTTCTCAGCTAATTGGTGCTAAAATGCTTGCAGTGCTTGGTGGCATTACCTCCAAAGAAATGATGCTTACAAAACCACTCTCTTTAAATGTTGTTTGGCAAATGGAGGGCGAGGAATCTTCTTCCCAGAATGGAATTTGTCATCGGATACCAACCATTGCTCTGAAAATTGCAGCTGACCAAATACCATGCCGTTAGGCGTGATAGCACATACACTACCCCATGGAACTTCTCAATGCACATGCTTCTCAATGGTTGGAGTTTCCAAAATGCTATGCTTGGCGCTTGTGCTCAACTTGCCTACTTTGCAATAATAGATATTAGTTATATCCTGAATTTTGAAACAATGCAGGGAAATTATTCAGTCGTGAGGCTTTATCTGTTAAGTTTTCTGGCGGTGACTGAAACATGTTAAGTGAACTTTTTCACTTATGTGAAACTCACGTGAGTGGTTTTTACAGGTAGGCAGAATATACAAGCATGTGAAAATCTGGCCATTCTTCATGTGGTAAATCTTATTTGGCTTATTTCATTATTAAAAAAAAAAGAAATAGCTCATTAATTAGGAGTACTGCAGGGTGCTTTCCCAGAGTGTTTTTTCCACATCTTTAAGATCACAGAGAATCAGGACAAGCTTGGCAATGTCAGCGTCACGCATGAAAAGCTATGTTTGTATGGGGCAGGATTAGTAATAGAAAAGGAGTTAAATCCAAATTCTTTCTGAAATGTTTTGATATACTTACTATTGCTTATCTGCTTTTCCTTCCTTAGTTGTTTCTGTAAGTACTTATTTCAACACTTTCTCCATGTGCTTTACAACTTCCTTGTTGCTTCTGTAGCCCAGTATGTTAAAACAGTGTTAACGTGGTCAAGTCAATTATTTCAGAAGCAGTGCAGTGTTAAAATCGAGGTGGCCCTAAACAATCTTTACTCCTTTTTCAGTTATACAGTCTTTAGTGAAATGATCATGGAATATTTACAGGTCTGTTGTTAACAGAAATAGGCAAGTTCTTAGTTAATAAGCATAGGTTTGGTATTTTCCTTTGCTGGGAAACTCAAGACTATCCTTTTGGTATGCCATTCAAATTCGGACCTGGAGGAGGAGGGATCTGAACATGAGTTTTCCAGTCCAAGAATGAGTGTCCTAATTAATGGTGTATGAAATAAAAGTAGGATACAGTCAATTATCACACTCTGTTTTACTAACTCATGCCTTTTGCTCTGCTTAAGAAAAAAACAAAAGGCAAAAAAGAAAAGCAGCAATACTTTGTTTCAGGCTGAAAAGAACATATTTCTCCCGCAGGAAGCAAACATCAAAATTACTTGCTTTTGATTTTTTTTTTTTCTTCTTTTGCTGCTGAACCAAAAATCAGTTACTTGTGTTAGCATAATTCTGGCTACAGATCTGCTGTGCAGCTATAAACAATGTCGCTACAGAAACTTCTGTCATCCATAAGCTTAAAAGGAGACATGCTTCTTATTTAGCAAATAGAACAGTGAAGAGTGATTTATTACTCTCCTCTGACTTTTCCCCCTTCTGTTCTGATTTTAAATTTAATGACATATTCATTGAAAGGTCCCCAAAACACTACACTGCATTACAAGAGTATTTCTGTCCATCCACTACAACAGTATTGTATGAGGTTATACTACTTTCAAAACACTGGAATTAAGTTTGCTTTAGATAAATATTTGTTGCTTTGTAAAAGAGAGAAATTATAAACAGTAGTTGGACAGAAATAGCCTTTTGTGTTCTTTTAAACAGAATAATTTTAGTACAAGCACTAGGCTCACTTTAACTGGAACTGTGGCAATGGCAGTAACTGCTTTTATTTGCTGGGTTGTGCCCATGCTGTCTGTTTGGTTCATGTGAAAACATCTGTGTGTTACAGTTGCAACTTTATTGCTATAAATCTCTGGCCTTTATTGGCTTTCTTTAGAGCTGCATATATCTGGCTCATAATAGCAAAAGAGAGTGACAGTTCATCTATGGCTCCATCTATCCCTCTTTCCACTTTTTGTATCTTAATGCACCTCTTGCTTAGCTGTTTTAAGAGATCATATTTTCCAGTGCTACTGGTAAGATTTCAAAGTAGACTTTTTCTTTTCTAAAGACCTTGTCTTTTAATTAACCATTATTTAATGAAAAGATGTGGCAGATATGGAAGGTTCACAAAGAGTGTATGCTGATCCCTGCTTTGTAAAGATTTCTTGCTTTCCTCTTTTTTCTTAGATTAGTTATGTATCGGTCTTGAGAAGGTAGTTTAAAATGTATTCTGGAGTTGTGTTACTGAGAGTAGAATTTTGGCTTGAGGTGTGCTTTATTGCATTTTCTTAAGCCAATGCTTAAATGCAGACACATGAAGGAAAACATTTACATACCTGTATTTGTGAAAGAAAGGGGGGAAAAAAAAAATCAAGACAAGATTAAATAGAGCAAAAAGGATTTGTTAATTGTAACTCAGGAACAGCTTTTGGAGGGTTCCTATTTGTCTGTGTACAAGTGTGACAGGGAAATATGCCTGGGATCGTGAAAACAGTAATGATCGCTTGCTCGCACTCAGGCAACTCCAGCTGTTTGTGAACTAGAATTGCTGCAAATCCAGACAAACAAGTGCACATTGATCAATGGCTTATAACAGGTTTAATCCAGGGAGGTACTGAGGAGATGTGTGCTAATGGGTGTCCCTCATCACCAGAAGGATGTGCCAGGATCCCAAGTGGACCCGGCTGAGCTGCTGCTAACCCCGTGTCCAGGCGGCTGCGGGCGCAGCGCGTGTTGGAGGTCACACACATGTCAGTGTTGTTTGCGTGATTCCTCACATGAGGTGTGCACGTGTGAGAGCTGCATTCATTCATAACCCCTTCAACAATTGCTTCGTGCCCTGCAAAATGTGAAAATAAGCTCTGGTATTTGTAATAAGCATATGAGATCTTTTTCCAGAATTAGCCCTCCGCGTTCTCTGAGGTCTTTCTCTTCATTTTCTTTCTACCTGCCATTGAAGAGGCAGTACTGTGTGGGTATTCCTCTGTTCTTTGTGTCTATAGGTAGTAGATGGCAGGCTGAAAATGAAGGTACAACTTATTGTTGGAATGAAGTTACACGGGCTAACTATTTAATTAAATGTTCAATGTGGATTAGTGTCCTTATGCTGTTGGTGTTTGTATGGCCCTAAGGAAATCCACAAAGTGTAATTTGTGAAGTAACTGAGATTAATTTAAAGAATTTGAAGTGAAATTAATTGTATCAGTGTAATAAAATAGGTAAAATATTTAATGCTTTATTTTTTTTTTTCAATGTTTCTTTTGCATTTAGCTGAAATAGCGAGAACTAATTTGAAGATGCCTGGTTTCAGTTGAGAAGGTGTTCTTAGAACAGTGAGACAGGGGTTTGTGTCATCAGCTTTAACCAAAACATAGTACGTTTGGTAGTTGCTGTTTTGAAGGTACATTGCTGACAGGGAGTGAAAGATGTGGTGAGAAATGTAGTAAACTGGGGATGTAGGAATGAGGAGGCTGCCCTGTGTTAGAACATCTTTGGCACATGTAGCACAATTTCTTTGCAGTGGTGTGAGTCGTTGTAGCTTATAGTTCATAAGAGTTTAGGTATATATGTATTTTATAAGGCATAATACCCAGGTCAGTCTGAAGTAACTGTATGAGTAGAAAACTGGAAGAGCATAGGGAATTCTCTAGGGAATTAAGCTGGTGGTTAGGGGTAGGAAGAAAGGAATTGATGACTTAAAAGATCCTTTAAAAGCTGCAACGTTATTTCTTAGTCTGCTACAGTCATATTTTAGCTGATAACTGTTTTTTTCAGACTGTAGGATTTGGTTTTGTCACTATGAAGTAGGTATTGAGTCTGTTACAATTTAAATCATTGCAACAGTCTCTACTGGTACAGTGTTAGACAAATGTGAGGAATAGAATTAACACAGTGCAATGTGGTGACTGTTCAGTTTCTGCTGAACTTGAGATGTAGACTATGGTTTCCTTGCTTTATAGATGGGCAGACTACAGACAGATTTGATAGCTCACTGTATTTAAGAATCATCACTGTTCTTGAAGCTATTTCCCACCATGCATGTAGTGCACACGTAACTGCAGTGTCAAGCTTCATTTCTAACTTAGCTCACAACTAAGTGCAGAGAACCTGTAAAGTATCATCATACTTGTGTCAAGAGTTGACCAAGTGGCCACGGGCTTTAGGCTAAACTTCAAAGCAGTGTTAGTCACCGTTTGCATGACAGATCTGTGTGTTTCTTCATGAAAAGATATTTGAGGGGAAAGTAGCGCATGGATTGTGCCTCCTGCTCTCCCAGGAATGCCTGCCTTGCACAAGGGTTGGTTTAGGCTCTTTCCCAAGTGTGGGTCGGAGATGCCTGCCTCCCAAAAATTATACTGAGTAGTTTTCTGCTTTTTATTCTTTGAGGCCAAGTCAGGCCTTCTGCCAAGGGTGCTGGTGTTCTCCTGAATCCTTCCCACCATGGACACCAAGGAAAGTGAGATTCTCCTAAACTGCAACAAAATCCCATTTTATTTCATTTAATAGTTAAATCAGAATTTATTTATTTAAGCAGTCAGATACTGGTGTCATATCTCCTCCCAGTTTGTTCTCAGTTTTAGGCTGTGTACAGATGTTATATCAAGTTTACTTGGAAACCAATAGAAACCTAAACTTTGTGGAGCTGGTGCAGACCCTGGTGATGACAAAGTTGTATCAGTTCAGAATTTACTCCTCTGACTAACATGCACTACATCAATATACAACCATTTGAATTGATTCAATAGGGCTTCCTGCACTTGAATCAAATCTCAGCAAGAATAAACTTTTACGCTGGAATATTAGAGGGGTATCCATGTAAATGTGTGAAGAGAGCTTCATGTTTCTGTTACATTTTGTATGTGCTTGTTTCATTTGGGAGGCCTCGCTGTCAGCTACTGCCACTCTGAGCTCAGAGCTGTTTATCTGGAAACGCTGTCTTGCTGAGTCTCTGGTAAACAGCATTGCACAAGTTCGTGCACAGGCACCCAAAGATGCACAGTTTATTTTGAATGTTTGTTGTGCAACACCATTAACTGAGTTGTATCACTTTTTAATAGCAATTTTTTTTCCCTCAAAACTTTGCAAATTATTTTATATATAATAACCTCTGACAGTGCCCAAATAGTGTTCCTGAATTCCAAGCTAACTGCTGTGCAGGCTGGTGTGCCTAATGGGTTTCTTTGGGATTGTCTTCACTGCACAGGCATTCCTGACTCAGATTGCATCTTCGAGCAAGCAAAGGAAACCTAAATCAAGCAGGCTTTAACCTGAGTTGGTCAGTCTGTCTGGGAGTACTCAGCACAACTCCTGTAATATAGAAACCTGTTGCTCACGTATTATTCTCAAATGTGATGGCTATCTCTTGTGTTAGTCTAACTGAAGAGAAGTTTCAATCAGCATGGACAGTTTACCAACTCTGCTGAAGCCATAAGAGCTTTGTGTTCAATATTTAAGTACATGGAAAACCTCAGCAGAAAGTGGTGTATAAAAATGAATCTGTTGCTGCTTATTGGTAAGAGTGATCTGAGCATAGTGACCACAGTGGAAGTAGAGTATAACTACTAGTTTGTGGAAGTTGTGCTAAACTTTGATAATTCATGTTCTGCAGGTAAATGTCTCTGTTCAGAGAACAGTGGAGCAATGTAGAGAAGGTATATAGCTTGTGAGAGATGGATTTTTGTGGGTATAAAATTGAACAGAAATAAAAATCAGACCACAGTTTTGTCAGGGAATAATGTGTTAAGTCTTATTTTATACTAGCAACTCAGTTGGTCTGTTTTATAGTATTCATGTAATTGATATGTATTGATATAATTTACTTGTGCATCTGCTGTGGGCTGACAAAATATAAAGCACTTCCTGGCTTTTGAGCCGGGAGGATCATTTGTTTAGGAAAGTTGACAGCACCCTGTTTCTGTTCTTTGGGATACCCCGTGAAGGTACTTCTCCCTGAGGAAGTGATGTGTACACATGGAGAGCTATGTTGGTACGGATATCTGATGTAAGTCTGATGGTATGTTTCCCTTTGTAGCTGAATGCTGTTGATAAGTCTGTAAGGTAAACTTTGATCTTGGGATCATCTGTACTGCAGATTTTGTACCGAGCCTGCAATCTTGCCAATGCTTATTCCCATGAACTGTATTGTGACATTCTACTTAATGTGATGTATGTGGATATGGAGGCTCATTTTTACTAGCTTGCTTGCATTTGATCCTGGCGGAGTTGGACATAGCCCAATTTAAATGCAAAGAAACTGTGGAAGGATGTCTTTCAGAGACCCAAGTCAGAATAGTGCTTTCTCTAGTTAGTTAAGAACTAGATAGTGCTCACCAAGATGTGTAAAAGTTCGCAAGCAGAATCCAAGAGTGTCGGGAGATACGCAATTCAACCAGCTTCCCAAGGGCTGTCTGCAGCAGGGGTTAGCTGATGCAATGCTAGGCTTGCAGGTCAGGACTTACAGGCAAGAATGAGCTGCCTTCACTTGCTTTTATGAATCTAGTTGATTTTGCAGAGGGTAAATGCATGCTGTGCTTACTTGTGAGGAGATCGCAGCTTCTCCCTTGTGGTCCCTGGAAGAATCTGAACTCCACCAGTACTTTTTCTGGGAATTTCTACCACTCTGAAATTTCTTTTTATAAACTTAATTCTGCCTTGATCAGAGAAGGAGCAGTAATACAGTTCTGTATTTTTTTTTCATAGAATCACAGCATCACAGACTGGTTTGGGTTGGAAGGGACCTTAAAGCCCATCCAGTTCCAACCCCCTGCCACGGGCAGGGACACCTTCCACTAGAGCAGGTTGCTCCAAGCCCCTGTGTCCAACCTGGCCTTGAACACTGCCAGGGATGGGGCAGCCACAGCTTCTCTGGGCACCCTGTGCCAGCGCCTCAGCACCCTCACAGGGAAGAGCTTCTGCCTAAGAGCTCACCTCAATCTCCCTCTATCAAGTTAAAGCCATTCCCCCTTGCCTTGTCCCTACAGGCCCTTGTCCAAGGCCCCTCTCCATGTTCCTTGTAGCCCCTTTAAGCTTGTTTCCTAGTAACTGAATTAATTTCTTTCCCCTCTTGTAAGTAATGTTTAGTGAAGGCATTCCCTCCTTGGAACAAGAATCTGGCACAATGTGTATCCCCTGTCATCCAAAACTAGAGAGAGTGGCTTGCAGAATGAACACAGTCCAGAGTAAGGAAAAAGAGGTAGGGATTCTGCAAGAAACATGTAGCACCAGGATTCTTTAATGCAGGTTCCCCACTGTCTGTCTGTCTTGTGACTTTTTAAATACATTGTCAGTAAATTAACAGGTCAGACAGGTTCTGCCTGAAAAGAATATACAGACCACAGATTCTTTCATTTTTAATTACTAGAGTGGATGAAAGCAAGGTGTGGTCTTTGGCCCAGCACAGAGTCAGGAACTGACTAGCTTCTGTGCCTTCAGGTGAATCTCATCTTCCTGCCTTGATTTCTCCAGCTGCGATAAAGGTGTGATACTCGCCTCAGGAGGAAACTGAATAAATTTGGGTTTTCAAAGTTCCTTGGAGATAGAAATTCTATGTACATAATATTTCTCCTATGTTGTCTGTATTAGATGGTAGAAAATTTACCTTTTTATTAAACGTTGTAAG
This sequence comes from Strigops habroptila, assembly GCF_004027225.2. Classification (NCBI taxonomy): domain Eukaryota; kingdom Metazoa; phylum Chordata; class Aves; order Psittaciformes; family Psittacidae; genus Strigops; species Strigops habroptila. The sequence goes on from NC_046360.1 coordinate 18,997,921, forward strand.
ATGAAAGTGCTGACCACATGGCTTCAGTTCAGTTTAGTTGCATTTCTTCTTCTCTGCGTGGAAAGTAACTGGAAGAGATGCCCTCTTAGGACCTGTCACAAACGTTTCCATATGGTAACTTCTTTAATTTTGTGTTACGGGTGTCTCAATATCTGACCTCAGAGAAAGATTAAGACAGTGAATTTGTCCTGAGACAGAACATGTCTAAATGATTGAGTGCCTTTGATGAGACATCTAAGAAGAAAATGTATTTTTACAGTCTTTATCCATCTATGCTGTTTTTTAGTTCTGTGTTCTGCCAAACCCAAGCATTTTAGCACTTCAAGATTGGCCTTCAAAAGTGTGAGAACTTGTCACTGCTGTCAAGTTTTGAGCTTCTGGACTCACTTTGAGGCATAATTTACATGACTCTTTGTTTATCTGTTAGAATTAAAAGCTTAAAAAAAAAAAAATAGTGTGCAATGTCTTCAGATGCCCTTGGGAGAAATGGGGCTTTAAGGAAAACACCAGTATTGCAAAACTTTGCAATATTATGGAGTTGCAACATGAACACGGGGGAGAAAAGGGCAAGGCTACTGCTAGCTCCTGGTTTTTCCTTATTTCACTCACTTTGCACAGTCTGTTGTTATATTTGGAAATATGAAACTTCAATACTGTTCTGGGCACATCAGGATTTTGTTGTGCTGACCCCAGCACTGCTGTATCTCCACTTAACTTGATTTGTCTTCAGACACATGTATGAAATGGTTGGAAATCTTCGTTAGTTGCAGTGCAGTGGGTTTAAGTTGTTAGTTATTCATCCACATATCTGGTGCTTTGCATTTCATGTGGCTGCAAGTGTGGACAGGAGCGTGTGATATCACTGTGCAGGAGAAGGGTTTAGCTGCTCTCCTCAGCTGTAGCGGCGCGCTCTCGCCCTGCCCTAGAGCTGGTTTGGTAAGTGCTGTCAGCTCCTTTGGCGGAGCAACATCCCAGCCAAGGGAAGCGTGTTGTGAGCTGAAGCTGGGGCTGGTTCCGCGGCTCAGCAGCAGGCAGCTGCAGCACAGTTTGTGCGGAGGTCTGTCTTTTGGATTGCTTTTGTTCTCTAGCTACAGCTTTGCCACTTAGATGTTTAAATCCACAGCCGAAATGACTGGCAGAGGAAGGACTTGGATAAGCTGCTGGGAAATGGAGACTGTTTCCTGGGTTTTATGCATTTCTCTTTTAATTGCAAATAGTTGTCATGTACTTTGTAGGCTATGCCACGTGCATAGACATCACAGGGGTTTATTACTTGGTGTGACAAATACATTCTGACTTACAGGAGGTGCAGTGAATTGTTTCACTAATCCTCTTCCACTGTAGCCTGTAGGATTAATTTTGGTGGCGATATTTGCTTTGCTTTCTTTGCTATGGGATCTTAACATCGTTTCACGGAGGATTTGATTTATGCACACATAGATTGAAAAATTGCGAATAATAATAATTTGAGGTTTTCTTGTTTTAAACAGTTCTAACACTTCTTGTCCTTATTCCACTGAGTGGCATTGTCAAAAGCATATTTTAAAACACTTCAGACAACATGGAACAATTTAGTAGAGTATCTACTTGAATAAAGTCTGAGATAAACAAAATATAGCATCTCCAAACCCAAGGAAAATAGGTCATCAATTCTCTTTAAGCTGTATATTGCTAAGGGTTTATTTCTTTGGCTGTGTATTTTTAGTTAAGCCATGTGTGTACATATCCTGCAACTTCATTCAGAATGAGCTGTCTTTTTCAAAAATAAGATAGGAAATAATGGGGTCAAAATTAGAGTATTTTTCCTTCGTATTTAAAATCCCCATTAACTCTGGTGACCTGCTGTTCTGGAGGAGGGGTTTGAAGTCTGACCTCTGTGTACTTTCTCCTGCCTTCATAAAAGTCTGTTCACGGAGCACCTCGGCGGCGCTGGTCCTGCGTTCTGGCTGTTTCTGCCTACACTGAACATGCCGCAGGTGAGCGGAGCCGCCCGGCTGCAGGGCGCAGGGCAGAGCGGGAATGGCAGCCTTAGCCCCGGCTCGGGGCCTGGCGCTGCAGGAGGAACTGCCTGGCTTGAGCATCTCCAGCACTGACCTCCTGAGGTGCAAGACCAGGGCAGCGAGGGGGGAAGCGGGCCCAGGTGAGGTGTCTGAGCGGAGGGTGGGTGTGGGAAGGCGGGAATGGATGTTGGCAGGAGAACGCAGCAATTGGGGCTGGTTGGGCAAGAGTCTGGGACAAGTAGGTACTAGTGAAGGAGTACTGGAAATGAACATGGGAGTCCGAGGCCCAGGTGATAGGACTAGCTGCAGGAGAGGAGCGAGGCTGGCATCAGCGGTCACATACCAGCCTGAGGGCAATATGATGGGTTGAAAAGGGGACACCACAGAAGGGTCTCATGAGCATTTTGCCTGTTTGGCAGATAGAAGTAGCTCAGCCGGTAGGTAATTCCTGTGGGTACTAGTTTTGTGCCATAGTGGGGATAGTGCTGGGGTGGTTCTTTTCTATTTGACTTGCCCCATTAGGGAACTCATACTGAAATACTGTGGTAAAGTTTTGAATTTTGCTTTTTGAAGATTCAGCTTCTGTTAAGAGTCCATGGTGCAGAGCACTCCTTATCATGAGCTATTTTTCACATAAGGCCTTACTCTTGTTTCCTGAGAGGGACCATGCTTACTGAAAGAGCTGTGTGATATTTGGGTGGTTTTTTCCACATTGCTTAGTGGGGAGCCTAAACTTCATTTCTGCCCACTATTCAAACAAAGCTCAACAGGCAGGATTTTTCAGTTCCTTGTAGTTTTTCGTATGGCACTTATCACTGTACTGCCACTAAGCTTCATAAACCTTTAATTAATCTTTACAACACCTCTTTGATATGATTCAATTTAATCATTATTCAGGACCAGAGCCAGTAAATCTTTCTTTACACAAAATGAGGCGAGGTCCTGTGGGAATTTAGTGTGCAAGGTAACCATGCGGGAGCATGCAGTACAACTGTGTAAGGGTGGCACATCAGGGTAACTGCCAGAATTCTCCTTCCTGGCATTTTTTAACTTGTGTTGGATTTTTACGGTCGTTGTGACACTCTTTAAGTGTTTCTGTATGTTAAAAAACATATGTAACATTATTTATCCTGGAAAAAGCTAGCTAGGACATGTAATGGGAAGAGTAGAACATCTCCAGCTTAGGAGTTTTGGCTTTTTAATTTTATTTTTACTTTTTGTAACCTTTTTGCAACCTTTTTGCTACTTCTCTTAAAACAAAATGCAGCTCAGCTAAGAATAGCAGCAAACTCAGCATTCAGCCTGGTACGTGCGTGCGCTTTGGGTGCCATGTAGCTCACTGAGCAGTTTAGTCAGGGCTGCTCACTCCTGGTGGAGTTGTGCTTCTAGACCAACTGCCAACACTGACATAAACTAAGTTATGCTGAATATTAAGGTTGTAAGCTGAGAGCCTTTGATTTTTGGGGATAGAGTATCATACTTTCGTGCATGGTTTAAATGCCTGTTGGTACATGTTGTGCCTATTTGCCTTTTCATTTATCATTGTTTCAACAGATCAGCAGTTCAGACCAATGATATGACTCCTTGTTTCGCTCTCCTGACCCAGCCTGAGCAATCATTTTCACATGACAGTTCAATTTCCCTACCTTCTGGAAGCAGCAAGCACAGAATTTTTGGCAAGAACATGACTTGTGTAACTAGCTCAACTCACCCCCTACAGCTCATGTTTTACTTTTTCCTTGCCTGGGAGCTGGGATCTGTCTACAGGGGAAGTTCCTTTACAATGGAGTGTTTATCAGAAGGAGATACTGGGACTATTAGGACCCCTTCCTCTTTAGCCACCAGTCCTGTCCCAAAATAATGCCCTTTTTGCCCTCTCCTCTTGGAGTATATAGACTCCATTATACCCAGGAGGACTCTGTTTTTTTTCCAGCACTTTAGAAGAAGATGGTATATTACCGGTCTAGTAGTAGCACCATAAGAAAAGCTCATGCTGTTTCCATTGAAAAACAGTTTTCATGGAGAATTTGCAGTGGTCTCTAGGTTTGATTTTTGAGACTAAAAATGACTTTTTCTGGAAGGAAAAATGTCTTCCCTTGTGTACTCCTAGAACTGGAAATGGTAACTTTGATCCACTGGGAAAGAGTAGGGTTTCACCTTCCTAGTACTGTCACAGCATTCACTGTCAGTACTTGTCAAGGCTTGAGAGCATGAACTTTTGGAGCTGATGTTTGTGTTTTGGAACATGGAGGGCTGACTCCTTCTGAAAGGTTTTCCCTCAGACCTGGGTAGATGGGGGTATTGTTTCTCTGAATTTGTACTTACGAGGGCATTCTCTGTAGTGAGTAAATACACTCTAGTGGAATCAGTGCAATTGTTCACATTCCACATGTGACACATACTACACACATGGACATGTATGATGTGTACATATATGCAGTTAAAACATTTTTTCTTGTAGTGCTACTTTAAGCAACGCAAGGGCAACACTTTGGTAGCTGAATGTGGTGGTTCTTTTCTCTTGTTTCCTTCTAGTGGATCTAGAGGACAATAGACCCGTCAGCACCTCGAGCAAGGGTGCAGTGCTCTGGGTGGCTGGGGTTTTGGGAGCACTGTAATTTGGAATAGGTGAGTGTGTGTTTAGGGTGGTGGGGTTTTATGGTGTGGTAAAATAATTTAGTAAGGTCAAATACTTTTAAAATAGTAGAGAATAAAACTCTCAGTTGGAAAAGGATAGTCTTAGAACTTGAATGAAATTTCATTTTAACTTAATGAAGTAGTAGGTTGCGAGTTATATAATTGGGTTCTGTAATAGGTACTTATTAACATTTTCATCCTAACACTGGGGATAAGTAATTACTTTAATGTTTAAAAGCCAAAATTAATTTCTTCTGTAACAAAAGCTGTACTTGATTTTATTGTGTGGTTCTTCACAAGACAGTGTTGGGATTCATGGTTTTATCTCACTTACAAGGTTGTCACCTGTGTGGCCTGTGATACTCAGTCTTTACATAAGCAAGGTCAACTCTGCACACTGAAGTAGGTGTCCATACGTTGACATTGAACTTGAATTAGGCCCTGTGAGTATATCTTATGTATCGCCAAGCGAGCTATGAAGGGGAAAACTTTTCAAAGACTTTAGCAGTCTTTGAGCTCTTTGCTTTATTTCTAAACCCTGTAATTAGTGGTTTCTTGAAACTGGATTTGCTTCTTCGCAAAGCTGAGGGATATGCACAGTAATTCTGAAATCTAGCCTCTAAACATGGTCTGGCTCTGAACTTCTCTAAGTAAGAAGTGTTTTAGATGCCTGAGCACCAAGCTGACTTAGAATTGGCTTTATTTCTTTAATACACTCTCTTTTCTTATTTTTTTTCTTTTCATTTCTCATATTGGAAAAATATAAAATATTTTCTTTGCCCTGTTAACACAGTATTAGAGCACAGCAGAGTTAACACTTCACTGCGTGCATCTGGAGGCTCTGACTGTGTTTGAGACTCTTTGTAGTTTAAGATAAATTACATTTGTGATTATATCATCAACCCTTCAGAAATCTAAATTAGTATGCAAATGACAGGGAAGATTATCAAGATTTTAATTAGCAAACAACAATTTTTCAACCTAGATAAACTAGATTTATCTGTTATCTAGCTGCATTTTTTAAGTGTTCTCAGCCCAGCTGAAGAGAACAAAGAGGAAAACACCAGCGAATTGTGAACTGCAAAGTACTACCGAGGAATGAAAAATATTCTTGGTAAACCTGATCTTCCCAGCCTGCTGTTCAGTTCACATAAGCAGGCAAAGAATGGAGTCAAGACAAATCAGGTGCCATTGAACACTTCTCAGTTGTATTTCACCTTCAGAGCTTGGAAGTGATCACCTGCTACATCACCTCCACTGCCCTGCAGTCCTTGGCAATTGTGGAATGGTTCTCTAGTTTTAGCCGGATCAGCGGAATGTACTCTGCATGCCCTGCTCACCATTCATTAAAAAGGTCTTACAAACACTCTGAGCTTTGAAACAACCAGGAGTTACAGCTTTGTGCCACAGTGAGAGAACAGAAGGTAATCAAAGGACGTAGCTCATGTCCTGGGTCAGCACGATCCAGCTGATGGAAGCAAAGTTTGCTGCTTCCTAAATTGCTGTCTGCTGCTTTCTGGAGACAAGAAGTACCTGCCAGGGCAGGAGCTGCTGCCAGAGCCATCAAACACCATCTTCTGGCCTATTTTATATTTTGACCCAGAGAGCTAAATGTGGCTATTGCCAAAAAACCCCAACCAGCCACCAAACCCAAGCGCAGGTTGCAGTGGTGGCTTGTCTGTGTCCCTGCCTTTGTCCCTGTTTTTATTGTCCTCTTTCCCTTGCCTCACTTCCTTCATGTAAATGGTCCATGGTACAGCAGAAGAGTGCATTTAGTTTTGGAGCAGGAGACAAATAGCTTTCTGGAGGTGATGGAGGGATACTGGAAAACACAGGGAGCGGGCTCTTGCTGATGAGAGCAGGCTTTAACTAACTGAAAGCTTTTTGAGTTGTTAAATGTCTTGGAGGTTTTTGATCTGATATGAAACGGCTGCTTCTAAATTGCTAAATATTTACAAGGAAGTGATTTGAATTTTGTATTTACGTTCACAGTGTAAATACGTGTTTAAAATCTGTCTTCAAAGAAGTGCCTAATACAGAACAAGAACTGCAGTACAGCTAAACATTTAAAACATCCAGCCCCCAGCGCCGACAAGCCAGTACCAGCCACTCTAGAAGGGTCTGCAAATCTACATAGTTTTGGGCATCACTGTGTTTTTGGTTTCCCTGGCAGTTCTATTCTTATTAGCCCAGCAGGGAGCTGAAAGCAGGATGCCTGCTGGCTTAGTCCTGTGGGCAGGAGAGAGCTTCATGTCTTGAGTGACCCAGTGGCTTATGATGGATGCAGACAAGTACACATGCGCACTCATAAACAGATTTCCTTGCTAGATATGACTATGTTTGTTTTCTAAGCAGGGTTGCATAAGTTAGGGTATGACAAGAATGAAAGAGAATATACAAATTCTTTTGCTACCACTTAATATCAGGCCTAAGTCTAATATTTCAGTCGCAAGGAAGTCCACTGATAATAACAAAAACATGTTCTATAATGTCTGGCATACTGTTGTAACCTTTGGCTAGCAGAGGGCTGGTAAAACAAGAAGGAATGCACTGGTTTTCGTTCAGAGATGTTCTTCCTGGTGGGGCTTGCTTTTATTAATGTATTTTTTTAGGGCTGTGAAAAAGAGAAGGTAGTTTGTGATTAAAGATGTTGAGATGGCTGCTTGCAAGAAACTTGAAATGTCATTTTTCCTTATCGTGCACCTCTGAGCATCCTGTGTATTTAATACATTTTAACTGTATTCCTTATCATATGCGAATGTATTTAAAAGCGAACACCCCATCTTGATTAAATGAGACTTTTCCTTCACTTTTTACCTGTGAAATGTATTCTAACTGAAATAATAAAACCCGAGGTGCTAAGTGTGGCAATTATGCAACTGGGTGTATGGAAAAGCAAGGGCAGTGTTTTCCCTTCAGGCACATCGCCACCTAGCAGCTGTTAACTACAGTTTGCTCATGTTTTGGCTGAAGAAAAATAGTAAAACCTGTAGCTAAGTGCTCCTGCTTTACTCCTCCACCTCCTCCTTGGACCTCCTCCTATATCACCTAAGAGGCAGTGTATCATAAAAGCCTCTCTGACCTCAGGAGTTGTAACAGATATTTTTGTCCATTCAAAAATGGAATTATACTGAGCAATACTGGATGGTGTTCTACATCAGTGTGTCTGACCCTTATTAAGATTGTTTTGGTTTTTTCTTGTCCATTGCAAAATTAGTCACTGTAGAAATAGTTCCTCTTTGCCGATAATGGAGGTTGAAATGTTAGGTGTATCCAAGTGAATGGCTTGCACATTGTTCTTCTATGGTGTTGATTTTCAGCTGGTGTCATGCTGAGAACAGACTGGTTTGGGCTGAAGAGACCTTAAAGCCCATCCAGTTCCAACCCCTGCCACGGGCAGGGACACCTTCCACTAAAGCAGGTTGCTCCAAGCCCCTGTGTCCAACCTGGCCTTGAACACTGCCAGGGATGGGGCAGCCACAGCTTCTCTGGGCACCCTGTGCCAGCGCCTCAGCACCCTCACAGGAAAGAACTCTGCCTAAGATCTAACCTGAACTTCTCCTGTTTCAGTTTGAACCCATCACCCCTTGTCCTGTCAAAAATACATATTTAGCCTCCTAGTTTTGACAATGGTGACTGACCTGTTCTTTAGAACTTCCTTTTTTTTGTTTGTTGGTTTGGTTTTTTTTACCTCCTTTGCTTTCCTTGTCTTGGAATACTTCTGTGATGAGACATTCGCTTGTGATTTGCTGAATTTGCTTTCTGTATTAAAGTGCATCAGAAGACCACTAAGAGCTCTAAGAGGTTGATCTCATCTGCTTTATGGGATAATGAGAATCAAATCCAAGGTACTTCGGTGTGAACTCCAGAGTGATTCAGGAGGACACGTGTGGATTTTCAGCTACCTCTAGGGGATGCTGTTGTGTTAAAAGTTCATTGTTTCAAACATTTTATTTACAGATAGGGGTATTTATCTGCCTTACAGAAGAAAAGTGTGTGCAATCCTGTAGGAAGTATTCTAGCTAATATGAAGCAGAGATACTACAGCACGTAATTGTGTTTGCAACTATCAATATGTAGAAGAACAGAATGAACTAACAAAGGCCCTGGGGTGATGTTAATAGTTGGTTTTTCCACGTATGTTGCATTTAACCTGCTGATGCATCAATTATTGCTTCCAGTTCAGTGGACGGTACGTCAGAGTGGTGAAGTGTTTGATGGACAGCAGTCTGAATCACACAGTTGGGAATTTTTTGCTGTCGAGAACAGAGTACTTTATGGTGACCCAGTCAGTATTTAAGGTTAATGACCACTGGACTGGAATGTAACTGTTTTCTTTCAAAGAAAGATTTCCTATGAATGGATTTTTGGTTTAGAATGCTTGAGATACATTTATGTGTGTGATTTCTGCCCCTGTTCTTTCACTAGGCATTGCCTTTCAGTATAGATATTAGAAATTAATAAAGTTTCCAGTGTTTACTACCAGTTTATTATTATTTAATCTGAAACATCTAAGTTCATTACACAACACTTCACAAGTGTTAATTGTAGTGTGTCCTGTACTGCTGAAAGCCATTCACATATTAAAGTGATCACTGCTGTCTAAAAACCTGCAGACCAGTGTCTACTGTTCTAATAAAGAAGAGTTAACCTCTTCATTAGTGTCTGGACAGCACTACGGAGCAGTCAGGGAGCTGTAGGCAATACCCAGCCTTGCTTTTCCAGACAACTTGAGAAATATGTATCTTTGAATACAGAGGGGAATTCGCGTTGGACTTTGAACTATAATGCCCTTCTGTAGCTAACATACTATATGCAAGCCCTGTCTTGTAGACCACTGCTCTAAAGTAAGTTTAGAATAGTAATTTATTCCTCATCACCTGCATTTCCTGGAAAAAAAAGTCAAGTATTTTAAATTGGAAAAATTAAATTCTTAGCTCTTCTTACCCTTCCCCAGCATCCATTAAATGTGTTGTATTAAGTGAGTGTAGGGATGCTCTCTATAGTAAAAACTGTACATATCAGAAATACTTTTCCCCAAAAGCTTTGTCATACTTAAGAAAGAAATGTGCCTCTCTTTTGTTAATGTTGTAGGCATGGATTTTTGTCGCAGTTTATATCTTAAAGGACTTAGGCTTCTCTTGATGCCTTTATGAAATGGCTGGTTTTATCTGAAGCATTAGCATATAATATGTTTGAGTAGGCACAACATGATCTGCTATGTAAAACTTCTAGTCCCCCTGCTTAAAAATTCCAACGTTCTTCTCTTTATTAAAAACATTTCCCTTCCCACAAACCACCACACACTTCCTTGGTCTTGGTGACAAATCCTTGTGAGGCAAAAAAGCAAGTGCAACCTTTACATTAGGTACCATCCAAGAAATGTACTATTACCTCAGTGATGAGGACCTGTAAGTGCTTATACCACGCTGAAGTCTCAAAAGATTAATTGCACTTCCAATTAGGGGAGTGCCCTTGTTGCATATGAACAATCAATAAAAGGCCTTCATCTTGCCCTTCATCTTCCCAGCAGTGCAGAATTCCATTCAGGGGATTTGTTGCCTGCTGTGTTGAATTCAGCACTGTTGGGCTTTCTCCTGCAACTGAAGCACATGGGTAGGACTACTTTGTTGTATCTCAAGTGAGGAAAAACCTTATTTGGGTTCTAGGGAATCTTCCTCGGAGATAAATTTCTTGTTCCTGTTTATCAGTGTAAAGTAAGTTATCTGGTCTCGCTGAAATACCCAGAGCATTCAAGCAGTACTTCTCAAAATGTCTTGGCAAAATGTCGCTCCACAAGTTGCCTCTGTAATGTCATCCAAAGTATTCTGTGATTCTATTCTATGATCTTCCCCTTTTCTAACAGAGGGGAGAAATTCTCCAGGTGGAAATGGAAGTTTGTTTCTGGTTCTGACTGTCTGCTCCCGTGTGTCCTGTTAGAACTCCTCATCCCAGAAGGGCAGGATGAATTGCGTTCTGAGCCAAGGAGGCAGAGGGAGGCAGGGGGAAGATCATGACTCCATTAGCTTCTCTTTTATTTTCTTGTATTTTTTTTTCTTACACCCAACTTTCGCAGTATTTATTTCTCTTTTTCTATCAAATCAGACTTCAGGTGCTGATCAGTCACAGGAAATGCAAACTGATGCTCATCAAGAGAGCACATGCTTATACCCGTGCAGGTGTTCTGCCCCGTTATGATGAGTTGTACACACCTGTATGAGCAGCTAGGGCCCTTGTGGCTGAGATCTGGGCTGCAGAAGGGCAGCCACAGCCTGAGGGGAGAGCAACTCCTGTAACGTTCACAGACTGGTTTGGGTTGAAGGGACCTTAAAGCTCACCCAGTTCCAACCCCTGCCACGGGCAGGGACACCTTCCACTAGAGCAGGTTGCTCCAAGCCCCTGTGTCCAACCTGGCCTTGAACACTGCCAGGGATGGGGCAGCCACAGCTTCTCTGGGCACCCTGTGCCAGGGCACCATCACTGGTGCCGTTGAAACTGGAGCTTCAGCAGCTCTAAGAGGTGCAAAACGTTTAACTGCGATGGGCGTTGAAAGCTCCCCCGTGTCCTGGCTGACCTGTGCCAGCACGTGTGTGCAGTACATAACCTCGCACCTCACCGATCCAGCTTTAGTTGTCTTTGCCGTACCAGCGCCGCTGCTCTGCTCCGGCAGCGTAAACCAGCGTTGTTTTCCCTGCCCCAGCACTGAGGCCGCCCCAGGAACTCAGCTAAACGAGCTGCTTTCACCCCGACGTGCAGAGCTCTGCTCCTGGAGCCGGCCCCGACGGAGGCCGCTCTCCTCCCCTCAGCCGTCCGGCGCGCTGCTGCGCATGCGCGGCGAGGCGCGCGCAGCCCGCGTGTGCGCGCAGGCAGGCAGCGCGCGGCGGGCCGCGGGCGGGACCGCGCCTTTGTCCTCGGCGTCCTCCCGGGCCTCTCCTCCCCGCGCTCCCTCTGCAGCCTCAACACGTTCCGTATGGAAGCACACAGACCGCGTTAGTTCCGCGGCGTTCGGCAGGGACCGTGTGTGCGCTGTAACCCTTCCGCGCTTCACCCCCCCCAGCCCCGGTGCCGGTCCGCGGGAGGCTGCGCCCCGCGCTGGTGCCGCTGGAAGCCGGGCGCGTTCCGGCCGCCCCCTCCCCGAGCCCCGGCGGCAGCGAGCGCGCTGGTCCGTTCTGCCAGCACGATAAATGCTGTTTATGAAGATGGACCTGTTGAACTACCAGTACTTGGACAAGATGAACAACAACATCGGCATTCTGTGCTACGAAGGTAATGGTTCCGCGCCGCGGAGCGCCTTTTGTCGGTGCGGTTCCTGTTCGTCAGCGCGGTTTCTGCGCTGCGAAGGGGAATCGCGGTCGGTCGGTCGGCACCTCGCAATCTGTGCTGCTAAAGCTTGGTTTAGGGGAAGAGGTTTTGTTCTTTGCTTTATTTTGGGGGGACGCGGTTTGCAGAGAGTGCTTTTACTGTCGGATCCTTTTCTCTCGCAGGCACGGTCCGTTCGGCCGGTTTAACGGGCCGCGGCAGGCGGAGGTTTTGTGGCAGCGCCTGTAGCCGCACCACAAGTACTTTGTCAGGCGGGTGCGAGAGTCACCCGGCGTCAGTCCCTGTCACCCGGCCCGCTCGGGGGGCCAGAGGCGGGTCCGCGGCGGGTGGGCCCGGGGCAGTGCCCGCGGCGGGGCCCTGAGGCCCGGCGCTGGGGCCCGGCTGGGTCCCGCGGGCCGGCCCCGGGGCTGGCGAGGCGCCGGCGGCAGCACAGAGCCGCCCATTGTTCGGCTTCTCCTTCCCCGCACGGCTCGCAGAGCCCCGGCGAGAGGCCGCCCCTCCTCCGCCCCCCCGAGAACCGCCCCACGCTCCTCTCCCCGGGGAAAGAATTACACAACTAGTTGGAAAACGCAGGTTTTCTGCCTTTCCCTGGACTCTTAATCTTACTTATGTTGTCTTCAGCTAAGGTTTGTTCTTCCTCTTGTTAGCATTCATAGTCCTGCTTGGAAGTTGCTTGAGGTAACGGGGTGAAACTCTTACTCGAGTGGAGTTTTATCTACGTGCAGTTTGAAGAAGTGGTTATGGCTTGGCTTTGACTGGAAAGAAAGGCACCACTGAGCTAATTCAGCTTGGCAGTAGGGCTGTTTTTGCTGTAGCCACACACAAGCATTGCAGAAATCTTTCTTCTGATTCAGCAGGAACATTTTCCGTGTTCATCTGGAAAATAAACTTGCTGTAGTTGTCAGGGAAGAAACAAGAAGGGGTGTGCATAGGATTGAGAGCTATCTGTTCATACCCTTCAGAAAGAGGCTAGGCCGGAAGGCAGGGAGCTGAACCTCACTTTGGAAAACACCATCTTTCCCATCATTAAACCAGCATAGCCACATTGCTTTCCTTCGGGAAGTGCAGGGGCTCCCTATAGAACTGTTAACGTCTCTGTTCCATTTTTCCCCTTCTTTTCCTTTTCTTTCCTGCTCAAATATGTATATATCTGCTTGAATAAAGCTCTTTTACAGAAGATTGAGCTTGCCCATGAGTACTGAATAATACAGAGCTGGAATTCAATAGAGTTCCATTTCCAAGCTCTTTTTTTATCCTGTGCTTTCTTCATTACTACAGGAAAACTAGTTAAAAAAAGAAAAGGAGAGGAAGAGGAAAAACAGCTTTCAGGATCCTTTAACTTTTTCATGGCTCTCTGCAGTAATCAGTGCTTGCTTTGGAAGCAGTTGGCAACTATTGATGTAAACCTTGAAGTTTTGCATAAAATTCTATTTACATGGTACGTGTTCCTGAGTGTTTTGTCGACTAAGGCAGAAAAACTGTAGTTTTGGCTCATTAGTTTAATTCATTATAATTATGCCTAATATTTATGGAAGATTATTTCCAGTTGCTTTTTCCCCTCCTCTTTTCTCCAATAATTGTTACTTAACCAGATCTTAGCTTTACTAGCTCAAAGGCAAAAGAACAGCTTAAGGAATACACTCTACTGTAACAGTCTTTGTTTAGTTTGAACATCTGTTGCTATTTTCCTTATTCTGGAAGTTAACATTTTTAACACTAAAATAAACACACACAAAATGAAGAAAAGAAAAGCAAAACTTCAGTGGTGTTTATAGTGAGGTGTTTATATCCCAGTGGTTTAAAAAGTATAAACACTGGCAACATCTGCACTGAACTCGAAGGGTGTTTTGGAGATGCCTACAGATCTTCCATGCCTCTGCCATAGTATTTATTTTAGAAGTGAGTTGTGTCAGCAGTGATGGATCTTGTCTTTTCAAAGACACTGCTGCGGTAGTAACTGTCCTGACAACAAAGTGCCCTTTCAAACTCAATTAATTAGGATTTATGGAAGGTCATACTTGAACTACTTATAAATAGATGCCTTCCTGAAAAGTACTTTTGCAGATGTAGGATAAGATACAAATACATTGTATGATGCAAAAATAGGTTTGAAATTTCAGAGGAAAGAATTATGGGCCTATATGCCACGGGAAGTAAATGAGATGGGTTCCTTATTCCTTTAGATTTTCTCTTGAAACACTTGCTTTTGCTTATCGAGATAACTGGCACCTCAGTTTTTAGGAGGTTCACTAGCGGTTTTAGTCTTTTTATCCCTGCCACAAGCCACTGGAACTATATGCCATTTGTATGACATTTGTAGCTGCAGCTTATGGATAAGCGATGTATTGGTACGTAAGAAGTAGGAAAGGTTCTTCCATCATGTGCATTTGGCAGCCCTTTGGTTCAACATGGAGTAGAAGAATATAATTTGCGTCCCATGACAAGTCCTGCTTTTTCTTGCCCAGCAAGAATTACAGATAGCAATTTGTTATGTGTAAGCCTCAGGTTACCAAGTTAATGCCAGCCCTTGGTGAGTCTTCCTTGACCGATAGGTGCAAGAAACCTCAGCTGTGCCTTCATTTCATTCTGTTCCTAAGTAGCGTCATTCATGATTTAGTGCATAAAACATTTCTGATCTTGGCTTACGGTGTGGAGGTCTGGGGGAAGAGAGTGGGATGGTGACTGATATAGATGGGATCTGCTCTATGGACAGAAGAATGTCCTTTTGTTGAGGCTAGGGGAAGTAGTTCATCTAAAAGTTCTCCTTAGCTGTTAAGAAGTAATGGCATGTTGCAGATGGAGCTGACTGCTTTGTAGTATGGAGCCTTAACTGGAGTTGCCTGTTTTCTCAACACTATGAGGGCAGTCCAACCCTGGCACAGGTTGCCGAGAGAGGTTCTAGAATCTCCACCTTTGGAGATACTCAGAACCTGACTGGACACAGCCCTGAGCAACCTGCCCTAGTTGAGCTTGGCTCTGAGCAGGAGGTTTGGACTAGATGATCTCCAGAGGTGTCCTCCAGCCTCAGCACTTCTGTGATTCTATAATATGATGGGAAGTTCTTCACACTCATATAATAAAGAGCCACAGGCAGCAAAAGGATTAGAACCAGAGATGAGGTGAGGGGGCTTTTTGAAAGGGGGTCCAAAACTTTGAATCACAGATTAAATCCATTTCCTTTCCTTAGAGTTGTTAGTTTCATACCAATAATTGGTGTCCTTTTGAGTGTTTGCTTAATATCATCACTAGTTTTGAGCTCCTGGTGATGCCCCATGATAATCTCAAGTCTGATTGATGCTTTTGGAGGAAAATGTTAAGAACATGGTGGGTTTTTTACCAAGTTGCATAAAAAAGACCATTTGAGTTTTGTCTCTCTCTTCAGTGAAAGAAAATTTTAAATGATTCAAATGAGAATGTTTAGTCTTTGCCAGTGGGAAAATGACAGTTGCATTGGCAATGATCGACCATTTCAAGCAATTTATTGTAAGATACTTAGTGCAATAAGAAAGAAAAGAAATAATTAGAGAGTTGTTGTCTTGTAATCTGGATGCTGATTTTTAGCATGAATACATCTGATATCCTCCTACTAAACATTTGCTGCCAGTTATCAACAATGGCCAGTTTAATGAGTAGGGCTTTCATATTGTTGTTTTCTTCCTAATGAGCTCAGAGGCATCAGAAAGCTCTTGGGAGGCTGCTGTCCTCACCAGGGTGCAAAGGCCACGAAGCAGAACCATTTCGTACCAGTCTGTAGTCTGGCATTCCCAGTGCTTCGTATCGAATGACAAGTCCTTGGTACGGGCATGTATTCAGAGGTGGAACATCTGCATCTTGTTTTGCAATGGAAACTCACTTAACTTTAGCTTAATATTCTTTTTCAGAGAGCCTTGTGTGTGAGGTAATGGCAGGAGGGCTCAGTTAAACAAAACAAATCACAGGTGATCCTGCTCGTTGCCTGGTGCTGGGGCAGTCTAGCAAGTTCGGGCTCCTCGTTTCCAACAGAATATGTATGGGAAGGTGCAGTCTCCGACTGAAAGATCTGTTCTATTTAGTTGTTTATCTGAGGGAGTGTACAGATGGTTGTGTGTTGAAGGCAGATTTCTGTCTTCCTTCCTCTCGCTCCCATTTTCAAATGCTTTGTGTTATTACTACATTCTCAAGGCCTGAACTGCTGTGCTGGGAAAGGTATAAAGAGATGCAATAAGATGCTAAGAAATCCCCCAGGCCTGTTACGAGACTTGGAGCACACCAAATAGTTATACAGAGTTCTCTGGACAGTCCAGGAGGCTGGATTTCTTTTTATTATTAAATGAAGAAAATTGGATCCAGATTGATAGCAAACCCACCCCTTCTTGCTTTCAGGACAGCTTACATTCGTTAGTGGCATATTACATAATTATTTCACTGACTTCCTGTAACAATGGAGCATTAGTTGGCTTCAGCACCGAGCTCGCATAGCTAGATGTCATCTTAGCACACTGCAAGGCATTTTGAATATATGCATATCTTCCTCAAAAGCCAGTTGAGATGTTTGATATCAAACAAGGAGCCTGAAGTAGATTCCGCTAACTTCACTTGCTTTTTAATGACGTGATGTGTTTTCTTAAGTTCTAAAGAATAGTTTCCATCAGGTTTTTCTGCTGACCTTGCATTTTCCTCTGGGTTTTATGACATCAGTGTCTCCTATTAGCTCTGGAGTTTGGTTTAGTTTCTAAATACATAAATTTACTTTCACACTATTCTTCTATAAGAAATAGTGGAATAATAAATGGGATAAAAATCTCCTTCATGGTGAATTAAGTGTTCTTACTTGTAATGCAGTGTAAAATTTCTGCTCAAAATCATGTAAATTAAGTTGCACCTACAGAATGTTCCCCATTTATAGAACGTTCTGTGGGTTTTGCTTTTTCAATGTCTTTTTTTATCTACAGGAAAAAACAAAGAGCTCCAACTTCACAGTTGGGCTTTTCTTACTCATTTCCTCTGAGCATAAAGTTGGGAATATCCTCTTCAGTGCTGACATCAAAATTCAGTTTAATTTTGTCATTCATCAAAGGCAAGATAGCTTTAGGTCATACTTAAGCATTTTCTTCCCTGGAGTTCTCTTGCTCTCCTCACCCTTGCTGCTAGTTGAGCATTTGTGCTGAGAGCTCAAACAAGGAAATTAAACCCCTCAATGTAATAGTGGGTTATCCCACAACTTTCAATAGATAAGATAGGCAGCACCAGTGAGGTTTGTAGCAGTAAGTTGAATTCTCTGTTAATGAGCAATTTGCTTAAAGGCTGTAACTTGTTACTCACAAGTCAAATTTGTTACAGTGCCAGGTCTCTTTGGATATAAATCCAGGGATTTTAGGAGACATTGAAAAAGCTTAAATTGCTCCGGAGTTTGAACAATGCACTGCATTGTATGGAGAACTGTTAGGGGAAAAAATAAAGCTTAAACAACAGTCTTCATTGTGTGCCATCTAAAATTATGAATGAAAAAGTTCATCCATATGTATTTGGTTTGCCTTTTTTAAATATCTGCTTTGCATGAAAATAGTTGTCTATTAATTTCTGCTTGAGGATTAATACAGATGGGCCTTTATATTTGATTTTGGCTGAATAGACTACAGAGTTTTAGCATGCTGCATGCAGACGGTGTGCCAAGCAATTTAGCAAAGTTGTTTACACTAACAATAATCCAGCAGGACAGAGCCTATAATTTTTCACTGATAATAGTATGAGGTAGTGATGAATACAAGGTTCTGGAGGAGTGTTTACAAAAATGCTATTATACTTTTTCAGTGTGAAAGAATCAGGAGTGCTTTTGGTTTTAATTTCTTTCTTAAAGCCAGCCAATTTTTTCTTCATCATGCATTTTTTATCATCTCCCTGAAAATTACTTTACAAATCAGCGTGGAATGATTGCTGGACACACGGAGCCATTGTTTCCTTCCCTTTTGGTAAAAGCCATGTGCTTTGGGGAGTAACTGACTGTGCGCTGCAGCACTGCGGGATGTTGGTGTGTTGTTAGCACTGTGCAAAGGCTGGGGGTGCAGTAACCCATACACTGTGAGTGCCACGATGCACAGTTTTAATTGCCCTTGGTGCTTCATCTAACAGCTTTTTTTAAGACTGAGCAGACATTGTCATGCCTGTCTTCACCAGTCGATGTAATGGCACATGTCACTTGAGAAGCAGCATGTATGTTGGGAGCCTTGGTGGGACAGAGAGAGAGGCCACGGATCATCCAGCACAAGTGTGGTTTCCAGCAGGCAGTTGAGCTCTTAATTAGGTTTATCTCTGTCAACTTGTAAACCTCATGTTATGGATGGATGGAGTTGGAAGAGTTTTATTCTTAATATCAGTAGTAGTTTGGCACTGATTGTAAAGTAAGGCAAGCTTGGAGTGTTTTAGTTGTTAGGACAGAGCTCCAAACAGCTTTTTCTTGTATAACCTCAGTGAGGGTGAAGTAATGGTATTCCTAGGATCACCACAGCATTGGTTCTAGCCAGAGAAAAAGTCATCCAGAAACTTCAGTGAGGTAGTTGGTGAGTCTTCATCAAAGATCTTCAGGTATCTAGTTTTAACAGGAATGTGAGTCCTGAAAGTCTCAGGTGAACAGTAACATGAGAGTGGGGGACAAAACTGTGGAAGGAGTGTAGAATGTTTCCTTTGCCTGAGTTTCACAGCACTGGTTGGTATCAGATTTTTTAAAGTAATGCTTTTGGTTTTTCTTCGCTTTTTAGCTTTGTTGTTGCTAGTGTTAAAAACAAGAACTTGTCACACATAGTAGTGCATGGTGCAGCCCAGCTTTTCCCTCCAGCAGTGTTACACTGTGCATCTCATTTTGTCTTTGAAGGAGAAGATAATCCATGCTGTGATGTACATGGATGTAGGTAGATAATATCTCAGATAAAGTGGAATGTTACAGCTTTTGGGGCATAGGAGGAGGAAAGAAAGTATGCCTTCATGAAAAATGTGCCTCCTGTCTTTTCATAATACTGCTACAAGAGTCTATCTTTCATTATTTTAAACATGTTCTTTTTCACTCCTCATCGTTTTGGAGTGTTCCTCGTCAACTGTGAGAATCAAGCATTGTAGTGTATAACTTTCCTCCTATTCTTCCAAATGTTGCTAGCAGGTTCCAGGAAATATATCTGCTCTCCCAGGAAAAGTTTGGAACCAGTTGTGTTTAAAAATCGGTAGTTTTTCGTGGAAACCGATCTGAGAGGACAGGCATGGAAACCACTGAGCATTGCACCTCTCTGGTTTGCAAGGCTTAATATTTGTTCTTCAGCATGCAGAAATAGGTTGTAGTGAGAAGTGAAAGAGATTTAGTAGATGAGGCTTGCTTTTGTTTTTTCCCCAGGACAGGAATGGCACTGCTTTACGGGAATATAACCCAACATGAAATATTTGTTATGTTTTATTTTAACCATAACAGCAAGTAACCAGAACCCAGCAAGCTTTTGCTTAAGGAGAGTAAAAACCAAAGCTGTTAAGTGGAACTTTTGCAATAGCTGTTGTTTTTTTGGGAACGAGTTTTTACTTGTTTTACAAATGACATTAGCGTGCTCTGGTTTCACATTAGAGATGGTATTGTGACTTGCAGTTTTGCTATTGTTCATGTTTAGTATGTCTCACTTCTGAAAGTAAATTCAGATATCTGTAAAATCAGCAGCTTTTGACACTTTCAGAGCAAAAGCTTTCAGAAAACTATTGTTTCTTGGCTCCAGCGTGCTAAATTGGAGTTGTTTTCTCAGTGATGCATTGCTAATTGTAATGAAATGGCCAAATGAAGAAAATAAAAGTTGTCCAGTCAAAAGGAAACTATTTCCATGAATCTAAATTATCTGGGAAGACCAATAAATGCCATGCAAGAGCTAGCCAAGTACAATAAGACTATTTAGTTGTTCTGTTTATGTTTTTTGGAAAGTAATCCATTCTAAAGGAGCTCTACAAGAAGTACTCTTAGCATATAGAAAACAAAGTTGACATAACTATGGTACCTCCTTTGTGGTGGTTTTGTACAGAACACGTTAAATGAAGAAGGGGTGAGGGAAGTGCTGTGTGATTCGTGCAGGACAAGTTTGAACCCAGCCAGTTTCTTGGATTTAGTATTAATATTTATGGCATTGAAGGGGATTTTTTTCTTTTTTAATATGCTTCCTTGTGCTCTGGATCTTTTAGATGTCCTCCTCAAGACATCTGGTGTGCATTGCTGCTTGTTTAACCCCCACCCTTCACTTCTCATGCTGTGGCATCTCGGAGAGCTATCACAGTCGCTCTGTGGTTGTTGTAAATGGAATCTCCGAGAGCCAGCTGGGAGACTGCTGATGTGCACACTTTTCCTGCTGAATGCTTTAAAACCAGTGGCTGCAGTTAAGAGAGGTGAACACTTTGCTCTTGTCTTGCTGTAGGCATCATACTGAGCTATTTACCAAAGGTGTCAAAACAAGGAATTCTAGCATTAGCAGTGATGGTTACAGATTCTTGGCTAGTTTCAAAAAGCTTCCTTATCAGTGTTATAAAATCAACGTAACTAGCTCATCTGCCAAAAACCAAACTTCTCTTCCTTTAAAAATCCTTAAAACTCCTAATTTCTCAGACACTGACAGCTTTGGGGTACTTGATGCTCGCCTTAGTGGCTGATCTGCGGATGTACTGAGGCTTTCTTTGTAGTACAGTAAATTGAACACTACCCTGGTTAGTTTCAAGTGTTTCTCAATGAGTCCATTTAGAAGCAAGTATGGCAACAAACATTTTAATACTCATTGTAACGTAATTTTATATATATATATATATGTTTATTTAATTCTCCCTGCAGAATCCTAGTCCTCACAGAAGCCAACCCTCAGTAATGAATGTTAGAGGGGGAAAAAGAGCTGGGATGAGTTAAATTCACAGAAATAAGGGATAAAGCAGGCAGCAGCATTCAGAGTGCCTCAGCTTCAGTACTTTGCTGTAGCTGCTAACCTTCCATAGTGAAGTGCTGTTAGTGAACAGCAAATGTTTTTCCTGTTTGTTTTGAGATGTGCAAATAAAAATTGTAATTAATCAGCTTAGCAGATTAAAAACTCTGACACTTGATCTAGATGCTGTATGGTCAGCAGTCATGGAGCTTTTGGACTAAAACCTGTTGTGGCTGTGGTTCTGATCTATAGTGGACCTGTTCTAAATTGAGATGGTGAAATCTTTTGGTGGAAGTAGTCGAGTCTGTTGAGCTGGTACAAGGAATGAGCTCTTACAAAGGATAGTGGGGTGGAAGAGTTTTAAGTTCCCCTGTTTGAGCCGCAGGACCTTTGTGGGTCTGTTCTTCTATATTTGAGGGCTGTTGAGTGGCATTAAAGGAATGTGCCCACTTATGCTGGTGGTTAATTTTACATTCTCTTCAGAAGATGAGCTGGGGTAAGAAACTTCAATTAAATAGCAGTCCATCTGTGGTCATGTCACTCAGGCATGCTGATAACCCATTTCTGACCTAAAGCAGTGCTTCCAAACCTTTTTAATTAACACAGTGTCTCACTGCCCTGAGGTGCTGTTTGGTTCCATTGAAAACTTCACAGTGGTATTTAATAGAGTGCCTGCTTAATTATGGAGTGGAACATCTTTAATGTGCGATGGGGGTAGAGATCTGCAGAAATGTTGAGGATGTACATCATACAAGTAAAATGGGGAGGGATTTAACAGGTATTTAACTGAAGAGTGATATCACAGTAATGCAGTGAGAGATTTAATCGTGTGGAGCTTGTATGCTGTGAGTGGTGGGTCATAGACGTACAACTGACAGTTTGTGTTACCTTGGTTTTATCAACCCATCTGCACTTTCCTGTCTGTTCTGTGTTTGGTCAGGAATGAGTTACTTCTGCAGCTTTGAAATGAACAAGCAAGGAGCCAGGAGGCTCCAAACAGAAAGGGAGGTTCAGCTAAAGACTAGTAGGTACAGGGGGGAGGAAGACAAAGCCCTAATTAAAGGGCTTTGAAAAGTGGAGTGTACCTTTGGTACTGCTCAGCCATTCCAACCCCGTGACTGTCAAGATAAGTTCAGAAATATGAATTTCTGCTTGTTCCTTGCTTTTCCAAGAGTTCTGGAAAACCTGCCCTCAGTGCCCAGAAAACTGTGAGAAAGGCTGTCCAGGCAGCATGTCATTTCTTGGGAGCAAACACAATCCCTCCCTCTATCTTTCCAGCCTTGTTCCCCTTGGACAGAACATTTATTTTAAGTGACCCTGCAACTTGGCCCCATACACCACCCTCTTTCTTGTGAAATAAACAGTCCAGCTATGACTTAGACAGTGCTCCCATCTATCCCTTAGCACCAAGGGGTTGTCTCCCTTTTATCTCTCTGAATCTGACAACCTCTGGCTATCTCAGTCACTGCATAGTAGTGCTGACTGTTGGAGTGGGTAGGAGCATTAACTCAGATCCATTATCTTCAGTCCTTTTGAGGAGGAATTCATAATGTTCTCTGGCACCAAGTTTTCCACAACTGAATCTTCTAACGGAACAAGGGCTTTCGAGCTCTTGCATGCTGTGATTACCTGACATTTTTCTGTGGATCTCTTCATAGTGAGTTGTTTTCCCAAGAAAATTACCTACCTCAGTTGGACGTCATGAACCCAGGATTAAAACCTCCTATGTCAGAGGCACAAAATTATTTTTCTCTTTTCCTTAGTGGTGGCATGTACCTGTGTGTTTTGGAAAGACAATCCCTTGGCCAACAGTGGTGATATTTTTAATGTACATTTCCTTATACCAGCACCCATACTCCTAGAGGAATTGTATATGGCATCCTCTCCATCTCACGAGCCACACTGTTCTCTGGGCTCTTCTAGAAGATGAAGCCCTAACAAGTTTTTGGTTATTAAAACACTACATGTGAGCAACATCTGAAGATGGCTCTCAGGTTGTGTCTCAGAATAATACAAAGCCAGTGGGTTGAAGGATCTACATAATCCAGCCTTGTAATGCTTAGGATGAGCTTGAATTCACTCTCTTCTACTGGCTGAGGCACTGGCTGGGTCATATCTCAGCCTACTGCCATCAGTTACAGTAAAACCCTGTAAAACCCTGCACGCAAGGAGTTGGCAAGCTGACACATCCTCCTCATTTTCTATGTAAATAGCATGATCAAAAGACTATCTTGTTTTCATCTGAATGGCTCGTGTAGTTTGCTGTTGGATTCAGAGTGCTTGACTGCACAGTTGTTACTGCTCTCTTGCTTTCCCTCTGTGGAAGGGATTTTGGAGCCCCTTTTGAAGGACAAAGGGATTTTGTTCTTTACAATGGATTCTTTGTGGGAGATGGGTTGAAATTGTTCTGACGCTCTGTGGATTAAAGTCTTCAATATTCTGCCCAGCTTGGTTGAAGGGGCTCTGTGTTCTTAAATACCATGAGTCCATTTCAGACAGGCTGCAGTCAGGTAGCAGAAAACCAGAACTGGAATTGAAATTTTTCTGGCATTCCTTAGGCCGGATGGCATTTGCTCATTTCACCTCGGTTTAGGAAGACATCATGTTGGTGACAATGAAGGCGGCAGCAGCTCCTAGTCGTGTGTCCATGTGCATGTGATGATGAAGGCTTGTCTCCAATGCCGTCTCCTCCTGCCCTGAGGCCACAGCTTCTGCTACTTGGCTGCTTGGCCACGTGCCATGTGGGGAAGATACCCTAGCTGAGATGTTTTTGCTTGTTACTGTCTTTGGGTTTTGTTTCTAACTTCCCATCTTGAGGCTGCTTGTATGCTCCTAATAGGAATCCAGTCAGGGAAAACAGCACTGAGCTTTGCTGGACCTGCACACAGCACAGTGCTCTCTGAACAGTGACCCTACTTCATTCCAAATCCCTTCCAAAGGGAGCCACCCATGTGTGTATATCTTTTACTAATATTTTGAATAGATTTGCTTTTGTGTTTGTATTTGAAAAATACAGAATTTATATCCTCTCTCTTGAGGGCCTTCTACCCTTCAGGTAGGGAACTTTGGGAAAAATAAAATGGGAATAAAAGCAACATCGCTTGAAAGTGCAATATAGGATTTCGCCATTCTTTTAGAAAGCTTGTTTTCTTGATGCTCTGAAATTTTCCACATGTAGCATAGGAGAACAATGTGAGAAAAGGCGTTTGGATCATGTTTATAGTAAACTACAGTAAAAGCTTTCAGTATATCTAAAAATAGGCTCCAATTTAAATAAGTGGATTTTTTTTTTTACCTTTGCATAGCACCTTTTAATTCAAACCGTTATGAAAGAAACTGTACAATTTGTTTGATTTAATTGTATTATGTCCCGTTAGAAGTGAACATCTCAGAATCAGTGTTTTAAGCATGTTTGCTGTAGAACATGCTGACTGTGCTCATCTCCACAAGGGGCATTGATTACCCAGAGCAATAGTCTATAGAGTTCAATGTATGTCACAGGGTCATATCCATGAAGCATCAGCCACCCAGAGCAGAAGGTGGTGTTTCAGACCCCAATATCTACATTGCTGTCCACTGACAGAAACTGTATCAAAAAAAGCCCCAGAGAGAGGGTAGCAAATATTTTTTGTCTACTTAGGAAGAGTTACTCAAATTTGAGCTTTCACAAACTGAATTTCCTATTTGTCTCTCTTTGCCATTGCATGAAAATACATAGTTGTATCATTTAGTATGTTGAAATACTGCTTAAGCACCCAATCTGACACTTTTTTGTGCTGTGACTTTGCTGTGGCTTTGATTAACTTTTGAAGTAGATGGCAGGTCTGCGAGCTTTGACTGTTCCAGCTGAAAGACAGAAAGCCTTTGATCAGTTTAGCTTTCATGTAACACAGTCATTTAGCTGGGTGACAAAAGAAAGAGCACCTAGATCTGGAAACCACTATCCTTCTGGAAAGCAGCATCTCCAACCTGTTGACTCAGTCATATTTCATTCACAGTTCTTTATTGATAGTGTTTTAACATTTTTTAATCAAACCACATTATCACACTGATAAAAGTAAATCTTTTTATTTGGGAACTTTTAAAATCCGCAAATGTAAGAGAATGCTGTTATAATAGTTTTGCAAATAAATTGAAGCTGAATTCTATATTTATTATTTAAACTTTGCATGGTGGTAGTTTTAATTACATATCCTGGAATTATTTTCTGTGTTAGGAATTCCTGTGACCACCTCTGTAGTGTTTGTTTCCCGCTTTCTCAAGGGCATGTGTCCCAGCAGCATTCCAGCCAGGTTATGAGGTGAAGAGTGTCCTATCTTGAGGCACCAAGACTGGTGGGACTTCACCTCTGTTCATGGGTCTAGGCCACAGGCACCTGCCTAGAACCTTTAGAGAGTTCAGCTGCATGAAAACATGACCTGTCACTGAAGAAACTTAAATGGCTAAGTTTCAGTGGTACTATAAATAGAGTATGGTGTTGAGATATACCAGAACTGCTTCTGGTACTTGACAATGCTGAATGTTTTTCTCGGGAACTGAATGGATCATCTGTTTTTTTTGCTGCCCAGTAAATAGGAACGTCATGCTTTCTAAGCAGATAGAAGAATGTGAAATTCACTGTTTTCTGCAGAAAATGTAAATTATGCTTCTCCCTTTGTCTTCCTTTCTCTTTTACGCTCTCACTTTGTTTGGGATGCCCTTGTTGGGTCACGCTGTTCTGCACCAAGTAAATCACCTGTAGCCTTCTATGTAGGAAGTACAGTTAGTCTGAGAAGTAAAGCAGTTGTATGTCCGTCAGCTTATTCAGCCACATATTGTCAGTTCTGAAGTACCTTACACAGGGCTGTCAGTTGATGCTCTTTTGACAGTTCCTTTTATGTACTGGTATATTGACTGTCGTGGCTTCTACCTGAAGGAGGATTGTGCATATCTGAGCACATACAGTCACAGGACAAGGCCAGCCAGTGGGTGACGATGTAGGACACTCCAATCTTCTATAAGTACTTCAGGTGTCTCTTGCACACTGAAGCCCGTGTTCCTGGGCAGGGCTGGGTGGCCCAAGTGCAGCGCCGTGTGAAGACACATGCTGCTGACCATGTGCTTGGTCAGTTGCTCAGCTCAGCACAGCAGCTTGCCTTTCTTTATTATGAGCCTTTCTAATGCATTGAGCAAACATAAAATGATCATTTGTGTTGATTTTTAGTTCCTCTTAACTGACTTTAAATGTTTGATACAGATTTCTCCTGGGATTGCTGGCAGAAAGGCTCAGAAAGGAGAGCTCTTTGGGAGCAGCCCTGCTTCCTGAGCAAAAAACCCACCCTCAGTCTTGAACCGAGAGAAATCCTTTTTGACATTGATGTTAACGAGCATTGTAGGTGTCCCTGGTGTTACTTACCTGGAGATGAGTGTAGTTCAGCATTGACTGCATTTAAATCTTGTTTGCCAGATAATTGGAATTATTTTTTTTTTAGCCATAGTTTATATGAGCACATTTACTCTAAGCAGAAGAAAGGAATGAGTTTTAGGCTTTCAGCTCAGAGAGGTGCTGCAAGAGTTGGCTAAATGGGACATTATCTAAGCATGAGTTCCTTCTTGGGATGGGATTGAACACAGTCCTACTGTCACAACTGTTGAGGTGTGAAAATCGACATTTGTCAGAGGAAATATTAAGCTCTGCCAGACCAAAGAATTAAATTTTATTCCATGCTGCTCTCTTTGTGGCATATCTGCTGCCCTTCCTCTTTCCATGCCATCAGTTTCTGGCCTGCTTACCAAGGAGGCTCTTTCAGTTGGTATCTGGTTAGCAGGGTGAAGAGAATTTATTTCAGTCATAATCTAAGTGGTCAGCAGAGACATTTTACTTATGTTTATGAAGTAGTTTGTAGAACTGAAAGACTTATCCATGTAAGTCAGTGGATATAAGAGAGTATGAATGTGCTACTTTGTGCGGTTATGCTTTTACAATATGATAAGAATATAAGATGAGAGTTTTTCACAGTACAGTTGAAGGAGTGAATAATACAGTTACAATTAGGTTTGGGGAGCCAATTTTGCCGTGTTCTGCCTCTCACAATTAAGTGTTTTGTACATAATACAGCATTTTCAAGACCTAGTAAGTTGAAATCTGCTTTAAGCTGTGCTACTCAGTTCTGATTAACAGTATGTGATTTTTGGAAGGATCCTCAAGCAAGCTGCGCAAGTGGTATCGCTGTCCCTAAACTCTAGCTCCTTCCTGTGTGCAGGCCTTTGAACGGAAGAGCAGGGAAAAGTGGGTGGAGGTGATTGAATGCAGAGGTCACTGTTTTATGTTCTTCTTGCCATGTCAAGCATAACGTGTCCCTTGTTGGCAGGCATGGTCAGATGGAGGAGCCAGAGCAGGATAGTCAATTTAATCACTGAATTTCGGTTTTGGCCATGGGTTTTCTGGCATCCCTGTGTCTGCACAGTGGTAGCCAGAGCTTGGTTCCAGGAGTAAGTGCTTTTCATATGTTTTGTAAACTGAGGAGAGCAGGCTTTTGCCAATTTTTCTGTATGTGTGTATGTGACTTTTTCTTTCCTAAATTAGCTTTTTGCCATTTTACAAGAAAGTAAAATGTCTGTCAGATAAGCGAATCACTAAACTGGCTGCTGACAGAAATCTATCAATTATAATGAGAAGTATTTGCAAGGTCTGATTCTTAGCAGTGGTCTATGATTAGGCTGTTTCCATTAATACTTAATTTTCTGTTGTTCCTCTAGTTTGCTGGTTTATTATGCTCTCCAGGTAGGCTGTTCTGTATGCTCTGAGGGAAATACTGTGGAGACTACTGTGACTTTGTCTACAGTGTTTGGCAGACTACTTCCCAGAATTACATCTTATTTAAGCTCAGATCTTTGATAGAAATAAAGCGGTGGTACAAAATTATGGTTTTACATAAGGGATTTTTTGTTTGTTTGAGTGGGGGTTGTAGAAGTGTTCAGCATCTACTACATAAATGTGTGGCTGCTACTTAGGATATCTTTTATCATGAACCAGAGATTTACTGCTCAGGAGTCTGGATTAATTAATTGTCTTTGGGCAAGTAAGTGAAGTAAATCTGCCTTAAATTACACACTCTTAAGACTGTCTGTAGTCTATTTCATGCAGATTTAATTCGTGGGGAGTTTCCCGATTTCAAGGGTATCAGTCCTCTTACAACATATAGTGTGATGTGAAGTAATACTCAAACTAGGCAGCTGACAGCTTCTGCGGATTAATTCTCTGGTGCTGTATTATGATTCTTTTGTTTTGATAACTTGTTTTGATGACTTGCTGAATTGAGTAATTCACGGTGACTTCCCTGCTTGGTACTTGATATCTCAAATCATGTGCTTTTTGTGCATGAATTGGAATTTTTATGCCATTTATCCCAATTTATGTTGGCTCAGACTGAATTCTGTGTTTGAGATGGTGGAAGAAAACATGTAATAGTTCATAAATTCATTCCTATCTATTTGCAATTTAGTCTCCTCATGACTGTTAGAAAATAGGAATAGAACATAAAAGGAACTTAATTTTATAGTGTCCTTTTCACATATGTGCAGCTTTTCAGCAGAAATGTTTCAGGTGTCATGAGAGCTCAATTTTGATCTTGAACCAGTAGAGAAAATGGCCTTGAACATCTTCATGTGCTATTGATTCCTGGAATGTCTGGCCCCAAGAATATGAGGCACCTCCTGTTTCTAATGAGCCTGTGTCTGCATGGAGGTATTGGAAAAGTTAATAAAAGGTGCAATGCACGTTAATTAAAGTCTGTTAAACTCTCCTGCCCATGATTTTATTAGCTAATGGAGTGGCCTGAGGTCAGGGTAATTCAATCCAAGACTTTAAAGGTAAGTGCCCTGTTGACAGACACCACAACCAAGAAAATCTTCTTCAAAGTTAATAAATGTGTCAGGAATTTACTCTTGAGGACAAATCCATTTCTCAGATGCAGGACGAAGAAGTAAAACGGGCAAGGGCAGTGCTGGAATTCTCTTTCAGGGAGTTCTAGTTTGATCTGTTTTAAGGTCTGTATCATGTCAGTCAGCTGGAAAGACGAAGCCTTTTGTTTCTGGATTGTAATTAATGCTTGGATTTTAGGCATTAATAGTAGCCAGCGGGGAGAGGAAATTGGGAGGGGGAGTAGGATATGGTAGCCTTGTCTTAGTGCAGCCCATACTGAGTCGTTGGGTCAGAGAGGAAGGAAGCTCACTGCCAAAATAGTGTATATTTTTTTTTTTCCCCAGTCTTTGGTAACTCCTGGAGTTCTCAGACATATTCTGAGCCTTCTCTGGTGTCTTGCTATCAAATCCACACTTGTAAAAACATGACTTTTGCTGTTGTGATGTTTGTATTGCGTGGACGTTCCAGTAGGGACGCAGATATTGCTGACTGAACTGCAAGAGAAATGCAAACAGTGTTGAAGATCCACTGTTTACAGAGCACTGTCCTGGTGGTGTATGGGTCTGAAAAGAGCCGTGCTGGTTTCACAAACATTTAGTTTGCACGTGTTAATGTGAATCCCTTTCAGTGTAGGCTCCTGAGTGGTTAAAATAAAGAACATTCTTGCTGACTGCATGGACTTCTGTCGACTGAGTGCACTACTGCAAGACTGCTATATAGGCAGACACTACGTCACGTTGTTATCTTTGTTTAGCTTGTCTGTGCTTTATCATGTTGCCTAACAGTTTTAATAGAAAAGAGAGAGGGGGGGGGGAAAAAGAGACTAGTATGAATAGTTGTAAGTAGAAGTATCTGAAAGCAGCAGATCTGGAGTGCCTTACAGCAGCTGCATACTGAAACAAAGAGAAGTATTATGAGAGGCACAATAAATGTGTTTGCTATCTCTGCTTTCAGTTGCAGTGCAGACTCAAGCCGTCACAGTAATGAATTTTGAAGCCTGGAGTTTGGACTCGGGGAATTTTATAAAACACAGTTGTTTTATCAGAGTGTTGTCTTGCCAGCTGTATGATGCGAGTCTGGTTACCATGGAGTGTGGTCAGTTGGAGGAGACAAATGGAGTCAGTAAAGCAGCATTTTGTGTGGTAGGCTCTGCTGTGGTTTCGCCCTCTCTGGTTTAAATTCAAGTTTGGTAAGGAGGAAAGTAGTGGGGGAGAGAAGTTGCCTTTTTATTTAAATAAAAAGCAGTTTTAGCCTTAATCAAACATACAGGCCACATGAAAACTCATGGTGCAGTACAAATACCATATATGAATGTGCAATTTATCCCCATAAACAACATAGAGATATTTTTCCTCTTGATCTTGCTCTGTCATCTGGACTCTCTTGTTTGGTATTGTTCTCTGCTTGCCTGGTGTCTGCAGGGTGGGCTATACAAGATGCTGAGCACGGCCACTTGTATCTGCTCATGAGGAGGGGCTCAGTTTTCTTGCTTGTCCTGTAAGAGACTGAGGATGTAAGAGCTCTTGCTGCTCCTGCCTGCTCACCACTGCCATCTGTTTGAAGCTTTGTTAATTAGATTAATTGTGGCCAAATGGCCCTGTGGTGCTGCAGACACACTGGACAGTTCTGGTGTGGTTACCTGAAGGCCCTGGTATCCCCTGTTTAATTACCACATTTCCATACAATGAGGACAATGTATTACCAAATTCAACAGGCTTTAATTTGAAGCTGTTTCTTTATTTGCTAGATTTCTTTTAAATGAGTTTCTTTAATTCCAACGTAAAATAGCAATAGCACTTTTACCAGGTCTTGTACTCAATCAGGGTGTTAATGTAGAATCATAGATTCCTAGGTTGGAAGGGGCCTGAAGGATCATCTGGTTCAGCCTTTCTAGGCAAAGCATGACCCAGACTAGATGGCCCAGCACCCTGTCCAGCCCAATCTTAAAAGTGTCCAGTGTTGGGGAACCCATCACTTCCCTGGGGAGATGATTCCCATGGCTGATTGTTCTCTTTGTGAAAAACTTTCCTCTTGTGTCCAGCCAGAATCTCCCCAGAGGAATATATATAAATGGTGGTGTTACCATACATATAATAAGATTAATGTGTATTTTTAGTTTATTTTATATTTTTTTAAGGAAACCCCCCCCATTGAGGTAACTGTATAGTATCAGGCCCCTGGCCACTGTTTGGGGAAGGGAAAGGAAAGGTTTTTAACAATGTCTAGAGATTTTTTTGTCTCTTATAAACACCATTGTTAGCTTTACATGGGTATTTAAATTGCCTGTGTTCCCATGAGGAGTTGCTCAGAAGTCAGTTGGAGTTAGGTGCCTGCATGGAATTTTAATTCCTGTAATGGAATTTGTGTTTGAGTCTTCAGAAGTGATCCGAGGTCCTGCCGAGAGAAGGGTGGTTGCATACAGGTGGGATGAAAGCATCACAAACCTTAGTTGATGAAAAGTTTTATCTTTTGACATTGGTGTTCACTTATTTTTGTCAAAGATAGAAGTGAGAGAGGCTCATCACCAGAGAGAAACTGGTATGATGTGGTTTACATCTGAAGTTAAGAGTATGAACACTATGTAGGTGGAGGTTTCTCCTGGCAAAATATAAAGGCTGAAGAAAATACTCATGATCAGGCTGTTCCCATTAATACTTAATTTTCTGTTGTTCTGATACAAAGATTATTTCATGAGAGGTCTTTTTGCTAAAAACTTCTCTGTGACAGTGGGGCAGTTGTGGGGGCTTCCCATGTAACACTTTGGGTATTAGGAACAGGAGAGGGGCTGGATGTCTGTCTCAGAGCATTTACAGTAGAGCACAGTTTTTACTATTTAGAGCTGAGATGGAAAGTTCCTATTTAGATTTGGTGCCAGAGTCTTTAATAGAAATCATGACTTGTGGTGTATTATAGGTCAGTGTATATTTGCTAGTTTATATTATGCTGACTAAATTGGCAAAATGCTTATTTTTACTGGTAAACATTCAGGAGGTTTTCTCCTCACTCATTCCTTTTCCAACAAAACACTATTTGTCGTGTGTGGAATTAGGGCAGCATTTTATAAATCATCTGTCGTGGCGATGATGTGAAAATGTGTGGTGGCATACAAAGATTTCCATTGTCAGGTACCGTAGATGGAGTTAACTTGATCCTAAATTTAGTTCTGGAAATTATGGCCATGTAGAAAACAAAATGTGTCTGGCAGTGTAGGAAAAATACAAATTCTAAACTCTAGCAAAAGTGGCTATTTCAGGGATATTACCAGAACAGGTAACCCTGGTTAATTCAGTTCCTCTCCAACCCCCTTATGAAGCCCCAAAAGCATTGTGAAACATCTTTGAATCCCCATGAGGTCTAAATACGAGCTATGGCTGTAAGGCTGTGAGTTGCAGTCAAGTCCATAGCTGCTGGTGAAGCCGTACTGTGCTTTAGTGAGACATTTAATTGAAATGGGAAAAGTCCTGTGGTCACGCTTTAATGTGTGCTTAGTAATGAGATGGGATGTGCTTATGTGCAAGCTCATTGTATCAGTTCTGGAATTATTCATACACAGCTCCCGCATGCTGTGAATGCCATTTTCTGGTAAGTGTAGATTTATATACAATTTGTAATCCCCTCAGTACTCTTACCACCAGTCTGCCTAGTTGAACATTAGCATTCTTACACTGAAATGTTGTCATTCTTATGCTGAAGAATTGTGCTGTTCTGTTCATTGCTCCAAACATAGTTTAAAAGTATAGAGAAGGACATTTAAGGACAAACTTAAAAACTTGCATCATCAAGTTCCAGTTTTTTCCCTAGTTTTTACCTTGCACAATTATATAGCAGAGAAGCTTGGTTTGGACAGCTTTTCATAAAAGGAATCTTTTGAGAATTTGAACGTTTATTCAGTTTTAGATCTTGAATATTTGGCATCAGTGTGATCTGTAGCCCTGGAATTTATAACCACAACCATAAGAAAAGGAACAAAGCTTATTTCAGTGCGAACAGTCATGCTTTGCAGAATGAGGTAATGAAAGTTCAGCGTTGGAGCTGCAGCTTGTAAGAAGGAATGCTTCTGAATAAAACTGCTGTTGGAAAGCTGCATTAGCTCAACCTTTCAGATTATCTGGGGTGAGTTGACCCCTCTCTCGTTACCTTTTGTGAACTGTTTATTCCAGCATAAAGCACTGGAGTATGGTTTATGATACTTTATTTATCTTACAGCCATGTTAAATGTGCCTGTGCAGACCTGACATCTGTTTGGGAAAGTTCTGTGCAAGAATGTTTTCAGAGAGCATGCTGTTTTACCTCTCTTCTCCCTGTTGTGTTCATTCTCACTTGTCTTTTTCCTGCAGGTGAAGCAGCCCTAAGAGGTGAGCCCAGAATGCAGTCCCTTCCAGTGTCCTCTGTCCTAACCAACCATCGAACAGGCCCTCCTCCTATCAGCCCCAACAAGAGAAAGCTCAGCATGGACCAAGGGGACGATGAGCTAGACTGTGAAAATGACCACGTTTCTAAAATGAGTCGAATGTTCAATCCACATCTGTAAGTGTCTGGCTTCTTTTCCCTCTGCTTCACAGAATGTAATGCTATCCTCTTCATCTCTGTGTGTGCTAAAATCATGCTATGTCCAAACTTTGGGTTAGGTCTTTCCTGTGTTCCAGTTTGTATGGAAGATCTGCACAAAGGCTGGTGTGATTAGATGGGTCATCTTGTTTTCTTTTGTTTTCATACAGCATGAGGTAACAGGAATTAGCTCAGCTTAACTATTTATAGTAAAACATACGTGTTCACCTTGCGATTTCTAAAGTATTGTTCATGTGTTCTGTGTAATCTGCTCCTTTCACTTCCCCTGGTTCTGAGCGCTCTGCACGCTGCTGGTGGGGGTGGGGAGGCAGAAGGAGGAGAAACAGAAGTGCTTTGCATTTTTTTGAGGCCAGGAGATTGTAAGCCAGCTGCTCTGCAGTCTGCCTTGACAGCTGGGCAAGCTGCAGTTGTTGCTAAACATTACTTAAAGGATCACGCCACGGCTCTGACAGTCAGATGTGGAATTTTTCCTACAGGTAAGGTGTTGATGAGTTAGGTGCATGTGTTGGGTAATCATCAAATGCCATTCTTGCTCTGTTCTCATTCCTGGGAACGCGAGTCTGGTTGGCATGAAGTACAGGCTTAGAGAATTCCTTTCATTCTTGACTGGAGGAAGTGATCGGAGCGGTTCTGCAGTCCAGGGCTGCCTGATAGCTGCGTGCCTTTCCCTGCTGCCTCAGCTCCTGCAGCCTCTGCATTCCTCGCATTCCATGCTTGTGTGGACTGTTGTGTTCAGTCATAAGATGCGGACAGAGGTATTTAGCCTCAAATAAATCACCACCGTGTTAGTCAGAGGCTGGGCCTGTAGTCTGCAGTCTTGGAATTTGTTACAAATCAGGAATCCAGTGCTGAAGTAATGCAAAACAATAAAAGCTCACAAGCAGAGAGAGACTTCTCATTTACAACATACCTTGTTCTTTCTCCTAAAAACTTAACTATTTATAGCCTTTCTCTGGAGCTGAGAATGTCACTATTGGAAAGAACTGTGTGCTGCGTTTCTGTGGCATACGTACATCACAAACAAAGAAATCTGTGGCGTTTTTGAATTGGTATGGAACTTTGTGGGAAAAGGTGTGATTTTCTTTAAAACCCAATTGCTGGTGACGAAATCAAACACAGCTGGCAGTTATGTACCTTATACCACTTTATACAGTGGAGGCCATAAAAATAATGAAGTCTGAACCAACAGACTCATGTGCAACTAAAGTTCAAACCTGAAAGATACAGGCAGTTAGTTCTTGTGATTCCCTCAGGTATATTTGAAAGCTCTCTGATCTTTTCCAGTATGGAATGTTTTTACTCAGTAGATAGTTTCTGTGATTTTTGTATATGAAATGTGCATCTTTTCTTCTTTTAATGAAAAGCACTGGTTGTCTGCCCAGTGTTCTTGTGATGGGACTTCATGGATTTCAGTTAAACCTGCACATGAATCCTAATCTGAAATAGCATACACAAGGCCATCTTTTTTTCTGCTTTATTTTGTAAGCTTGATCTGGCCATATGAAAATACACTTTCAACTGAATATTGCAAAACCTCAGACTTCTGTGATGAAGCTGAAATAACTGAATATCAGTATATTTCAGATACAAGGAAAGTTCATGAATGTTCTCTGAATTTTACTCCCACTTCCCTGCCACCCCCACCAATGAGGTTATTTTTTGAATGTTTTTCGTATTTTCCCTCTTTTTTGGATGAGGATGTTCTGGCTTAACAACAGAAATGGATTATTCAAACTGTTTTGGGAATGGGGAGTGTGTTGTAGAAGCTTGATTTGTTTATGCTGAAGACAAGACAGTAGATTTGAGGAAATAAATATTTAATGGAACACAATAATGGCAGCCCCACTGTAGTGGCTCGGAGGCTTAGAAACGTAAGGTTGACAACATTCAGTTTAGAGAACCAAGATCTCCATAGGAGATGTGGAGACTAGATGGCACGATACCTTTGCGGGTAGCAAAGGCATTTTCGTGGTTTGGACTATAAAGGTAAAGTTTAGAGTCTGCATTTTGAACTTTTGAGGACAAAGTCCCTGAAAGAATAGGACAAACGAGTTGGTGGCACGCAGACTGGGCACAGCTGCCCTGGTCAGTATTAGGGCTCCATCTTTGCTGTGTAGCAGTGTTTAAATCCATACTCCTGGCTGAATACCTGCAGTTACTCTACATGTCCAGGTGGGCAGATCTTTTTTATTTGGAAGACAGAAGTTTTTATCACCACGAGCAGCTCTTGTTCAGACATTTGGGTCTGTGATGAAGCAGTTTTATATTCATTGTCTTAACACCAGCACATTGTGGTTGGAACGTCATTAAATAGCACAAGAACTGTGTGCTGTGGTTCGTTGTAAAGGGTAGAACCTTTCAATAGCAACTGGATGTTAACTCTTAGGTACCAGCACCCTAGCATCTCAGTGGGAATGAAGCCATTTCAGTGCTTTAGAAGCTTGGTGAGCAATCCAGTGATGCCAGCCTTTTGCTTGGGAACGGAATGCTTTGAGATGTGCCCTGCCCAGGTGTAACTCCCCAGTGTGTCGTCTTTAAGTTGAGTTGTACTGGGGTATGTTTATTTCTGTCATGGAAAACACAACTGTTGACGTAAAGTCTCTGGAGCAGAGTGAATCAAATGGCCTGGCAATCCTCCTGTGTTTGTGAAGTATGTCATGGAATTCCTGTGCAGAGAACAATTTATCAAAGGCTCTGTTTTTTCAGGGGAGATAATTCTCAGCTGTAGGATAATAAAATGCCCTTGAGACCTTGTGGATTACTTCTTAAAAGTCAGTATGTGAGACTGCCTACCTTCCTTACAGCAGCATACAGACTGTATTTATACAGCTTCTGTGTTTTCATGGCCATAGCGATTGCATCCATAGCTCCTTACTTGGGAAAAACGAATGCTTCCACCCCAACTTAAACCCCAGCTCCTGTAATATGAAACTCCTTTATTTGCATTTTACACTTTCTTGTATGTCCCTCAAGTGTTTTAATGGAAATGCACGGGCTAAAGTATAATCTTGCTGAAGTAAAATGTGCTTTTTTACTGTACTTTTATTTTTTGGTGCTTTGTAAAGAAGCAGCGAGCTTACTGTAAGCCTCGAGTTGAAACATGCCTTTGTTTTCATATGCGTGACTTCACTAAAATCGCCTCGATTTACAGAAGAGCAATTCGGAACGTGATTTATACGGGAATTAAAGCGCATTACGTGCTGTGTACCGCTATTTCCCAGCCGGCGGGGCAGCCCTGTTGCGTTACCGGCTCTTGTGAGCGTTTCCCGGCGCAGTGGCCGGGGCCGCGGGACGCGCTGCGCCTTTAAGCGAGGGCCGGGGCTGGGCGCAGCGTTTCGGCCGGAGGCGTTTTCCCGTTCGCACCGTGGAGCTGCAGACAAAGGGCTGAGGGCTGACATCAGCCGTTCCCGCGGCCGCGCTTGTGCCGTAAGAGTCCTGCCGGGGGGCCCGGCCCCGCGGCTCCTGCCTTACCGGGGAGCAGCGCCCGGGCTGGGTGCTGCGAAGGAACGGCACTGGGCTGGGTTAGCTGCTCTGGTTCTGAGGAGGAACTAGTAAATACACGGCTCTTAACTGCTCTTGGGCTGGGGACAGTTACAGCTTATAGCACAGAATCCCAGACTGGTTTGGGTTGGAAAGGACCTCAGAGCTCATCCAGTTCCAGCCCGTGCCACAGGCAGGGACACCTTCCACTAGAGCAGGTTGCTCCAAGCCCCTGTGTCCAACCTGGCCTTGAACACTGCCAGGGATGGGGCAGCCACAGCTTCTGTGGGCACCCTGTGCCAGCGCCTCAGCACCCTCACAGGGAAGAGCTTCTGCCTAAGAGCTCATCTCAGTCTCCCCTCTGGCAGGTTAAAGCCATTCCCCTTGTCCTGTCACTGCAGGGCCTTGTAAAAAGCTGAATAATTTGGCTTTTTCTTGTAATAAAAGCAAGGCCTACACATCAGAAAGGTAGTTCAATGTGTATTGTGTAAGATGATGTTTAGTTTTGAATATACCCATATGGACCCAGACACTTCTGATGCACATTCTAGGTTGTGTCTTTTTTTACAGTGAAGAATCTTGGCAAGTCTAATCTGTAAAGCTGAGCTTGATTCCTGGAGTTTGGAAGCTGCCATATATCATAAGGCTTTTACCATGAGTATTCAGTGGAGTTTGCTTGCTTTACTGACACTGTTATAGAAATTATTCTGGAATCCTTTTTAAACAAATCTGTCCTAAGCTCTCGTGAAAGTTACCTGAACTCGAAGACCATGGGATAATTCCGGTTAGAACAGGCTTTAGGAGGTCATTTCATCCAACCTCCTGCTCAAAGCAGGGTCAACTCTGTCCTCTTCAAGCTTGTGGTAGCGCAAAGCAAGGAATTTTGAGTTAAGATTGGAGGACTCTGTAGCCCTTCTCGTTCCCCCCTCCCTGACCCTGGCTGAGAATGCCAGGTGGAAGTGTCTTGCAGAACACCTGGTCCCTGCTATGATGGAGGCTGGCTCCAGCTCTAGGCAGGGCTCAGAAAGATTTAGAACTGGGTTGCAGAGGTGGTGTGGCAGTTTTCAGATAGTTCTTTGCTGCTAACTACGGCTTTTTGGGTTCCAGGCTCCATGTGGGATTAAGAAATATGTTTACGCTGTCCTTTTACTGTGACAAATTGGAATTGGAAAAAAATCCCAACAAAAACAAAACCCCAAACCAAAACCCCAACACACAGAGCTCAGAATACCCAAAAGGTCTCTCATTTGCTTGTGAGCATCTTCACTCAGTTCTCTTGGCACAAATATGCCTTTGAAGTGTTTTAGGATTACCCTGGTGTTTGCAAAGCAGTCCTGTTGAAGCTGAAACCCTCCCTGTTGCCTGTGGAGCTGTTACAGCATCCCTCCTGTTGATTACAGTGGGCAAAGCAGCAGGCTTGGAACCGCTTTTCCCATTTTTTCTTCTTTCCATGTACACATTGCTTGAATGCTGGACCAAATCAGATACATTTTCTTGTTTATTAATGGAGATCATGCACCACGCAATTAATCTTAAATTGTTTCCAACAAATATACATTAAATTGAACCTTCAGAGGCAGACTTGAAAGAGCAAATGTATCTGAGTTAATATTTAACACCGAGTTTTGCAGTTCTCATCCAAGGGAGAATTTCAGAAAGCACTCAAGTCCCTTTTAGTTCAGGAGGGGGTGGGCAAGCACATGTGAAATGGTTGTTAGGAGCAGTTTCAGGGCTAAAAGCTGATGGATAGCTTATCAGTCCTTCCCCAAAGGACCCGATCTGTCAAAATGCGAGTATATGTTTGAGTACTTGAAAAGTCAGGCGATGTTAGCTCAGGTGTCTCCTCTTGCCAGCAGCAGGGGTTTGTTAGCTAGCTCCACAATGTTCAACACAAATCTGAAGTCTGATAGCTGAGCAAGAGGCAAGAAAAGAACCAGTAACATTTAGAGACGCGTTCTAGATGTATATCCCAACCATATGGAAACCAGGGTTTAATCTCACTTCTCATTTAACCGTTTTCCCAGATGTTTCCTGCAGTTTGACAGATGTACCATTTACTAGAAAGTTGCGCTCTTGAGAATTAGAATGTTATGGACACGGTTGCTATAGACAATGGCTCTGTAAGGGTAAGATTTGGAATAAAACATTACATTAATTTCTGGTTGAATAAGTAAGTTTTTTCCCCAGACTGAAAGCTCTGGCCCGGGCAGTCTCCTTTCATTTTCTCTCATGCTGTAATGTGCTACACAAACACCCAGCTGGCTTTAACTCATTCCTGCAGCATTGCTGAGTGCTGACTCTGGACAAATGGCATTATTTCTCAGTGTTGAAAGGTGAAAAGTATTCCTCTGGCTATTTCTAGCTGTACCTAAGTCGGGTCACCTTTATGTTTCATGTAGAGCTCTGCCAAAGCTGGTGGGCTCTATATGAAACATAAAGGTGACATTTCCATTGTGCAGCATGGCCACCCTGCAGAAAGCAGAATCTGTCTGTCACTTAACAGGGTTTCACCCCTCGTGTTGTGGGGCTGGAGCACAGAGTGCCTGATTGGAAAGAAAGAGGGGGGTGGGATGAGTTTGGTTAAGCCATGAGAAAAACCTCCTGAAACATCTGGGGAGAGGTCTCGGTGCGCTGCAATTACTGCTCCATGTAGTGTTTAATGTGGCACAGATGTGCAGTTCCTGTAAGTAATGGAGCAGTCCCGTACTGCAGTCAAGTTAAGGTCGATTCATATGTTCCTGTAAAAGTCCTGTCCTAAAAGGCCTTGTCTGTCAGAGCTGTTTGTGGTGTGTGTGTTGGAGCTGCTGTCTGAACCATAAGGAATGATGCTTCATGAGTCTCTTTTTAATTAGTATCTTTTAAGATTCATAAATCAGGACTTTAAAAAGAGGGGAAGTTAAACCCCTCCTCACACTTTTGCCTGTGATTTGCTTTTCTAACCAGAGTCTCCCTTAAACCAGAAGTTGCTCTGAGAGGATACTGTGGATTGCAAAATTCAATGGTTAACTTGGGCACATTAACTCCAAAGTGCCCTTTCAAACCTGCTACTGCTGTGGTCAGTTTGGTTATCAGCTCTTCAAAGGCATTATTTTACTATATTGGTATGAATGGTTGTGCAAGGTATAATGAAGCTGTTATTGTATTTATAGTGCTTCCAGAGGTTTTGGTAATTCAGATTTTATTAGCAATTTACAAACAGTTTCAATGCACTTTTAATGAAATCTTTATAAAACAGCCCATGAAAAAATATCTCAGTTCTTAAAAACACCATTCTCAGTCCAAAGGTCTGGAGTCTGGGTTTGTTGGAGAATTTCTGATATTTCTGTCTGAAAGTGAATTAATGTACTTCCTCAGCTTTTCCTGCTTCACATCAGCTAATGTTACATTGTGTATCTGATGGATAGAGACCATCATTTGTAAGCTTTCATGATCCAGGCCCTTTACCGTAGGTGGTTCTTTCTCAGAGGAACCGTTGAAGCTGGAAAAAAACCCTCTCTCATCCCATCTCCTGACAATCTGACACAATTAATTCCAGCACTGTGACCTTGTTTCCAGAGACTGGCCTGCCTTGTTAAAGCTCTTACTAATAAACGTGCCATTCTCAGGTTGTTCGTATCTTTTACTTCCCACATGATCTATTTGAAGAAAGTGATTCATCTGCTCCTCTACCATAAGATTCTAGCTGATGCAGTCTTTTAGATGACAGAACTAAATAAAATCATGTAAACTTTTGAGAATTTGGGGGTCACAGGTTGACTGAAGCTGGTACTCGCTTGTAACAAAAATAGTTCTATGTCAAGCATTGAGTGAGGAATGAAATAATGTGGAAAATATTGTGAGGAATAATGCAGAAAATACAGTGAGAAAATGTAGCTGCCATTTTTTATTTCCTCTAACATCTCTGCAGAGGTTCACCATTGAGTTTCACCACCTTCAACTTTTCCCAGAGCCTACAGAACAGCCTGATGTCCCCTGGCAATATTGAGCACGCACGTATGTGGTGAATCTTGTTGCACTAGGACATGCCCCACTGCTGCCTGGATTTTATGTACAAGCTTTCTCCTGACATCGGCCCATAGTTTTCCCTGTGTGATCATAAATAGTTCTTACAGTATTTTCCAGTGACTCAGTAGAAAAGGTTTGTTGCATGTTCCAAGTTTGACTTCAAAAGGGTGTTAATATGGCTGAATTATAAAAGCTGCATGTGACCCAGCGCATGAATTGGTAGAATGTGAGAGGAAATGTCTGCCGAGGTGTTGGGTGGGCACTGCAGTTGGGTACAAATTAATCATTTTATAGCTGCCTCTGAATGTTTCCAGTAACCCCCCTGACCTTCCAGCTGCCTTCATGGAAGCCTCTCCGCTCTTCCCTTGTACTGTCAGATTTTCCTCCTTGTTAGAAACTTTAGGGAAAGTTTGGAGTGTCCCTTTAACCTCATTTTTTGTATCTTTTGCTTTCCTGGATGTTTTTCCCCTCCAAGCAATTCAAAGTGCTTTACAGACTTGAAACAGTTCAGGCTCCTGCAGGGATACATTTAGTTTCCATTCCAGCGGTGAGTTGCCTTTCTACATGATGTTCTGTTTGTCTCAATATATGCAGTAGCCTGACTTGCTCTCCAGATGTGGACGTTGGCAGGCTCTGCTCTATTTCACTGGCTTCATTTGACTTTCTCAGAATAAGACGTTTGTGCCTTCAAGTGCCCAGATATGATGTTGACTTCTGCACAGTTTATTTTCGAGCTAGAAATGAAACCTTAGTTCTGGGTCCTGACTTGCAGCCATAGGATTGAATTTTTGGTGTGTGCTCATATGTCTGAGTTTTGCAGTTTTACTGAAACTCTCTTCCAAAAAAAG
Source organism: Strigops habroptila (assembly GCF_004027225.2). Lineage (NCBI taxonomy): Eukaryota > Metazoa > Chordata > Aves > Psittaciformes > Psittacidae > Strigops > Strigops habroptila. The sequence continues at coordinate 19,039,583 of NC_046360.1, forward strand.
GGCTCTCTGGAACAGTAGCACCAGCATCTTCTAAAGGCAGACCGCATCCTCTGCAGAGCCTTTGTCTGCTGCTGAAACGTTCACATCTCCCGTCTTCTGGTCTTCACAGTTGGCAGAAATAGCTTTTCTAGTGTGTTGTTCAGGTTTTTCCAAAGGCAACTGGAGCCACTGTTGGTCTTTTGAGAGAGAGTTACGGGGAGGAGGCTGGATCAGACAGATCTTCAACCTTTGGTTACTTCTGTCTCCTTTCCAAGGCATGTGCTGTTCCTCTGACAGGCTGTTAGACAGGAGGTAGAAGAGGGAGGCCAGTGCAGGTCAGAGGAGCAGGAGGTTTCTTCTCTTTGCCTAATGCAACTGACAGGAGCCTGAATATTTTTTGTCCTCAATCTTTGAAAATTAAATCAGAGCTGATGGGAGTTGTACTGAGCTTGGCGTCCACCTAGGTACAGTTAAACACAACTCTGAAGGGATGAAATGGGCTTATGTTTACACTCTAGAAATGCACTCAGAGTGCATTACTGCAGTGTCCAGTTGTACCAGGTCACTTGTTACTGTGGTAATACTGAACTGCTGGAATTTTCTGTTGTTCTAGCTCCACTTTTGAGCCATTAGTGATTTCCCCCCCCCCCCCACCAGGGTAATTCATATTTCCAGCTACCTCAGAAGAATCAATGAGATCACTCAGGGTTTCAGATCTTTCCCAGATACTTACTATATGTTAAAATTGAGTTGTTTCCATCTCAGATATGGCGTCACATAAAACCTCTTCAAAATATTGCAGTGCTTTAAAATAAGCCAGCAGGTCTACCACACAAAATGAGAGCTGAACCGTAGGGGTAGGAGGTGGGCAAGCAGGCAGTGGAAGTGCAGGCCAGAGAAGCTGGTGGTTTTAAATTGGAGGGTCTGATTTCCCAAGTAACCTGCAGGCTGTACCTGTTGCAGGGAGGTAACTGCCATTGCTTCTGGATTGTACACGTATGTGTTCCAGCAGTGACATAATGTTTCATTTAATTAATCCCAGAGTTTTCCTTGGGGATAGAATGAGTGATTGCCATTATAAAGCAACCCGTGCTACCTTTTAAAACAATCCTGTGAGTGCTGGAGCAGAGACAGCCAAACATTAAAAAAACACCCTATGAGAAAAATAAGTAGGATCTGAGATTGTGTTAATTGATTTTACTGTACATTAGATTTAGATTTCAGTTTTGTGGCTTTGGCTTTTGACTAAGGTCTTACATCATGCGGTTTCTCTTGCATTCTTTCATACTTGAGACTATTAAGCCTTCAGGAAGGGAAGCTCTTCCGTGTCTGAGTGTGTTTGCTTGGTGCAGGCAGGCAACAGTGGGACGTTCCTTTATGCATTTCACAGCTTAGTAGTAATTTGGTTTTTTTACTCTGTGACATCTGTCCTCCTGGTTGGTTACATTTACAAGTAACTATCTGCTCCAAGATTTTGCCTCTGAAAATCCGATTTTGGTGAGATAAGTGTAGGAAGTCTGACCTAGGTTTGTTTATATGTTAACCCTTGTTAGTTTGTTTTCAGTGGTTTTACTTTGACTTCTGCTCTAAAAGTTGTTTCCATTGGCTGTATCACTGAGCTGGAGTGATCTTTGTGAATTGAAATTTTTTAAGGGAAGGCACTGCAGAATTCTGGCTAGAGAGGAGTGGGGAGAGCAGGGAAGAATAGGTACGGTTGGTGCACGTGTACTTAGGGCTCTGAAGGAACTGGTGTGAATGTGATGCTTAGTGCTCCAAACCGGGCCTGATGCTCAAGCTTAAAATTTCTAAAGAACAAAAGCTCTTTTCTGGGAAGAGTTAAGTTTAATTATTGGTGGCTGGAGAAGCTTTGCGGCAGTGCTCAGAATCCTGCTCTGGGTGCCTTTGCTGAGCTGTTTCTAGCCTGAGGCAGAAAGTGAAGACTTCGCCACCTGCCTCTTCTCTTGTTAACCACACTTGAAAGGGGGAGAAGTGGAGGATTTGCCAGCTACAGACCTCACTTAAAGAACCACTTTGTAGCCAGCTGGCTAGCAAACTGCTGTTCTGGGCTCCTGCGGAACCATAGCAGGAGGCATAGCTGCCTGGAGAAGGGCGTTAGTGGGAGATCAGTTGTCAGCTTTATCTGCACGTTGGTCTGAACACGATCCTCAGTTTGTCCAAAAGATTTCCTGCAGGGGGGAATATGCTGTACACATAATGCTTAAATCACAGCAGTGGCAAAAAGAGAGGGCATTCTTTATGTTTCTCAGGAAACCTGAGAAATCAGATGCCCAAGTTCTGGGGCAGAAGTGATTCTTGCAAGGACAATAATCTCTTGCAAGTTGCCTACTTGAAAGCTTTTGGGGGTGGAGTACTAAGCTGTAAAAGGAAAAGGCTGCTCAGAGTAACAGGGAACTGTACAGCTAGTAAAATGGAATGGAGAAAGGGTTATGTATTTAGGTGGCAGCCATTCACAGTAGATGTGGTTTGACGAGTGTATTGGGCTGTTTGAAGTATTTTTTCATGTTATGAATCCTTCAGATAATTGGCTGACACTCAAAGAGCAAACTGCTAATACTTGCAGGTTTTGTTTGGGGTTTTGTAGTGAATTTGGATTGCTTAAAAAATCCTGAGTAAGGATTTTTCTCTCTGGATATATATCACTGTATTTTGAAATACCACCTTCAATTCTTGTTTTCCCACCTCACAGTGACAGAATTGATGTATGCAAGTAGATACTTTTGCAGGAAATGATCCCCATCGTGTGGAGAAGATGTTTTATAGTGGCGGGTTACAAATCCTTAAGTAGTCTTTAACAAAAGCAGCTGTCTTCTTTCAGAACTAAGAGTTTGTGAATAAATAAAGTAAAATATGTTAGAATAGGTACATTATAAAGATGCTGAAAATACTTAAACTGTATTTGAATTAGGTTACACAGATGAAAGTTTGCTCTTAAGCAATATTGTGCACTGTGTATGTTTAAAGAAAACATCTTGCATGGTAATTAGAAGCACTGTAAGTGGATACTTGTTCTTTCTGTGAGTGAAACACACTCCTACAGTACAACCATTTCAAGTTAGAGCTCTATTTCTGCCAAAGGGAGTGTGAAACGTCTGTGATTTCTTCACTTGGAGGTACAGTAATACTTTTGGCATCTGTTCCTTAAGGATCTGCAGGCTGGAAGTGAGTGCAAGCAAAACTGTCCCCTTCAGTGGGCCTCTTTCTTTCCCTTTTCCTTCAGCAGCTGGCAGAGTGAGCCTGTTCCTGTAGGATGAGTGTGAATTACCGCCACTCTGTGCCAGTGAGCAGAACAGCCGCATTCAGAGGTTGTACAGCAAAAACAAAATCCTCAGAACAATGCATTTGAGCCACCTTTGAACTGGCTCCTGAGGAGGGCTCAAACATTGCTTTCAATTAAACGGTATTTAGAACCCAACTGCAGCAGACTTTCAGCTCTCAGTCAGGATGTGTGTGGTTTTGGTATGACATCCATCTGAGCACATGATGCTTGGTAAGTGCTGGAGCCTCGGTTATGATTCATTGGGGAGAAACATGGAAAACAATGTCTGTTTTTCAAGTGTTGGAGAAAAGAATTTAAGGTTGGAATGGTGTATGATTTTACTAGAATAAGCCTGCAAGCAGCTTGCCTGCCCCTGTCTGCAGGGGAGGGAGGGTGGCGGGCATGGCTGAGGTGGCAGTGTCCCACTGCCTGGGCTCGGTGGGTTCTCACCACTGCGAATTGCTAGCTGGGTTTTCAGCCAGTGGAGTGCACTGGCACCTTCACCATGGGAGATGGAGTCCAGAGTCACACATGCTGATCTTTAGGGCAGCGAGCAGCTGGGGGATGGTAACGCTGTTTGGACAGCTGGATTTATTTGTAGCATGTATTTTTAAGTTATTTTTCAAACATGGTCAGAAATCCTTCTTTGTAATTTTCTGCCCTTAGGTTTGAACTAAGAGATGCATCTCTGCCCTTGTTCAGTGCGGGGGGATTTGTTAAGCTAACTGACTTTAGTGAAATACAATTCTCTTCAAACACAGGCAGTTTTGATTGCCCCTTCAGGCAAAGCATCTAAGATCAAAACAAGAATGGCTTCCCTCAAGTATGGTAATAATAATAATATTAATAATATTGTAACAAACTTCCAGTTTCTAATCTAAAACTATTTTTGAAGTTACATATTAAACTGAAATTATTTAATAATGTGAGATTGATAACTACTCTATAAATAATTTTCTGCCCAATTGTTTTACGAGTGGAGTCAGATGTCTGTAGGATTCGCTATTTATATTTCAATAGGAGGGACTCAGAAGTGCTGGTGTGTTTTCACAAGGGCAGAGCTATCACGTTACTGTTCCACACGGTCCTGTAGCATTTTCAGCTGGGCTCAGGGAAAATACTGTCTGATGTGGAAGCAGGAGCTTCAGGTATTTCTCACTTTTTGCCCAGACTGTGTAGTTGAAGGTAGATGGACTGAGGAGTGTTGAGGAGCGGGGTATGAACAGTTCCCTGCCCGGAAGAGGAGTTGTTCTAATTTGGGCAGAGGGAATAACTTGCCTGCAGAAAGGGCCGGGGTGTGGTGTGCTGAGATTGCTGAGAGAACTCCATAATTCTAGGTATCTTTAGGGAAGGTCTGTGTGCTGGGCTGTGCTCCCTGGCCTCAGGCTGAGCCCGTTTCCCAGTTTCCCTATTCCTGCTTCCAAAAGCCTTTGCAGAAAAGTTTTCTTGGTGGTTTTCTTTTGGTTTTGCTTTGCTTTAGTTTTTTTCCCAGCAAAAACTCCAAGTTCACCAACATGTAGGGCTGCGGCTGTTTGTGCGAAGTGAGGAGGAGTGACATAGGTGCTGTTGTGTAAACTGGAAAATGTCTTTTGCTTGGGAATTTCAGGAGGTTTGGTCCTGGCCGGTCACTTGACAGCCCTGCCCCCCCAGGAAATGCAGCACTGAGTTGCTGAAATCCCCAGTTCTAAGGAAAAAAACCCAAGCAACTGGTGTGGCTGCATTTTTTGCTTCATTTTACAAGTACTTTTGGGTGGAGGAAACAAAGTTTTTCCTTTGAAAAATCTGCTCATGCTTATTAAACCAAAATACAGTCATTATGACCAGGGATTAATTTTTTCCTTTGAGGCAGTGAGAAGTAGGAATCTGCTGGAGCTGTATGTGGGTTTGCAGCCTCCAAATGGTTATTTAAATTGTAGTAGGCCAGATAATATTTAGTTGAACAGTAAGATTTTGGCTTGCAGCTGCCAAAGATAACTGCACTGCAGCAAGGAGAGGGAGCCCTCTCTCACAGCGTTGCCTTTATCACTTGAACAATGATTTCAGCCATGTCTTTTCATGTTGCTATTTCCCAGGCTATCTAATGGCTCTTGTCCAGGTACGAACCAGCCGGCAAAGGCACACTGTTTGTGAAGTTCATGCTTGCTTCCTCAGGGGTGGTGACGGATGATGCTGTTGTGCTCGGTGGCTGCCCCAGTGCTGTAACTCTAGATGAGGCTACTGTACTTTAAATATAGAGTCTGTTGTGCTGCCTCAAGTCACACATTTGCATCAGTCATTAGCTCAGAGCGCTGCAATTCTAAACGTCTTTCTTCTGAATGCTGATACTGCAGAGTAGTCTTGTGAATTGAAATGGGACCAGCGCTGGCAGGAGAGGGAAATGTAGCACTGTGAGAATGTATTTCCTGGTGGTTTGTGTGCTGCTCTTTTGTGTCTGAATCTGGCCTGCAAAGGAGGATTCAGGAAACACATGATTTTCAGAGAACCTCTTGAGCACCAGCTGTGAAACCTTAAAGGTTAGATTTTATGGTCGATTCTGCTAATCAGCAACTACTAATTTGTAATTAGTTAAGAGGGATAAGGGATGCAGGGGGGGAGGCAGAGCTGATGGATCTGAAGGGTTACATATTGTATTATTCTGTTGGCTGTTCCCTCCTAAGCGTGTCAGGGGAATTTGGCAAAGAGAATAAGCTGTGTCCTGAGGTTCTGAAGTCACTGGTTGCCTGGCATCATATTAACGCTAACTTCTACCATGCTAATTGAGTTTTGGTTCAGGCAGCAATAGCAGATCTCTGTACGACCAAGTGACTCCCGAGCAAGCTGAGGAATAGCACTGAAGTGCTGATTAGTTCAGCAAAGGTCCTGTTCCTGAATGCAGCAAAGATCTGGACCCTCACCGCAAGAAAGATTACAGCTTCTCTAGCTCTAACACAAGCAGGGCCACAGGGATGACAAGGGTGTGGGAACAGTTTGTACCTGAAGAAAGTATTACCTGGGAGAAAAAAGGTTGTTGGACAGAGAGATGAACTCGGGAGGGGTGTGAAGATGATCAGGAGGGAGCAGCTTTGCCTCTCCTAATAAAAGAACTGGGTGATAGCAGAGCACGTCAGTAGGTTTTAGGTTTAAAAGAAATAAAAACAGCCTGTGAAGAAAAGGTACCTAATAAGTGTGTAGTTTCAACAAAGGAATCCATGGCCACGGGATGCTGTCAAGGCTAAAGGTTTATGTGGTCTCCAAAGGCACTTCCACAGACGCTGTGCAACTCAGTGAGCAGCCTGACTCCCTGGGGCACTCCCGCAGGCTTTTCCTGTAGCAGTTTGGTTGGTAAGCTTTGGGGTTCCTCATTTCCCTCTGCTGGCAGGGCTTTGGCTTTTGTTCCTGTTCCCCCAGCTGTCAGCCTCCCTTTTTGAGACTTTCTCTGACGCTGCAATAGGCAGTGGCTTCTTGGAGTTGTAGTTTACTTCAGTACTGAATACTCTTCATAGACCTTCATTTCTAGTACTACAGAAAACGTTTCTCTGTTCCTTTTTTGTCTCTGCCTAATACTCATCAGAGCATTTTTAAAGATTGCTCCTGCATATTAATATATGTTTCAAAAGTGGGGAAAATACCTTGGATTTTACCCTCTTACACACAGGACACTTCACTCTTGCTTCAAGAACCTTCTGAAGACAGAATTGTGTGTTGCATAGAAGCAGCTTTCTCCTCCAGAGCTTTCCTATGTGAAAGATGGACTGAGTTTGCCCTGTCACACTGAGGCACTGGGTGCTGCAGCATGTGAACCCCTCACAGTGCCGTATGTTTTTGGCTCACTGGATTGCCTTTAGTGTATGGAAAGTGAGATATCTCTCACATAAGCCCCAAATCAGTATTATTTTAATTGCAGTGAGTGGTAGGCTAATGATGCGAGGACATTTACTGAGATTTACTGTTCAGTGGTAGTTTGAAATTATTCTTTTTAAAGAATGGTTTAATTCAGTGATTCTGGGAAAAGTGCAATTTAGCTTTTCCTTCCTTTTCAGCTGTGAAAATCCTGTTTCCTGCTGTGACTCACTGCGTTTTGCTGATACCAGCCATGTCTTTAGAGGAAAATAAACTTTTCATGGGCTTCAGTAATGCTTAGAGAATATTGCAGTGTCAGGAGACAGAGTGGGATTGTATTTTAAATGAGGAGGTGTCTGATCTTAACAGAGGTGTTGCTTTAACTCAGTGCGTTTAGCCAAGGATCTGAAGGAATTCTAGGCTGAATCAAAATGTTGGTTGTCAGAGCTTGCAGATGCAAACCATTGGCTGGATGGAGCAGGGATACATCACGGGGGGTTCTCTACCCCTTCCCACAAGCCCAGCAGAATGCATTGCCTCCTGTCTGTTGAAGGGATTTAATGTTGCATATCTCACTGTAGCTTGTAATAACAGTGAGTCCTTTGACCTTCTTTTTCTTTCTTGCCTTAGAAACAAGACTGCCAATGGAGATTTTCGGAAGGAGCACAGAGAGAGGAGTCGCAGCCCCATAGAGAGGGCCGCTGCCCCAACAATGAGCCTTCATGCCAATCACATGTATGCCTCAATCCCAAGCTTGACCATGGATCAACCTCTAGCACTGACCAAAAACAGCATGGATGCAACCCGGACAGTTGGCATCACACCTACACTGACTTCTGTGGAACGGCAGCAGGTACTGGCTTCTAGTTGACAAGAAGCTGTGGGTGGTTGTAGGAATCCTTGCTGCAGACACAGTGAGGACTGCCCAGGTGTAAGCAGAACGTATTGTGAGTTACAATAGGTAGAGAATACTATTCGTCAGGCAAAAAGTGTTTCGAAAATGCACAATGAATGTCCAAACTCATTGTCTTTGATGTGAATAAATCACTGGTGTGTCAATGTACCTGTCACGCATTTCCTGCTTTCTCTGATGCTTTGCTAAGCTTGTGAATGCTGTTTTAATTGGGAATGCAAAGCCTTTGTTTGAACAGAGCTCCAGAGCCTGCCAGGCAGTAACTGATGCAGTTTGCAGGTAAAGCGGGTATTCACCTGAGCTCCTCTTGGGACTGCTGAAGGAGAGTAGTGAGACAGAAAGGGCATCACAGAGAATTTTGCGCTGAATTTTCCAGGTGAAAGAAGCTGGAATGACCTTAGTTGGTTTAGCCAGCCACCAGCATTCATTGTGTTGTTCAGAGCAATGTCATATCACTGTTTCACAAAGACTTTTCCTAAAGCCAAGTAATGATTTTTGACTATCATTTCTTTCCGTATGCTGGAGTGTTCTGGTTTGATTTCGGCTGGTTATTTGGGTTTTGGCTGGTTATTTGGTTTTTGGCTTGCCATCTTGTATGTTGTTTTTGTTTTCCTTCAGAACTGCTGAAGATGAGCCATCTTTATGCAGGTTAGACAGTAATAGTTTCCTTCTGTCATTATTGCTTTTATCCCAAGTGGAGAGACAAAGCAAGACAATTGAGTTGTAATGAGCTGCAGTGCTGAGAAACCAAACTAGCCCATGTACCCAAGCTCTTCCTTCCTGCCTTTCTCCCTCCCCTGCTGTGATGCCCTGCAAAGGGTAAACACTTGGAGCAGGTGATGTTTCAGAGGCTGGGATTTTTCATACACAGTGTTTGAAAGCTGCTTTTCACCGGATAAGCCGTACACTTTACATCTGCTGTGTGGATTTTCACAGTGGCTGCCTGTGTACACTTGTCTCTTCCATTTTGCTTTGCGAAAAGGCCGAGCTCTGCACTAGCGTAGCTGCTCTCTTGCATCATTTGGCACACAGGTTGCAGAGCTATTGTTCTGTGCAGAACGGCTCCTCTTTGCTCTCAGTGTTGGGTGATGACAGAGGAGGAAGGGCCTGACTGCCACTGACGACACTGGTGCCCTTTGGCAGTGTCCCTGCAGCCAGAGCAGCCTCCGCCTCTGACACCGGCCTCTTGGGGTGTTTGACTTGGGCCCATTCCTGGTGCCCGTTACCAGGTTCCTCTCTCTCGTTATCTTTGACATTTTGATCTAGGATACAGTCTGTTTTCTTGGAAAACTGGATGTTGAGGTTAGACCTCGCTAAGAGCAGAGAGTAGAAATCACACAAAACAAGAAGTGTATTGAAAATTAGAAACCCAAGTTTGACAATTGGTTCTTTGGTTGCTTTTGGTTGGTTTTTTTTACACCTTAATATGTTCAATGGGATTTCCATCTTACCCTGTTTCTGATAAAGAGGTGGGAAAAAATCCCTTCTTATTTCAGCTACTGTAGTCGCCGTCACTAAATTCTCAGCTTATCTCAGTATTTTCACCTAAATCTGTGCAGTCTGCTCAGTGCACCTGTACACACAACTACACATACCTTATCCTGCCTCGCAGATCCTCTGTGGTGTGGGGACATGCATCCTTGTCTGCTGCCTGTCTGTGTCTCCACTTCCCACCCTTTGCATCTCCTAAAGAGATAAGCATATATACAGTTCTCAAAAACTGCTTCATAGATGCACAAAGTCTTGGTCCCTATAAAGAAAATGCATGCTTCCAGAAAAATCAAATAATTTTTATTTACTTTTATTACTTTGCTGCAGTGCAATAAGATGTAAATGGCATCATTCCTGTTGTGTCCAAACAGTGTTAAACCTTCCCTTCCAAACTCTCACTTTGGCCTTGCTCTTACTCTGTATACTGAAGTGCCACCACACAATGAAAACTCTTTCCTTCCTCACTGACTGTATGTGGTGATAGGTAAAGCAGTGATTCTTGTGGGTTTGCTGCACAGGTTTGTAAAATGGACAGGAAATTAAAACTCTATTACAGCAATTCAGTTAATCTTTTGGACACTTATCAGTTAACTTGCATTGGCTGGAGCAAAATGGACTCCTTGCATCGTAAAATATACCAAAGATGCAAAGCAAAAATACTCTAATGCCCTTTATTTCCCTTCAGCCACCTGAAAAACTCAGACATTCCTCCTCCTAAGGCCTTGTTCCAATGTAACATGTACATAGTGAACAACTATGAGAAGAGTATTTTATCTTTACACTGTACAGAGTATCCATTGCGGAATTCAGGTTATGGGATGGACACTTTGGGGAATTTGCATGTGTTGAGAATGAAAAAGGATGATGTATTAAGTAGCACTAGAAAGGCAGATTAATGACAACAGGAAAGTACTTGTGGTCAAGACTGACTCAGGTGCTCTTTATAATTTAATCTTACGGGCTTATTTTTAGTGTCTGAAGTAGGGAATACAGGATCAGTCAGGCTGGGAAGAGTGAGCTCCTGAATGAAGAATGGTAACATCAAAAACTGAGTAACACTAAGAAGACAAATACCTGTAACACGTGTAAAGCCTGGCTGAGTCCTGGATCCACGAGGATCTGTGGCCCCAGAACGAAACAAGTGTTCGATGTGTTGACGTTTAGTTCTGCATATGTCATGTTGTCTGTGAAGTTGAAACAGTCGCTGTAAAATCACTTCAGTGCTTTTAATGATTTGCTTTTACACTGCACTTTTTCTATATGGCTGCTTGCCACTTAAATAACTAAGAACCATTATGGAAATGCACTGTAGTGGTTTTTTAATCAGGCGAAGAAACAATAGCTGAGTATTTCGGGGTTTAATATGCTTTATTGAATGGGATAGTTTGTGGGTTATTTCACTGCTGGGATTCTGTTCAGTGTCTGCACTCCAGTGCCCCTGCAGTGAACTGCTGCTGGCACGGCTTTGGCTGATGGTGAGTGACAGTTCCTTTCTTGTCCCCCTCAGAACCGTCCCTCGGTGATCACCTGCGCTTCTGCCAACAACCGCAACTGCAACCTGTCCCACTGCCCCATCGCGCACAGCGGCTGCGCCTCGGCCGTGCCCGCCTACCGGAGACCCGCCAGCAGTAAGTGACGCGCCTGCCCCCTCCCCCTGGGAGAGCAGCGCGCAGGGTAGGCACTGATGTATTAGCAAACAGGGACAAAAGGAGGCAGAACAACTGGCACCTCTCTGCATCCTGCCTAGCCAGCGAGCACACATCCCTCCGCAGGTTTCCTGGCCACCAATCCTGTGCCACAGTAGGAAGTACCAATTCAGAACTGGGGAGAGAGAGGGGTTCGTTCTTCCTGTTTTAAAAGCTGCTTTAAATAAGCAAACACCCCACACAGACAAGTCACTATGTATTGTCTGATGGACAGCAGATCCAGCCAGCTCTCGTTTGAGGTGCTGCGGTTTCCCCACTCCTTCAGGAGTCAGTAGATTCAGCCACAGTCACAAAAACCTCTTCCTGCAGGTACAAATACTCTTCCGAAGCAAACACCCTCCACCTCTCTCTGTGTGGGTAGCACACATTGCTGTGGAGGGCAGCTGCTACAGCAGCCCAAGCAGGGAGCTTCAGCTTTCTGCCTCCTATGTACCAGCATGACAGAGGTAGGACCCTGGAATTCCACAGTGGGGCTGTGTGTGTGGTGGTTGTTATTCAAAAAAGACCCCTGTATTGTTGAAGACTGGGATTAAAAACTGAAGTGAGACCCTGGAGGAGACGTTTCACCCTCACAGGAATCACTGCTGAAGGACCTGAGAGGATAGAAGTTTGCTAGAAACCTGCTACTACTCGTCCAGGGCGAGCTCCCTCCTTGAGCCCCAGCTGTATTTACATGGGCTCTGCAGCAGAATTACGACTGTTATTGCTCAAAACCTGTCTTTTAAGGTTCTTTGTTTCTCTTGCAATACTACGACACTATTTTAATGCTTGCAGTACCTAATGCAGAGGCAGTGAATCAGCTTTCAGACGTCGCTCCCAGCACTAGTATGTAGAGGAAGGTGACACCCTGAGATCAGCATTTGGCATGCTGCAATTTAGAATGAGGTCTCCTGCTCACATCCAACTGGTATCAGCAGGCTTGGGAGCTGATTTTAAAGAACTGCCTCCATCTTTAATCCTACTTAAGTCTAAATACAAGTTCTATGTGATTGTTTGGGAGAGGATTTCCATAGAATGAGAGCTGTGGTTGTTACCAGCCTGAGGAAGAACTAACATTGTATATAAAACGCTTAACTGCTGCAGGTTGCAGAAATACTAAGATATTTAACTCTATTTATTACTTTTTTCATTTTAACCCCTTTCATCTTCTCCCCCCCATTCACTAACAAACAGCTCTGTACCGATGTAAAGTCTTGCTTTATGCTGAGGAGAAGGGGAGCAATGCCAGGATTCTGCCCTGAAATAACACGCTTTCTGCCTCCTTTCCCCGCAGCTACCACCGCCTGCGACCCGGTGGTGGAAGAGCACTTCCGCCGAAGCCTTGGCAAGAATTACAAGGAGCCTGAGCCAGTGGCAAACTCTGTGTCCATCACGGGGTCAGTCGATGACCACTTTGCCAAAGCACTTGGGGATACGTGGCTGCAGATCAAAGCTGCGAAGGACGGCGTCTCGAGCAGCCCCGAGTCCGCGTCGCGGCGGGGCCAGTCTTCCCCCTCCTCTCACATGGTCAATCATAATCACTCGCCCTCGGTGGTCTCATGAGGAGAGGACCGTGACCTTTGTGAATTTGCATGGTTTGACTGAGCTTTGAACAGTGCTTAAGGTAGTGTTGGGGGAGGGGAGGTTAGTTTTCAACACATGTTTTTGTGTACTCACTTTTTGTTTGTAAAAGGGTGCCCTTAAAGACGATAGCAGGAACTATTTCATAAAGATTCATCTGATGTAGCATCCTTTTTTTTTTTTTTCCTGCCTCAATTACCAAAGAAACCTCTGATGCAAATCTGCTGCCCCTTAAAAAAACTAATGCACGCTAATCCACAAAAGCCATCACACGTAGTTGGTTGACCCAAGTGCTTTTTGCTTTTATTAGCTTCTTGAGACTAGAATTTGTCTGGTTTGCTTACATTGCTTTGGGGTTTTTTGTTTCATTTTGTTTTTTTTCCCTCTGTGAAGTAACGTTGTATGTATATACTTGAAAAGAACTGTCATGTATGATTTGCACTATTGGAGGAGGACTGAAGTTGCATAGCAACTTTCTGGAAGATGCTAATATTTTGAGGGCAAACTGCTGAAAAAAGGGTTTAAGGATGACATTTCTATCAGTTTGATTTTTTTTCTTAAAGCAAAACAGCTTTGGAAGGGGAAGTCTCATACAGGTTATAGGTCTTTCTCTCTTTAGATTTCAGGTGCTTAGTGCTTGCAACTGGACTGCATAATTTACAGAACACGGGCATTTTTTCCTAAACACTGCAGTTTGTTAGAGTAGAGCTGAGGTTGGAGGGTTCAATAGTGCTTAACGATGCATGTTTTATGAAAAATAGCTGGTATCTATTAATGTATAGACAGTAAGAATCATAATACTTATTAGCTTTTCTTCAGAATTAGTTTATTTTTGTCAGTAACAATCCTAGATATACTTACTGCTGGTACAGTTGTACTCTATGATATTTGTATTTGATATTCACTTTAGTAGCAGCCAGCAAAGAGGACAGCCTCAGGCCAGGCCTCGGACGACGCAGTCAGAGATAGATGGTGCGTGGTACAGGATGCTACAGCTTTGCGCATGACCGAGTCATTGTTCCTGTCTGCTTACCAGGGATTTGCTTCCTAAACCCAAGTCTGTGTAATCCACCTTGAACCAGCTGCAGAAACTGCTACCGTGACGTATCTTGGCTGGACAACAGATTGTTACAGTTTGTGAAATATGACCTTTAGGTTTTTTTTTTAAGCTTATCCATAAACCTATGCCAAGTTGCAGCGTACATTCCTCCAGTAGAGAACTTTATACAGGTATTACTGCATTTATTATCATTTGCTATATTAATAGCTACTAACTAGAAATTAGGCGATAGAGGCAGGCGTAAACCCACAGCTGGGCTAGTAAAGAGCTTTTCTTCTTGTTAAGTGTAACTGCTCTCCCCCAGACATTCCATCTTCCCAGTACAGTTGCAACTAGGGCTTTGTTTTTATACTGGGTTACCTGAAACAATCGGTTCAGTGTAGAAAGTTAGAACTAGTTGGAAGATGAACTACACGTGATGTATTATGGACTATGTTACAGTATTGGGTCCATTGTGGCTTTTATTTTCTGTGTTTTGTTTTCTTTTTTAAAGTTAAGCTATTTAATTTGGAAAAGGTGCAGGGTGGAAGGATCGGGAGATTGGCTCTTGCTCTGGTTGAGAAGGTGGCTGCTCAATTCTCTTTAACAAATGAAACCCCCACCACCTAAGCCCCCAGTTTGACACATTTCACTACCATCCTACTGGGTAGTCAACGCTTCCTTGCTTTGGCATTCAGTACCCTACTCTCTGTAGGAAGATTGTTAAAAGAACACTTTTTTATATAGGTAACTTTAAGACCATCGTTACGCTGTGCGTAAAGAATGTACAGAGAAATTTGTAGGTATTTTTTGAGGAACAATTAATTTGTTAATGATATGTAGCTATTTAATTTTTCCCTTTCCTTTATTGTAATCATTCTTTTTTTTTTTTTTTTTTTGTTTTTGTTTGGAGAAAAAAGTTGATCTTTTTTTTGTTGTAGATTTGTCTGTAATACAGTAAAAGTGCAGGAACACAGTTATTCTATGAGAACACTGCATTAGCATTAATAGCCACTAGTTTGTTATTGCTACAGGCTACTGAGCATTGTAACATTAAATACTAATGCTGTAGATGGACTCTGTGGAAAATGTGACTCCTATATTTCTTTGTAAACACAAATAATGTTTTTAAAGCTAATATTTTCAATAATAGCTGTTTTACAAGGTTACATTTACTTATCTGAGATAGGTAAATGGATTTGAGGGCAATAAAGATTTAATGTGATATGTCCAGTAAAACATATATTAGACACAGTAATGTCCTGAAAGCCAAAGGGTGGGGGGGGAGGTGGAAGGAAACTAAACTGAACTCGCCACCGTGAGCGGTGGTGGTTCCTTCACGGAGCCAGGTTACCTACAGCTGCGTTTGGCAGACTCTGTGTTTGTAAATCTGTACCATACCGTCTCCCGCGGCCTCGTCCCGTGGGAAAAGGGGCGGGAGACCAGCTTTTTTTTTTTTTTTTGTACTTAAAAGTAGCCTTAAAGAACAATAAAGTGCTCTTAAATCAGCGCGTGGTCATCTCTCTGCTGCTGCTGCTGCGGGGGACGGGGCTCGCGAGCACAGACTGCCCGGGACCTGCCCCCTTCCCGCAGGACACGGGCTGGGGCTGGCGCGTGTGTCAGGGACCAGGGAACCTGCTGCTGCCCCAGCGGGACACAGACACACACCACACACCCCCCAGCTCTGCCCAGCGCTGGGTTGGAGCACACCCACTGGTGCGGTTCCTGCTCTGCTCATCAGACACCAGTGGCCTCATCTTGCCCCTCTTCAGGCTTTATCCCAAGGACAGGAACTCCTCCCTGCCGAAGGCAGCTGTGTTTCCAATGTAGAAATCCAGGGGCTTGTTCTTTGGGCCACCAGCGTTTCCAGAGTGTTTTCCATTCATTCATTTGACTCGAGATGGTTAATCCTTAAAAACAAGTGTTCTAATTACCTGATTTTGAGGAAGTTTGGTGAACCAGGCACAAGCCTTCAGAGGAATTTCACACTGAATGTAGTAGAGTCATCTCCGGAATTAGACAAGGAGACCCTAAAAACAAGGACACACGAAGTTAGTGTTGTATTGGAAGCACCTGAAGAATGGCTTGAAAAGCCAGGTGGGGGTAACAGGTTTCAGTGTCACTGAACAGGTGACACTGTTCCAGTCAGTGGCTGGGTTTAGGAGGTCCCATTAGGACACATCCAGCATGATGAGTTTAACACATCTGAGACACAGCCCTCTCCCCATGTCCATGGAAAGCAGCTAAATACACACTTTAAGAGCCCTTGGGAGGGAGGCCGGCGACACAGAGCCTCCCAGTCTGCTTCCTGATGGGAGCTGGCTTCCTGTTAGGAAAAAAAAACACCCCTGCACCAACATTTTGGGGACAAGCAGCATTGCTACCTTTCAGGTCAGTAACTTACCGCTCTGTTTTCTACATGATAAAGGTTAAAATACAGACCACACAATTTTCCTACCATGTAATTTTTCTCATTAGCAGTAATGTTACACAAAGGGTGGCACCATGGCCTAGAGAAACTGGACCCTACACACACACGCTTCACATGATTAGTAAGTAAGTCCTACACTACTTGTCATGGCTTATCTTCTCCTGTGACCTAAACAAAAGGTAACTTCCCACTGTTTGTCCATAACCTCACCCCTACACACACACACACACACACACAAACACACATTATTTGTGTTAATTTCATTGAAAGCAGAAGTTTAATTCTAGAAACCAGACCTGACATCCCAAATATGCCGGGGATGGAGTTTGCATCTTTCTGCATTGTTCAGTGAGTGACCCCTCCTGGATACAGTTTCTATGTATTTCCAGCTGCTTTAGCTGTGAACATGAACTTCACACACAAACACACAGAGGCCATTAGACAGTGATGGTTTGACACAACCGCAGTACAACAGGAGAGTACAACTGTGTGTAGCAGCACACTGGCAGTGCTGCTGTCTGTGTACTTGCTAAATCTGGACCAACAGTGCCGCTGGTACCTGACCATATGGAACCTTCCCAGGGGATTGTGCTCACTCCATGAGGCTGTTGTGACCCCGCACAACCCCACCAGCAGGCAGCAGTGAGGGGAGCTCACAGGCAGCAGGTACCCCACAGTGTCTGTGCTCGACAGAGGTGCGCTGGAGTCAGATGCATGTTGAGGTTCCTGCCACTGCTGCAGCAAACCCAGCCTGGAACTGCTGCAGCTGTGTGTAAGGCAGCTACACTATGACACAGTGCAGCTGACCTGCTGGACCTTACAACCGGAATGTTCACAACACTCGAAGGTGTAACCAGCTCAGCACCAGGGATGGAGCCGTCCTGCACCAGCAGGAGCTGCTCCACAGGCTGTGCTGGGGCCTGCAGGGAACAGACCAGGTCCTCCCGGGAGGCCAAACCAGCCCATGGTGACAACACACAAACCCTCCCGCAGCCTGTTCAGAAGCCTTTGTGCAGCAGCAGTGTTGGGAGCCCACGACCCATCCACGAGGGCTGCGGGAATGGAGCCAACCCCACACCAACGTGTCGTGTTGCCCAACGCGATGCCCTGGCACCACGTGTCAGAAGTATTTCAGATGCAGTTTGTGTGAGGGCTGTACTCACCGGCGCTGGCACACTTGTCCCTGTTGCAGGGCCTATTCACCACTATCTTTAGATCCTTCTTGAGGAAGAGTGAAATGAGAAACCAGTCTGCATCCTCCTGACACAGGAGCTTCCCCTTCCTCTGGCATGGATACAGCTCCAAGTACATTAAGACGGTGTCTCCAGCTCTTCCCCCAGCAGACAGTGGTGAAGCACACTTTATTCCTGAAGGGCCAATGACAGAAAATACACCAATTTAATAACTAACTAAAATACACCAATTTAATAATTTTTAAAGCTCTCCTTCAATGGGAACATGCTGCACCTCTCTTTGGAGCAGCTCTCTCAAGTGCGCTTCCTGCAGAGAACACAGCCAGAACAGATAA
The DNA here is from genome assembly GCF_004027225.2 of Strigops habroptila. Taxonomy (NCBI): domain Eukaryota; kingdom Metazoa; phylum Chordata; class Aves; order Psittaciformes; family Psittacidae; genus Strigops; species Strigops habroptila. Next base: position 19,057,326 of record NC_046360.1, read on the forward strand.
TTTGCTTGGTTTTGAACTGCGGTTACATATAGCTCCACAGCAGCTGCCTTGTTCTTCAGACAAAGCTCTCCCATTTCCCCTTGGTGCTCTTCTGTCACAGCACACAAGGCAACAGCCCTGTGCATCTCTGGCCTGTGCAAGGGAGTGCTCTGTCCCAGGGGTTCGTTCACTTTCCAGGCTTTCCCAGGGCTGTTCCACCCAAGAGAGGTGCTGGGTCGCTCCTGCAGGCACCGCTCCTCACCACCAGTGACATCCAATACACTGTGGAGCTTTTTCTCCACCAGCAGGGCACAAGCCTTGAAAGGGAGCAGCAGACCTGGGTAGATCTCACTCACCTCTGATGGATGGCAAAGCCAGGAGTGAAACCACGCAGTGGCCTTCCCACTGGTGCTCAGCCTTCAGTCTTCAAACCTTTGTGACTGTAGCAAAGTTCAAACCTAATCCTGCCCAACCACTGTCCCGAGGAGACACTGCTGCTCACCAGTCGTTTCTGTGGAGAAGGTAAGGGGAGAGTGTGTGATCATCTCCATCTGTGATCTAAAGCCACAGGCACCACTTCTTTCTCCAATTCTCTAATTTCAAATTTTCCCTGAGGCATTTAATAGTTTACAGCAAGCTCATATATCTTAAGAACACCCTCGGCCCAGGCTGAAAGCAAGCTGCAGAAGGAGACCGAGTCCAGTGTCAAACAGCCATTGTAAAGTCAGTGGTTAAAGTGCAAGACAATAAACTGTTATTTTTAATTAGAACTCCAAGGACAAATCTGGTCCTGGACATGCAGCTGGTTGGCAGGAGGAGCACCCTGCTGCTGCGGGGAAGCGCCTGTGCAGCAATGCAGCTTCTCATCCAGAACTACAGTCAAAATTCCTAAGCCTTCAGTCTTCCCTAAACCAGTTCTGATCGGGTGATGCACGTCCTCAGCGTGTGCCCACGTTCACTCTGGACCAACGGGTGAGGTTGGCATCGGGTTTGAATTTTAATTGCAGGAAAGCGTCAAATTTTCCTGCCCAATTCTGCCTGTCAAATCCGAGCGCTCACAGAGAACCACGCAGAGGGGAAGGCACGTGCTGTGCTGAGAGCAGAGCCCCAGCCCTCTGCACCATGCCCGTGGGACCCCCCTGCAGGCCGCTGTTTGCTGACACACTCGGCATTGCTCTACCTCACCCACAGGGTCTTCCCTCTCCTCGGAGCTTCCACACCAGCAAACACGGACTGACACAGGTGCTCTCGCTGCACCAGCAGGGCTGGGTCCATGGTGAGAACCGGATGCTCCACTGAGGCTCGCTCCGGTCTCCATGCACGGCTCCTGTGTGACAACACTCGTCTCACAGCAAAACAAGAGCAGCAGCTCCTCAGCTGCACCCCCTTCAACAGGAGCAACGTACATGCCCTTGAGAGAGACAGAGAGGGACCGCAGAATGCCAGGCTCTTCCCAGGATGAGCTCCTCCTATGTGGCTCCTTCCTCTGGTGCTAGAAGTGGACTGCATCATGCTGGGGGCAGCCTCCAAACTCACCTGACAACAGAATCCACAAGGAACATTAAATAGGAAATTCTAATGTTTTCCTTTGTGACCCAATCGCCACAGGAACCCAATCCATCAGACCACCATGTGCTATAGGCGGTTCTATAGCTGTCAATTGCTGTATCGTTTAAGCATTTCTATCCGTTGGCCTGGGATTAGTCCTAATGGATACTCAGTGACATGCATCAGATTTTAACAGAGTTGGAAAAAACAGAATTCCTTTCTCTATAGCTTCTAAATAATGACAAAGCAGTTGCTGACTCCCAGTAAGAACCCACCTCATCACTTTCACATCAGGCTGTCTCAGCTCGCGGGCTGGCCAGTCACTGCTCACTGCTGCACTCTTCACTCTGATTTTACATTTCATTCTGCTGAGCAGCAGCTTTCTTCCATGCCAAGGAGAACATCTGTCTTCTCTCCATCACAAAGACAGACACAAAGGCATCTGTCAACATGGAGCTGTGTCCGCCCATGCCTGCTACATTTAATAGTCAAAAAGCTGCTTATCTAAAAACTGTTTACTCAGTTCTCAGCCTAAACCCAGCCCTTCACCCAGAAATGTTGGGTTGGTTGGTTTGGTTTTTTGCAGGGGGAAGTGGGGATGACAACAATGGAAAGAACTAGTGATACTGAAGAGACGAAAGCAAGGGCCTCGCCTTCCCTTTTCCTTTTTCCTTTTCTTTTTCCTTCTAAGTGACAAGTTCTTGGGCTTCTGCGAAGGCTACAAAAAGCCTCAGACTTCACTTCTTCAGAAGAAAAGGCATGTTTTCAAGCCATACCACAGGTAAGCAGCATTTGCTGTGTGGTTCACAGCAGCAGCCAAGCCCCTTTCCTTTACCTTTACTATTTATAAATAAATACCTGTATGTAACTTGATGTTACTTTTATTCATCAAACATTCTCTCACGGCATTTATAGTTACTGACACTGTGTGGCTGCTACAGCCTCTTGGTCTGTTTTACACACTGACACAAACACCACTATTGTGAAAACAAAGCCAAAGGAACAGACGAGCAGAGAGCTGAGGTCTCACCTCTGACACTCCTGATGTGCAGCAGCAGCAGCCATGGACATCACTGGCCTCCCGCCACAGCTCCCACCCTGCGGAACACGCGCTTCACCCCGACCTCTTCACAGCACCAACAACCTGCTCTCAAAAGGGATTATAGAAACAGGGACAGACAAGAAAACTGATTCCAACAGGCAAGAAACGACCCCAGGGGAGAAGCTCCTGCCACAACCTGATCCCTGCCAATGGAAGTGCTGGGAAAAATTAAGGGGAACAGATACCGAACTGATGATGATCGTTCTTCCCCGTGAGGGTGCTGAGGCGCTGGCACAGGGTGCCCAGAGAAGCTGTGGCTGCCCCATCCCTGGCAGTGTTCAAGGCCAGGTTGGACACAGGGGCTTGGAGCAGCCTCTAGCGAAAGGTGTTTTGAACCACTCCTTGGTCATTTCATGCATTTGCTAACTTAGCCTTCAGCTTCCCCAGCCTACACAGTGGAATGGCATTAGCTCAAACTGCTGAGTTTTCAGGTGGGGAAATGAACTAAAATATAAGTCCTGTAAAGCAGCACCCATAGAACATGGTGGGATCCCAGGGCTCTTGTTTTAAAGATTTTCATGGCAAGAGCAGATTTCCTCACAACAAAAAAAAATGCTTTTGTTATTGCCAGGCTTACAAATGGGGCCTGTAATGTGAGTCAAGCTGTGACCTTTCAGGATGATGCAAGATCAGCAGTACTAAATCAAATGCTGACACTTTAGTGATTAATCCAACAAATAAACAATTTCTGTTTGGAAATGCAATAGAGAGGAGTGTGGGATTCTCCTCCTGCTCTGCCTTGCTACAGCTGAACTCTGGATGCAGTTCGGTCCTACCAGTTCTCACAGGAAATGTGAAAAAGGCCTGAGCAAAGGCTGAGGATTAAAGTCAACACCAGACCCACTCATAATACATCATTAAAGAAAGAGAAGCTAATGAAGGCAGGAGGAAATATTCTCCTGTTTATATGAAAAGTTTGTTCCTTTTAATAGTTGTCCCCTGACAGATCCCATCTTCCCTCCACTCTGTCCTTCTGTGATATCCTCCCGGATGCATCTTCCCCTAAGGGAAGTGTTAATTCTACCAGCACAGCTCATCCAGCTCACACATCAATCCACTGCCCTCCTCTCTTTGGATCTGCTGCTGGACCCTTCCCTCCACCCTCACCAGACGTACTGAGCTCAGATGCAGCACCAGAGCCTCTTCACACCACCCCTGTGGCTGCTGGAGCTGCAGTAACCAGGCACAAGGTGCCTTGGGGCTGCCATAAAACCACAGTAACTTGCCAGAGACTGCAAAAATGACATTTGCCTGAGGCTCCAAAAGCTGCAACTGTGCAGAGCTTTCTTGAACTGACTTTTTCTAAAGTATAGAATAAGTCCTTCCCTTGAGCTATTAATAGCAATGAAATCTATACTCAGAATGCAGATCTCCAGAGCTCAACAGAAAACTGTGAGTGCATCCAATTTGATTAGCTGCCCAGAATGTAACATCTAACGCTGATATACTGAGGAATAAAGCATCATAGCTGCCAACTATGTGCTCTTGCTACTACTCCATATCCATTCAAAACTGGTTTTTCTGCCTTTATAATACTAAAGAAAGGATACAGACCATTGCTTTTGTATTACTTGCACAAATCTCAACTGATTTGCTGGCTGTTTGTCCTCCACTGATACCAAGGCATAAAAAACAGAACAGGAATCAAAGTGCTTCAGTGACAAGGAAGCTTTCTTGCCATGCAGGTATTTTGCCTATAACTGAGGTGAACAATGGTAAGGTGGTAAGGCAGTAGCACTAGTACCTCACCACAACCCTGTTCTGTATTCACAGAACTCCCTGAAATCATGAGAGAATATTTCACTTGAATTTTTCAGAAGCCAAATTAAACTCAGGTTATTATAAATAATTACATTTGGAAATAATTCTGTTCTTGAGCCATTCAGTTTCACATTTCCAAGTCTTTCTACACAGCCACAAAACAGATGTGCTCGTTTTTAAATTAAAGAAAAAAGAAAACAGATTCTTAGGAATTGAAGGAACACAAAACAAAATCCCCAGTGTTGGGAGACGAGCAACAACATTTTGAGAGTTGAGAAAGCTGTAATCTACCCAACTAGTCAGACTGAAGAACAGTAAAGAGTCTCTCCTCAGGAAGCCCCCATTGCTGAGCTTTGCAGCCCTGATGTGGGAATCAGCTACACTACAACCTCAAACCAAAACATTTCAAGAACTTCCACACAGGACGGTGTTTAGGTCTGCTTAAGCAAGCATATTTGTCTAATCCTCTGTAGGTGCACATTAAGAATGTTCCTCTCCTTCCTGAAAGCAGTAGAAAAGTTGGGTGACAAAAGAGAAGTAGCACTTGATTTCTGCAGTAGAGAAAGGGAGCAGTGGAAAACTGGCTGGCTAACCTCTACTCCCTGTGATGCTCTGAAACCTTATAGCTTGAGCAACCCAAGAGGAAGCCCCAACACAGAAGAAAATTGATGCTAAACCTCAGGAGAACTTCCCATAGATCAGGGCAGGCCCTGACCAGTGAAAAGGCCAAGAGCTGTCAACAGGCAAGGAAATGAACTGAAGCTCTTAGGAGGAATGTAAGCTATTCCAAGACAGTGACAATACCTCTGATGGGAAAGCTCCCAAACTGGGGCACCCTTGATCCACTGCTCCTAAAGCCTCCAATAGGAAGCCAATCTCTTGATAGCTGTCCTGGCTCTCTTCCAGGTTCCACTGCTTCTGGCACTTCTGCTTTTCTTCTGCCCCTTCATACCTCTCCCATCTAGAATGGAAAGAGGGGAGGAACAGAAAATACTAGCATGGTAGGACAGAAGAATTGCTGGAGCTTCATTACAGCAGAGATTTAGGGCAGTGATTTCTAAGGATTTCAGTTCATTTGCTCTTCTCTCATAACTGAAGTTTTGTACTTTTGTGAAAAGTTTAACTGGGGAAAACAGCCAATGACTAAACTGTGAACATTCAGTAAACCACATAAGTACCGCTAACACCACTGTATAGTCCAACAAACTACATGTCCTGGCAACTTATTTACATCTTGTACTTGGTTCATGAACAGTTCTCTGTATTTCACTCGGGAAATGCACGAGAAAAGGGTTTTTTTTCACCTCTGGAGTACGTTTACACTCTATGGTGAGATCTAATCAGAAATGGTTGTTAATTAAGAAAATAAAAAAACCCCAAGTCCAATTCTTACCCGCTTCTTGCTTCTTCATTCTTCTGTTCCAATACTGAACTCAATGCACACCTTCCTCTTGCAAATGAATCCAAACCTTTAGTTCTAGGGGACAGAAACATGAAATGGCAGCGCAGGCCTTGGAGAACACAACTGATATCTCCAGCCACTCTCAGACTGGATTGCTATATTGCTACTCTGATTTCCAACGGTGCTAACAACCCAAGCTGAGTGTGGACCCGAGCCCCTTTGGCAGCAGCATGCACGTGCTGTGAAACAAACAGTGAAGTATCTCCCAGTCAGACTGGTAACAAACAACACAAGCCTCAAACCCAGAAACTCATTTTAAGAAGTGCACTCCACTAACTTTTTCCTTTTCTCTGTTTCTTTTCCAAATAACAAAGCTCTTTTATCCTGGTAAGCACATTGTCCAGCACATCCATGCAAGAAAGAGCAGAACTGAAACAGCAAGCATTTAAAAGTTAACACATTTATTTAATCCTCTTTTACACACATAAAGTTTTTAAAATACATGCTTAAGATAAGATTGTCTTTATTTCTTTTAGAATTCCAAACCCCAGTTTAAGACATTATCAAAGTCTGGTTTAGAGCAGCCAAAGTTGGGCATCCAAAAATCAAGGCAAATGAAATTTCACTTCTGTCCAAGCTGATTAAATTAAAAGGTATTAAAAGACAATGCTAGAGATGAGATACACCTGTATGATCCCTATACGTGTCCTGTGTCAATGCCTAGCTGACTCAACCAAGTTGGTCTTGCTGTACTTACTCAGCAAAAAAGACTCCACCAAACCATGCTCAGACAGCGGATGGGAGGTGGAGATGATGTGACTTTCTTTGGCTTCATTGGACCTCTGTGGTACAGCCCATGTGTTCTGCCTGAATCCATCTTCCCATGTCTATGAGTACTACGTAGAGGACAAAGCTGCTTTAAATAAGCAGTGTTTCAGAATTAATAAGAATGAATTACATTAGTCTCCAAACTGTGAAAGCTGGACCATAACATTTTAGCTTAGAAAATTTCTGAAGCCACAACCACTGACTACTATAGCAACAAAATCACTTCAAAAAAAGTAGTCTGGTCATACTCTGAAACAATGTTCTGCTGCATGTCCTTGTGGCATTAATGTCAGCCCCCCTCCTGACACTCAAGTGACATTTAAATCACATTCTTTTCCAGTATCTCAGATCAACAGGTATGTTGTTATTCGCTGTTCCTAGCTGATTTTTAAGCATTAGATATCTTGATGTTATCTACCAGAATCTCTTAATGACATTTCCAAATACTAACAACAGGCAGCTAAATTAAGTAACAGATACTATAACTGCTGGAAATGAAACCAGAGTATCTCCAGCAACGGGAACACTGCACACACACCAGTTGACTTGCTCCCTGTTCCTCCCTGGCAAACCGGAGTGCGGTTACAAACAAGCCTATTTCAAGTTTGTAGTGCTCAGCACTAGTGAACTCCAATGAAATGCAGTTAGCAAGTAAAGGAAGCGCCTTACCCAGGATTGCTGAGAGCACCAGTGACATAGAGTTTCAGGCAGTGGGTGAGAACGATTTAGCTATGTACTGCACATCAGCTGCTGCCCTGCAGGGCTCAGCGGCAGATCAGGTATAGCTCACTCATTCCTAACTGTATGCAACAGACATACAAGAGTAAACTTTTAATGGTAGAAATTAGTGGAAAATTGTCTTTAGATGTGTGACCCAATAACTGCCTCAAAGCATTCCCAACTCAGTACCAGTAACAACACACACCTATGGCTCTAAATGCTACTGTAAGAGTTTGAGTAAGAGTTATTCCAACAGAAGCATGTACGACCCCTGCACAAAGGTAATGTAGAAAAGGAAGGATCCAAAGGAAGCTGAACAGCAACTTTCAAAAGGTAGGATGAAATAAATATTAAAAAAAAAAAAAAAAAAAAAAAAGAAGAAAGAGAGAAGAAAACATTTTAGAAAGAAAACAAAAAGAGATATAGAACCTTTTTTAGGACTTCGGTTTACTGTGCCACCTGAAAACTAACTTGCATTACATGGTTCTTAATAGCGCCAAAGTTTGACAGGGGTTGACTTAGCTGGAAGACAGACCATTACTGATACCACCCTCCCTGAATACATGGACTTTGAGGTTTTCCTTTCAAGCAGAACCCCAATGGCACTGCCTGCTGAGTGAGAACCCTACAATCCAAGCACACCCAAAGAACATACCTAAAGTCTCTGCTACACTAATTTCTATAGATCCAAAACTGCACATAAGGGCAGCACTCCTCTGCTCATGACAATAATACATCAGTGTAATACTTTGATAGCCTGCCTGTGAACACTATGAATAAATGACCTGGACAGACACCCAACTTGTCACATTCCACTGATGACAAGAATTCCCGAGGTGATTTTTAGCAGCAGTTTAACAGCCAGCTCCTGAAGTGATGTCACTGGGGGTTGTCCATGGACAAAAGGCAGCTGCAGCCACTGCTTGCCCCCCTCCCATGCCTCCCTGCCCCAACCCCTGCCCCTGCTGCCTTTGGAGGCACTGCAGAGAAGCCAACTTCAGTCCGGCTCCTCCTCTTTCGCCCCTGTATTTATACAGCGTTATCATTGAAAAGTATCACTTGCAGGAAAGGAAACACTGAAATCTACCAAGAACCTGCTGTGGTGCAAATACACACTATTGAGAGCAGTGAGGGAGATCCATTAAAACTGCCAAGTAGCAGGAAGACACATTTCTTTTCTTTGTATTACTTCCAAAATAATAATGGAAAATTATGCTCAGACCTTTTCCTTCCCCCGTGCTGTCCCACCCCCTTCCTCCAGACCAGGAGTGAATTAAGAATGCTTTATAACAACTGAACCTCTACGAAAGCCTAATTACAATTCTTTCATTCATAAATAGCTTGTGTAGAAATGTGGATCTCCTGCTTTAAGTAAACATCAGTACCGGTGATTTCAGTGATCTGAAGGGATAAAACGCATGCAGTGTGGTTACTCACAATGGCCAGGCTTCCTTAGGTCATTAAACACCCTCAGCCCTTTCCCCCTCATGAAAAAACAAAGCTGCAAGTATTAAAAGAAAAGCCAACAGCCTCTGTTTAGGAAACAGGCAATTCAAACTCCTGGTGATGTCATCTCATTTCTGTGCTGCCTGAGTCACAGGTTCCTGAGGAAGTGGGAACACCTACAGCATTACTGTATAAAAGTCAGGCTTGGAAGCATGAAATGAAAATAAAGACACTTACAGACAAAGCAAAACCTGCAGCAAAATCATTATAGAGTTCCTTGCCTCTTACATCAGTCTGAAAGAAGAGAAATTAATGTGCGTGTCCATCTGCATCAGTCCCTTCCAGGGAGGCACCGAGCACTGGGGTGGGAAGGAGATATTCATGGGGAGAGAAACATGCAGGGGGAAAGGGCACCAATTTACTAGCTGTCGAAAACTGGAGTTCAAAGGCACTCTGTGGAGTGGGCCAGGCCTGGAACCTCCATGGCCCTGGCCTTTCTTCACAGCCTACTGCCACGATGTGGAATCAATCCAAGCAGCGTTTCTTCACGCAGTTTTGGCCCATACTGGGTTTGATTTAGATTGTAAAATCATTCCAGAAATGAGATGCCAGCTTGCATTTCCAGTGCAGCAGCTCCTGCAGCACTGCCTTGCAGGAGGCATCCACTGCAAGTTCTGTGGAGGGTGCACACATTAGACCAAAAGGGAAATTGAGGAAAACACTACTGACCTCCTCTGTGTGAAGGAAACCAGACTAATGTCTCTCCTTTGTTATTTATGCAGTGCATAGTAGTATTTCACTAACAAATCAAACAATGAATCATTCTGCTGAAATCTTGCAAAAATCAAATGTCCTGGTGCCAAAAAGCAAGCTGAAGTTACACAAAAGCCTAAATTTTTGGATGCTCATAAACTACTGAAGCAGCAATCCACAGCCAAAGAATGTAAGAACAGAAAGTGACTGTATGGGAAAGAAGAAAAGTTACAACGAGCAATTTTAAAAAGACTATGCTTTTGATTTGCAGCAGTACAACACTCCACATGCAGCTGTCTTTTCCTGTTAGCTTCCTACAACATTTTCTTAAGAAGTAATTTGAAATTTTCAGCATTTAAAATGAAATGCACATGTGCATATGACCTTCAGTTCCAGCGGCAAAGTCCATTGTACTTTATGTCAATGTCCTATATAAACATCTATTCAAAGATCAAGAGGATACAGGCATTTAGATGGCTACGGTAGATGGAAAGACAGTGCGTACTCCGTGCCAGCCAGGAAACATAACACACTTGTTTTTAGAACTCCTGATTGCCCCTTCTTATCCCCAAGCCCAAGTCAGCATTGGCAAGAAGCTACAATGGCAAAGGAGCCCTGGCCTGATTAAACAGAAAGAAACCATCCCATTTTATTTGCAAAGTTCCAACAAACAGCTGATGGGTTCTGAAAAATCTCTTCAGACTGTCCTAAATAATTCCATCAGATTTGAAATAAATGCTATGGTGAAGTTGCAACAGGCAGATAATATTGTTAGTTATTGAGGGCAACAACTGGAACTTGAAATTACATGTGGCGGGAGTACTCATCTGCATCCTTATCCTGGGTGAGATCACCTGAACTGGGAAATTAGGTGAAAATACTGCTGCCCTAAGATACAGAATACCTTAAGGTACTTAACATCATTGCTACTCAAGCTTAATGCTATTAATTCTTTTGGGAGTAGGTTCAGTTTCCCTCCCGCAGTGCCTATTTCCTTGGCCAGGTTAACATAATCCTCAAGTGACTCACTCCAAAGACTTCACTACAACCTGGACAAAACCCCAATGACTGGCTGGTGGAAGAACAGGGATTGCTGAGTCTCAGCTACTGTATTTATGAGAAAAGTGGCTACAAATTAGCCCAAGCCACAGCCTATTTTGGTTAACTTTATACAACAATAGCCAACAATACCTCAACAGAACAACGGGCCAGAGCACAGACCAGTTTCTTTGATCCAGGATAACTAAGATTGAAAACCATAGATATTCTTTGCCAAGTACATAAATCCTATTTCCAGACATTTTTCAGTTGGGGAATTAAACATGAAGCAAGGAGTCCTCTCGTCTGCCCCCTCTGTCAATCACTGCTCACTATGAAGAGCCACTATTACCAGCAAGAGTGAACAGAACAGTATCAATAAAAATAAGAAAACACTATCAACAAATTGTTAGGGTTTTTTATTGCCAAACCTGTCAAGTGCTGCACGGACAAGAAAATTAACTGTTTTAGAAATTATTACACTGGATAGCTGAGGTGGTAATAGAGAGGGTATATTACCTGCAACCCCTATATAGACACACATATATATAACCTGTGTGGGGCCACAGTATTATTAACCACTGTTAGGGTTCTGGAGAAGGTCCAGGCAGCTGCAAAAGGGAAAGAGAGCTGGAGCTGACATGGGACAGGTAGGTAGGGGTTTCATACGTTAGGAATTTACACGCTGCTATGACAGTCCCAAGTCCTTATAATGTGGTATTTCTGTCTTTAAAAACAGTGAGTCCAGGTGCTCTAAAAGAGAGAAGGTGCACAAGACTCTCCTGCTGGAAAGTTTCATTTTGGCAGGATATGCATGAGCACAACGTCTGCACTGAAAATTAAAAAGGAAAAAAAAAAAGAAAAGGAATTAATAAAGTCATGTCAAAAGATTCAGAAAAGAAAAAATGCTAACAGGCTTGGGACATCTTCCGGACTATGTTTCTTAGGAAGTCTGCTACAGTTTACCATGTTACAAATATTTCTTTAATAGCTCTCTTTGGAGTATAAACGCTCATTTGCTTCTAAGGAAAGTATTACATTAGTATTAAAAAAAAAAGGTACAAAAATTGGGAAAAGTAGCAAGGAAAAATGCCCCATCTAGCTGCTCATGCTCTCTTCAGCTTTTGTGTACTCTTAATGCAAAGTCCCAGCACAGCCAACCCTGGATCCATGGGGTTTGCAGCAAGGGAATGGCTATTTGCACTGCTGGCCCTGCACGGCTGGCCCAGTGACAGGGAAGGCTGCCTATGTGTTAGCTTGCAACATATTTTTTTTTACAGGAATGTGAGCTATCCTTCCTATTCCCATAAGAACAGAGAGTCAGGACTCTCCTTGAACTTCTGAGATATGATTTTACTCTGAAGAGAAAGTATATAAATGTATCCTCATGGCTTCTGTCATGGCTCTTAATGATTCTGTAAGACAGGCAGAGTTGCTGTTGATCAACAGCACGAAAGCTGGCATCAGAAGCTTAGTGGTCTTTTCACACATTACTGGCATTAATGAGAATCCTACATACCAAAGTCTATTCTCAGACACATCTCAGCAATCTCAATGTTTTTATGACTTGGCTTGAAAACAAGGAAGAAAACTCAAAGGAAAGTTGGGAGCTGGGTGAACTCTTCATGGCCCAACGCTGTCCCAGAGTATGCAATGATGAAGCAGCTAGAGGTGGACTTGGCAGTTCTGGGTTAATCTTAAGGATCTTTTCCAAACTAAATGATTCTATGATTTTATTAGCAATTCCAATTAGACTAGTTAACATTCATTTACACGGAATTTGTTCGGTAAGAGGGAGAAACAAGTGCTATGATATGATTATTCTACAAGCATAGTGAAAAGTTCAGAAATACATAAAACTCATTTCAGTAAGAGCTTTCTATGGGAGCACAGGTGAGAAATTAAAAGAAAATGCTTATGTATGAAAAAATACTCAATTTTGCTAATACTTCTCTTGCATATATTTAAGGTGAGAAACCAAATTTTATACAAGGAAACAGAATTAGAAAGAACATTCTACAGGAAGTGGAATAAGAATATCAAAGATGACAAAAATGAAATTTTAGCTTATGTCATAGGACTCCTCTGAGGACACGATACCAAAGTCATACAGAACACAGAGAAGGGAAAAGTATTTTTCCAGGCTCAAGCTTAATGATTATAAGGGCTGGAGCAATCACTACAGTTTCCTTTGATGTGCCAAAATAACTATTGTGCTGTTGACTTCTACTGAAGCAGAATCTCCCTTTAGATCTTGGGAATCATCAGCTTCCTAGGAATATAGATCCTATGGTGCCATTCCTCAATGATTTTCTCAACCAACCTGCTTGGGCTATCCAAGTGTAATTCATGGATATAAGTGTAATTTTCAAATTTGTGCCCTTTCTCCCTTATAAAGCCCAGTGCTGAAGGCTTAAGACTCAAACTAGCCCCATGCTCCATGGAATAGCCTCATGTGGGCTGAATCACCTACTGGCTATGATTCTGCTGGCTTTAATGCCACTAAGACAGTTTACACAATATAAAGCACATGCCCTAAGTGAAATTTAATCCCAACCGACAGCCCATGACACTAGGGAAGAGGACTTCACAGCAGACTGTGAAAGCATGGATGAGAGCAAGTGAGGGCTTTAAAGAAGAAAACTCTCACACAAAATCTCAAGTTCCTCACTCTCTCGACTGCAGTACTATTCCATAACAAATTCTGGACCTCAGCCAGCAGACACACTGAAGGGAGGGATGACATGAAGAAATATTCTAGTCAGTAGAAGTGTGAAAGCAAAGCAGAGGCTATCGTTCCATGAGTTTCTATAACACTTGAGCACAAAAATGATGTCAACAGCTCTCTATTGAGATCTGTGATCTTCTAATATTATTAAATGTCCCCAGATGAAACATGTAGGTGCTATAGTTGCCTTCTGTGAGACAGAGTCCCAGAGACATCCCAGTCCCACACAGCCATACAATGCCATTACACTTCTGTTGGACAGTTGAGAAAGATGAGTAGGTTCCTCTGAGGCTGTTCATTTCCCTCTTCCCAACAGATTTGGTTTATTTGGGTTCTACAACGGAAGTTAGAGTTTGGGCTCTTCACTGATGCCCAGGAGGTCATGGCAGCACAAATCAAATTTAAGTCCTACCTCTTTCATGAAGAAATATAAAGATTAGCTTCTTCCATTAAACAGCAATAACTGGAGCTGCAGACTGTGCCGAAATCCTGCCATTAGTGCACACAAGCCAGTAAATAAATGTTTTTATCCGTTAATAGTATTTGAATGTGCATTCATTCATTTGAATGGATTCTCACGATTTCTCACTCAGTAAATGCCTGGAAATTGAGTAAAAGCAAAATAAGAACAATTCTGGTCCGCAAGGGGAAAGAAAACATTATAGTTAGACAACGGAAGTTATTCCAAGTCCAACTGAAGTGTTTCTGAACATCAGAGACATCTGGGAAGCATATGTACAGGAAACAGCTCAGCCTGAGAGAGTTGCGTTACTGAAATTACAGAGGTAAGGAAACATTACATTAACCCTGAGTTTTGAACCTTTCAATCTTGTATCCTTGTGCAGTTAGATACTTTCAATGTACAGTGTGACTTCAACATGACAAGCACAGTTTTAGCTATTTAAGAAATCATTAATGTTTATCAGTTTTCAGAAAGATGTCTCAATTTTAAGTTTTAGATAACCAAAGACTGCAAAGAGACTTTCACACGCCATGGCCAGCAACTCCAAGAGATGAAAATGCACATCACTCCCTTTGAACTACCCAGTACCGATTCATGATTCCCAATGGACTATGGCGTGGCTAACAAAATGGAAGTCATTTGAGCTCATAACTAATTATGTACATTAACAAACTGCTTTCAAATGGCCATGGCATGTCATCAATCTTATTGTTCACTGCCTGACCACCAAAAGAACAGTTTCCTTTGATTACTAATCTTTCAAAAAAATATATTTCATTAATATATATTTTTATATTACAATGAAGTTAGTTAAACAAGACATTCCCTTAAGGCTTCTTAAGAAATCACATAAATATAATGAATATGATAGTTAAAATAAATATAAATAATAGCTATTATAGACACTTGATGCAAACCTTAGCATGTTTCAATATATCTCCTTTTTTGTCTGGAACATGGGAGTTGCAGATATCCCTGGTTTTAGGCCAATGTGACCTGACAGAACTTCTTCTGATGTGGCATAAGAGAGAAGCTGTGAAACTATCTCCACCAAATATTCAGAGCTTGTGTTAAGGAAGGAACTAAAAATAATTGGACTGATCAACTAATTTTCATGATATATACAGGAAATAAAGACTGCTTGGCAGATAGAGTAGTTTGCATTTTGTCTGAGTGAGTGAGCCCATGATCCCCACAATAGAAAGCTATAAAAGGGATTTCAAATACACTTCAAAAACATACTCCAAGACAAAACCCACCAGATTCACTTTCAATTTTGTCATAATGCATTTGGGTATTTCACAAATGCTTTTTTCTCAAGTTATCTTTTCAACTCCAGGATTCTCAAAGCACAGTTTGTGCTCAGCCATAACCCCTGAAGCCATTCCTGATGCTGCAGAAACTGAAAAATTTCTAATTCAACCAAAAAGAAAAGCAGAATTGCTCTTTTGTAACACCTGTGAAGTGCTGAACGACAGCATCCAAGAACAGCAAAGTCTGAGAACCAATTTCTTCTTTCAGTTAAGCATTGCTCTACAAGTTTTGACTGAATCAATGATCCATCCCCCAAAGCAATTTTTGCTATGTAACTGAGCCTTCTCTCTAAACTTCAGGGGAGCCTGATCATGGTACCAATGCGTTATGGTCTTTCCTGTGTGAAAATAAGTCAAACCACATTGTTTCCATAGTATGAAATTATGAGATCTCTACAGAGAATAACACCTGCATTGACATAGGCAAGAACAATCAATTGTACTATAAATTTGTACTTTGAAATAGCAAGCAATGTGCTGTAGGCATTAGGTGTAGGTTCTTACCTACTCCTCCTCTCCTTAAAGATGCAGTTTAACTCCCAATAGCAGAATATTCTTAATCTTAACAATAAATTCCAACTAAAAGGGCACAAATCTGGGAAAGATGAAAAAAGACATTTAGACATGCTGCTTGGACATGTCCATTGAGAAGCAAAAAATAAAACCTGGGACAAAGAGAACACCAAAGTTTGCTTAAGCAGCATATTTTATATGTAAGCCGTATTTAGAAGCTAAAAAGAAAAAAAAAAAAAAGGGAAAAAAAAGACAATGAGGTTTAAACATAACCACACTGCTTTAGTTATTTACATAATAAAACTGTGGAGACTTAGATCCGTAACAGACTGCTTTGAAGGTGAAGGAATTAATGTCAAAATGTGGATTCTATTTGTTTGTATTTGTAGCAGTCAGAATGGGTAAGCAATCGTTAACTTGTCAAATTACAGATAAAAGGCAGGCTCCAGTCCAAAGCAGGTCATCTTCCACCTTATTCAGCTGATTCTCAGACTGTTTCATCATCACTCATATCCCAGATCTGCAACAAAAAAGGAACTGTCATTTTAGTTTCTGGAGTTCAAATATGTTTTTAATATACTTCACAAAAATTAGTATTACTATTTAAAAGGAAGAATGAATAACATTTTGTGGACTGTTGACTAGCACCAATGGAGCTTTAGATAAAATTCAGTATTCTTTTGTTTTGTTAACAACCTACACACCATTCATTTGGGGGTATTTTTTAACATATATTTCAACATTTGTTCCTGAAGTGCCAGGAACAGCATCAGTCCTTCGTCCCTGTGGGGAATGACATTGAGTTCATTTGTTCCAGAACATAATTTGTGTGTTGGCATGGAGTGGCCTACTAAGTTATTCTCTCATTTCACATCCTGACCACTAAAATATACCCAAAGAAATACAGAATGTGAATGGTTATTTAGATTGTAAATGCTTCTGGGCACAAAGCAGTATTTCACATGTATAGTGCCTCGTACATTGGAGCAGTGTTCACACTTGGATTGGCTAGACGAATAAACACAAACAACCCCATTTCTAGACAGGCAACAAGGAATATTGACCTATAGCTTTAATAAACCCCTTCAAGGCAAAATATATTTCTGGAATTTGAAAACATTCCGAAAAAAGCTCCTCAAATCCAACCTGGGAGAACATCTCAAATAAAACATTTCTGCGCAGTGCTACAAGCTGTGTAAAATGAAAACTCGGAATGGTAACATTTTCTCAATTCCTAGAAGCGTTGCAAAATGGTGGTATAAATCCTTATGGAAAATACTGAAGGAACAGTTTGTTTACGAAAGGGAAAAAAAGTTTTCATCCTGCCCTAGATGAGCAGCTTGGAGCTTGCCAAGGCAAACACAAATGTCCAGCTCACCAGTCAGGGTCAAGGATGTGGAAAATAAATACAAACCCCAAAATCTTTAAATAGAGTTTATGGTATGATTCAAGCTGACAAAAAGCAAGAAATCAAAAGTTCAGGCCGATAGTCCCACTTTGTCCAGCCCACTCCCACTGTTGAAAACAAAGCCCATGGCTTATAGCGCTTACAAACACACCTCTCTGGCAAAGCAGCAAAAGAAATACCTTTAGAAATACACCATGAGGTGATTCAAAGGCAAAAATTAAAAAAGGAAACCAAGAGCCCTGAAACTGTCTCCTTTATCCACTGAACAGACCCACCGGGAGCGCACCCAGCTCCTCTGCTCCGTGCTCTCCCACCCGCCATCCCATCTGAGCAGTGTGGGTGAGGAGGCAAGTACACTCTCCCTTCTGCTGTTTGCTCTTGACAGAGAGAGGCTGCGAGCGTGCCTGTTACATCAGCAAGTTTGTGCGAGGAAAGCACTTCCAGCCAGGAACTGGCTGGCTGCTCCAGAATTCCCGTAGCGCTCGGAGAGCCCTTTTGCTTTACACGTCTAAGGGGCAGTGCTTGCATCACCCTAACACCCCACACAACACAAACTGCACGGCAATGCCATTTCTTTTTGTTGAAAATAAGGAGAAGAAAGCAGCTCCCTGCATGTGGCCTTGACAGCCAAGACAGGCAGCCATGGAGGGCCTCAGGGAATGCGGAGACTCCCAGCCTGTGCCCATTGCACACTAGCAGCAGCACCTACTAGGTCATTCAGGAACTGTTAACAAGGGATGAAAGTGAAGAGAGAGAACGACTATTATATTCTCTCCTATCTATAGCCTAGCTCTTTTTTAGGAGGCTTTTAACATAAAAACATATGCAACAAGACTGAAACTGAGGTTCACATGTATTAAACCACTATGCAAACATCCTGGATTGAGGAGAGTTATTTGTAAACGTCTTAAAAGTATGCTATTATTTCCAGGAGAACAGACAGGTTTATAAGACAGTTTATACTTCATCTAATGGTCAGAGCAGTCACAACCACAGAACCCCAGAATGGTCTGGGTTGGAGGAGACCTTAAAGCTCATCCAGTTCCAGCCCCCTGCCACAGGCAGGGACACCTTCCACTAGAGCAGGTTGCTCCAAGCCCCATCCAACCTGGCCTTGAACACTGCCAGGGATGGGGCATAGCATTGTGTGTCAAATCTGGCTAAAGTTTATAAAGAACAAGGCAGTAGTACCTTAATAAATGTAGAGAGGAAAAGAGAACATGAAACAATGGGACCAATTCAATGAGCAAGTTAATAAGTGCATGTTATCAAAAACAAACTTCGTGACATTGCTCAAAAGAAGTTGCATTAAATCTCAGTACCAACTGCTAAATTATAATACATCATAGACTCTTACTTCAGAGGAATACGCATCTTCATGGAAAAACATTTAAACTACACAGACTATGACTACCCAAATTTTGGTATTACATCAAATGAGTGAAACTCTGAAGAGGAGAAATCATGAAATACTGGAAGCCAGGAAAGACAATGTTTAAAACGACTGTCACGACAAGAATCTGATATCCAAGCCAAGCCGTGAATTCAGATTTTGTTTTCACTTCTCTCCCGTTCTGCAGCACATGTGGGTGAGGCAAACCTAAATGCAGCTACAGGCAATGACAAGAGCAGACATAAAATAGCAGGATAAATCAGCTGTAAAAACCAGCCTGGTCTGGACAAACTTCAACAGATTATTTGAATGCACCCATTTCTTCAAATACATGCTTCTTTGTAGAGGTTCTTAAATTCCAGATACAAATTACGTCTACCCAGGACAAGAGAAGAATTCCCACACTTGTTTTCTTGAAATTACAACTATTTTCTTACACAATAGGAAGAATAGGGAGAAAAGCCCTGTGTGTTAACTGTTCACAAGTTCTCACTGATTGATTTTGCACAGTTCCAGACTGCACATTCAAGAAACCCTACTGAACACGGAGTTTTGCATTTCCTACATACAACAATAAGACCTGGTACCTGAAATTTAACTTCCATGGCCATGGTTCCAAAATTGTGTTCACCTCCTGAATCAGGTAGTGGCTTTGCATATTAGAACTAACATACGTAATTAAAACAGATAACTACTGTTTATCTTCTAAATAAACTTGCAATGTATCCAATATATCCTTAGGGGGTTCTTAAAAGTTTCTTGCCAGCATGGATCTAACAAGATTTGCCTCAAAAAGGGCAACTTTATTAAGAGAGACAAAACAAACAAACAAACAACCCCCACCCATACTATTTTCTACACAAAACTGAGATAAATTTACATGCATGGGTACCAAAACACTCTGCTTAGAAAAACCTGGAAAAATTTTGTTATGCAAACCACAGTATTTACCATGTCATAAATGCTCCAAATATGGTGAAAAGTGAAGAGTAAAATTCCACAGGCAAAGGGTTGAAAATGAGACATTACATACATGAAATGGCACAGCTGAGTATCCCATGAGAACACACGGCTTCCTGATCAATTCAGGCTTATCACAGAATCACAGAATGGTCTGGGTTGGAAAGGACCTTAAAACTCATCCAGTTCCAACCGTGACATGGGCAGGGACACCTTCCACTAGAGCAGGTTGCTCCAAGCCCCTGTGTCCAACCTGGCCTTGAACACTGCCAGGGATGGGGCAGCCACATTATTATATACTTATTATTAGGAAATATCATATCTTAGTCTGATTTAGAAATGTATACTTAGGAAATCTAAACATGAAGAAAGAAGAATACATTAAAGCATATGTTGTAAATTTAAAGCAACCAAATTATGTTATAGCTATAAAATGTAAGCTTTTTGATGGTTATTAGCTTAAACATGTTTTTGTCCTATGCTCTACCACTGAGACAATACATCAGAACTTTTGGCAGCCTAAATACAAAATGTGTGTGTCTAAATATACTTGTCCTAGAAATGAACTGGACATAGGAGGCTGCATTAATGCACCTTGTGTGACTTCAGTCTTCTGTATTTCAGTATTCTTCTTCGTCCACTAGCTGTATCTTTCAGGAATGGCAACAGAAAAGAAACTGCAACTTGAAATTCATTAAATACCTACAAGTTCTAACATGCAACATTTTCAGTCTTCATAGTATAGACTGAGGGATAATTACAAAGTTCAGCACCCTCCTTTCATCTTGGGTACTTGTTGCACAGTAAGCACTACCCTTCATCTTACTGAAACCAAAACACTTCAAACATTTTGCATATGCAACAATTCTTTCCCCATCCCCCTTTCCCACAGGAAAAAAAGCCATAAATGAACAACCAACAGAACACTATTCTACACTAACATAAGCACATAGCTTTGTTCAGAATTTATATCCAGATGCATGTCAGAGCCTGCACAGTGCACTCTACGGTGAAGTATCTTCCCTGCTCTCTAAGAAACCAAGGTGATGCACTTCAACAAGGATCCACTCTTGCTCCCAGTGGCAAGAGCTTATCCTACAGTGATTGCAGTGGTTCCCCCCCAGCAATTCCTTTCAGAAGCAGCTGCTAACTTTCTATAATTAAACTTTAGCTAAAGTCAGTTTTGGCCATAATCTAAAGAATTAACTATCAGATACTTTTTACCTGACACAGAAATTACAAACTTAAACACACACAAGAAGAAATTAACCTTAAAAAAATAAATAATTAAAGCCAAGGATTATAAAGCCTGCACTTCTTTCTTCAAGATGCTTAAGTTGCAGGTAGAGAAAATCATGGAGAATTTTTCCAGATCCCTGTACACAATAGTCTTACCCTAGCTAGTTGACATGGCTGATGAATTCCTGGCATCCCTAGGACCTCCAACAAGTTCTTTTTCTGTCCTTGCCTTCACAACCTTTCCTGTCTGAATGATTTACTATCTTACAATAAGATCCAAGTCCATCAACTCTGTCCTTTTTTTCAGTGATGGTGTCCCTTACTAATGATTGTTTTCCTTTTACGGTCTTTCCAAAACTGTATTTTCAGCCCATAACCACAGCCTAAAAGGTTAAGGTCATGATGTATTCTCATTTTGATCTCAACCAACAGCAACCACTATTCTTAGAGTTCTTTTATGCCATTCTCTTGAATAAATACATAATACTTCTCATGAGTGGCCCCACTTTTCATACAAAATGCAAACATTACGCCTCTCAAAATCACCCTGCTGACTTCAATCTTGCCAGCTGCAGTATGATTAAGAATCCTGCCAGCACCTTTCACGACATCTCTTCTTCCTTCCTCAGATGCCCTCCATTCTATCAAGCTGTAGGTGTCTTGAATTTGATTTTCTGTCCCTTTACTGCTTACTCAACTCTTGTATCCTCTTTACAGCACCTAGTGTTCTAGGAGTTGGGGACAGAGGGATCACAGTCTTTTTTGAAGATGTCTTCTTCAAAGATGGGCTTTACACTTTGTTTGTCCTACAGTTGGGCTATTACTGCACCAGCTGGTCAACACGCAAAGTCAGCAAGCTCATGGGCTTAGCTGGCTCACACACCTGAAACCAGACCGTTTTCCATTCCAAATACTTCAAAAGATATATTTAAGAACAAAACAGAAAAAACCCCAAGTAAACAGAACAGAAAATATTTATTTATAATATAAACTTAGTAGTTAGAAAACCTTTTTAATATCCTCTAGTAAGAAGTTCCAAACAGATATACAAATAATAGCACTGGAAAGTAATTAGTCCATTCTAGTTTTATACCATTTTCCTAGGTATTTATCAGAATGTTATACGAAAACATTAAAAAAATGTTGTTTTTTTTTTTTAACATGACCAACAGTTAATGAAACAATACAACAAAAGGAACAAAGAAAATGCATACTAGGGGGTTTTTTGGTGTAAGAATGCCTCCGACACATTTCCTTCCATTGTTTCTTGTTTTACAAGGGAAAAAAAACAAAGCAGAGAAGTGAGCAAATACAAAACCAATTTCTCTCCCCCTCTCAAAGGGGTTGGAGCTGAAAAGGCCACTTTTCAGGGCACAGCACTGGAGCTGCTGGATAACGCATACCTAAGAGGAGAGATTCTACTATTAAGTCTTTTCCTCAGGCTCTTAAAAACTGAAAACAAACAAGTGTGAAAATAACCACCCCGCCACCAAGCAGGCCTGATGATTGCCATTATCCTGTTTTGTGTAGGATTTTGAACTTCATTTTGCTACTATCAAAAGGCGACTATTTAACAGAAGGTGTGTTGAATGAAGCCACAATTAATGCAAATACTGTCACGGTAATGATTAGATCTGATATAAACCCTTTGACTGAAGTGAAAATGAAAACACAGTATACAAAGTATATATTCAAATTCTTCTATCATCCTCCTCCTTTGATGTGCCCAGAGTTTACATTAAAAATAAAGATATGTGTAAGTCTATATTTATTACATTCTAAATCCTGCAAAAAAAAAAAAAAAAAATTATAGTGTAGATGCAAATGCACATTTATTTTCAAAGGTTTCACGGCTTTGTACAGGAAATCTGGATCAGGCACCTAAATGGATCTCTCAGAATAATTAACACCATTTATACATCTGAGACTATGCCATTTCAACCAGCCAGACTTTGTTTTGCTGTAATGAACAGCTTGCCATGTTCCACTACATCTTTTTAATTCACAGGTGATGCAGAACTGCTGTCTAACCTGTACATTAGCTTTGGGGTCACACAGAATCAAACCTTTGATAGTTACTGATGAAAAAAGAGCAGCGGTTGAGCTACACAAGCTGTTCGACTGATAAATAAACTATTCAGAAACAATGAAGAGATTATCAAACATGATACTTAAGGTACACTCAGTGTTCTAATACAGGGTCACAGAACCACAGGCTGAGCTCAGCTGGAGGATACCTCTAGAAACCATTTCGTCCAGTCCTTCACTCCAAGCAGGGCCAATGAGATCAGGTTGCTCAGGGTATTTCTGAGCTTTGACAGCTTAAGAACCCTGCTCCGGTGTTTTACTTTACCTTCAAACACGTAAGATTAAATCATCTCTTGAAACAAGGATCATCTTTGTCAAACTAGCCCATACCCATCACATAACATAAATAGGCCCATTGTCATTACCATCCTCACAGTGCTTCTTTACGCACGGGTGACAGCAAGACCTACCTGCCAGGACTCATCTACTGCCAGTCTTTTCAATAGCTTGAAGATGCTAAGTGATAAAGGTACAGTTCTGTTCACCTAGTAAACCAGGTAACCCTTATATTCAAAAGAAACACAACCCATAACTAGCTCGTGGTCAGACAGGGGACACACTCCTGGATGCGCATTCTGACTGCCTGTGTGAAGATCTCATCATCATCTCACCACTCTTCACGGAGAGAGAGGTTTAGGGTGGAAAAAGGAACCAAGACTGATACTTGCAAATCATGTCATATCATGAAGGGAAACTGCCAAATGTTACAAAGACCCTTCAGAACCAGAAAAATCTCCTCCAGTTTCCAACACACCCCCAATTTCTACAAGTAACAAAAAAAGTCCACAGAAATCCTTTGAGTTGTATTGCATGATGAAGGTGCAGAGAACATTTTCAGATGAGACAAAGAATCCCACAAGAATAAAAAGTAATCTTGGAAGGCCACCTAACTCAGTCACATTTAAGTCCTACACCTACAGTATTTTCTTGTTTAAACAACCACATTCCATCTTCACAAAGTGTGGCTGGTAAAGACAAACAGAATATGCATTATTCAAAAGAATGCTGAAATCAGTAACATGGATCCTTTTGAGCTCAATTCCTATTATCAGAAAATAATACTTGGCAGAAAAATCTAACACAGATTTCCCACGTGCAGTTATGTCATCTTACATGCACAACTTTAGTACAAACATATTTCCTCTAGTGCTTTGTCTACAACACATAAGTGATAGAAAACTTGAAAAGCAATCAAAATCTTAATTCGTTAACATTTTGCTTTATCCAGTGACCTCACTAATTTCATCATTGCTTCCATGGAGATACATGTGGTGTGTACACAACATTTCTGGTTTGTGGAGGAGGCATCAAGAAGTTATGGAAAACTTTCTCTTCTCTCCTCTTATGCAGAAAAACTAGAATAATTTCTGAGGACATCAGCTGAAACTAAATGAATAAAGGAAGATGGTTTCCAGTATTAAATGCATAAAAGATACTGCAATAATCAGATTTATTTCACATTTTATAGTTCAAAAGCTTAGAGAAGATAAATGAATTTGTATTAAAATCTGACATGCCAGTTTTCCCCATGACTATTATTAAAATCCATCATGTCACTTCTCCCATTATGCTTATCAAATACAACAAAAATAAACATTACCCAGAAAATTGCAAGCCTTGGTATAAAAGCACAACTAGTAAAATATCTAGATACTAAAGGTAGAGATATTGTAGAAATACAACAGGCAGATCAGGTTTATGGCTTAGTTCTACTAAACCCCTGTTGTTTCAAATGGACAGAAAATGAACATGAAGAAGTGTATGGTGCCCCAGCAAGCACAGACCTTTCCAAGCACATTGCCCCACTCCTGAAGTATTCCCTATGCCCATACATTACACAACCTTCTAAATAATAGAGGCAGCCTCAAGTTCACTTCAAAACCTATGTAGTGACTCAGGAAACAGTTCTGAAACCACATGTCTGACCCAGATTCAGCTGAAAACCCGTACAAGTGTCAGATTTATAACACTTTCATCAATACAGAAACAACTGAACAAACAAGAATTCTGATAATACTGTGCAGAGATTTCATGCTAGGAGGGTCTTGCATGACTCTTGGGATTCTGGAACCCTTTCCCAAACTGCTGCTGATTTTCTGACCACATAATTTCAACATCTGCTGGACTAACAGATGTTTTGTGAATACTCATGTGCCCTAGCTCTCAAATCTCCTTATCTAATTCTCATTTCCTTTTCTTTATCTGCCCTGCTGGACCTGCTTTAACAAAGTGGAAACCCACTTGCTCTCCTGGAAACCCACTTGCTCTTCATTCTCAGACTCCAATGGGAAAGCAGTGTTCTAACAAGCTCCTGACGGGAGGTGAGCCTTATGGCAGCCTCATGGCACAAAATTGTTGGAAGATGGCATGATCACATCGAGTGATTTGCTTCTTTGAGTGCACAGCACCTTGTTCACCAATTCAAAATCCAACTCACTCTGTTGCACTCCATTATTTGTAACCTGGTGCTCTGGAACAGGAGAGAAACACACACAATCCCTCTGATTTCATCTATCTAGTACAACCCCATCTTTCAATTCCAAGTCTATTTGGTCTGGCAGAGCTTGGCAAAGCACTGCTGCAGCATTCCTGCAGCACCACAGTCACACGAAGCCTGCAGCATGCCATGCTGCAGAGCTCTGGAACGCAGAGTACATTGCAGATGTGCTATAGAGAAGGCTTCCAGTTGCTTACAAGCCAAACAGCTTGTTTTGGCTCAGAATGCTCTTTCCCCCCCATGTGGGATTACTTTGATCTTTTTGCCTGTTATATGATTGCAATTACGCTGAGTTTATGGGATCAATGGGGACCATGGAAAGAACATGTTAATCCAACTGTGAACCACAGAGTGAGAAGCTACTTTAAAAAGTTTGATTGCAGGGCAGCAAATATAGTTAGTATGTTTTCAAAATGAGAATATAAGCCAAGGCTGTAAAATGAATGTTTCATAAAATTAATTAATAATCTTAGAATAAGCACCAGATCTCCTGCACTATGGAAACATACTTTCCTTCTTTGTGGCACTAAATTTACATTATCTGAAACATCACATTTGCTTTCACTTCCTCACCTCCTCTTCCCCCCCAAAGAATGAACTGGAATATACAATATTAACACTTGAGTGCTTTAATTCAAACAGACAATCCAGTAGGGCCTGCAGGGATATCCTCTCATGCTGTGATTCCAGCAGGCTGCAGGAGCCACATCCTCAGGCTGTGCTCATCAACCTGTGCCAGGAGGAGCAGAGGCAAGCAGCAGTTTGGCAACACGAGGCGAGCAACACCTCCTCAGATAATATTCAGAACTGAGGTCGTATTCATTTATAAACATTTCAGATCATGTTACACTTCAAAAAATGGTTTTCTTTTCAGTAGTGAATAAAATTATTCGTTTTGCTCAGTTTATAAAGCTCTTCGATTCATTACAGAATGGATAATAACCAGAAATTAAAAGGAGCCTGTGATAGCGTTCAAGGCCAGGCTGGATGTGGCTTTGAGCAACCTGTCTGGTGGAAGGTGTCCCTGCCTGTGGCTGGGGGGGTGGAACTGGAAGAGCTTTAAGGTCCCCTCCGGCCCAAACCATTCTGTGGTTCTATGGTATAAATATTGCATAGGGGAAAACTGAAGACTTGATATAAACCAAAACATAAGAGGTACTCCATAAATAATTGAAACATTAATGTATCGTTTGCAACTCCTCTTTTTAAACTGGAAAAAAAAATTACTCCAAGGAGCACTCTCATAATGTTAATCTAAATGTTTGGGTCTAAATTTGAGAAACATAAGATTGTGCTGAATAACTACAGTGTGGGACTCAGGCAGGCAAGTGATTTTATCCAAAATAAACACCTTACAAGAACTATTTTGATCATCTCTTTTCTTTGGCAACATATGATCCTGGTGCCTAAATATGGATCTTGTATTGTGTAAACCAGTACGCTTCTGCTGCTCACTGACAAGCTGCATTCTGGCTTGCAACTCCATATACAATCATCTCGTACTCACCCTTTCTGACTTAACACCAAAGTTTTGTTATGGTTTTTTTGGCTTGATGGTATATTCTTACAAAATGCCAGTGCTGCATTTACCTATATGCAATGCAGAAGACTTAAAAACAACCAAACCCCAAACAAAAAATCCCAAACAATCCCTCAGAAAACATGGAACACAAGGTACAGTTTTCCTGGGAGTAGTATTCTTCCAAAGCATCCTCACTGGGAGCTCAGGGAAGTGGTACAATGTTGTGTTTTCTGTAAGGCCAACCCCTCTCTCAGATTAACCTTTTGAGTGCCTGCTACTTTATTATAAATTTATGTAAAAGCTCTTATGGAATTCTAATATTTCTCTTCTAGAGTGATAAACGAATGAATTGCTATTCTATAGAAACAGTTCCTTTTCCTCATAAGAACCAAGGTTTGATTTCCTCCACATCAGACATTTATGTTTTTCCTCATTTTGTTTTTTATTATGGGTAATAGAAAACATTTCCTAATGAGCTAAATCTGAATCATACCTAGGTTGTGGTCTAAGACATTACAAAAAGAACAACATTAGAGAAAAAGAGTTTCAAAAGACAAATGACATTTGGTTTCTTCCTAACTGTGAGCAGGGAAGTGTTAGCTAAGCACCAGCCATTTCTGCCTTTGAAATCCTCTCATTTTTTCTCCTCTCAGTAATTCAAACCATCCTGGATAGTAAGAGTCTGCCTTTCTTTCAGCTACACATCAAGACAATTTTAAACCATATCATAAAGATTTTTAACATACTCCTATTTGTCCAGAGGCCCTTGTTAAAGCCCACATCACCTCATGCCTTAAATTCCCCCAGTTTTCTCAATGTTCTGACAGTATGCTCATTAAATTAATCCCATTCAAAACACAGATCTACCACTTAGGTCTGTTATTCCAGCTACAAATCTTTGTGTGTATGTGTCTGCTGGCAATACATCTCCCTGTATCACAAACTCTTTAATTGGGTGTTATTTCATAGTACAGCTCAAGCCAGCTCCTATCTCAAGTCACAGACTGCATGTCATTCCGCCAGTAAGGGAAGCTTCTGTTGCCCACTCCTGTATTTTACCAGTTCCTATGGGGCTTTCTCCCACACTGACCTACCCACAGGGGACAAATTTATAATGCGAATCGTATGATAACAAGTTGATAGCTTGTTCTCTGATACTCCGGAAAGCGGAACATCAAAGAATAAATCACATTCAGGAATCAAAGAAACAAGTGACAGGCTTCAATAAAATTTTGCTGTGGAAATAGGATTTGTGAATACACCTTCAAACTAAAGACAGCAATTTCCTTTTGGGGGGAATTAAAACAGGATATTAAAAGCAGGAACTATTCTCTTCATTGCCCCTCTGCTCAACATTTAATATAACAGACCACGGTTTAGTTTCATTGTAAAGAGGAAGCAAAGTTTTCCTTTGTCTTCAAAGTCATGAGCTGTTTCTTCCGCTGATAAGACTATAGAGTCAACAAAACTATAAAGGCATAGCCAGCCTTTGTAAATTATTCCAGATATACACAGCTACAACTGATGGAATAAGCTCATTGAAATGGTGATTTTTATAAATCAGTGCCCTATCAGTGCACTCTTCAGACAAGGCAAGCTTTGAAGAAATAGCAACAATCTTCCTAGTCACATATATTTCGCCTAAATGAATTATTTTCTTTCAGAAAGCAATTCCTTCTAAGGCAAAATATCAATTCAATAACTCCCTTCAGTTACTGTATCCAACAGCAAAGTTCAGAAGAAAACCCTTAATGAAAATAATTTTTAAAATTTATTTTGCCCAAATTTGCTTTAAACTGGCTTTTAGCACTGAAAATAAAGGTTTATCAAGAAATTCAGGGAGTAAAGTTCACTGTGTTAGATACTCTCTGTTGCAGGCAATAATTGCCTGTGGAATCAGGTAACAGACTCCTCAGGGTAGCACATACAGAAAGAAGAAAAGGCAATGGGCACAAGCTGCAACAAGAGAGAATCTGCCTGAACATCAGCAAGAACTGTCAAGTGACAGTGGTTAAGCAGTGGGACAAGCTGCTCACAGGTTCAGCCCCGCACTGAGGAGAAAGCTGGACAGGATGATCTCTGGAGCTCCCTTCCAGTCGCATGTTCTATGACTCTGCACTTTAGCAAATAACTGGTAGCTAGGTGTTATAATTCAAGTTGTATCAACATTATTATGTTACTCAGATGACTTCGTTCTATTCATCATGAACTATTAAATCCTCTAATGGGTTTAGGGTCTTAACTGAATCTTATTTACTTCAAAGGCTTGTTGTTGGGGCAGGAGGAGGGATCTCTAAGGGAAAGAGAGGGGACAACATTTCTTTTTCATGTGCTGCTCAGCATGCATCGTGGTGAGGCTCCATTTCCAGCCGAAACACCTGGGTAGCAAAGTTTTAACCAAATACTGTCTAATTCTTTTAACACAGAACAGATAATCTATACTCATTACAAATGCATGCTTTATAATTATTCTGTTGAAAGCCATGGAACTGTTTTCTAGTTCCGAAAGATGAAAAGATTAGCTGTCACAGCCTGATGTAGTCATTTCCTGCTAATCTGATATCTAAATACTGTTGCTCTGGGTGACTTTGGTGATGTAAGGAAGTAGCTCCTCATGGAAACTTTTGTCTTCCTTTGTCTTTGTCGTAACACAGCTCAATTAAAATTTCAACAACAAAAAAAGTTCCATACCATTAACCAACAATACTGAGGGATTGAAAAAAAAAAAACCCAACCCATTAACAATCCTATCTCAGGTTTGATCTGCATGCTTCCTTTCCTGTGATGGTTCCTCCGAGGAGCGTGAGGTACTTCAAACTCTAACTAGATTCAGAGCTGTTATTAGTGACTTCCCTGTTCCTTGTCTTATTTAACAGCAAAAAGTTGCCCCTGACATCAGTTACACAGCATCAGTCCTCCGTGCCCTTTGCATCCTAGGGGTATCACTTAAGAACTCTAAGCTTACATTCAAGAGCCAGCACATTAAAACAACATTCTGAGCAGAGATTCTCATATTCTTTTTGTGAGTCATGATGACAGGAAAACTGTTGTGGTCATGAATAAACATCGCTGGGTTTTCTTCCTTTGTTTTCGTATCAAGCAAGGTTTGCTTTTTTGGCTACGGCAAGTACTGCTTCCAGGGAATCAGAAAAACTAGAAAAATCCAAAGACTGGAAGTGGCAAACACTAAGGAGTTCCTTGGAAAGTTAAAGTTCTTGAGTAAGCCCTAAAATGAAGAGAACATGAACAGCTAAAATATTTTTGCATAAACTGAAAACCTCCTCTACTAGTTGGGAACAAGCTGGAACTTGCATGGGGCCCTGCACACACTGGCAAACATCTTAATTGTTCAAAGCAGACAAAGTCTGTTTAGTCATGTCTGCTGAAGTGGGAAGGATATTACAACACATCTCTGCAGTCTGTTTCCACATAGGTCAATCAGTTCTTGAAGCTTGTTTTTAAACCACTTTCCTCCAGCCAGAACAGGAGGCGTATGGACACCTTTACAGAGGTTGGCCACACACCTGGCTAGCAGACAAGTCATCTCCGAATAAGAGCTCACAAGTGAGCAATCAAAGAAACAATCTGGAGTCCCAGCAGACATGCAGTGCCAACACACATTAATGTCTGGGAGGGATTTTGTAAGAGTCTAAGTATGCCTCAGTGAAATTTCAAAGCCAGTTTCAGTGCCCACTGAGGATAACAGTAATACATTTAAAACAGAGAGGGAACTGCAGCACGGCAAATACAAGAGGCAGCAGCTGAAACGGGTACATGAATTCGAATTTGTTTCTTCATTTCTCAAAGGATGGGGCAGGCGACACAGGATTCTTTCTAAGATATTCTAGCAAGTTTTTTAATCGATGTTCCAAAACAGCCAAAAGCCATTCGCCTCCTGAACACACTGCATGACACAAGAAGGTATTTAAAACCGCACCGAGGTGGATCTCATGCAAACTGACTATGCAAGGAGTTAAGTGTGGTTTTGTGCTCTACCAACAGCCAAACGTTGTTTTCCTGCTTTGGCAACGGTACCTCAATTTTCAACACGTACCTTCTCTTTTACCTGTATCGCATTATTGGAAGAAAGACTTTTAAGATGCTTCTATACATGGATTATGAAATGACACGTGAAGTGCCAGTTCCGTAAAGAGCAGCTCCACAACCTTTTCAACATAGGTCAATCTTGCCCCACAAGACTGTGTTAAGGTCCAGACAACCAGCTAAATATTAAACAAAACCATATACCAGCTAGCCTAGAAATCTTACCGTGTTTGGATCTGTCTCATCTTGGGTACGGTATGGCTCCCAGAGCCCAAAGGTATATTGCTTCTGTTGAGTATAGAGAAAGGCCAGTGGGGAACCAGGAGGAAATGTTATATTTGTATGGAAATAGATATCTCTTCCCTTCACCTTAATTTTGCATTCTTCAGCCTTGCAGATAATAAAGATACACTATCAGATGGTAGCTTATGTTATTTATACGTATTTTAACAAATTCTGAATTAATAAATACAAATAAATTTAATAAATAGTTTAAACTTATTTTAAACTTCAACTCTTCAGAACAGAAAACCATGTCTAGGATTCATGTTATTTAATATAACTACATAGGATTTGGTTTTCACAAGGAAAAAACCCTGAAAGATCAGGTTCAATAAAAGGAATGATGTACCTCCTTTGAAGAATCCAAGCTGCAGTCAAGTTCTAATCTGGGGCAGTGATAACATCCATGACAGTAGCTTAGAAACAATCACTGTTTGCTTTATTTAGAGCAGCCAATCACAAAGGGATTTATCTCTAGACCAGTACTTTTCCCACACCAAGGAAAACTGAAATTCATCTGGAGACCACATACAAAGCAGGGCAGGCACATCGCAGTATTTCATTTAGGGGAATTTGGATTCACATTCTGCCATTGCTGCTCACAAGAAAAAAGAATTCAACCCCCAACAGATCATTCAAAACGCAGAACAAGGTCCAAGTTATTCCAATTATAAGAGTTCAAGCACAAAGATTAGAAGTACCACAAAAACTTATGCAAAATTATGCAGTGAGTCAAGGTTTATTAAAAGCCAATGGGGAATGGGATAATTACTGCACTTCTTCCTGCTTGAGAACTGGA
The DNA here is from genome assembly GCF_004027225.2 of Strigops habroptila. NCBI lineage: Eukaryota > Metazoa > Chordata > Aves > Psittaciformes > Psittacidae > Strigops > Strigops habroptila. The sequence goes on from NC_046360.1 coordinate 19,089,152, forward strand.
CTCAAAGAACAGTAGATGAGTAGGACAGTGTTGCAGAAGTGATACAGTTATTAGGTGTACAGTTATTCACACACTATGGTATGCTTACATTAACAGAGGTAGTCTCTGTTACTTCGAGAAAATGGTGGTGTCACCTTGATTTATGATTCACACCAAAAAGGCGAATTAGATGCGTCTCAAGAAAGGGCAGCACCTAAACTGAAGAAATCAGGCAGCAGGTAGATTGAAGAAAAAACCTATTTAAGTTGTCTGATTATTGGTGATGGCTTTATGAAAAAGGAGGTAAAGGAGATTTATTAGTATTATTATTTCCCTGAGAGAAAGTAGGCTTCAGGATCAAAGTTACATTTGCCTGAAGAAGTAGGTTTTCCTTTGGAAGCGTCCAAACAATGGTCCAGCCCAACTTAGCTATGGAGTAAAACGATTTCTGAAGTTTAAGAACCTGATTAAACAATACAGGTGCCTCCTGACAGCTCTGATCTTAACACACCACTTTTGGTTTTTAAGGCTTGATGGCAACAAGCTGGTTACCATCAGTGTGGAACTCAGCTGCGTAAGTCTGGACAGACAAACAGTTGTCATTATGACAAATAACCGCTTCAGAGTTGGTTACTGCAGTCATATTCCCAAGGGCTGTACAATGGGAATTCCAGCCTCCTTGTGAACCTAGTCCTTTAAAATTGCTTTGTCTGTTTTGGCCCTAGGCTGCATATTAGAAATGATAAAAGTAGTTCTTTCATACTCAAAGCAAGACAGTTTGATTGCCAGTGTCAACATGACAAAGTGCTTATGGCTATAGAAGTGGGGGGAGGAAGCAAAAATGGGAGGGGGGGCACGAGAGAAAGCTCTGTAGTTAACATTGGGCAAGTAAGAACAGAACTTTTCTCTCCAGTGAAAGCCCAGACTTAACCCACCATATTTTTTACCTTCTGCATGCTGACTAGACTCAGAATTGTTGCTCTGGCAGTAATTATAAATCAAATTCATTGTAATTATTCTTGCTACATAGAGATGAAGAAATGTCACTGGAAACAGTTCTATGTCTTTGATGTACTTTCAATGTTTACTTAACCAGTGCTTCCTTTTTTTTTAGCAACAGTGGAAAGAAACAACCAACAGGGAAACAAAGAAAGATAATTTCTAGAGACAAACCCAAAATGCGATGTTTTATGCTGACCTACACATATAAGGTAAGGAGATTTTCTTCTACCATAAAGTTAGAGTGAACAAATGTTCAGTTTCAGCAGTAGAATACTGTTTTTTGATAGTACATAAATTTGAATCAGGGACAGACAGACATACAACCAAATCAGATTGTAGTGGCTTATTCTTAGTACCTAAGAATATCTAACTACACCCAAATAATAGTTGTCATATATATATATACAATATAACTAAAATTATAAGCAAGATGGACATAAGTGTTCCCCAAGAGTCAGAATAGAAAGTCTAAACAGTTCCTTATTTCATCTTGAAGGATTAATTCCACTACCTAAGAAGAAATATTTATAGTTGGAAACATAAAGATCAGCAGAGACTGTGTTTCAGGAATTTGCAACATTCAAAGGGAGTTCACAAAACTCCAACGTCAATTTGAATTTTTGGCTGTTTTGACTCATGCTGTCATTGACTTTTTATGAGCAGAAAATGGTCTAACAAATACAGCCAAAATACCCTCAATTTAAAATTCTATACTGTAGAGTCACAGGATATGTGTAACTTACGGAACATGGCAAAAATGTTCTGCCACAGTGCAATGCCTGAAATAAAATTGTGAATGCAAAACCAGTAAGTCAGCTTGCTGAGCCCTTTAAGACACTACAGAGGATGCAGTAATCTTAAATTTTAGTACAGTAGGCTTTCACATACTTTATTTATAAACTCTTATTTGGCAATTTCAATTATTTGATTCCCTGGTGCTTCTCCTTTTTTGGACCTCTGTGTCTCCACACATCTTGCCCCAAAGCAAATCAGCTGCCTTCACAGCTGAATGAAATTCCCTTCTCTGGCTCAAAGGAAAACAGTTTTTTGTTTGTCTGTTTAACCAGAAAGAAGCCAGTCATTAAAAAGCAGAAACCCTTACCTGTAATCAGGGTCTTCAGATGCTAAGATTCTCCCCACAGATATCTGTATAGTCTGACTTTGAAATACATGAAAATAAGCTTGTCTAGCACAGGTTATTGAGTCTGTCTCAACTGTCTTTACTAATACGAGGCCTTCTCCTAAACATGTTGTAGTAAAAAGAGGTAATTACTGGAGCTAAGTTTTGTTACACGAATAGTTTTCAGTTATCCATACCAAGGCTTCTGGATAAAAAAAAACATGAACCACCAAAACAACAAAACCCAAACACCGACCCCCAGGGATGTTCTTATACCCTGACTACCATTTCTCACAGTAAGACGTTACCACCACTTAGCAGAAACCCTTTGAGCAGTCTTCATCGGTGCCTCTTAATAGTAAACTTCAGGCTTAGATTCATGTTACACCTTACTGCAAATGCTGGACTGTCTTCAAAAGACACTGTCCTACGCTACTGCACTACATCTAGCATGTGATTCTATGATCTAGTAATCAAACAACTACATATGAACTGTCATCAGAAAGTAAATCCATGAAAATTGGTGTTGCTTGTAACTCCCTTCAGTGCTCATTGGTATTAAATAACTATGGTACAGAACTCCTGCTGTCATGATGCCATCATTTGCTGAGACATGCTAACCAGAAATCTGTTTCTTGAGCTGATGCCGAGGCCTGTGCCCTGCCTCTGGATGGAGTCAGTGTACCCTACAGAGCCTTGCTGGTGGTACCAGCTGTCCTCTTGGCAACAGCCTTCCTGAAGACTGGATATTCTGGCCTATTTGTGGGTACATCTCTGCCTTGGGAGTATTTTGAATACAGTATCAACCAGTAAAGTGGCTACTATCTGTGCTTTTCTCTCCAAGCCATGATTCTTAAATGGATAATTTCTTACAGACTCCACATACTAACCAAGTTGTGATCAGTAACATGAAGAAGCAAAAATAATGATCTTGTAAATCAGTGCAACTACAGAAACTGGTGTGTGGCTTGGGATAATGCAGGAAAATTATGTTTAAACTAGAAATTATAAATGGGTGTAGCTGCCATCATTGATTCAGAAGAGAAAGTGAGACACAGGAAAGGATAGGAGATGCAGAGAATTTGGAAGGAGGAAGTTAATAAAGAGCTATATTTAGGCAGGATATTTTCATCTAAAATCTTCCAGAAAATGTATTACAGTCTTAAGAAAAATGAAAAGCACCCAAAGCTCTCTGGAATATGATAAGCATCCAGTTATCACCAATAAAACAATTTTCATACAATCATCCATCTCTCTCCATCACATCAAACCATCTCTGAGCTCACATTCCTCATGAAGGCCTCACCACTCTATTGCCTCCAGTCATCCGCTAAGCTGAAGCTCTGGCTGCAGCCTGGACGAGGTGCAGGCTCTGGCAGGGCAGTCGGGCAGCTCTCTGGTGGCTCGCTCCCGCCTGCCGCTGCAGATTATTGTGCTTTTAGTGATGGCCAATGTAGCTGTTGATGAATCTGCACCGTGAAATGACTCAGGGAAGTGACCGACCTTTGAAGAACAAACCCCAGTCAGAACCTAAACCCAGTTCCTAACAGAAACCAAGGGAAATTGAAATGACTGGATGACAGTAAAACCAAGGAGAAACTACTATTCAGTCAGTCTCAGAGCAAATGATTCAGCTTCAGCCAGCCTAAAGTTTGCAGCTTTTCCTTCGCATATACATGTTCTACATCGAAAGATTCTTTTGCTTTTCCAACTATGTTAGTACATCTAGTACAAGATATTACCTTCTCCACAAACCTTGTTGTACTTACTCCTTAGACTGCCGGAGCTACATGACCACGAGCCGACTGCTCACATCACTAACTCAAGATTGAGAATCACCACAATGATTTAAAAAGAGAAGCGATTGGTAAGTTGGACAACTGGAACACTGAAGGAGTTTACTTGTTACATTCAAGCTAGTAGTAATTGGTGGTCTAACAATATGCCTAACAAGGGACACCATCCTTAACATCAGGCTGCCTTCCCTGAGCAAACTAACGCATACACCTTCCGAGCCGATTCGAAGGAAGAGGACTCGTACTCAATTGCCACTTCCCTCAGGTACTTCTTCCTGTCTTTCAAACAAACTATCATGCATGACCCTCCTGTTTAGGAGATAAAATCAGAATATGTCTTTTGGTGACTAAGATCTTAATTCTGCTTTCTTTGAAGTCGATTGGAATTTTGGCAAGTATTTAATGATGAAGGATCAGATCCCAAAGTGTTTGTTCAGCAGTTCTGGAAGAATGCCAGTCTTAATAAAATCAATTGAAACACATTTCAAAGCCATGGCCAATCAAAATATTTGTTTTCAGACTCCCAGACTCATCTCAGTATTTGGCATATCTTTTCAGCTGAAATGCACAGTGATGCTCCTTGGCAGAGGGAATACAGCGCTGCAACACGTTCTACAGATTTCATTATACAACATTCTTGTTAATGCAAGCACTTGAATCAGGAGCTTGTAAAGACTTAGCAGCACTGAAATACTATTCACATTCTCTTTGTCATCTTCACTTATAGAATAATGTCTTTGATAAATGCGGTACCTCAAGATCTTAATCCTACTGTTGGAAGAAGTTCATGAACTTACCAAGGTTTTCCCCTTGAGAAAAGAATCCTTTTCAAGATAAGCGATAATATTTATTTTTCAAAAATTAATTCTATTGCTTCAATAAAGAACAAGGAGCCAAAACCCCCCCAACCCAATTTTGAGGTTAGCACCACCACTACTTTCTAAAAGTAATAAGTAACAATCAAAGTGGAAAATAAGACTTTTTTCCACTGTGACTTGTTATCATCATGTTCCAACATTTTCAGTACAAACCTACTACGATAGTTTCCTATTTTTAAAGTTTTTATAATCACATATAGAATTACAAGTTGAGATGTACGGATATCTGAAGGCTTCCAGGAAGAAAAGGCAGCAACCATTCCTCAGATAGACACCACCTGACGCAGTTGCAGCATGCATAGGTGAAGACATAACTGAAAGCAGATCCACAGTGCAATCACTTCCTAGTTCTTGGAAGTCTTGCATGAACGTGTTTTTAAAAGATTAATAAAAGTCCAGCATCCCTTGTAATCTTGTTTATATCTTGCTAGATTACTTACATGCATAAATTCTCCAGAATTTCAGTTTCTACAGTCTCTTGGAATTCAAGAAATTGTAAATCAAATTATCTGTAATATCCATTTCCACATTTTGCTCTCTCCATTACAGGCACAAAGACCAGCATGTATTCTCTACTCTTAATATTTAATTCATCCTAAAATCTCTTTTCCATTATGACAACACTTTTTATTTGGGAACAAACCAAATCCAATTCTTTCCGTAAAATGCAAAAATAGAGAGGTGTAAAATGGTCTGAAAAAACAGAAAGACCGATCTCTAGATTGATGGTTAGTGAGAAATCAGTGAGTAATATGCAACGTTCTGAAAAGCTGCAGAGATAGCTCTGTTTATAAGGAATTAATAAGGAATTGCTAACGTAAAGTAACAACTGTGTGTTATCCTTCTACAAATAGCTTGTGTGAACAGCCAGCCACACAGCAAGAACAACCAAATACTCCATGTGGAAATACCAATGTTAAAATTTCTACAGAATTTTTAAATGTATTTTTGTGTCTACTTCTAACAAGGCTAAATATGTTAATACTTTAATTGGGGGTGGTTAATTTGCACATATATTATAAAAAACATACTGCAGTTTTTGCGGGGAGCAAAAGAACTTCTGGTTTTCATTAGTGTATCACAATTAAATTACCTAACGTACATAAGATCTGCAGTTTTGGAAACAATAGTGGGTGGTGTTTCCTGGAATAGAGTGATATGTCTTGTGACTGGGAAGGAACACGCACCACTCCATTTTAATGTGAAGTCACACAGTTCAATCCACACAGACAAGCAAGAATTAAGGACAGGAAACAGAGAGACTTCTTGTCAGGGTGACTATTCAGAGAATGGAAAAGTTAATTTAGTAGCCCAAGGCAAACAGTTAGAAGTAGCTGAAGTCAATTCTATTTGTTTGTACAAAATAGTGTATCTACTTGCTAGGTTAAGCAAGACCACAGAAAACACAAAAAATGGATTTTAACACTGGTTTTAAGATTTATGTATTTCAAGAGTACACAACACAACACTGCAACATACTGTGAAAATTAGCTCAGAACGTTAGGAGTCTTTCACCATTCTACTTGATTCTAAAGAAGTTACAGTACTTAAATTAATGCATGTGTACGCACTGCATTTAGATATACAAACTGAGTATCAAATACAAGTATTCCAAGTAAACTGCAAGTAAACTGAAAGGCATTTCATACAGTGACATGAAAAACTAATGTACTAGGCCACATTATCCATGCCTTTTTTTCACTGCTTCATGGATGATTTAAAAAAGTACAGCTTAAAGAAGTCTTGCCTACTTTATACCCAACTGTATTTTTTAAAGCTTCGTTCCCAGTTAATCTAGAGGGCATTCTAATTCATATTCTATTTCCAGCAGGTGTAGCTAGAACCAATTTTCACTTACTCATGTTGTAAGACTCTGAAAGGGAAACTCGAAAATGTTCCCAAATCATAACGCAATTTAATTGACTGCTCAAGACTGCATAACATCAAACTAAGCTTTCAAATTCTGTTGTGTATTAATCCCTTAGAGGATCAATGTAAACTGTCACATTTTCAAACAGTGCACCAATAAGTACTGTTAATTCAAAAGTGCACAGCTTGAAATGTACTGTACAACATACAGTGCATTAGAACAATTCACTTCCACACAACAAAACTCACAAGTGTGTATAATAAATCACTGAAGATTTTACTGTAGCTGTAGACATTAAATGATGAACTTTTAGCAGTTTCTCAGCACAGCTTAATACCTGTTTTGAAGTAGATGACTTCCCTTGCACATGATTTGTATGAAAAACAAGCTGCATGGATCACAATGGAGCTTGTGAAATTTTGCAACCACTGAGTTCACCAAAATTGCCACCATTCAGACAAGATACTCTTCTTAGTTTATCTTCAAATCACAAAGGCTGAGTCAGTCTTCAAACGGATCAAGGAAGGCTTGAACCCTGGTACTCTATAGGTAAGTCAAGAGCAAAACTGCCTTTGGCTTCCTTGTAAGATTTTCAACTTGTTCAAAACTGGTTTTGTATGTTTATTACTAAACACAGTCTCAACATCGTTTAGACTTGTTCAACACAGTTACAACCTACATTGCGTCTACAAAGCAGCAACATGGAAACAAGCTGTCTGAATTCAACAATAATGTGGTCTAGCACAATCATGTTTAAGGCAGATCTTCGCAAAACTTAGGTTTATGGGCCATAGTTATTAACTTACATTGATGACAAGCCTGAACAGAAGGGTTATGGTCAGCTCTGCTTCCACAAACTGCAAGGGGCAGTCCTACCATGCCCAAACAGAAGCCTCAGTCTGACACAGAATATATTCTACTAATGAGCAAATGCAAGAATTAAAAACATTATTGGTCTTTCCCTAGCAGTGGAAACCACGAGGAGGAGCATGAATTACTCCCCCAAAAACAAAGAGAGGGGAACAACGCTGCCCAGGACTTCTTTTAAATTTGGAACAGCAATTACTTTCCCAAACTGCCTCTCCTGACAAAACAGAAACAGCAACTTTGCTACAGGGGAAAACAACAGCTCTGTCAGGCCAGAGACAGCTCTAATAATTATCAAGCTGAAGTTAGCAAAAAGTGACCTTTTTGTCATGTGTCAACACAGTGCTCAATTTCAGAAGCAGTACTCATGAATAATTGATGTAGATAATAATAGTACTTGTCTTCTAATTCCATGTTTAAAGCCAAGCAAGGTGGAAAGTTTCTGAACATTTAGCGATCTGCACAATTAGCTCTAGTTTTCTTCTGCAGCAAACCCATTTATCCTTCCATGCCATCAACTCCATTCAAACCCATGAATAAAAAGTTTTCTAATGATTTTTATAAAAATTATATTAAAAAAATAATCAAGCAATACAATCAAGAGCAACTCTAATTTCTGCTAACTAAGCAGCATGGCTGAACACTTAAGGTCAATAGGAACAGTGTAGTTCAAACGTTGCAAGCGACTGCAGCTTTCAAAAGTGCAGGCTTGGCGAGATACAAGACCTGAGCACAATGACAGATTTATGCATGATATGTGTTCTTCTCCAAGAATTATTACACTTTTGCCCAGTTCAGTTCTAAGTATCCCCAAGAATGAAGATCCCACAACCTCTTTCTGTCCCTGGTCCAGTATTTGATAAAGTATTTATCATGATAAAAGTTTCATGATAGGTATTTATCATGATAAGTATTTATCATGATAAAAGGAAAAAAACCCAAACCACACAACGTTTTTCCTTTTATCAGAGCAGACTTTCCCATGCTGCAACTGTCCTGTCACCACATGCTTCCATGAACAATCTGGCTCCATTATTTTGTACCCCTCAGGTACTTGAAGAGGGCAAGAAGATCTTGAAAACTCTCCCCCCCTGCCCCACTGAGGAACATGCACTAAGATGGAGGCAGATGGCTAATGTAGTATGGCAACGTCTGATGGTAAGACAGGCGGATCTGCCAGAGTAACCAAGCAGAGAAAACTGCCTCTCCTCGGGTCAATCCCAACCAGCTCTGCACTGCCTGAGCAGTCATCTGTGAGTGGCCGCAGAAATATAAGATGCTCTCTTGGGGTCTCATTTACTCCAGCGTCGCAAAACCAGTTTGCACATAACTGTAAAGGGAACTCATCCCATCTTAAACCTTCTCAGCCTGGACTAAGGTCACTATCCTCACTCTCAGGAATTACTCACACCAGATAAGGAACCAGTTGCAAACTCTGCAACTTCTTTTCACACATCAAGACAGAAATCAAGGCTACAATCATGACCATTTACCTCTTGCATACAAGCATCCGGTACCTCCTGGGTGCCAGCTGTAATCACTTAAAACCAGACCTACTCCTCAGGATTCTCTGAAAAGGTCTCTCAGTATCAAGACCTCTGTCTGTATTGCTAATTTAAGGGAAAAATCTGGACACCTCACCTCATTCTTGTTGAGCAGACAACAGCCAAGACTATTGCTTTGTCAAATTACAAATGTTTGTGACTAAAGGTTTTTTCTTCACAACAGCAAAATGGGTTTTGTTCAGCTTCATACAAATGAAGCCTTATCGCTTATAATCAGAGTTGTTTTGCAAAGGGCTCCTTTTCTTTAAGTTAACCTTGATCTTAATTAGAAACCAGGTTTCAATACCTATTCAAAGATGTGACTTCCCTATAAACAATCCCACAACAATACTATAGTGTATGAAACAATGGACAGGTATAATCTTACTTTTTTGACTAGGAGGAAAAGTTCAGGCAAAACAAACAGTTAAGAGCTTATTTTATTACTTGAGACTAACAAGTCCAAACAAGCCAAATCATACTCGCAATTTAAGATTATTTTCCTCCAAGCAGGAAAAGCCTATCTTTAAAGTAAAATGACATTTGATTCTTTTTGTTCCAAATATTAAAATACCCAACACATTTAATTGGGAAAATCTCCCAGAAGACCGCTTGCACACACTAAAGAGCTATTCCCTGATTGCTAAATAGTTTTCTATTTAAGACAAATAAAACAAAGCAAGAAAGCATAAATACTTCTCGAACCCAGCATTTACTGAACCTTTTCAAAGAAGGTTTTACTTCTTCATTTTCGAAACACAAAATACAACAGAGACTCATGTGCCAATACATTATAATACACTAGATTCTGGTCAGCATCTTATGTAAGTCAAAGGTTTGTATTTGCACACAGCCAGAAAAGTATCTCTGCAGCTGCCTGGATGCAAAATAGAAACGACCCCTCCAACAAAGAATTCCATCTTTATACCACATTCTCAAGGACCATCCTGCCACAGCCACAATTCTGGTTCATAGCTTGGTAGTCAGTTAACTAAAAAGCCAAGCCAACCCAGAGTAAGCCCTGATGGCATCCCAGCAGTCTAAATGTACACACCCAGAAGCACGCTGTGGAAAGGAAAGCAGGGAGGGAGGGAAGCGTGGATCCAACACCACGGCTGCTCCGGGGACACTAGCCAGATACAGCTATGAAGATTCTTCATAACTTCATTGCATGTCTCGCAAGTGAGTTTACTTTCCAGTTCCATGTCCTTACTTGGTTGATTTTTTTAAATTGCTTTCTTATGACTCTTATGCACCCATGGAAACAAAGACAAGCAAGGGCTACTGTTTTGTTGAAGAGCTGGAAGACATCTGTGAGGGCAAGCCAAATCCCTCCCCTTTTCTCTCTTACTCAAATATTTGATGAATAACAACATCAGCACTCAGAAAATGCTAAGTCCCTTGTATCAACTCAGAGGGCAAGATAACCTGCTTCTTCCAGGTTCAGTTTATTTGCCTAACATTTCTGAAGACTAACAATACGTTGTTTAAATCATGATACAACACTCCGCAAACATGAAGCCCTATCAGTTTGGCTGAAGTATTAAAAACAAAACCTCCCTTCAAGTAACAGCAGCAAAAAATGTCAGACACAGCCCTACACATTAGCATAGCTTGGGAGCTAAACGCATACAGAAGCCACTGTCCAAATCTGCACTTAGTGTTATTTTTATCCCACAGTTCAAAATATCTGAAGATGAGTGTTTTAATACGTTGGAATGAAGTTTGACTGTTAAACAGAGAAAAATAGATCTAAGCCACTTCCAATACAACTTTTATATTGTGATCTTTTCAATCCCTTCCTTAGCAACAAAACACAACAAAGCATAAATATGAAGTTAATTTATTACCTACATCTTCACTGCTTAAGCTTCTTTTCTCTGCTAGTCAGCTAAATGTGACAGAGCTCCACAAGAAGCAGCATCAGTTGGTGGCCCATTTGCTGAAGGGACACTTCTTTGTTAATTGATTTCTTCCTCTGCCTGTGCAGAGGGGAATGTGAGAACACTGTGAAACCCATCACACTTGGGATGTGGTAACTGATGAAGTGTCAAGTGTAAGACAACGTAACTAGGAACCTAACTTTGTAATACTTGCATACTTGTTTATTAAGTTTGAATTCCTCTTATTCTCCCAAGAGAAATTCCTAAGGATAGCTGGGGAAAGTCTGCTACACAAACAAGAGCTTTCAGGAAGTGAATAGGTGAATTTCTGTCAAAATGAACTGATTTATAACCCAAAGACGTTCACTGGCATTGAGTAACTTCAAGGAGTTTAAGATCTCAGAGAAGATCACTGCATGTGAAAATTCTGATAGATATTGAGAAATATCCCAGAGGCTTCACTTCTCCAATGAATCCTTCATCTCCAAAACACACAGCAGTACTGTAAGCATTATATAAATGCTTCAAGTGTAATCTACTCTTAACTCCCTTCCCACTTCAACAGAGCAAGTCATACAGAGCTGTATTTTGTAACGATATCTACAAAGAAATGTGTATTGTTTTAAATTGGTAAAAACACAGCCCTTAAAATGGTTCAATGACTGCACAGTAACTACACTAACTGTAACTTATGACATAAAAGAGGAATACAACTAAAAACTGCTGAATTCCAATTTAAGTATTTAATGTTAACACAAATACCTAAATTAAATACAAATAACGGGAACAGGGAAACCCTGTCTGCACTATGGAAAGAACTGCAGGGATAAAAATTAGCATTACAGTTACAGTCATGAAAAGACCATGCCTAAACCCCTGCCTTCATTGTCAATGCACCACGATAGTGAAGCTCAAATGAACATTCTTCAGCTAGCCACAGTCCCCCTGTCATCCCCAGTCAGAGAAAAGGGTTGGTGGCAGAAGCCTTTGTGCACAAGACCCTCCAAAACCACACAATATTTGCACAGGAGTGACCTTAACATCATTCGATTAGCAACAAGATCCTGTGTGTTAGTATGAAAAGACTCTTGCTATTTGCTAAAATTATACATTGACATCTACATTTCAGAACTAAAATGAACCAAAATACCCTTTAATTTACCATGATTTTTTTGGTTATATTATTGTCAGAATGTAACTGCCCATGTCGAACCAAGTACATATGCATTTATAACCAGGCAGAAAACAGCAAAGCTGCAATAGATGCTAAATAAGATCACTGGAAAAATATGTCTCTTTTTGCTGGACTATAGAAATAAATTGTGAAAGAACGAATGCTCAGGTAAGAATATGCATTTTGAATGTCAGAAGTTTTCTGTTTTATAACTAGAGCTATCAGAGAGGAAATAAAAATCAGCATTCTGTTTTGCCTTTTTTTTCCATTTGTAAACTAGGTTTTGCTTTCTTCCTTTCTTGTGGCACCAAATTCAACAGGGTAACTATTCTTCCCTGTGAGGGTGCTGAGGAGCTGGCACAGGTTACTCAGAGAAGCTGTGGCTGCCCCATCCCTGGCAGTGTTCAAGTAACATACATAGAATCACAGAATCACAGACTGGTTTGGGTTGGAAGGGACCTTAAAGTTAGTCTAGTTCCAAACCCCCAAGCAACAGATATCCTTGTCATTCTCCAAGATCTTTCTCTTCTTAGGAGGTTGACCTCTAGGGAATATGTGTTAGGAACAGGTTTTGGGGTTTTGTTTTTAATCAGTTTGGCTGCATCCTAACTCTTATTTCAGAAAGACTAGAATCCCTCCCTGTCTTGTACAGAACAACGATGAACTGAAATACAGCATCTGCTTCAGAGAACTTAGCAAAGAGACATATAGACAAAAATAAGGCAGACCTGAGAAACCAGTGTCACAGTACAGAGACACAACCACTGACCCACTGCCTGCGCTCTTCTTGCCAAAATTTAATTCCCATGTCTTCACTGTATACTTTAACTACTCCCTTAAATGAAAGGAATATCTCCCTGTCCTCTGCCCCTAATACCTCTTAAAAACACTGCAAAGGGAAGAGGGCTAGGGAAGAGGAGAGAGGAAGTCTGCTCACCATTACTCTAAATACCAACGGTGCACTAGATCTCAATGTACAAGACTTAAAGAAGCCTTGCATGGGTGGGCCATAGTGAACCAAAGCCATAGCAAATATTTATTGAAACAGGAATACCTCTAGCTAGTTTTTCTCACAGCTATAATGGGTAATGCTCTGGTTATTGACTATGTAGCCATATAAGCAATTTTCTTTCTTCAAAAGGAAATCCTTTCTGGGTCATACACGAGTGCTCAGTCACTCCGTTTGAAAGCCTACTGTGAAGTTACACTGGAGTTCCAGTCCACAAACTTCAAATAAGAACCTTTTCTGCTCCCTTCCATAAGGGGGAACTGATAAACATCTGGTCTTTGGAAATGACTTTGTGTTGTTTGGATTTTGTACCAGCAAGCTGCTCTCACACACTGTGGTATATCATCACATGATACTAGACTTTTCCAAGAAAAACCTAGTAAAATGAAAATACTTCATTACCATGAACTCTCGTTTCTTAAAAGTTACATAATTACTGTGCAATCTCTTATAAGATCTTATTTATTTTAGATTTAATTATTTACTTCAATGAAAGGATTATTTCATACAAAAATAATTCTTTTTTTTTTTTTTTAAATACACAAGTCTTTTTTTCTTTGCTGTATAGATTCTGTTTACCACTTGCCAAACTGTTATTTCACATATGTGAAAAGAAAACTGGACGGAATACATATGAAACAAGCTATTGGCAAGGGAAGTGCAAGGGCTTGCCATCGAGAAGATGAGATTCACAGGAAACGCCTTTTACCTTCTTCAAAGTCAACAAATGCATTAAAAAAAAAAAATCATAAAAAGGAAAAGATTTGTCTGAAAGGAGAAGGGATACTTCAGGTAACTCTGAATTTCCAAGATACTTATCCTCAAAGACTTGTACCGTTCACTTGCATGGTCACTAGAATTCTGGGGTTCACTACACTGAGTGAAGACAGAACATCATGAAGTACTGTTTGTATTCCAGTCTGTGTTCCCTACTTGTTCAGCAAGTCTGAAAACTCCTGATTACATCACCAACAATTCTGATTAGATTTTGTGGGAAGAGCACTTAAATTCTGCAGCTTTCATTACTTTTTATTCCATCTTGCTTAGTCCATAGCCTACAACATAATCTGTTTGAGCCCACAAGGCACATTGTATTTCCTTAATTTCAGAGAGCAAGAGAAAGAATGTATTAAAAGCAAAGTTTTGACACACTGCAGACTAATAGTTAATTTCATGGCAGGAATTTGTTGCACACACTGTTTGCATGTCTCTAGTTCTCAGCTGTGGTAGAAAATTGGTTTCGGCCAAATACACACTTGTAAAATTTTAAATGAAATTATTTCATTAAGCAGCTTCTTCTCACCAAACTTCCACAGATTCAGTTCCCAGAAAAGTTTTCTAAGCGCAGATAGAATCATAGAACAGTTTGGGTTGGAAAGGACCTTAAGATCATCTAGTTCCAACCCCCTCCCCATGGGCAGAGATGCCTCACACTAAACCATGTCACCCAAGCACTAGGTGATGGGGTGCACACCAGGGAAGAAGTGTTGCAAAGCCGCCGCATAACTTCACTGTTCTAAAGAAATCTTATTTAAAGTTTATTATGGTTATCACATGTATACTTCAAATTATCAATAAGGGACTGCTAAGAATCAGATTCAATTATACCATCAGCAGCTATTTTATGCTGTTCCTTGTCCCTAACAGTTCCACCATGCAGCTAAGACAAACTGACGTTTCTTTCAACTCTGCAACAGCCAAAACACAAAAGTAAATTACTTTCCCCCCCCCCCCCCCAAAAAAAATACTCACTTTAAAAACCATTTCGACCTAGTAATTTTTCAAAACTTTACAGGTGAAAAAACAATGGAAGTGCTATTAAACTCCCTGACAAAAACCATACATGAGCAGAACAAAAACTTGGACAGAATCCAAGGATCCCCGATTGCTCCTTTTCTGCCAGAAATGCACATTCCTTTCTAAACTGAAAACAAAAATAAAAGATGGGAGAAGATTTACTACAAATGAAACTGTCCTTTTATCTCTGTCACCACCTCAACTTTTGGTTCAAACATAGTTATTATGCAGAAAGTCACACTTCCACAATAGAGCACAAAACACTGCCAGATTAGAATGCTTAAATGCCTTATTAGCAGAAACTGTTGCCTTTCAACTCTGTTTTTTCCTCCCTTTCACAGCTTGCAGAAGATCCTAGCAGGTACAAACATGCCCTCTTTTAATTACAGAACTAGATTACTGCTGTAACCGATTCCCAGCTTCAGCAAATTATAATCAAGTACCCATTGTGCATAACAATCATTTAATGGCCAAAAAAACATAATAAAGAGAGCTTTAATGAAGAAAGCTGGAAACCTGCCACGGTTTTATGGCAGCGCACTCCAAAAGAAAGAGTTACAATCTGTATTTAAGAGAACCTTTTAATCCAGATGGCCAGAATTAAACAAGGCAGTGCAGGGAAATTTTGATCAAAAGCTAGTACAACATGAAAGTACCAAAATTCCCCCAGCAAACCACTGCTAATTATTTTAAACAGAGGTTGCACGTTCAGTTTGTATTGTGACGAGCTCTGAGGAAAACGCACCACAAGCATGTTGCTTTCTCTGAGATAATTCACTTATCCATTCGCTTTTTTACAGAAGTGCCCAACAGTTTAGCAGCAAGAAATCTATTTGCCAGTGTTTAATTGGGAAAATATTTGGAGAGTTATGGAAGAAATATTATAAAAGGGTTTGCAAAATGAATTGCAAATTATTTCAGATCAGTATACATGTACTTTTAAGATACAGCTGAGTAAACTACAGCTGCTGCAACAGAAATGTGAAAAGGCCCTTGGTTTCAGTATTGTATTACTAATCTAAATTACCTCCAAGTTTCAATTTGCTCTCCTCTCCCTTAGTTCACTTGGAACTGCTGACATGCTACTTAGTAATATTGGCTTTCCCCAATGCCTCTCCCAGTCAGCAGAGAGGATGTGAGATTTCCTACTGTGCATAAAGCCCACTATGAAGGGACCGTTCATCATTACAGATGTGTCACTGATGGGTGCCAACAGGCTGCTTACTGTATGGCCCCGACAGCTTTACATCCGCTGAGTTGGAACAGCATCATCAGACATCAAGGGCGTTTCTAGCCAGTAAATGGGTGAGTATTTCTAAATCTCTAAAACTATAATTACTCTTTAGCAACTGAAACTTAAAAATACCATTTTTAATAGAGCAATATAGCAGTAAGAGGTTTTGGTTTTTAATGACCCTTTTTCTGCCCCTGTGAGTTTTATCCAAACACCAGAGTGGAGAAGTACACAAGGAAGATGATCTCACAGCTCCTCTATAATACAAATTGTTATCTTTTGGAAAGGTTTTTTATGCTGATGAAATAAAACCTCTCTAAAATTTGTGGATGGATTAGAAATCAGGGACTCCAGTCAAGCCAGAACTTACACAAAACCAACAACGTTTTACCCTCTTAAAAACATGCAACAAGAACCCATTTTGTACACCTACTTGTTCTTATTCCGACACTTACACCCCCACTGCTTTGATCTTTTTGCTGAAGCTAAGTCACTGCTGAACCATGACATAAATCACTCTGGCACAGTTACAAGTTAGGAACACTGATTCAGACCAAACAAGGAACCCTTGCGAGGATCTTTGTAACAATGACAGTGGGCAAATCCCAGTGTCTAGAGAGTAGTGCTGCATCCTGTACCCTTCCTCAGCCCTGGGAGCTACAGAGCATGATTTGCCATCTCTGCACTCCGATGCTATCCCTGTGCTGTTTTGCACAACCAAGAAGCAATCTGGTTTTTGACAGAGTGACTTTTTGCTCTTGGTTAAGATAGTTTTAGTTGGAAGGAGATCACTGTATCTTTGATTTGTATTTCTCCATTTTCTAATTTGCTGACAGCAGTAACCTTTGAAAGCCTGCCAGGCTCCCTTAAATGAAAAAAAATCCTACAAATTGTGATCAGCCTAGGGCTCTGTACTGATGACCGTATTTATGCTTTACACTTCTGTTACTCATGCGCCGATAGAGAAGGCAGCTTTAGTTATCTCTGTTAACCCAGCTCCTGCTCGCAGCCACAGAACGCAGTCTACTTGCAGCGCAGCACTGCAATGTTTCTGTAGTTCTCAATTCTACCCAGCAGATTAAAGGCATTGAGAAAAAATTGCTGAGAACAGAAGTGATAGACAAAGGTTTGACAGAAGAGTGGAAACTTAGGCTGAAACATCAACCTGAAAGCCCAGGCAGCAGGTCCATACTGGCTGCAGAACGTGTTTCCATTTCTACATGTCACAGTTTTCCCTGTGAGCTTGCTCAGGGTGAACAAAATATTACTGACACGAATCAGCATCAGAAAAGATACTGCAGCAACCAAACATGATCTGAATTAAACACTGTACTTCTGGTGATAACAGGATCTCCTGGATTATCTCCAGATGGAGCAGGAGAAGGTAAATCTTGTCCAAAAGCAGCAAGGACAGCTTCCTTGGGCATGCAGCATTCCATTGCGGCAATGAGCAATCCTGTCATGCTGATTCCCCTTTACTCCCAATTTTTCAAGCAAAATTCTTCTGCAATATCAACAACATTAGGGTTGCTGCTGTACCACGAGCTGCTGCTGTCATGTTAACAGTGCACTGGTTTCTTGTGCCAGTAAAAGATGAACTATCACTTGCAACAAGTTTACACACAGGGCAGGAAAAGCCAATACCCATTAACTATTATTATGATTGATTATTCATCAAAACCAGCCCTGAAAAAAGCAAGAAAACAATACCAAAATCACATGTGAAATTTATTAATGGGAAAAACTAGTTGAGGAAAAAAGATCAAAATTGTCAAAATAATTGCAAAATGCAAAAAGAAGTAGGAAGACAGCAGCTGGCCTATGTAACTGCACTGTTCTGGCTCTTCCTCCAGAGCCACAGAAATCCATGCAGTAATGTCATACTTGGTCCTGCCTCTGCACTTGCTAATTGGAACCACATTGCCTCATGCTCCAAAGCTCTACTCTCTCTGCTGCTACAAGAGAATTCTTGGTATAATTAAGTTAAGAATTACAAAATACCACACTGAAATAAACACTGGGGAACAAATTATTATAAAACACTCATAAAAATGGCCCCCAAATCAATGTATTGTTTATTTGTGGAATGCTTGCAATTGTTTTTTAAGGGAGTCATAAAAATTCCTTGCTCACCAGGAGTCCATTCATGAGGGCAATGAATTTCCAGAGGACCTGATTTTTTATATAACTCAAGAGAAATATTTTTGGATACAAATTTAAAAAAAAAAAAAAAAAAGGTTTTAAACTAGTAGTTTTGTTCCTTAAAATGAGCAAAGACTTGCCTACGATGTAAACAACAAAAATTAGAAAAGCTAAAGAATGCAACTCTTGTAACCTAAATACAATACCCATTGTCTGGACTTCCCTATTTCCATGAAGAACATCTGATTTTCATTTTGGATTAGAACATTCTGCTAAAATTACTAATATACTGGGATTTAATTGAATTAAATTGCAAAACTTTAAGATGAACAATTAGCTATGATCTGGTCAGACATCCATAACCGAGAATTCACATTCTAACTCTGCAAACAATGTAATGTTGACTCGTGATTGAAATAAGTTTTGATGATCTCAGAGCAAACAGTAGTTCTCATCAGAAAAACCACCACATAAAACTCAGATCAACTGGCAGCTTAGCCAGGGAAAATTTGGCTAGCAATGTGGTAGCTCTGTAATTCTAAGAACTTCCAGTATTTTTCTGTGAAGAGATACTCCACTGCAGAGATAAAAACTACACTTATGCGCTTCAGTCAATGGCGAGAATAGTACTGCAAACCTCTCCCCAGTATTTCACTTGCTTAGCTGTTCTGTTCAGGGTATAAAGGTACAGAGACCCGACTTGAACATACAAGCAGTCTGGAAGAGAATGGGCTCCTTCTCCTGTTTGAGTGTGGGGGTGAAAATGTAGATGGGAATTGTCAGTCGTGTCAACATGCTCTGGCTTGTAATGAAAGAACACTGCATGTGACCAAAGAGGCTGACAACACTTAATACAAAAGACTCCATAATGGCGACAACAGATTTATCACAGAATCTCAGACTGGTTTGGGATGGAAAGGACCTTACAGCTCATCCGGTTCCAACTCCTGCCACGGGCAGGGACACCTTCCACTAAAGCAGGTTGCTCCAAGCCCCTGTGTCCAACCTGGCCTTGAACACTGCCAGGGATGGGGCAGCCACAGCTTCTCTGGGCACCCCGTGCCAGCGCCTCAGCACCCTCACAGGGAAGAACTTCTTCCTGGTATCCAATCTAAATTTCCTCTCTGTCAGTTTAAAGCCATCCCCTCTTATCCTATCACTACACGCTCTCATAAAAAGCCCCTCTCCAGATTTCTTGTTGGCCCCTTTAGGCACTGTAAGCTGTAAGACTGCATTTACTCCAGCTTTTTCATGTGCTCCACTCATGTAATGGAGTTCTGGAGAAATAATAGAATTGTTCAGGAGGCTCACACAAAATATAAAATTAAAAAAAAAAACCCAAAACCCCCCAAAACCTCAAACCATCAACAACAAAAACAACCCAAAACCAACAACCACCAACACACTTCAATTAAAAATACAGAAAACCCTAATATAAAATCTTGACAGAAAATGTATGGGCTAGAACTAGATGGACTGACTCTTGTCTGACCTCACTATGAGTAAAGGCAGACATCTATTTTTGACAATGCATCCAAACATCAAAAAGAAGAAAGACAGAGGTTGCTCTGCATTTAAGGCAGATCTGGTAAGGTATATATAAGGTATTGATATGCAGATAGCCTTAATTTTCCTTAGGAACCCACGAAATTACATTAGATCAGAGACTAGTCTTGGGCAGGAAGGAGTAAAAAGAAAAGGGTAAAAATAAAAAAGAAAGAAAGGTTTTTCTGTATAAATGTTAGTGTTTGAAATGTATCTTTGATGTTTAATTGTCAAATCTGGGAAGTAACAGGAATTGGCACAGCTGTGTACTGGAACAGTACTCTAGGCACAAACTGTCCCACGGGTGAAGAAGTTGCTGACAAGGGGCAATGGACTGAAAGAATATTTCCCCCAAATGACTGTTAAATTACCTGACACTTAACAGTCAAGGAAAACAGGTATGGACAACTTCTTATTGCTCAACGGAATACAACTATTGGAAGATGCCTGTTTGGACAAGAAGAATGGGCAATCAACCAGGCAACTACATTGACTTCATAGGCAAAAAAGGATTAACACCGAGGCACGGCGATTGTGCTGCATGCAACCAGACAACAGCACACATGCCATTTTCACACAGAGTAACCAAAGAAAACAAATGACATACCAATGCAGTACTTGATCCTGATCTTACACACTGGTCTTTGTAAAGAACAAATTTAAATACCTAAATACAAACCAAAATAAATGATATAAACCAGTTAATGGCTTCACAGTATTGCTAATGCAATTCATTGAAGCTGTCAAGGAGTTGTTGAAAATGGAAGTGTTTGCAAGCACAGATAGAATAAATGCCACGTCACCGATGCACCCAGATTATTGTGAAAGAAAAAAAGACGGAAGAAGAACTCTGATTATTTTTTCTTTAATATGACAATCTGCTCAGGAAAAGCACAAGAAAGAACCATTTAGGAACAGCATTTTTGTCTGGCATCCCAAAAAGAAACCAAGCCTGTTATCACAAGTAAATTGTTAAGAAGCATTCCTGTGTCAACTACTACTACTGTTCTAATAAAATAATACAAATATAATAGGAAACTAAAACTGTTTATTCAGTGAGTTTGTAAATCTGAAGTTGAAAAGATTAACATTTTAATTTCAAATCATGCAGATGCACACAAATAAAACATGCAGATGATAGAAAGCAGACATTCAAAGCTAAGGCAAAGAGGTGTGAATCAAACAGAGAAGTTACGGATGACCTCAGACGTGAGAGAAAAAGTGATACGATACAGTTACACACTCAACTGCAGATTGGATTGAAGTGAATGAGACAGCAGAATTTCATCACTAAAATGACAGTGATGGTACAGCTTGGAAGACTATAGCAATACTGGGAAAATGTTAAAAATAGTGGGAACGGAAGGTTTAAACAAAACTATATTGGAATAGGACGGCGGCATTTTATAGTAAATTGGAAAAACACAGTAGAAGGATGAGATGTTTCGAATGCTTAAAAGAAAACATTTGTGGCCCATGAATGAAATAGTTCCATCTCCCAACAACAACGAAAAAGTCATCACAGCAAAAGGGAAACCAGGAAAGTATTGAAGACAAATGAATAATAGTGGTTTACATACTAACAACATCTGTGACTAAGTCAGCATAAGCACAAGAGTGAGAATAAGAGCTGTCTTCCTCCAAACAGTTTTAAAAATACCTTTGGGTGGGATACAGTGGGAATACTAGCTGAAAGCTTGCAAGACAAGATGAATTCCAGCTGTTGCATTGTGTGGACTAACAGATTTTCCCTAATTGCCTATATTAACATATAATACTGGTAGGAGATCATTTCTGTTCTTCCCTGCTGTCCCCAGTCTCTAAAGACACAGAGAACGAACGGACTGTTAGCAGTTTAAGATTTTGATTCTAGAATGCCCTGTATGACATGGAACAAGACATTGAAAGTTGATATATTCCAATGCAATTCGGAACATAGGTTTTGCGAGTCAGCATGTGGCACTTGAGAGCAAAGAACACTTTCTACACTCTCTAACTGGCAAGGCACATGCCCTTCCAACACCAGTGGGTTGGTCTGTTTCTGAGACAGTGCTCACACAGTTCTGCAGGATCCTGCTTTGTGCTTCCCTACCTGCTGGCCCCTCCTGTGAGCGCAGACACAGGCACTGTGCTGGTGTGCCTCAAACCTCCTGCACCGCACATGGTATCAGACTGCTGAAACAAACCACTCATGCGGGCAGGCTGTGACAGGAACCGCACTTGACTTCTCATTATGTAAAAGAAAATAGCCCAAATAGCACATTGTTAACAGGAGTTCATACATCACTTTCAAATGCTCTGGCATATGTTAAGCATGTCACCTTAACAAATCATACAGTGTGCACCTGGGTGCTGTTTTACTCTCTCTGCTGCATCTACCCAGGGATTCACTCCACAGCCACAAGAGCTATACTTCAAAAGGTACAAAACAACATAGATGAAAAATTATAGGTTTTATTCTGCAGCGGCATGATTTATTAATGCTGAGAGCTTAATTTAGTAATTGGACACTATTTGAAGAGAAAAAGACCCCACCTGATCGTGGAATGGTTAGATGCGGAGCCTATTCCAGCTTTTGATGTAGCTTTGTCCCAGATTCAAAGTTAAAAAGACTGTGAAAGAACTTTTCCAATTTACTGAAATCCAATCTCATCCTGGATTCCATCCAGGTCTATACCTCAAAGGCAAAAGCGACTTAGTCATATTTTTACATAACTAAATTCCTGAGTCACATTATAGAGGGGGAGTCAAATGAAACTCAAGAACAATTTCTGCCATTACATATTTTCTTTTTATAGTATTGCTTGTAAGAAGCAAATGTTGTAAGGCTGTTTCAAAACTTAAAATCCTTTCATCATTGGTTATTGCTCATTTCTCATTCAGATTTATTAACACATTAATACGCATAACACTAACTCTGCATCATGGTAACAAGAGCAAATGGTGACTGCTCAGCTAACTCTAACAACCCAATAAAAAATTTGTAATTAACCAGCTGCTAAAATAATAATCATGGTTTTGAAACATCTCTGCAGTACTACAGACTCCACAGATTGGAATGGAATGCAGCTGTCTAGAGTAATGGATGTCACACTAGTCTCTGAGCTGGGTTAATGAAGCAATGTTCCACTGCAGCCAATTTTATATAGCTGAGATTAATGGAACGAGCCAATTGACATGATGTGCATTCACTGAACTCTTAATTCACTAAAAAAGAGACCTTGCAGTACACCCCAGTGCCATTATCAATTTAGATCTCATCATCCCTTCTAATTACACTGTGACTAAATGTTGAGGACGCTGCAGAAAAAAAGCAAAATTTAAGTCCTTTGTTTCTAAAAGCCACATTTCCCCACTTCCTCTTTGCCTGAGGCTTGCAATCTCTGTTCTTCTGAACAACTCTATGCCACTTGTAACCTCAGAACGTCTAAAACTATCTCACTCAGCCTACCCAGCACTTCAACAAGCTCCAGACCTCTTTCAAACTACAATAGATGCCAACCCTTTGTCCCCAGGACAGCTCAGCCCAGATTTCCAATAGCACTTGGTTTCTGCCTTGCTCCCACACACAGGACCAGTGCACTGGCATCACTATCACTCATCTTTGTGCCTCCTCTTGTCATCTTTGCTGATACTGACTGTTCTCACCACGCTTTGTCTCAAAAGATCCAGCCCGCCAACAACTCCTCCACAAACATACAAAAAACCCCACAGAAAAAGAGGCCATTTCCTCTCTCACATGCATACGAACAATAACTCATTAAAGAAATATGCTTAAATTGATGTCTGGATCGTGTCAACGCTGATGCGCGTTGCTCCAGTTAGAAAGAATATTAGTTTCATTTCTATGTGCACATTACTTTCTGTAAATTATCTAGCAATTTGGAGACTTAAAGAATACTACAACAAAACTCATCAGTCACTCAGCATCAGTTAAACGCTGTCAAACCTGCTGACTCATTTCATCTACATTTATTGCGCCTCATTAATTCTAGATCTAAACATTTTCAACAAAATAATGAAGTTATATATAACTCAAAGCAGCAGTACCTATAAATCTTTCAAGCCTTGTGGCAACTTCTTTAATCCAAAGTAATCATGTTTCCCTGTACAACAGGTCTTGTGATGTCTGTAATAGCATCTCACTATAGTAACAACAGTCTTAATGTTATAGCTCTCTTGAATGCCTGAAGTATTAATCAGATCTCATATTTAAATATGAAATCAGAGTACTCTTGATACTCTTCCTGAAACAGATATGCTAACCAGAGCCTCTCCATCATTTTAAAGGAAGTGCAATAAAGATCAAGACTATGAAGTTGGTTTTGATACAGGAGTCAAACATTGCAGCTTTCTGGTTATGCTTTACTCCATTACCTCATCCCTTTACATTGAAAGAACATTTCTAAATAGGCAGTCTATTCTATGTGCAGTTTTCTGTGCCACGAGTTCTTTCCCTTTGCTTTTAAACCAAAGAGAATAAAGAAAAATCCCACCTTAGAATGAAAGAGAGCAGATTTAATGCTAGAGCTGGGAACATCATTCTCCTTTGAAAGCAAAAGACTCAATGATGACAATATTCATTCTTCAATTTAGAAATTTCTTTATGAAAATAAAACTTTCCCTTTCAGAAGTGAGCCTAAATCCTAGCACAGTTTTCCAAATAGACTGATCTTTTTCCAGCATTGTCCTGAAAACTCACGCAGCAGCATCCTCCATCAACTATTACTTAGAAGGATGTTATTAATGCTACATTATACAAAGTGAGATTTTTCTTTTTTTTTTTTTATGACCAACCTTGCTTGAGTTTAACCTCAGTTGTGGAAATATCATGTTTGTGAGCTTTATGCCTCAATTTAACTAAAAGCATATTTAACAGCAAGTATTACCTCCTTCTCCCAAATCTCCAATTTCCACTGTATTACACGAAAATTCACAGTCAGCTCCTTGAACTTCAACAACATGTTTCAGCTCTAACCAAGATTTTACTTTAAGTAATCCAAATATAATCTACAAGCATAAATCTATATATTAAACACACATTAACCAATATTAAATTACATATTAAATGCATTAAGTTATTTGATCCAAATTCTAAACTCTAGATTAAATCCAGAAAGCAGAAATCTCAATAAAGTAGTCTCAACCAACACAAACCCTTTAATTCCAAGAAAGGCAGGATTTCAAGTATCTCATTACCCATATAAAGACATGGGGTTTACAGTCTGGACTCAATCCAAAGCTGTCCCCAGTTAATCCTCCCCTCTCTGGGGAACCAAAGACAGCTGGAGAGGATGCTGACCGTATCAATATCCATGCATGCTGCTGTCACGAATGCAGGCCAGCACAGTTGGACAAACCCACAAAGTATATGTAATTCAGTATGGAATTCTCTCACAGGAGCTTGCCTGTTCCATTGTGCCATCAGAGAAAATGTGAAGTACTACTGTGAAAGCAGCAAGAAAGCCTACAACCGTGGCTGGTCTTTAGAATACTGCCAGGGCTGCCTATAATGATAGCATTAAAATAGACCACCCAGCAGTCATTCACATGTGAAAGCTACAACAGATGCTCTTTAATTCTTTATCTGAATGAACCTCAGTCATTTAGTTTCCACAGTTCTTTTTAGTATTTCTTATAGCGAGCCAAACTCATGCAAAGAGGCTTCTTTTGGAGGCTGGAAATAACATCTTAGTTTGCATTTGTCCCTTCTTTGTCCATTATCTTTTAAAATTCTACTAAGAATTAAAATCAAGCCTCTATTTCATGACTGTCTATCCCTGAAAACACATACAAGATATCAGAATTTATTAGATATAAAACCATTGCCTATGGAGAAAGAGATTAAACTAATTTCAGGGATTGATATACCCTACCAGCCAGCTCTGTTCTTTCAAACATGCGAGCACAGCGATCACAGGTACAGCATTACCACTGTTCTGGTATGCACCATGTGTGGCAGAGGCACATCCAGAGATTAGCACATATAAATCACTCGCCCAGGAAGAAAAAAGTCTACACAACTGCCAACTAAGACAACTAATATGAAATGCATGTTTTTACAAGGGCTATTCAAAGAAATAGCATTTGTGGGAAGAATGAGTCATAGGAGGGCAGACTTCATATACTACAGTTACTCAAAGTTAGAAGACAAAGGGAGTTAAAACTTGGACCATTTTTTTTCTAAAATAACCAAGAAACATTACCAAAACCAGCTGTGGCACTGTAATGATTTTAAATAGCTTTGTTATGCCTTCGTATTCTCTTCCAGTGGTAGATTTCTCTTTTTCTTTCTAACTTGCATTTCGGGTTTGCTGTTGTTGGCACACTGTCTCAGCAGACACTAGATAAATAAACTTTTCAACAACATAAACACTTTTAAAACTGTATCTCTTAACCCCTATTCCCTGGAGAGGTTGGAAAGTAATTACTTAATTCTTTACAGGTTTCCTTGTGCATCCCTTCTCTATTTCTGTGACTTTTCTTTCTACTTTAGTTATAACAAAATAAATAAGCATCTTAGTACTTATCTCCACCTAAATCACAGATTGTATCTTTTCCTTAACTATGGATTTCTCGTGTAACCCACAAAATTGCACAGTGCTTGGCACACCAAGCAGCGTTCATCCATGTCACACGTTTTTGGACCTCACTCTGCTGTCAAGTTTCCCCTGGCTCCCCCCACATTGATAAAGAGATTAAACGACCCTCAGTCAGGTAAAGTCAAATTAATCAGTAGGCAGGTGCCATGACTATCTATCTCTTCACATGCAGATGTGGGACGTGCTGGTGGACTTGGCAGTGCCAGATTGACAGTTGGACTCCATGATCTTAAAGGTCTTTTCCAACTTGATTCTATAATTTCACACTTAACTTGCAGGGGATGAAATTCATTGTCAGGTAGGTTTGATTCAGTGCTATAAAATGACAAAAAATTATTCATGTATAGTAAGTACTCACATAGAGCCCATATTTTAGGATGACAAAGTACGAATGTGCTTGCACATATAGAATATTACTTCAAATGATTTCTATAATCTAGTTCTATTATACCTACTTTTGTGTTTTACTTGGAAAAGAGTCAGTTCACTTCTTGTCTTTATTTGCTATGGAAGAGTCACATGCCATTAAATAACCATTTTGCATCATTTTACACTTCCATAACAGGGCAGGATTTACATGTGTGCCTTCATGCACAGAGATTGCAGCATAACCGCAGCGTGCAGCCTTGGGGTCCCCTGAACTCACAGAAGGACTGAAACACACATTGGTACATGGTGCTTCAACATCTGTACTGGGGAGGATTCTGAACAGGACTTTGGTAAGTTAAGGACTATTTTTAATACATGTATTTTATAGCAATTACCTGAGTCTGATTTGGTTTTCTTTTCAGGCATTACAGAATCATGGCTTTATTTCTTTTACCTTACAAGAACCTCTGAGATTCCCCCACTTCTTGAACTTTAACTGGGCACATACACATATGCTGCTGGAACAGACCCATGTAGTCCCCTTCTCCCTGTGATCTGAGAAGTGGTTTCTCCAGTCCTACGTTTTAGAGTTATAACAATAATTATTCCTTCCAAATCTCTGGAACCTGTTATACTTGCTTATTTTGGTTGCTGTACTTGTTTAAAAGCAGACACTGGGCTCTGTGAGGATAAAGACAGGCAACTTGCAGAATCACAGAATGACTGGGCTAGAAAGGACCTCTCGAGGGCATTTTGTCCAACCCCCTGCTCCAGCAGGGCCACCTGGAGCACACTGGATTATGCCCAGACAACTTTTGAGTGTCTCTGAGGATAGAGAGTTCACAGCTCCTCTGGGCAACCTGTTCATCTAATCTAATGTCTCCTATAGGTAACCATTTTCTACCAAAAACCAATGACCCCATGAGACATTTGAATTATTCACATTCTTGCCAACAAGGTCCAAGGACTTGCATTTGGCCTTCCTGCCTTCAGTGACAAAGTGCTAATGACTTGAGAAAGGTAAAGACAAAACCAGTAAGATTTGCTTCATATATATTCTTACTCATGTTTTAGCTGGGATTTTCACTTCATACTAAGGCTTACAACTCAATCTAACTTTTAAGAGTATGTTTTTAGATATCAAGGACCTCTTCTCAATGCCATTAATATTTATCAGTAAAACTGCATTATTTTAAGGTTGCTGTATAACAATTAAAAGGCTTTAGAAATCACCAGCACCCCCTCAGAACGGCAAAAGTTTTCCTGTATTTGAAAATAATCAACTCAGTAACTCACAAGCTGCTCTTGCTTCATGAAGTATCACATGGGAAATTCAGGCCCAGTGTCCCAGACTCAATACCTAGCAAATGCAACAACTCCTCACTCATTTGAAGCATGGTATTTAATGAATATCTAGAGTGGGGTTTTTAAAGGTTGAAAGCCCAAGAAAATAGAAATTCATTCTAAAGCATTTTTTTTTCCCTAAATACCAAAACATTATGTTCTCCAAACTTAAGAATTGTTTTTCTATGGGCAACATTTTTATTGTATGCATAATGCTATAGACTATTTTGATGTCTCTTATCAGGTCAGACATCTTTCATCTACAAGCAGATGACTTTCCATCAGTTTGCCCTTAAATCAACTAAGGGATGTCATTGCTAAGGAAAAATTATCACTGAAATGATAAGATAACCAACCCTTATCTTCTCAGAAACAAATAGGCTCATCTTGGAATCAAATCTGGGTTTTAACTATGGAATTGGTCATTAATTTTTATCACTCCCAAGCTATCAGGTGGTCTTTCCAAGACTCCAGCCAAATCCATAAAAACAAGAATGTTACACAGCAGATTTCAGCTAGAAGCCAAGTTATGAAGTGTTCAAGAAAAAGATGTTGTAAAAAGGGAACTTCAGGAGAACCTGAGCTCAAGTAAAGCAAAGGAAATACCAGCACTTTATAGAGATGTTCACTGAAGTGGAAATGCCAAGGAAATAGTCAGAATCAAACAGAAAGAAAACTCAGGGCAGTAAGAGCTAGGTTGGTGCTAATTTTAAAGGCTTCAAAGTTGCCTGGTTTATGAACCTCTGCAAAATTAGTATCAACTTTAGACAACAATATTTGCATTACAGTAGCAATAAGGATGTAAATCTTTAAACAACCATGCTGGTGAAATTATTACATATGTCATAAAAAAAGAAACCCTAAGACATTGTGAAAATATAAGTTGAGAAGTAGTTTACCAAGGGTTCTTCATGAAAGATTTCCACACAGGATAGGGGTAAGTCCTAACATTGATGTTTCATTATTAAAATTTGCAATGCTTACTTGCCCCTGATTTTGACTGTGAATTAGCAATCTCTGGCATTAAAGAGAAGATGTGGTAAATCTGCATGATTTTTGGACAACTCTTTGCATTGTAATCAACTTCATTTTTTACCACTTCTTAGTTCTACCTATATTTACAGGAAAACCAGTCATTTACGAAATTGGACAAAAAAGTTACTACTGTTTGTACAGAAAGTCTTATAGCCAAAATGACATGCTGGCAATAACAACACGCCAGTGTGCTTGGTATATGTGCTAACTGACAGCACAAGCTTTCTCGCACAATTCTAACATGAATGCCTTCAGAGAAGTTTGAGAGGCACTTCCAGAGGAAATACTGATTGCCAGAAGAATGCAAACACTGTTAACAGTTGCATACTCTTGAAGACAACTTTTAAGGGTCTACAGAATGAAGAGAGTACGTTAACAACTGGGGGGGGGTGGCAGATGGAATGTCTTCATACATAGTACAGTAACTCAATTAACAGTCAAACATTCAGCAGTTTAGTGAATGCAGAGACACAATTGCCTCAAGAAATTCATAGCACCTTTGGGTAAGGCTGCAGCAGTATGTGTTTATTGAAATCTGCATCTGGTAGTAATTTGTCCAGCAGCAAACTTGGTTTCTTTTTTTACTTGAATGATCTACATGGGCCCATATACTCTGCAACTGTTCACTTGCACCAAGATGCACATTGTATAATTTATGTTCTTAATTATAAAACAAAGTTTATTGGCATGTTTGGCTGTGTTGTGTAATGTCTAATTCTTCACATGAGAATAACAGAATGTATATTGAACAGTCTATTCATTCTTCATTGAAACAAAATAGATTGGAATGGGAGAGATTTAATCCTTAAATTATTTTCTTCTCCGTTCTCTACTGGAGATTTTTCCTTTAGAGAAAAAGGAGTCAACATAGTTTGAAAATCTTTCTAGAAGAGAATTGCTTCTCTCCCCCCAAAAAAAGAAAAAAGAGAGAATGCAGGTTATACTCCTAATTTGCCAGATATTGTTTTAGTAATGATACACCTCATTTGAAACTGGGGCCTAGCCCAAATGACAGTCAGCAGGGGTTCTTATTAGCCAGGTAACAAGTATCTCTCAAACAAATGGTTAGTGCTGTAAAGTAGTAGTCCTCTTCTAGACATAGAGAAGTGCAAATAGAGCACAAGGAGAAAACAGACCACAAGCCCCCCAAAACTGAGATCCAATTACAAAGAAAGATTTTAGGATCTCAGTGCGTTAACTCCCCACGAATTTCAAGGTGTGAAACTCCTAGAAAACCAGGCCACAATTCACAGGAAATTCAATGTTCATGATTTCACTGTTTTGAAGGGATACACCATTTCAGTAATTCTGTTTCAGTTTTTAGGCATGGTCATTCAGCATTTACCTTAGAACTCTGGATAATCGTTACGAAAAAGGAAGAAAAGCACTTTGCAAAATACCTCCATGTGCAACTTAGCTGATTTTTTTAACTCCTTTGATCACCTTTCTTCAGATTATACAGGATTACATTTTGTGCCTGATTTGTAGATTAGTAGAATGTTTTGGCTGATGGAGCAGGTGAAACAGAAACATGGAGAATTACACCAAGACATAATGCAAGCAATTGCTAAATGTCTTAGAGGCATGATAAGTTTCTAAAGACATCAACAAATCCATGCTTCAGATCCTACAGCTTCAGTATAGCAGTTCACTTAAAAATTCTGGGTGCTGTGCTCATCATTAAAATATTCTAAAATCTTGAAGTACAACTTAATATCATTTACTATCATGGCACAAATCAAAGCATTACTTTCACCTCGTTTAGATACTGATCTCATGAGAGCAATTAGAATAAAAAGGAAAACTAGTGCAGCTTTGCAGCTGTACTTAAGGTACTGGTATTGTTAAAACAGGAGACATGAGAAAGCACGGATACTATGAGCCCTCTTGGTAGAGAATGTCTGCTATTGAACAGTACTAACCTCCACTGACCAGTACTGTTTGCAAAGAGGACAAACACTCCTGAATTATTACCTACACAAGCCAGTACTCAGAAGCTGCACAGGCGTTATGAAGAACACAGACTAAATATTAATGCTACAGCAGTTTCATAGCACCTGGAAAGGTGTTAAGAGTCCTAAGACTGATTTTCTTACAGCTATTTGTTGCACAGCATTTTCCCCTCACATAAAACCTGATTTATTTATTCATAGCAGGACTTCCCATTTTACAGCTATGCAAGATTTACTGTGCAATTTTATATAGAGATAGATTTAAACTCTATCAATGTTTTGGCACTATGACAGCAATTCACAGTTTAATACATGAAAAAAAAATTACCATCTGTTGCTCACCCCACTGCCATCATTCCACTTCTTGCAGGAGTTTTAGGCTAAAATTTTCCAATATATTTGAAATTTCAAATAAAAAACCACAGCTTGATATCAAAGCAGCTTAAATAAAAAAATATATATTTACGCTGAATAGTCATTATTTTCTCTGTCCCAAGTATTCTTACATTTGAATTTGCAGAGTTTCATTTCATTTTACTAATAACCACATAAGCTTAATGTATCTATCAACTTATGCAGCTCATCAGAAGTACCTTTTAGAGCCAGCATTTCCAAGTCAAAACTTGCAAGTAAAAGTCATTTATAAAGTTGTTCCCTACTTTGGAGACAAGCTCACACAGGATGTTGTGACAACATAGATTTAATCATTTGAAGTGATACGGGTAGTGTTTCTATCGCTGTCCCCACTTTTCAAATCTCTCTTTGAAGTTCAAACATTGATGAGGGTTGACTGATGCAAATATGTTTAGAACTACAACAGGCTACGCTCTGGTCTTACAGGACTCTCAGCTCAGAAGACTGGCAGGCCCTCATCCTTGAGACCTTCCTTGAAGCATTCCTGTACACAAAGAAATCTTTCCATTCTGTACAACCCTGCCATTAACTGTCCTTTTTCCTTCTTTCCCTTGGCTTCAACCAGAATGACTGCACAAGGCCCCTCCTGTCCTAAAGGGACAAATACATATTTATTCAAACCCAGCATGAAACATGGGTATTTGAGCACACAAGCTGATGATGTAAGTCCTGGGAACAGCACTGAGCATTATTAGTAATAATAAGTGAAGTCATCAGTAAAGTTATCAGGGGAAAGACAAGGAGATCATGTTATGGTACAAAATATGAGGGTGCTGAGGCGCTGGCACAGGGTGCCCAGAGAAGCTGTGGCTGCCCCATCCCCGGCAGTGTTCAAGGCCAGGTTGGACACAGGGGCTTGGAGCAACCTGCTCTAGTGGAAGGTGTCCCTGCCCGTGGCAGGGGGTTGGAACTGGATGAGCTTTAAGGTCCTTTCCAACCCAAACCAGTCTGGGATTCTATGATTCCATGAAAATAGAGGAAACACTTCACAGATATTTCTACATGCTTCACAGAGCAGCATAAGGTATCAGCAAAAAGACCACTCCTAGGTGTGTTCAAAGGCTATAAAACTCAGTTTGAACTGTTTTGTGTTGATGTAACAATTACCTCTCCTTGGCAAAATTTCAAGAGCAGAAATACCACAGATTCAGCAAAGCATTGCATGAAGGGCTGACTTACTCAATCTATTTTAGGCATGTAACAGCAAAGCATAATAACCAAAATGCATTAGAAATTTACATACATTTAAAAATCTACCATAACAGGGACTCGTTTCTCATCTGGACTATGTTCAACAGTAATTCATTTGCAGAAAAAAATTACCATTATTTGAGGATCTGGGAAATATTGTTTGATGAATGAAGGAAAATGATGACACTAATGGATATCATGAGAAAACTCAAAAAGAAAGAAACAACCCAGCTCCTGAAAGAAACCAGATTAATCTCTTAAGCTCTTCGGAAAGAGATTCCAGGGCAGGCCTGAATCTGTCAAAGTGAATTTCTCCTGAAATGCACCAGATTAAGAACACGAAGGAAAACAAAAAAGCTCAAAGACACAGCAAAGTCTCAAATACTAATTCGGGTCTACCCATAGTAGCGGGTTTTGTAGGAGATTTTTGTAACACCAAGCATATTTCAATCCTGCATCCTGCTTGGCACACTAACAGAAACAAATGCTGGAGATACAGAACTGACTGTTTAACATTATTGAAGTTGGGATTTTCTGTTTTGTTTGCGGGTTGTTTGGGCTGTTTTGTATCTTATTGTTTCAGCATCAAATACACTGCATAAGATCATGCAGAATCAGAAATAAGCAGGATATTTTTAATAGTAAAGCACATTGGAAATCCTGAATTTTCTTCCCAATTCAGATAAGCACAAAGTGCACTTTTAATACCAGTGCCTATTGTACAACTAAGCTCTGTTCCCCAAGAAATGGCCGTACAAATGGTCAGGCACAAACTTCAAGAGCAGAATCAGAATAAAAAAGGGTTTTCTATATTTCTATATTCAAAGAGCTCAAACGATTTTAGTGGCATGCTTTAGGGTTTGGTTTGGTGTTGTTTTCAAAATGCATCCTACCCTTCCAAGGGATAAGAATTCTAATCTGCATTGCTTGGGACCCAGTACACCAGCACAGCAAGGGGATTCTGCAAATACCAAGCAGGGTTCATTCACCGACCACAAGAACTTGTCATAAACTAGAGATACTTTGTAAGAAATAAAAAGACCTTTAAGTATAAAATTACTAAAGTGAAATAACATAGACATCATGACCTGCTGACCTTTATAATCCCATTCAGACTCCACAATCACATCTATCTGACCTTTATAATCACATTCAGAAACATGAACTCTGGTCTGGATTTGATTATTTTCCAAAATTCTTCATGATCCTCTTAGGTTGCAAAAGTTCTGCCACTTCTTGTGTTTTAATCAGCCACAAAACATGCATTTATGCATTTTATGGTTTTCTTTCATCCCAATAAAGCGTAAAATATAGTAAAGCTTCCTAAAGCATCCAAGTAATTTAGGAATAAGTAAGAAAGTATATTTATACTTGGGTCTTATTAAGAACAGAGAGAAATTATGTTTATTTGTGAAAATGTCTTGCATAGAAATCCAATTACACACACTCCAGCAAACTCATGCAAAAATCTCTCGTGTTATTATTGCTCTTTCTATCAATACCTGTCAATAGATGCTTCACACCCAGTGATTCCAAGAGCACTTACATATGTTCAAGTAAGGATAAGCCCAGTTACTTTGCTTATCTGGGCCTGGAAGAACAGTGCCAGCTGTTTCTGAAGAAAAAGGGTGACCATAAAATGAGTATCCCTAAAGAAGTGAGGTTCTTAGAAAATCTTATAAATGGGAATGTTTCTTCCACTAACTATGGAATCATCTTGACTATGGGCTTTACTAATGTGTCAGCTTTCACTTTCAGAAGTGTGCCTCATCAGTACAAACCAATCTTTAACACAGAGTAGTAGTCGAGTGTGTATCAGGAAATCTATGATTTTAGACTAGGTTAAATACAAAGAGCTCTCCAAACCAGCAAAACCCAACACACTTTGCAGGGTCAAGTCTGGCATATGTGGCAAGCAAAACAGCTGGTTTTAGAGATGCACTGTGATATGCACCCATTTTTGGGCAGCCCAGCCAAGTTTTGAACTGGAAGTCATGCAGTTAATTGTTGTTCTGCCCCCAAATCAGAAACTGCCTGCAGTTTCTGACTAATAATTCATGAGATGCATAGGCTTTCTCCATTTTAAGCCCAGCTACTAAACTCGACTTCACATTGAACAAGCATCACAGAATCATAGAATTATTTGGGTTGGAAAAGACTCTTAAAATCATCAAGTCCAACTGTTAACCCAGAACTGCCAAGTCCACGACTAAACCATGTTCTGAAGTGCCACGTCTACAAACATCAGAACTTTTTAGTTTCTTGTGGAATGCTTGTTTTACCAGCACTAGTGTATACAACCATAAAGTGAAAAAGTTTTAGTTAGGAATAAGGAGACAAAGCTATCTGGAAAACAAGAGTGCAGCTTTTACGTGAGATTGGGCAGATCCCAAAGTGAACTGTATCCAGTGGAAACAAGGTCTAAGTGCTGACCTGGGAGTTTCCCACAGCTCCTATTGGCCTTCACAGCCATGCATGCCATCAGAGCCTCTTGCTGAAGCTCAACATAAGTATCTAACTGGTATTAAAAAAAACCAAAAATAGAACCTAAATTAAAGACAGATGGGGAAAAAGCAGATGCCTGAAATTTACTGTCATTTCAAGACAGAATAGAAACACTTGTTAATTTTATTATTTACTGAGTAAACTGTCATGCTAAGCACGTCATGTAGAACATTTGCAATTTCCTGATGCATCTCATGTTAAAAAAATAGGTGCTCTATTGACTAAAGCCCTGTAATTGGAATGAAATTTAAACCACAAACTAAACCAGTGTTATGACTCCTACTCTGGTTGCACACTGAATTATGATTATATTCTTATCAGTCATTTTAAAAAGCCGAGGTCAAGGATGTCAAGATGGCATTAACACTTAGGTCAACAGCTCAGCACTGAAACAGGAAATTGAACAATGCAAGCAAAAACGATATTCAGTAAGTGAAAAGTCTTCCATATTTTACTGCAAATTGTATTGCTTTGATCCGGGCAAGCAGAAAGCATGCAGGGAGGCAAGGTTTTCATGGAAGCTTCAGGCCATCCAAACCCATTCTATTTAACGTAGTCAGCTGCTCCTACAGAACATGCATGACTTACCCAGAATCTTTTTTAAGCAACTCAGAAGCTATTTTATAAAATTAGTTTAGTATTTAGCTGATTAAAGCCTTTCTGTACACACATCATGAAAGCAGCTACGTATTTGTTAGGTGCATTAAAAACCCAAGAAGGTTAAGTGTGTGATTTAACTTAACATGCAATATGCTGAAGCATAAGACCACTATGACAAAACCTCCTGCTCTTCTGATCACAACAAAACATTCTAAGCAAAGCATACTATTAAACACTTCCAATGAATCAACATTTTAGGAGTGATCCCTTTAAAAAAAGAAGATTGAGTAGCTTCAGATCAGTTTTCCCCATCAGATACCTAGTATCACTTATTTCATATAAAGAGAATTGCAATACAATTATGATGTTGCTGTAGCAAATTTAAGGTTGGGTGACATGTAACTTTACAAGCTCATTTTCTTTACAGTGGAGCAACAGCACTGGTCAAATTTTACTAGATAGGAGGAAAGGAAAATCTTCAGTTATTAGGAGCCATTAGGAGTCAAACCCAACAATCATCCACAAAATGTTTTTGAAGAGTCTGAGTGCAGAAAGGCAAGTAACTTCTCAACAGAATGATCAAACGTTCTAGCTACCAGAATGGGCCATACCTGTTTTACAAAACCTCTCTCACTCCTTTTGTTGCAGTTTTTAGAACGTCAGGTATCAAGAATATCCTAAACCAACCTCAAGAGCACTGACCTTCATAAATCTAATGTCTCCGTTTTAGAGAATATATTCTGCCAGCAGCAGTTCAAAAGTAGCCAGGAATCTGAAAAACCATTTCACAGTTTTAAAACTCAGCAATATAAATGACACAAACTGCCCTGCATGAGAAAAATGAGCTCAAAAGACAAGAACAATTCAGCAGAAAATATACTAAAAGCACTCTCTTATGCACCTCAAAGTTTTAAAAACTGCCCCAGATTAGGTGGAGTGGAGGACAACAAAACCACCTCTTTCAGAGTCGGCAGTGGCACAGCCTAACAGAAGGGTAGGTCTTTTAATCCAAAGAAAGCAAGCACGCTCCAGGATCTGCAAATACTCTCTGCCTGTTAGACCTCACTGTTCATAAAGAAAAGCTTTATCAAGACTACTGAAATAGTTAACCCTGATAAAACAGATGAGTTTTACAGCAATGCTACATGGAAGCAACCAAGGAAAGTCCCTGGTTCTGCGGTAGCTGGGCTAATACTCACACCAGACTACTGTAAAGGGCATCCAAAACGTTATAAACACCTGTATACATTCTGAAGCTGCAGAAGAAACTTACTAACCAATCTTTGCAAAATTATACATTACTAACTAGGGTAAATGTAACTGGGTTTAGTGCTGTTATTACTGGCCTAGACACTTCTTACAGCCAAGCAAGTATGGCAATCGAACTACAATCACTCTTACTATTAGTGAGTAGCACCTGTTAAAGGCTATTTGTTTTCCTTTCTTGCATCTCTCTTATATATATATTTATTTTTTTCTAGGTATCACCAGGCTGTTTTAAGAATGCATCAGGTATTTCACAGTTTAAGTCTCCAGCATCTGCTCCAATTATTTTATACGGTTAAAACATGAAACAGAGAGCCAAGTCATCATTAGCCCCCACAAACCTTGGTAAGCAACACTGCTGAGCCATTTCCAGCTGAAAAAACAGCTACACCATTTGCACAGGCTACAGTAACTGAATAATCACTTCTCAAAGCCAACTTCAGAAACATCCACATGATATGACTCCACCAAAATTCAATTACAGATGTAGAACAGCACAGACATTTGCAGACGGAGGAAGGATTACACAACACTACTCAAATACAATAGTAAGACACATACCTCTTTCATTTTTTATGGGACAAACTCAGTATCACAACTCTTTATAGACACGTTATCACCCATGAGAGCAAAACATACCCCAATTTCATTCCACATTACAACTTCTGTCAGTAGAGAAATAAACAGCATTGCTTTCCCCATATTATAATCCATCAAGCAGTATAAAAATCACATTTCAGATTGAACTAAAATGATAACTGATTTCCTTACACCACATAACATAGGCTCACTTGGTTTATTTAAAAGCAATTCTTGATAACTCAGATATAAAAAGTTAAAGTAATTGAAGAGAATGTCAAACCTACCTAGGAACCTGTGTAAAGACTGTGGCTACCTACAATCAGTACCTGTATACAGCCCTTGAAATGCTTGCACAAACTGCAGTTTACACTGCCACAGGAACAGCCTAACAGACAGGAGCTTTCCTGATACCCATTCAGAACTGTCAAGCAACAACTGCTACTTAAAATATTTCTGTATTTCACAAAATGGGACAGCAATAAAATGAATAATAATAATAACAGTGCTGCACATTTCTAACTGGCTGTCAACTTGCATCACATCATCTGTTCTTACAAAAAGAATGATCTCTCACATCCAACAATATTTCTTATTCTATAACATTAAAAGGACACATCTTATCTTACTGGATGGATTATCCACGTGGCTTGTGTAAATCATCCTGTAAATCAAGCACCACTGCTGATGCTATCAGTGATTCATTTAATCACATGGTTATTGCTGAACCCAGGACGGTTATACAGCTGAGCATAAAACCAAGCACGTTTTACTGCCATCTCTTTATTCTTAAGATCCAAATTGCATTTTCTTACCTCAGCAGCCTGTGTCTCCTGGTGTAATAAAGTCAGACCTGTCAAGTCTTCTAAGAAGGAATGTGAAGAATTAAAAACTTTAGCTAGGAAATTAAACCCTTCTCGTTCATACTGGTCAAGGACCTGTCAAATAAACAAGCAGAAAAGGGTTTTAATGTCCTGAATGTGATTCATCATCATCATATTTTGCTGACAAAATAAAAGTACAATCTTTCTGAACACTCAGAAAATGACTTTATATTGTAAACAGGTAAAAATTACGGAAGAAAGAACCACCACTTCTCCCAACTCAATTTCTAAGGTGGGGAAAGGAGGAGGTAAGAGGGAAGAGAAGTGAAGTTTAAGATTTCCTGGTTTAAACATATCTTTAAGCTTGTAACAAGACAGACAATATGGCAAGTAGAAAAACTTAGCTGCGAAGTCATGAAAGGAGCATTTGAGCTACACAAAACACAGTAAAAGATTGTTCCAATGCATCAGTTAAGGGAAAGAACCATGCTGGGACAGATGAAAAGTTCTCCGAGTAAGTGTCCAAGTCCAACATCCTCCCAATCTCCAGAGATTCATGGTTCTGAGACCACTGCATCTTAAAGGCCTTTTTATTTTCCTACTCTGATTTTCCCAGTTTATCTTCTACTGTGAGAATCTTATACACTAGTATAAGAATTGCGAGGAAGGTTTTAAGTTATGCTCCTCTCAAACCCCTGACCACGACGAATTTTATTTCATGTAGACAGAGCTTAAACGGCTATTTCACAGGCTGATTTCATACAATCACAGAATGGTTTGGGTTGGAAAGGAGCTTAAGCTCATCCAGTTCCAACCCCTGCCATGGGCAGGGACGCCTCACACTAGACCCTGTCACCGAAGACTCTGTCCAACCTGGCCTTGAACACTGCCAGGGATGGAGCATTCACAACTTCCTTGGGCAACCCATTCCAGTGCCTCACCAGCCTCACTTCTTCCTTATATCCAACCTGAACTTCCCCTGTGTAAGTTTGTACCCATTGCCCATTTCGATCAAACATTACCATTAGATTTCAATCAAGTATGATGGAGATTGAGGAAAGAGAAGATAAATGTCAAAGATGTACATGATTCTACAAGCTTCATGAAAGCAGGTAGCAAGAAAACGGAAGGAACGTATGATCGAGCAATGCACTCGGTATCAACTGTTCTCCTCTTTCTGCTCTGAGTTCTACCCCTGGCCATTTATACCCTGCTCTATCACCAGGCTCACTTATTTTGCAATACACAGGGTTTTGTGGATTTGTCCAGTGACCCATAATCAGAAATTAAAAAAAAAAAGAAAGGAAAGCAAAAAAAAGATATTTAAAAAACGCATAGGAACATTTCCTTGGGTTTTTCTTCCCAAGATAAACACACAAAGACAAACTCATCTGACTGTTCACAATGCAATGTAGAGAACTGGACAACTTCAGCATTCCATTTGAGATGAGTCCTCCGTTCCATTATGTAGTGAAATTGCACTGTGGATGCACACACACATTTAATGACTATACTGTTTCAGAACTCTAACAAAGCAACCAGATGTGCAGAAGTCCCTCGCATCTGGCTCGCTGTGAAACACTGCATTCAGACATCAACTGACAAACTTGGATGGCGTTCACAGCCCTGCCTGTACATAATCCTCAAAGCTATCGGCATTAGCAAATGTGTTGCTATTACTTTCATTTGTTGGAACCACAATACAGAGCTTTGAGACATCTCTGGAGTGATGCAGGCCACATTGTAGTTCACACTATATTGAAACTGTAGCCTTATTCTAAAGCATTACAGCATATCAAAGAAATGCAGGGACAAGAAGATACTCTGGTCTCTTCCCAGAAGTAAAAAATATGGGATATGCAAATGTTATGAAGAGAGCAGGGAACAGAGTACAATCTTACTACATATGAGAAGTCTGTCAAATAGCCTTCAAATCTGGTTGATTTTGTTGCTCAACTATGCCTTGATCTTCATTTCCAAAGAGCTGGGACTCAAGCCTGAAGTGAAAATTCCCAAGTATTGCTTCCTCAGCAAGTACATTACTTCAGTGTGCCAGAGTGCTCTGTGTAAACTGCCTTGGTCTATTCCGGAGATGTGCTTAACCTTATTCCCTGCCCCAGCCAAATGAATCCTTACATGCTCACACAAAGCAGACTGCAGCACCACACTGACATCCACAATGTCCAGCATCAGTTGCGGATGAATCATCTGGAAGAATTGTTATTAAATCCAAGCACCCTTTCTATTGTGATCATCATGGAAGAGACTAGGAAGTCTACCATTAGGTGTCTTAATACAGAAGATTCGTCTTGTATTAGCACCTGTAGAAGCCTGAAAAACCTTATCTGACTATAAACTTGCTGATTATAGTTACTTTTCAAAATGGGAACAGCCTGCTGAAGAGAAGACCCCGCTGACTAGCTTTACAACAGAAATTCCAGCCACATGGCCCGGAGAACAACGTACCAGGGAGCCAAAGCATGACCTGGCACCATCACTCAGTTTGCTGCCAGAGCAGTGGTGGTACCCTTAAAGGAGGATACACTATCATGAAATCCTTTTAATACAGGCAGCAACTGAAGGAGCATTTTGTCACCCTCAGGGACTTTATTTCCCAATGCAATGATTAAAACTTTACAATGATAATTACAATGATACTTTACAAGGGATAAACACCATTGACTTGCTCACCTAGAACTTTTACTACACAAATCCAGTAATGGCCGTCCTCTGATAAATGTAACATGGTATGTATTTGTTCAGTAGCCACTGACCATATCTCACAAAGGAAAAAGAATGCAGCAAAATAAAACTCCTCTCAAATTCCTATGCCAGGGGACCACACAGGAATACTCTGCAGGTCATCAGGAATAAAGCCAGTCTAGACATCAAACTGGCACAAAACATTGCTAAAGAATGTTTCCAGATTTAGTAATTGCCCAAGCGTTGCTGTGTGGAAAGGAAATTTTCTCCTATTTAATCATGCCCAGCAAAATGTAAAGGCCCATGGTTGGCAGGAGTTTGCTTTTCCAGTTCTTAGTTCTCTTTGCTGCGAACACCATACCTGGTACCAAGGAGATCATCCTGAACAGCAGCTTTACAGGAGAAAACTGCTTGAGAGATGTTATAACTTCTATTATTATTGATCTCCAATTAGCTACTATCTGACCTCAGGTGTAACAAAAAACCATCACAAACTTTTTCTGGGAATAACTGTGTCACTGAGCAGCATTCAGCAACATGGCACTGTGCAGCAGTTGATCTTCTCAAGCATTAAAAACCACACAGCAGCAACAGAAAGAACCAGGAGGACATAATTCTCCTGCCTAGCAAGGTGAGCTGGAGCAACACACATCGATGAAGGAACTCTTACCTTCTTCTCAGTTGTGGGTCACTTTTCAGAGCTTAGCAGGGGAATTTGAAAGTAACATGCCTTCTGTATTTCACGTCTGTGACAAACACCGCCAGGAGAACCCACATTTTAACGCACTCTCTTTCCTGACACATGTAAATCTCCCCTCAGGTTGACGCTATAAGCTCAGTTCCAGTCTCCATTTTACAGAGCCAGAGCTACAAGTGATTTTTTACATGATGGCATTTTAATGGAATAAATGAATCTGTGGATGCGCATTATCACAACAGGGACAAATTAATGTATTGCTAAAGCTCTTTGTGTAAATGATACACAGTAACCCATTTTATTAGCAATCTTTTTATTCTTGTCTGTTTACTGAAGGAAAATGAAACAAATCTCATGGTAGGAGGAAAAAAATAGAGGCTTAGAGTAAAAGAACTTGTTTTGAAACAAGAAACAGATGTGCAGCCTTGGTGTTATATTCTTTTTAATAGCATTCTGCACAAAGAAGTCTCAATTGCCGGGTAGAAAGACATTCAGAAAGAGACTCTGGCTCCAG
Source organism: Strigops habroptila (assembly GCF_004027225.2). Lineage (NCBI taxonomy): Eukaryota > Metazoa > Chordata > Aves > Psittaciformes > Psittacidae > Strigops > Strigops habroptila. The sequence continues at coordinate 19,131,587 of NC_046360.1, forward strand.
GATTGCTTTATAGCATAAAAGTTAATTTCTGGTTAAGTCAAAATACAAACCCCAAACTCCTAATCCCAAGAACCTGGGCATGGATGTGGAACTGGCTCACATTTTATGCCTCATTTCTGTCACAGAGTTTTTAATCTTTTCCCAGTACTTCCATTTGGGATAGCTTTTTTGTTTTCTAAGCAGTCAGCATTTGCAGAGCTCCAAACAGTGGTGTTTACTTTCCAGGAAAAATAAGAAATTACTGCTACCAGATTTATTGATTACACTAAAGAAGACATATGGGTATAGATATATATATCTGCCTCCAGAACAATGCGGCTGCTGTGCTGTATGCTCTTCCTGGCTTTAAACACTTTCCACTCCAAAAAGACAGCTCACTTCCCCTCCCCACCCCAGCTTCCCCCTAAGGGGACAGACACTTCACTAAACGTTGCGGAGCCAGAAACCCCACAAAATTGAATATTCTATGTAGGAATTTCACATGTAGGTATACTATTGCACACTGCTAACTATCCAGTTATCACAGGCATTGCAGAATGAACAGACTAGTGTGAGCATTGTTGGAAAGAGCATGTGTGAGCATGTTGGAAAGAGCCATTTCAGTTTCAAGAGCTGCTTGGAAAAAAAGGAAGACATGTAAAAGTCTTGTCGGTTCAACTCTTCAAAGCTCAATATATCTGCTATTAAAACAGGAAGTTTAGTGAAAGACTACAATGCTGTGAAGAATCCTCCAAAGTGAGAAAAGAAATATGATGAGGCACGTGAGCCATTGGGATCTTGGGTGTAGGCAGTTGCACAGGCAGCACTGCTCGTGTTCACAGTTTTATCAAGAGACCCATAATTCTGGTTTCCTTAGAAGATCCTCAGCTCCTAGACTCCTGCCTTTTCGTTAATTTCTTGATTTTATGACCATTTGGTCCTAAAAAGTTATAAAGAAAAGCCTCATAAGGTGATCCTGTAATACATTTATGCAAAACAATGCAACGAAACTGAACTTTTCTGATCACGTGATGATTTCTCAGGGACTCAGTTCATGACATTGGAATGGAGAAGTCTGACAATGCTACATGAACACAAAGATGATTTTTAAGACACTTCACCTTTTGACAATACTCCAATTTATCATCTAAAATGCGCGTACGAATGGTCATTCAGAATCGCGCATTCAGACACAATGAAGAACAAGATGATAAAGCAAAGGTGGGAGGCAGGCTGTAGTGCAGGTGCATGCTGAAGAAGGCTGTTCTGAAAACACTGCCAGGTTACAAAGCACAAGGCAAGAATGGCATCATTTTTGGCTCATGCCCAAATAATTAAAACACCCTCTGCAGACACAAGCATTAAAAATTAAAGCAAATCAGTATAAAACCTTAAGTAATCCCAGTACAAAAAGCTGAAAATTCATTTAACAAAGAGATTGCTGTTTTAATTTAGAGTAGGAATGTAGTGATACAGATGTGCTTTGTCTGTTGCTATTACCTACACTGATTCTGAGTTGCAACGGACAGAAAATGGATTATTAACTTACTGAAGAACAGGCCCTGAAAGAACTCGACAAGAGTTTTTTAGCTTAGGACTTTCCAGTTTCTTCTTTTGAATAATGAAAAGGAGGAAAGAAGAGTCTTAGAAATTTAAGAGATGTAAGTTTAAGCATGGTCTTCTCAACATTAAGCATCTGCACGCATCCTGTGCTGTTCTGAAATAACCTTGATGTGTTGTGTACACAAGTAAGCTTTTTTCCTGATTGGAATCGATAGACTAACACTACAGACAAACCCGAGAGCTTTATCTTCACCACTCTTCCCTTTCTAAAATATTTCTCCCAACTAATTTTAAACAAAATGGCATCTTCAGATTACAGCCAATATAAGGACCTTCTACCGGACGGTTACAAGTTTAAGGCATTCCCCACCTCAAAGCATTAGTAAATAGAGGTTAAAGAAAGGATAAAGAGAGAGGGAGAGTAGAATAAACGTCTCTAGTTTAGACACTGGGAATACAGGAACAAAAGAGTTTCAAGTAGACAACATCATTAGATCATCTGTCCTGACCTCTTAATACACGGGTGCATCCTTCAGTCACCTAACAGCCATCTCCTGCTCGCTCCACATTTTACACTGGACTGATATTTACAACTTTATTTATCCCCATTCTGCTTCCTGTCCAAAATTTATGCTGATTAGCTCATCAGCAGTTACAACATTCTTGGCTCCAGTTCATCCTGGCATTAGTCACTCTCTATTGTACAGCAACTGCAGAAAGCCATGCTTTCTCCTCAGTCACACAGGAGGTTACTGATGAGTTGTGGCTGGATCATGTTTGTTACCCATGTGCTGAATTCTCAGTTTTGCCTTGAAGCAGCAGTCAGAAACAGCACTCATTTTCCACAGACAATCCCTAGTGCTGGGAGTGAAGCAAGGTCACTTCCCCGCTCACTGAAGAAAATGTGTTCTTCTCACAGAAAAGCTGTCTTACACTCTATATCATTTTGGCTGTCTCTCCAGGTTGATCTATAAAGACTGGAGTGGTCCATCTCTGGTGCGCTGGCTTCAGCAACCAAAAGGCCAGTAATGACTGGGTACTGCATAGAAGTCATTTATTCCACCCAGCTCTCCCCTGCCATCAGCAGTTCAACAATAAGGCAAGATCTGCCAGACACTAAGCACCCAAACCCATCACTGCCTTCAGCAGAAATTGCAGCTGCTCAGTAGTTCCTAACTCCAGATCTCTAGCTCAAAAATCCAGGTTTTGCAGACTATTTTAGAGAGAGGATTTTATTATGCTACAATACCTACGTAAAACAGCACTGGAGGAAAAGCAGCATTTTCCCCCAGCCACATGTATTTAATGGATTTCATCAGTTTCAGTTATTTTACCATCTTTTTAACTCAATTTCCTTTATTTTTTTTTCCGATTTCAAAACCAGAAGTACTTCTGCAAAGACATAGATATAGGCAACACTGTAAAAATGTGGAAAAACTGAATAAAGGTTACACTTACACTCTTCAAAAATGCCTACATGGGTATTTGCAAACAAAAGAACAGTTGCCCAATAAAGAGAGGCTGAAAATTTGTTAAGTTTAACCAAAGAAAAGAGGAATAGATGTAGACAGACTCCTGTCAAAGACTGCAATGAAAAGAATGCAGAAGAGCACACAAGAAAAAACTGCTATAGTTAAAAATAGGAAGGTACTAAAAAAATATCTGAGAAAATACGCAGTACCCATCCCTGAGATGGGAGTCATGGATCAAAAATATAATTCAAATCCAAGTAAACTATATATCGTTTATATATTACAAACTAACATTTTAGCATGATTGAAATATGAGATTCTAACAAAGCAAAATCTATTTGCATAAACATGAGGGGAAAAAAATAATGAGGCTCCCATATCCTCACCCAGTTCCATGAGACAACTCTTACAAGACCTGACCATAGAAGAGAGGAACATTGATCGAGTTCCAATGTCTCACTGTTGCATGTTGGCATTCCTTTTTAATGCACAGAGGTGGAATTATGGCTGAAATTGTGAACTGCACACAGTGCTGCACTGTACCAATGTGAAGTACTTGTCTGTCAAAACCATCAGTACAAATGACTGTTTTGGACAATAATCTAGCCTGCAAATTCGTAATCATGTGATTTAGACTTGATTTTTCACATTGGTTCAAGTTTTTCTCATATATACTCTGACCATTAACCCTCTTTGCACAGAAGTGATATGAACAAATACTTTTTTCTCAATTATTGCACTAAATATGTCAACATATTAAACAACTTTTTTACTGGTCATTAGTATTAAAGCATAGGATAAGTTCCAGCCAGACACGTGTGGGCTTGTTTTTCTTTTTAAAGTGATTCCTCAGCTTCCAAATAAAAAACTCAAAGCATAAGTGGCAGACATGAAGCACACTGTGTCCGTATGTTCTTTGAGGAATATATACCAAATCCTTGGAATAGCGGAACAATAAATAAGGGAATAGAAGGGATTAGGCTGCAAGTATGCAAAAACCTTATGGAAGTAAAAAGAACAATTACAAATTACTCATCTCAGCAACTGAGCTGTGGAGTTCCAGAAGGAAACCTCCAGGATGAGGTTTGAACTGGTCTACACTCAGCAGTGGTAGGATGAACATCATCATACCATCACCCCACACTGTGTGCTCCTACTTTTATCCACTTCAGTATTCACCAACTTTGGTTTTGCAAGTATTATATGAGAGTTTATCAGCAAGTATGTATTTTAAGTCAGAGCATTTTAGTTTGGGTCTGTTTTTACTGACACAGAACGAATTCTGCAACAGCTTCACAGAGAGATGACAAGGCAGCATGAGGCTGCCATTAGAAGTAGAAATGGTATTCTAGACACAGATAGGTATTGACCATATCAATACTAGAGAATTGTGGTGATGCTATCTCTTTCTTACTGATTGATAGTCTTTTACTAACTGTAGTTAAAATGTAATTGAAGAAGAAATACTGAGAAACAAAACCAAAAAACCTCCAAGACCCACAGAATTTAATTTAAATGCTACAGAAATACAACCTGTCAGAAACATGAATCAAATGTTTTTAACAATGGCAGGTTTCTTCTCCCCCTTAAACCCAGTATTTTAAACTTAAAAATGCAAAAATTCATTTTACTGATGGTACAGAAACCATATTAGGTGTCTTTTCACTTAAAGACTGCAATTAATTCTGGTTTTCCTTTTAGTGCAGATAATAGAGAGTTCTATTTAAGATGGACTTCATTAACCATTCTTTCTCCCACTTACAACTGCTTAGAATAGCATCTTGCATCCATTTAAGATCACTGAACAATTATTAAAACATATTTTTACCTCTTTTAATAGTATTTAACTTGGAGATAAGGAAACTAGTCAATACCATGGACCAGTCAGTCATACCAGCTGCCTCTTGGACTGAATTCTGGGTTCTCTGCAACACAGCTTTGATTCTACTATCTAACACGGTGTGCTGCCACATCAGCGTAAATCAACATGCAATTTCATTTAAACATCAGGAAACACTTAGCAAATTCACCAAATGATGGAAATACAGAATAACAAAATCATTTGTTTTCTTCTCTGAAGGGCAGAAGCGTGTTGCTTATTACTAGAAAGGGATTCTTAGTCCAGCAACTTTACTATTCCGAAACCAAAAGCAGCGACAACAGGACTGCTGATTTTCTAGAGCAAAGGGAAGAGGGAATAAAACAAGTTTCAGAGTATTGTATGTTCTCTGTCACGTTTTTCTCCTTTCCTCTTTCCCTTTCCCTCTCAAGAAATCTTCTTAAGCATTTGATCTGTGGGGTTCTGTACAGACACCTCCCCACCTTCTCCAATGCACAAAACTGACTACACTGCTGATTCCACAGCCTTTCCTCTGTCCATAAAACAGAGTGATGTTTAAAGTTAATGATACTTTTAAGATTTCTGGGGTTCTTGATGATATTTGCCCTCCTCTAAGGGAACAAAATTCTATCACAATGCTCCCATTATCATGGTCAGCACTTCTTAGGGTGTGATGTGGCATTCTTAGTACACATCACAGCTTCTTTCCATCAGTATCCTTTTACCTAGAATCACAGAACGGTTTGGGTTGAAAGGATCTTAAGATCATCCAGTTCCAACTCCCTGCCACGGGGTCAGTGTTCAAGGCCAGGTTGGACAGAGTCTCCGGTGACATGGTCTAGGGTGAGGTGTCCTTGCCCGTGGCAGGGGGTTGGAACTGGATGATCTTAAGGTGCTTTCCAACCCAAACCATTCTATGATTCTATGTTTCCATCTTTCAGGCAGCCAGCAGTAAAACCATCCTCACCATAACTCCTCTTGAAAATAATGTTATTTAAATTCTCTCACTGAATTAAAATTTATATCCAGAGAAGTAAAGTCTGCCTGCGATTTCCAAAGTTATGGGCAAGATAAGGCCATCTTCTGTTCCCCCCAGCTAAAACGGCATTTCTTTCAATGAAGAAACCCTCAAATTTGGTTTTCAACGAGGAAAACCAAAAGCGATACATTTCTGTAAGTCACTTATAAAGCAAATTTCTCTGCCACCTTAAGAAAAGCATTACATTTAACTCAGTATGCTGAAAATATGCCTTAGTATATTAATGATGCATTCTTTAAGTCGGAATGAAATCTATCCAATATTAACACAGAGGCTGTGCTATATGTAGAAGTGTCTAATGTTAACATATGTAAATTCAGGAAATAAGGCAAGTTGTAAGTCAACTCGGTTACACAGACCGACCGTTACAGCACAGCTACAGAAATAACTCTTTTTAAACATTCTTTTACATTTTTGCAGTGTTCATTGCTGAAGGACAAACATTTTTCCCCATTTCCTCCATCATTTCTGCAAGCTGTGCAAGAGTTCACTTGGTTTAGTACAGCAAAGACTAAGGCTTTCCCCCCTCGCCCCCATGATTTACACATCTCTAACATAAACACGTACTTGAATTGAGAAGTGTATAATGTAAAAAGATTAAAGAATTTCCCTGACAGATCGTGTAACATGCTGTTACTGGGAGAATGCAACTATGAAAGTCCTTTCTCAATGCAGGTAGGGCAAATATGAAGGGTCTTGCTGGAATAAAAGTTACCCCAAGTGAAGTTACTGAACAGTGCAGGTTACTATCATAACCGATTGGAACCATTTCAAGCAAAAATGCATGCAAAGCAGTTAGCAGATGAGAACAATAAAAGCATTGTTATGTCTACATGATGATAGATTTCCAAACTGAAATAGTCACGAATAACTTACGCAACACAGGCACTTAGTAAATGTCACAGCAAAAGCGTTTAATGTATTCCTGGGATGTTAAAAAGGGAAAACATCTGCAAGGGTAGGGAAATATCCTGACTGAAAACAGAAACTGTAACATAGTGCCTAAAATGTCATCCTTATCCTAGTGTCTACTGCTTTATGAAATGCAATGACACTGAAAAACATTTAAAAGGTAAGTCATTAGAATTACTCAGTGGTTAAACTACGATGTCAGTGACTCCGTTTTCCAGCATACTGAATAGAAAATTGAGAAAGAACTTGAAAATTGGTAAAGATACTTATGCTGCTTTTTTGTTTTGATAGTGGAGATAATTACACATCAGAATCATTTTAGTAGGGGAAGGAGAGAAATCTCTTTAAGGCAAATAAGCTATCTTTTAGCACAAGGACAATAAATCTGGCCTCTGGAGAAAATAGGGTCTGTGAGCAATATGTAGAAACAGAAAGGGCAGCTGTATATCCAAGTGGGTTAGCAACAGTAATCTTTTTCTGCCATTAAACTCTGAACCTATGAGGTCTCCTGGTTCGTTCCATGACACACATGGAGGAGTGAGGAGCAGTAACAGGGAAATGTTCATTACCCTCACTAAAATCTAAACACTGGCAGTTTTGCATTTAGATACATATTTGAACATTCATGTTTCAGGGCTTTAGCCAGTTGCCTGCAAGGATCAGGTAGCAGAGGATCAGGACCACTCAGACAGCTTAGCTAACACATTCTGTAAGGAAAATAGTTATTACAAATAAAAATCTATACTATAGAACTTGGACTCTCCCATCAGAAGAGCTTACACTGCTCCTCAGACTTACTACTCAACTGCCAGGGCAGTGCAGTGCTGTTTGCTCTAAAAGAGGATACTTTCCATTCTAGCACGCGCTTGTGCAGAACCAGAATAAGACTGAGGGGGAAATCATACTAAGAAAATTAGGCCCAGAACAAAAATAGACTGGTTTCCTGCTGCTGCGACCATCCCAAAATTCCTGAACAATCGCCTGCGGGAAGCTTCTCTGGCATGCAGCCTGTTTAGGACAATTCTGGATAGGGAATAGCTGCCTGCTTGGACGTCTGGTCTCTTCAGCTTCAAAAACGGAGAAATGAAGTCATGACTGTGAGTCAAAATGAAATGGAATCTAATCTCTAAGCATGCAGATCATTAGCAGCTTCTCTCAAGTCATCCAGCTGTACTGGATGTCGTAAGGATGTACAGGATTCTTCTTAAATTCCTAATTCATTAGTTTTATGTTTTAAGAGTTATAGTGACGAGAATGCTGACATAAGAAAGATGAAAATGAGTAAGGTACCAGCAATTTCAATTATGTTAGAAAAGCCACTTCTCTGCTATAAGTTTAAATCTACAGCAAATGTGACACAGATCAGGATGAAATTATGCTAAATCAATGCATTAGAAAGAAAACCAACAACAGCAACAAAACAACCAACATAAAGACCACAACTAAATTGTAATTGGATTTGTCATTTCAAAGTACCAGCATCAGCTTTGCAGATAATACAGGGTGACATACTCTTATGCTAATAAATAGAGAGTTAGCAAAGTAAACAGAGGCCGTGTTTCTACTGTAAGGAAATACGTGCGCCGATGAAGCAACCTTTTCAGCACAGAAGTAATTGAATACCCAAACCACATGAAAAGTGATCTCTCTGGGAATAGCACAGCTGCTAAAATCCAAGGCAGTTTTTATTAAATCATCAAGTCTGTTTATGTAAAACAGGGCTCTCTGGAAAATGACCTCCAAGAGGAAATGATTTCCTCACAAAAAATTGATACCTGCATTGAATTTGTCTACACAGATGTATGGTTTTACTGATTTTATATATCAATATGTCCTTACTAGAGATGATTAAAAAAAAAAGCTTATTCTAGCAGTTTAACTTCTCAGGCTCCATCACCGGAAAGTTTTAGCTACTGCTGAGCTTTCAGCTATTCAAGAGAGTAAATACATGTTTCTAAAAATAACAGCAATTTTAAGTCTAGTGCTTCAACTTTTGAGGAGAAAATGGACATTAACAGTCCTTCAAAACTTGTCAAATGTACCCAGATGGCCCAGAGAAATCAAAGCAATTCTGCAGAAGAAGTAGTTGTGCAAGTCCTCAAAAGGAAAAACTCTAGTGCCTCAAGAGTTTCTTGTAGCTTTTTGAAAGGACGAGTGCAGTGAAAAGAACTGAAAGAACATCTTGCAGTTAAGTCTCAAGGTACATCAATGTGAACTAAACCAATGGCACTCCCAAGCAGTCCAAATCATGAGTCAAACCCTCTGCATCTTCCCATTGAGCGATCCCAGTCAAAACTTCTTGAACTCTCACTACAGAAAATTTGCCAGAAAAAACTTTTCAAGGCCACAGTACAGGAAAACAATCCAAGACTGAAGAGGCCTCACACAGACACATTAGTGGGCTGCCCTAGTGTTCTGGCAGGACAGCTCAGATCCAGGCAACAGCTGTAAAGCTATTAGGTGACTCAGGACTGTCAACACTAGTGTCAAAATGAAACAGGCTTTTCAATAAAGAAATGTTATGGAAGTAATTTACTTTTCTGAAGTGTTCTTTATATGCTTCTTTTGTCTCATAAACCAGAAATTTATAGAACTTCACATATTTGTAACGATACTAAGAAGGATATATTTATACACTGAACAGACAATTTCTTAACTAACTAGAAACGATACTGATTGTGTTCCTTCCTACAGAGCTAAAAGATATTGACTGTATTTATGTGATACACTTCTCAGAAATGTGTTGGTCCTAATCTCTGCTTGGTTTCTTCAGCTGACTAATGATGATGTGGATATAGCATGCTAATAGGTAATGCCAAAGAAATTTGGAAGACAGCTAAAAAAGGGTATGAGGGCAAAAGAACTTCAGCTGAAGTGAGAACACAGATTCCAAGCCCTAAGGAGGAGAAAATGTCAAATACAAAGCAGTCCTCAGCACCCCATGGCTGACCTGGAGCAACACCATTGAGTATACATATAAATAAAGTGCAAACTCAGACTTACTTTGGTTGAACAGGCTGTGCACTTATCAAAGGCCAGGCTGACTGGAAGAACATTATCAAACCTTGATAAAAACCCACGGATCTGGAAAATGGAACAAATTACAATTTTTTTACCACCATAAAAAACACGTCCAAAATTTGACATGAACTGGAGACATACTTTCAACAAACAGATAAGGGACATCTCTAACTGGGGTAATGCTGTTCTGACGCAGTGACCCCAAATAACACCTGCAGTCAAGTTCTACTCAACATATATTGCTGTTTTTCTGGATGCAAACAATGGCCCAACTATCTAAATGCCACATTATTTAAGCATGAACAGAGGCACAGCACCACCTGGAGTTTGACTTTTCTAGTTGCAAAGTTCAATCAAAATCAAAAGCCACGTTGTAAAGTTAAACACACGGGTGACTCCTAGGAGAAACCAGCAGTTTATAAAAGGATGAGATGTCACAGTATTTGAAAAAGAAAAATGTCTCTTTTCATTTGTATTTGTCTTAGAATACCTAAGAGAGAAGATATTGGTAATAGTCACTAAATGTAAATGTGAAAAGAGAGATAGGCTTGACAAGAGCCATTCTTCAATGAAAAATTTACTGATTAAAATACATATTTGATATGGATCATTTTGTAAAGCATGGCCCAAACCAGAACAACAATGCAAGTAGAATATTTTGGGGGTATAAAACAAATCAGAGAGGACTGACTGGACAGTTAACATCCTCAGAGTTCCTGTATTTCCTGATGATGAGATCATTCTTTTTCCAGTAGAAACAGTAAACTCTAAAAAGTTTACTGGGATTTTTTTTTTTTTAATTAAAAATATTTCTATCTAACGTAGTATTTCTAGGTTGGAGGGGAATGACTTCTTCACTATCACTTTTTAAGAGAAAGTTCAAATTACAGATCTGTTTTCCAGAGGTCTGGAGCACAGTCACCATTTTGAAACAAAGCAAATGAATAAGATTTAGAGCTGACTTTTTCTTCCTATTGAGATATGAAAGGTCAAAAAATCTCCCTCAGATATGCTGCAGCAGTTGGCATGGGTTGGGCCTGGCTGACAACAGCATTAGCATTTTAACTACAGATAACCCTATAGGATAAGGGAGTTCACTTTATTATAACTAAGTAACCCATCTGTCATTGTTAAAGTTACCAATGAGTGCCAAAGATGAGAAGAGTCAACAACCTTCCAGTGAGCAGATTGTGCGTGCCAGCAACGAAAAAGCCTCGTACTGAGGGCATCTCAACAAGCTAATCAAGAATTGGATATTCCCAACCAATCCTGCAGCTGACAATGCCCACAGGAACAAGGAGAAAATCCTGCAGGGTATGGGAGAGACACACCTGAGAAAGAACTGGAGAGACTCCAGAATTACTGGAGAGCGAGAGAACCCAGGAGGACCCATTGCTTCAAATGACCCATGTGTAAACACTAGTTGCTACATAACATTATAAACACAATTAGACTAATTTTATGTAGACCAGAGCCTGTGATTACCTGGATGTTGCAAAGAAAACATATTAGGAGCTTTATCTTTTTCTGAATCAGGATTTATTCTTAGTGCAAAAATAAAACCCCACACAACAAAACCAATGGTATCTAAAAACACCACAGAGAAACCAATAAATTACTTATTTATACAACGGCACCATCCAAGCTGTTACTCAGATAGCAACACAAAGAAAGAGGCACAGAATACTTTTAATGATAGTATCACAGGGGACAGGATTGTAGGGATAAGATCAGCAGGCAGTTTTTTGAAGGCCTGTATCAATGTAACAAATAAACCCAAGCCTATCCAGCAATTTGAAAAACTGTATCCTTACCATATCTGCAACTAGAGTTTGACTTGAGTAGAAGAATAAAGGCTGCTGTACAGCACCAGAAATTGTGAGTATTTTGGAGAACTGTAATAATCGTGAGCTGGCTGGAGTTAGGTTTTTTTTCTTTTCAGTCAGGGGGGATTTAAAAAGTGAGCAGAAGTAACCTGGAGATGCTCATATTGTCTGCCCTGAGAGGGAACAGACAAGTGTGAGGCTGCCTTATCCACATACTGTCTGCTCCAAACCAATTCCTGCGAAGTAGATAGCAGGAATTGTGCATCTACAGGTAAGACAGAGACAACACAAGGAGCACAACTACCTTGTCTGATTGATTTGGTTTTTGTATCTATATTTTGTAATTAATACGGAAAGTCAGTCCTTTGGGGAATGGAAGCAGCATACAGTATGTTTCTGTCAAGGAGGCAAAGTCTGTGATGTTTGCTTTATATCAGCTCCCAGCTTTTAAACAAAAGGATTTACTCTCAAATTATTTACCTGATGAGGAACAAGCCCAAGAGAAGTAGGCGGTTCATTCATTCTATCATCACTGCTGCTGGCCACAGCATAACCACTGCCAAAAATCCAAGAGGTAAAATTAGAACAAGACAACACACTCAACAGTCAGAATTTTCAGTAAGCTTTAAGACATTTATTTACAGCTTACAGTTTAGAATCTGGAAAGGAACCTACCTGGAAAGTCTGTTTCACAGTAACTAAGATTCAGCATGGGAATATAAAACCCCTTTTTCAGACTTAGACTCAGACACTTGTAACATACTCATATCCAATTCCTAACTCACTTTTTCTTTCACAGATTTTAAAGACAGAAAACAAGCCTAAGGTTCAGCTTGCAGAATTTCAGAGTAATTTCTGTATCACACCCACTTAATTTTAAGTAAGATTTCAGAATATTAGGATTATCTTGAAGCCCTTCAGGTGACATGTGGAGTTTGGATAGCTCCTCATCACACTCAAACACTCTCTTGAGCAAAGGAAAATACTACAGAAATACTTTCTTCTTTTGAAATAGTCACAGAACTTTCCTACTTTTAAACTTAGAAGGAGAGAAAACTGCCGATTTCCAGGACAAAAACTTAAGATTTGATGAATCAGTCCTCTCAAACACTGTTCAGTTACACTTATATAGTAGATATGACCTATACATTACATTAACTTACAGGCAGCATTACACCTTACAGAATTGTTCTACTTCATGTGTACTTCCTCCTTCTCCCGAAAGATTTGGTTAAATAGATGTTATTTCTCAGAGAACACCTTTTGAACACCAATCAGAAATGACTCACCCTTCTGGATGTTGCAAAACAGAAACCATTAATTCCACTGCAAGCGCTCCAGCTACCATGGCTAACCCAGGCCGACTGACCGTGCACTGCTGGTCCAGTGTCCGATCCCTGGTGGACTATAAAGACAGACAACTCTAAAGGAAAGAAAAAAGTAACTCAAAAGTAACCAGCCACCCTACTACACAAAACACCTTTAGATATGTGCCTTTGATCTTCCAAATAAAAGATGAGCTATTTCTTAATCCTGTGTATATCAACATACACCAAATCCTTTTATGAAACACCATTTAAAGGCAATAAAAAAATCAAGTCACAACAAGAGAGATATATAATCACCATTTGCATAAGGTTATACTCACATCCCCTGGTGCCACAACATCATTGCAGAAGTAGCAACCCAGTTTATAGCCAGGGATATTTGAAAAGAGTGATGATCCCAAAAGATCAGAAGAACCAGTGGCATTGTTGAAACATGAATCACCAGATTCTGACTGTTTTGGTTTCTTTAGTCCATGTCTCATAACAACAAATGTGTCAAATCCCAATGCAGCATTGATGACCAACTGTGAACAAAAAAACACAGAGAGAACAATGGATTTTAAGCGAGCCAAAATGGGAAGGGAAAAAAGGCCTCAAGGTTTTATTCACTGTAAATGTCAAAAAACCCCACATACTATAGATGGGTGAACCACCTCTTAACTGCCTATACACCACCCTAGCCATGAACAACAGATTGGCTGAGAGGTGCAACATTCCATCTGTCAAACATTTAGAAAAACCAAAACCAGAACAAAAGCCTGTTTCAGAAATCCACAAACCATTACCTTTTTCTGTGTCTGTCAGGGAAACATGATACAAACCAACAACTCCCTCTAATTGTTAAACAAACCTACACAGTTTACATCTGAAGCTGGGTTCAGATCACATCCACTGTCTCATGGAAATTAAGCTGCTAACATCCATATATCCAAATTTGGCCAAACATTCATACAATTATTAGTATCATTATTGGTAAAACCTCCTCTGGTTCCAGCTCAGGATTTATTTTCAAGGTACTGCATACTCTGTATAGTCAGATTCTCTAAGTGCTCAAATATTGTAGGTGGCATTTAAGTACAACAGTGGCTACCAATAACAAGTTCTCATGTCATTTGAAACTCTATATGTGGTCTTTGCAGTTCACTGTAATCTGAACTATAACTTACTAAACACTCCTGTGTGACAAAGCAATGAAATCCCAGTCTGCTATCCCAAAAATCCTCTGCTCAGTGAGGAAAGCAATTAATGATTACTTATGGTCTTCATATGCATCTGTTTAGTCACATGGGGAGCAGAAGCAGCTGCAGTGCACAATTACACTGTCATTTTTCCCTTCCTATGCAGTTTGTGACAAGTGCTTAGTGTAATCTGAAGCTTATGACCATAGTATCCTAAACCAATACTTAAACTAACAGATTTTACTAAGTTTACAGGCAATGTTTTAAATATAGCAAAACGCAAAACCAATTACATATGACAGTCACCAGTAAAACATGAAGGAAGGTATTATACTGCTTCATATGCAGATAGACAAATTCTAGTCCAGCAAGTTTGTCATTTTTCATTCTTATAGCCAGGAATTCTTGAACAGAGGGAATTTGAGGGAAGCTGTCAAGAATTATCCGTCTTCACAAATAAGCTTGTGAGTTTCATCATCATTCTTGGCATTTCAAAACATTTCTGGATAGTCACTTTCAACCTTGTAGTTTATTCTCTCCTCAGTCCTAAAGTAGAACCATAGAATAGTTTGGGCTGGAAAGGACCTTAAGATCAACTAGTTCCAACCTCCTTGCCATGGGCAGGGACACCACACACTAAACCATGTCACCCAAGACTCCATCCAACCTGGCCTTGAACTTTCCAGTTTCAATACTCAGCTTTGCCCTCTTTTTAAGTCATTTCTGTGCCAGTTTTAAACAGCTAAAAGATTGCTGAGAGACCACAACTAGAAACTGCAGAAAAGACAGTGGGATTCAGTAGGAACTGATCAAGTTATTGGTTACATACACTCAGTTACACCTGAAGCTGCACTTCAGTAAGGTCCACACTAAAGGCACACTCTGATCTTTTCTCTGGCAGCGTAGCTCACTGGCAAAGGGAAGTTTACTTCAGCTACTGTGAAATATGTACCCTTGGAGACGCTCAAAAGATACTGACTAGACAAGTCCCTGGGCAACATGCTGTAAGTTGGCCCTATTTTGAACAGGGAGTTGGACCAGATCTCCTCCAGAGGTCTTTTCCTACCTGTATCATTCTATGATACAAGTTCCTATTTTCTCTTTTCAACACTCTCTTTTTGTCATCTACAGAGTCTTTGAGGCTACAGAAAACAAGAAGAAAAATCTGCACAATCACAAAAGATTTGTCAAATATTTCAATATCCCATTAAGTTCTTTTAGGTAGACAGAGCCAGTTGATATGCAAGAGCTAAAATACAGTGACAAGGATACTAGCAAGCTATGGTACAATACCTTCCTCTTGCTGGCTGCAATGACAGCAGGAAGCCATCGACTCTCTCTAGTGTCCATTAGTAGGAAAACAACATCATGAGCATCAATAAGCTCTTCGAGTTTAGCCACATCCTTCCGAGCCTGTGCCATTGTTACTTCAGAAAAATTCACCGGGTGGCCTGGCATAGGGATGCTCATGTTGTAGCCTTCTGAAATCTAGATGGAGACAGACAGAAACCACCACATTAAAAAGATAACCTTGTGACCGAACAGAATTACTGTAATGTGCCATACGAAATTGTGGAGTACAGATTAAATTGCTGTTTGGCAGAACGGCAAATTTATTCTTTACATCTCTGTATCAGTGCTGTGCATGAAAGCACAGTGCTAAAGTTTCTGAGGAAATGTCACTCTCAGCTGCTGTATTTACCCACAACAGAGCAGCTGATGCAAACACACTAGCTTGGGCCATGAGAGCAGATTAACCATGTTCAGGTGGCTCAGTGCCTGAACTAACAAGCCCAGGCTCTCAGAAGGGCTTATTAGGTCTGGCAAATCACAAAGAGATAGCTGACTGCTCCTAACCCCATAGCTTACAAACACCACTACAATTACAAAAGCAAGCATCTTACATATGATTATGATCATGCTGTTAAACTTATCTAAAACCTTTGTCCTGGACTAATCTATGCAGCCACTTCACACACAATGTTAACAAGCTGTAGTTTATATTTCTGATATTGCATATTCATTCAATTACTGTAAGACAGATGCAAAGTATCACACATTCTCCTCTTTAAATTCTTTATGAGAAGAACAATAGTTTCGAGTTACTTTCATGTAATTTGACCCACCATATGTGAATCTGATTTAGAAGAAAACCACTTATGAGACTTGTTACTCCAGTGCTTGGATGTCTGGAGGCGTGTACTATGCAGATGCTGGAAGAGCTTGCTCCTATTGCAGAAACATGTGCCTCTTCTAACTCTGTATTCGGGGAAGGCATATTGAGCAGAAAATGGCTGAAGAGCCAAATAAGCATACACACAATGCACATACAAACCAAACAATCAACTCGCTCATTTGGAAATACGTTAACACAATCTGCCAGCCATCTGCTGTAAGAGCATAATGGATCCTTCATGTATGTTACAGAAGCACAGGCCTTGCCAGAGTCTCCTTGCTTCTCACTGTGCAGTGAGCAACTAAGAATTTAAAAGCCAAAATTTAAAAGCTAGGTGAACCACATGTAAAATTACATGGGAAGAGAGAGAGGAAGATTGGTGGAATGTGCTTTTGAATTGACCAATTACATGCACCACTCCTAAATCCAGGTGAGCCAAATAACCAGAAGGATAAAGTATACATTCTAAACATCATAAATATCCCTGATGATAAAAAGAAACAGACACATAGAGCAGCTTGGAGAAATAAACTTGGGTAAGGTCTGCACTAACCACACCAAAGGATGCATATTTTTTTCCCTCTCCTTCCCCCCACCTCCAAGACGAAAAATGCCAAGTCCACAGTGATCTACTATGATAATAACAAGGCAGGTCCACTGCTTCCCAGTGGTGACAGCTCTGTGTCACCAGCACAGACACTGGGTAATTGCTGAAGGAGGTTTTACCTTCACTGTCACCATCTCCTCCAAAAACCTGTGGCAGAAACGCAAAACTTAATCCATGCTGTATTTGAGAAGCGTATTTATGGATAACTCACCAAGCCCCTGCACTGCATACAAGTGCTGACTGACCAGATCAGTGTAACTGACACTGTTGGGGACTTTTGTTCCACAAAATAACAAGTAAACAAGTAAGCTGAACACTGGTTGCATGGAAATATGGTAACAAGGTATGCAAAATACTAAAATCTTCCCAGAATTCAGAGCAAAACTACCCAGTGACTGTAGCTGTAGAATACACGTCTAGTAACGTTAATAGCTTCAATTTTAATTGAATAACTGTTTCGTGAAAAAAAAAGACACCGCTCACTACCAAAAGCAGCTGAGGTACACTTATACAGCCAAACGCTGGCAAAAAAAGCTAAAGGGTACATTGCATATTATTTTAAGGAGCAGTAAATGCACGTATCTCCCCAGAGACAGATCTCATTCATCCCACAATTCAAAAATCTCAGGGAGCCTCTACATGACACAAAGAATTTTGCATGAGTACTCACACAAAGGATTAGCTTTTAAGACCAGAACCTTCATACTAACAAATGATTTGAAACTATCCAAACCAAAATACTTAGTTATCATCCCATAAAGTATTAGAATCACATTCCTATTAAAAAAAGGGACTGTATGTTGACATGCACAAACTCATAAAAGATGATGCACTTTTCACCACTTGGATTGACAGCTGACCAAAGCTGTGCTCGAGGCTCCAGCGCTTTTGTTTTGTTTAAAGCAGACAGACATCACAATATTGCAATTCATGGTGCTGCCATCTCATTTTTATTCACATTTCTATTCACTTTCTGCATTTTTGGTTAAACCAGGGCTCACATCACTTAGAAGGTATCTGTGCTCAATGGATTTTAATAGCTGAACCTGATCACATTTGTGCCATGGGTAGTAGGTGCACAGAAAATGAAGATGCTGCCATCAGTAAGTGTTTTACTGGAAATACCTACCTAAAGTGCCCACAATGCAGTACAGAACAAAGGATGATAAAATGCTGAATACGCTGGAGTTCCATGCCTGAATACTTCAGGAAATGATTGCGAAAAGAGATGCAATGAAGTTAAATTCCACAGCAGCTATCCAAATGAGTCTGTGCATTACCTACTTGCAGTGAAAGGCTGTGAATCCATGAATTTTGACATTTCCAAGTCCTCCCTTCTTTTTTATTGTAAATCTCTAAGCTACAGCTAATGACATTCTTAGAAGTGGAAAGAAACAAATCAAAGCTCCTTGCCAAAGCATTCCTCCTTGTTTTGTTTGTGATGATGAGGTGGTTACTCTTCCAACTAGAAAGGATGTAGATTAAAAACAATAAAGAAGAATTTACATAAAGCAGTCAAGCATTTCAAAGTCAACCAGGAGAAACTGCATTTTGTGTGCAAAACACTACTCACACTGAAATCAGAGTAAGGAAATTAGACTGCCAGTGAATTGCACAGAAACGCAAACCCAAATTAATTGTTGTTAATGCTAAGATGTTCTTTCTCTGTATATTTACTGATGGTCAAACATGACACCTCTTCTCCATGAGTTCTACTGCAGAAATGAGTTTCACTAGAAATTCTATTAGAAACAGTCTATCGCAAGAGTACACGGGGTCTGTGCCACAGCTTTCTCCTTGTTTGTGCGCAAAGCTATGAAACTAAGTCTGAGTACCGCTGACGGCTGATCAGATGTGACCCACATCTGATAGGACCCACATTTAATAGGAATGTGATTTTCTCATGATGTCATGAGAAAATACCAGAATGCATAACGCTGTGCTAAGAAAGCAGTAGTAGATGCAGAATATTTAAGGCATATGGTAGGGGAAAAATTCCTTATACACAGTGTGGGTTGCATGTTGTATATGCTATTACTGAACAGGAACATTGGGGTTTTTTCCTATCTATACCAAATGCCCTAACACTAATTGATACAGGCTCACTAAGCTATTGTTGCTGGTTCCCTGTTATTACTCTTCTGCAGGTTATATTTAACTGCTGTTTTAAGCTTCATCCCAATCTCAAGACTTCAGAGCACAGCTTGGTCTTTTGCTGCCTTGGTTATTTCTAACAAGAAAACTCCTACAAGAAAACTCTAACAAGAAAACCAACTTCTGATCTTTATCTCACATGCAAAACTGTACCCTTCAGGATTTCACAAGCAGCTTTTATCTCTTCTAATGAAACTACTCATTCTTTCTTAATAGTCCTGTTTTCATTTTCTCAGGTTTAAAAAGCAAGAAATCATGTCATAAATCCTAGTTAGCATCATGTTAGTGCTCTGGGTGATACCACACAGATGCTTTCTTTTCTGTACTTCTTCTGGTATTTAATACTTCTATAACTAAACACTTCCAAGTGACATAAACACTCCAATGTAAGGTAAGGATAAATACAATTCCAGGACCCTTCAGAGAATCTCTTCCAATTTCTTTGTATGCAGTTCTGAAAGTGGAATGTTGAGTATTTTTATGTACCAGGGATCGTTGATATTCAAATATTCATTGAATTACTACTTAGTACTAATACTGTTTTAATAAACAATGACAGTCATAACATCAACAGATAAAAACAGAACAAAAGCACAGAGCAATCCTTGGGTAAAACTAAACGAACCTAAAATTGTTTAGAAATGATATTCTGTGAAGATGTTCATGACACCAATCATCAACAACATAACAATTTATATTCCACTGTTCATAACTCTTGGTATTATGGCTAGTAACATATTCAGTGGCATTTTACTTACAGAGTTGCATTGTAAGTATACATAACTCATTCTTACTACAGTGAGTGGTTAAGATACGGTTTGCAGGCTGAGCAACTGCGGCTACCAATTCCAAGTCTCAAGTCCAAACCAAAAACTATAAACCACTGAATTACTTCTATCACATGTCAAATGAGCATAAAATATTTTCTTCTATGACAGAGAAACTGCAGGCCAGATCAAATCTTCCCTGAAATGAAG
This sequence comes from Strigops habroptila, assembly GCF_004027225.2. Classification (NCBI taxonomy): domain Eukaryota; kingdom Metazoa; phylum Chordata; class Aves; order Psittaciformes; family Psittacidae; genus Strigops; species Strigops habroptila. The sequence goes on from NC_046360.1 coordinate 19,151,659, forward strand.
ACAGAAATGAAGAGAAATGCAAATATTTATAAGGTTGGGGGTTTTTTAATGTACTTTTTTCAGCACTGAAAACCAGGTGCGTTTGAACATGCGCACTGACTAATGTTCATATGATGCACAACCCTGGAACCAAAGAGGATAAAGGCTGCCATCGATGGGTCTTTCATCGTAAAGCTTCTAAAACAACATCTTGTCTTGTTCCCTTTCAGCTACTTCATTTTGATAGTGAGTTATCACTCCTCAAAAGAAGAGTACTTTGGCAAAGGCCAACACTGATATTTTCTCCAGGTTGCCACAAACTACTTCCCTTTTCTGGAAGTTAAAGATATTTGCCTCTAATATAGAACAGCAACTGCAACAAGAATGCAAATATTGAGTGTAAAAGATAACAGGAAATCTCAACCATACATTTATTACTGCCCTCAAGACCTTCTGCTCCCCTAATAGACCACTAATGGGTCTAAACTCACATTAAGAGCAGAGTGGGGGAATATGGTGCTAAAAGCTGCCATAACTGAAAGTTCCTTAGGACATACCAGACAGGGAAAAGTTTACTTCACCATCAGTGAGCTACAAGATTATTCAGATGATCCTTAATTATATTCCACTGTTACAATATTGTCTCAATAACATCTAACAGGTATTTTTCCACTCATAATAATACTTAATTACTAGAACTGGGAGTAGTCGTTTAAAGTCACTGATTCTCTTCCAAGGCAGATGTTAGCACATCTTAAGTACTAATCTTACCACTCCTGGGAAGATTTTCTGCAGTCTGTCTGCTGCTGCAAGTGCCTTGGGCTTCCCCCCGCTAAGACAATCTTCAAACTCATACAGTGGCTGTCGTACCGGGTTGGAGTAGGAGATCTTTGCATTGTCCACAAATGTAATCTTCCTGACTCCCCAACCCTAAACAAGAAAGTAATTTAAATGACAGTAAGTACAATGGGCTTCTGAGTATACTTTTGAGTAATACCAGGAACTCAAGAGGAGTTTTGTCCAATTTTTCTAGAAAGATCAAGCTACAAAATTGAATCTATTCACAGCAACAACCTTGTTCTTGCACTGAAATAACAGAACAGAAAATCTGGTCTGTACAAACGTATTATTTAACAGTAATCCTTCAAAACTCTGTGGAAAAGAAGTAAGTAACTGTGCTGATATTTACAAGTGCCTCACTGTGAATTTGCTCATTAATTTGTTCCAGAATTTCTCGTTCAATCTTTTTTATGTAAATTTAAAACAAATTACTACTTTGTTAAGGTTCTCGTACTATCTACTGTTAGCAGAACTTATTTCCATTGGCTACAGATCTCACTTCTTCCCTGCAATTTGCAGTATTAACTAGTAAGTATTATGTCTACTTTAATACAAAGGAATGCAACTTTTGTCTTACATGCTATGGCAGCTGCTCAAAAAAACCCCAAAAAATCACATAGAATTTATGAGAAACAGCAGATTAGTTTTAATATTAACTCAGGACTTACCATCAAGGTCCTTGCAACACTACAACCTAGCGTACCAGCTCCTAGCAGTAGACACTTGGCAGACACAATTTTTTCCAAATCAAGAGTAGGCACCAACCTCCAGCACATCAATTTCAAATTCAGATCCACTGATGATTCTGCTAACCTATCCCAGGAAAAAGAGCAACACACTTTTGAATGTTCTTGGCTTTCTGCAACAAAGCAATCACTTCTATTTCAACTGAGGAAGTTCAATTCTTTCTTTTTTTAAGGAGAGAAACAATTCAACAATTCAATATATAGGTAATACGAAAAATCAAACTCCCTCAAGCATACTTCCACATAATAATAATGTGTATGTAAAGGAGATGAGGAAGAGGCATTTTTTACACTGCTTGCTTTTGTGACACATACAGTATGTTCTTGAGGGTCCTACCCATAAAAATTTAACCATTCTGGCTATCAGCTACACAGGAAAAACATGAAAACAGAAGATGACAAAAGTCAATTTAAGTAAATACACACACAGTTCCTTGTAACCAATGTGTTGACCAAACACCGCTAATGAACACTGCTTAAAAAAGCTGTGACTGTACTGCTTCAAAACTGAAGAGTAAATCACTACTGAAACAAGAGTAGAAAGATAGTGGAAGTTTAAAAAAACCCCAAAACCAACCAGTTTGTAGAGATCTGACGAGATAGTTATTAACCAGGAAATTCTGCTAAGAAAGCATTCTCTTTCAAAAGCTAGGACACACAGGAGTGTGCCAGCTGGCTACTCTGGGCTTGCTGTAAAAGTCTACTAAAGCCATATACTTCCTTCAGAATCGGAACGTGTTTGTAAGGGCTTCTGAAAAATGTAACAATCCAAAATTCAAGTTTTGGCAACAAAATTGATGCAAGCATGAAAACAAAAAATAGCATCTCTGCCAAGATTCCTGTCAAGCTGAGTGATAAGGCACAGACCGTTTGTCCATAAACTTTTGTTTCTTTTTTAAATTATCTGGTTTCCTGTATCCAGTTACATCTGCCCTTAACATGAAATACTACACTAACCCCTAACGAATATGGGCAATCTTCTGTGGGGAAGATTTAGAAGGAAAATGAGGTAGGAAACCCATGCTCAACCTAGTGTCAGATTTTTATATTCATCAGAACACAGGGTGTTAAAACTCTCAAGCCAGGTCATCACAGTTCTTAGATTCCTGTTGGTTTCCTTCCTTTATATATCATAAAGGAAACTTGCAGTGTGCAGTACATCATTTGTCTAACAAGGATTTAAGATTGCAGTTGCCAAGGCTGGCATATTACCAACAGTCTCCATGGGAATTAATAGAAGGGAGCATGCACAGAAATAAAGGTCACATTACATTTACTTAAAGAATTAAGAGCCCTGGGATGAACCTTCTCTAATGTCTGTGAACATACTATGAATTGCCACAGTTTGCAAGACAAAAATGGCTGAGCTTGATAGGTGAAATATGTAAACCTAAATCATTAGATCACCATGCTCCTGCAGTGTTTCAAAGTCAGTGAAAGCAGATGAGCCAAGAGACTGTGTAGCTAAGATTGTTTTTAAGCCATTTCCCATGCATTATGTGCAGGATGATAAAAATTACTGTCATGTTTCCTGAGCTCTTTCCTGTTACGCTCTGACAAAGGCTGAACTTTTCTCCATGCTTATTTTCATTAACATCCTGCAGGTTATAGAATCCAATGAAACCCACAGGCGTGTAACACTATGACCTACATCCACTCCGATTTAAATATAATGCACTTGAAATTTTGAGCTAGAGTCAAAACCTGCAAACACTGCTGCTGCATTCAGACCAGTCTGCTCTATTAAAGTCTTCTTTCCCAAAAGGACTATCCAAACAATATACAGCGTACATGTTCCTGTAGATTATTACCTAACAGAGACAGATAGTCCTTGCATTTCGCATTTCAACTTGCTAATGGCTTAAACACAAGTAAGGAAAACTATAGAAATATAAAAGATAATGAACAAACCTTTTTGGATCCATGCATTCACTGAGGTTAACCATCCTTGGACCCATCCCTCCCTTTTGGTTTTTCTCCCATCCAACAGCTTTTGGACAATCTGATTTGATATATTTAAAAAAAAAGGGGGGGGGGGAAGAAGAAAAATGAAAACCTTTTGATTTAACCCTGTTGTAAAAAAATCCCACATATTCTAAACCTGTAAGTAAATAATCTGTATCTTAACACTTAGTATATGTTACAATACATATTTTGCTGCTTTACATCAACTGAAAGCACTGCTTCTTGGATAACTCCTTTATGCTCAGGTGCCCAATGTGCTGCTTTTGCCTGTCCAGCTTGCTTCAAACCTTGGACAGAGATGGCATTATTCTTCCTCAAGCCTCTGGATGTTTAATGTCAAACACACTGCTACATTTAGAACTCAGGAAAATCAGCATTCAGAACTTCATAAATTTTGCCAAGTTCAATCATCTTCATGTTCCCTAAGCCCCGTCTGTAAATTCGGTAGAGAATTATATACCCTAATCCTATAATACTTAAACAATTCACAAGGATGAGATGTAAAGTGTTCAGAACTTCTTGGATGAGGCAGAGGAGTTTTGTGATGTTTGAGATGATTTTCTAACATTACAAGTTTATTGCTTTAAAATACATCTGCCTGCCTCACTATGGGATTGAACTAACAATTCTGTGCTGTAGCAGGCTTCTACCATTTTAGACATCTACAGAAAGTTTGCAACACAAATTCACTAACATATGCGCTTTTTCTAGTTGAGGGACGGCATACAAATTTGACAAGAAATAAAAGAAACTACTTGCTAATTGCCTGGGTTTGTGTTTCACATGACACTGGGGGGACTTTTCTTCTTTTGTAAATTAGAAACACAATTGAAGGAGGAAAAAATTACTAGAACATGTTCTTTATTTCCTTTATAGATACTTAACAGAAATTTAAACCACTTCAAATCCATTTGAAATACCTCAGCATAAGCAATGATTTAGTATTAATTTATTTTTTCCATCTTCACACTGATTGAGGAGAAAAGAAAATGGAAAGAATTTTTTTTAAACGGCTTACCTGGGCCAAGGGCTCTCTCTGGAAGTTTTATTTCAAAGATAATGCTGTGTGTTATGTCTCTCACCCCTTGCATGGTCCTATCTCTGAAGCAGAGCACTTCAACCGACTGGAGAAGGCTGCCCCTGCCATTAAAAAAGAAAAGAGAGACACATGCAACTTCTTCAATAGGAAAGGGACTTCTTTTAAACACTATTTCACACAGATTCAGTTTCTTGCAGATTCTGAATAAGTTCTTTTCTGTTAGTACTGGAACACTTGTTTTCTTATCAGGAATTAAGAAAACAATTGCTTAGGATGTGAAAATGACCAGTTTGTCGTGAAATAGCTCTAAAGAAATGTCAGTGTCAGACTGCCCTCTGTCATTTATACAATGCTGCCAGACAAACAGCATATTTAGAGGAATAAAAGGCAGGGAAGCACTAGAGCACACACCAGGCGACATGATGTACTTTGCCATGACACAAGCAAGATCCTTCTCGTTCTTGATATTGTGTCATTTTTTGAAACAGCTACAGGGGATTGGCAAGGTCTGAAACATTTCCAGGTAAATGCATGGATGTGAGGATTAGGAATAATAGGAACTTGTGACTGACAGAAGTAAAAACCAGAATAATATGCAAAATCAGAATCACTAAAGGTAAGTTAAAAGGTCAAAAGTTAAATCTCAGATGGGTGATACCAGTAAAGTACCATGGTGGGGGGGCGGGGGGGGAGCAATGCTAATTTGATATCAACTAATAAATAATCTTTGTGGGAAAAAATTAAATAGATACCATTTGTGGGCTGCCAGGATCAGGAAATTTCTCAGTGGCCATCCTGGATAGTGGGATAAATTACATGGGTCATAAACTCCAACTGTTACCTGCAAATAAAATTGCTCTAAATGAGAATTCATTTATCCATACTGATATTCAGTTCACAGTACAAGTTATCTGGCCTTTTTAATGTAAAACTGCTGAACAGAGAAGGCCCACACACACCTTTTATGTATTTGCAAATGTTTAATACATCGTGACGCTAGATTTCAGTCAAGCATTTCCCACAGCTACTTCAAACATTTTTCAAACCACTCGTAAATTAAACATTTTTAGGTTATAAAAAGACATAAAATTCTCATTACCTTTCCCCCTTGGTCTTGGAAGAAACCATCCCACCTTTTCAGTAGAGATATCTCAACCGAATTGTCATGATACTTGATTAAAAAATAAGGCAAGGCTGTAACCCCTTCCTTCTGGCAAAGTTCATCATAGGCTTTCTGAAGTGCTTGAATCTAAAAGCAAAAAGCCAACTGTAATCAACAGTTTTAACCATCTAATACAGAACTACAGAGAGTGTTTTAGCAGTGGAAGGAACCGGATGACCCAACCCTAACCATCCTAGGATTCTGTGATCTGGGAAGGGTAGCTCATTCCATCTTAGAATGTAGCTGATTCAGAAGCTGTAAAGCCCATTATGACCACAACACCTGAGCTCAAAAATTCAGCTGCTAAAAGAGCATATGTCAATGCAAATTTAAACGAGCATTATCACAGCTGCAAACTGATCTACCAACAGAAATTTTATTAAGGTAAAAATCTTATTCTGATAACCACAGTAGGTTTATACGGAGGCAAATCTGACCCTCTATTATTAGCAGAGGGACTGAGACTCACTCAATTTATTATATGTATTTTCATTATTTAGTTGAAACTCTGTCTTTGGATCATGTCAGGTATTTTTGCACTATTTATTACCACAGAATTAATGAGCATCTTCTGAGAAGAGGGGAACTAAGTATTTTTCACTGGAAAATCTCAAACTGTTTCTTATTGATTATTACGCCATTAAAAAGACATTCAAGGTTCTGCATTAACTTCTGTCAAAGCAAAAAGGCATATGTGGGCAAACATGTGCCTTTTTTTCCTATCCTTTTGCATTGTAATATGAAAGAAACAGCAAAAATTTGTCAATTTTTCTCCTAGAAAAAAATAATATTCCCTATCCACTTCTTTTTCTTGTCCAACCATGTGTTTTATTAACAATCTTGTAATTGCTAATGACTTAGCCCTGCCAGGGGATGCCCTTTTAATAAAGCTTCTTAAAAATATGAGTTTCAAAAATCATATATATATCAAAAATCATACCATATATCAATAAGCTGTATATAAAAATGGAAATTTTCAAAACCACCTCTTCAAGAATGTTTGCCACAAATCAATACAGCTGAAGGGATATTAAGCTGAGAGATTTTATACAATAACATAAAAATAGGTGAATAAAAATACTACATGGAAACAAAAAAAATTTGAAGATTTTAAAAGAAAGGAGATTCTCAAGTTAATTCAGTATGTGCTAACAACCCAGAAAACAGCCCAGCCCAGAAAACTGCTTAGTGTTACAGACTTCACAACATCTAGTATTTTGAATACCTGATTTAATGGGAATCTGTTACCAAGACACACTGGTTTCTGAATTAGATGGATTCCATCAGGGAAGCAGAGAGCAGGGTAGCAAAACCAGTAATAAAAGTGATACTTTTTTAAATCCTAGGAAAAAAATTGGAAAATTATATAATAAAGACATAAATCAAAGTAAATTCTGGTTTCGAATACTGATAACACTGATGGTTGATGATACTAACAATATTAACCACAGTTCTCCACACTTCACAAAGCACTGTGTCATGATTATAGAAAACAAAAAATACTAGAAGACTTCCCCTTCTCTATGTTTTTAATTCAGACTTAAACAGATAATGTGCATATACTACTCCAGGTTTTGTTAGCTGGAGCATTATTGATTGAAACTTTCAATTTGTTAAACATGAAACAGTTGCTCTACTTTTACTAATAACTCTAAGGCCATCAGATAATCTTATACATTTGTAGAAAACAGTACAAGATGGCACCAGCATTCTTTAAAGAATAGATCCTAAAATATTTTGTATCTGTACATGAGAATGGCTTCTTAGGGTTTTTTAAATGTTTTCAGACATTTTAAGATGTCTGAGAATGATCCTGATAACATTAATATGCTAATACTAACACAGCGTTTCAGAAGAACCTACTTCATCATTTCCACTGCAACACTCCCAGTATGAGACATGTTATCTTTACTCACTGCGAATGTCAGCAGCAGGAACCTGTTCAAGAGCATAGGGTTTTCCAGAGCAGCTCCCGATTTTATTGATTCCCATATCTGTATTGATTGTGGGGACAAGATGGAAGAAAAAGAGCAGAGAAACAAAACAGAAGTAGGATGAGAACAGCTGATGAAATCTTTAACTCTTCCAGCTGCCCTTAAAACACTGAATTAACATTCCCTGTAACACACTCTGATCTTTTCCTAATGGATCTCAGCCACATTATTTTCTATGCTAGAAGGATTCTAAAGGTAAGACACAAACATGCACTCTGCAACACAAAAAAATATGGCAGCTAGGGAACAAAAGGAGCTATAGCACCTACAGAACATACCGTGATATTAATATAGCCTTTTACAGTGCTCTTATCTCTTTCATTCATGGGATCTATAGACACTAGATACGTGAATAAGGTACTAGGAAACTCGAACAAAGAAGACTTAGAAGGCGGCAGGACATTTCACCTTGGTGAGACAAGAAGTTACCTAATCTAATCACAGGAATCAAGGACTGGTCAAAGCGAAGTGTCTCGGAATTAAAAAAGGTTGCCTTAGTTTGACTTTCACATCTCACCAAGCCATGACATTTAATTTGGTTACAGTGCAAGCAGACTAGTCCCTCCCTTTGACAGCCACCTTTTCCTTGCTTTAGCTCAGTCTTCCTGCTATTCTGGAGCTTCCCCATCACTTTGTCACACAGATGTATTGCAGTAACCTAAAGTTTAAACTAGGCACTTGCTGGTTTCTGGGTGTCAAGACAAATGTTAAAAATATGCTCTCCAGAATTCAAGTGGCACTGTTTAGCTTAAAATGTGGCCCAGCAGAACACTGAATGAAGTCTCCAAATATAATTAACTACTTTCTACTCTCTTGTAAAAGAACAGTAAAAAGCAAACATCAAACTATTCCCTCCAGAATAAGTTAAATTCTGAGGCTACTGTATGGGTAAGGACAGTATCTCCAATATTTGGGGAGATACTGGACTTCACTGTTATATAAGCACTTCACTGCTTATTTCCAAGTCCTTTTTACCAGCCAATTTGAGTTTTAATCTTACCTCATTTGCTTCTTTTCCCAGAAGTAACTTCTTATCACAGGATTTGAAAGTCTCAAAAGTATTGGTATTATACAATGTTCCGAAAGCAGGACAGCAACGTGCTGGTGTTGAAGCATTCCTGAATAAAAGAAAGAACCCTCTGGGAACTGAATGCTAACACCTTTAACATGACCAGTGGTAGCAGCTCCTTTATGGTGTAAGGTTGCCCTGACATTGTCAAATGATGAGGCACAGCAGGAAAAGTAAACAACAGTTCTGATGAAACCATTTTTATGACCGTAATGCTTTATTAAACATGGGTTGGTATAATAACCCATGCAAATACACATCTCCATTATGACTTCAAAAATACCTCAGGCATCTATATTTTCGCTAAGCAAGGTGACATTAAATCACAGATTGAAGATTTTTAAATTCTGTTCAAATGTAAACTATCCATGACAAATTGGATTTTTCAATAAGAAAAAAATCAAGACTGAACTTTAGATGTCAGTATTTTATTCATATAAAGAGCTGCTCAGTAAAAATCTTATGGTTAAAAAACATACCAAAGGAAGCCTAAACCAGACAAAAGATTGAGTAGCTGTTATAGTTTGTAACATCATCAGCTGAAGAAGCTGTTTGCAAATACAATATTTTTCCTCCCTTTTTGAATGTAAATTAGGTAAAAAACCTGCAATATTCCCTTAATTTATAGATCTGATTGATTTCATTGGCTCCTTTAACATCATTCTCCCAAACCGATACGTTTCTGATCACTGCTAAAACTCAAATACAGCAAATGTTAAAGATAAATTAAAAATACTCCCGATGTAGTTTCCAAACTTTTGAAGGCTGAAAGGGAACTCTTCATGATTGTCTAAACTGACTGCCTAAAGTACAGAAACAGAAGTACAGAAAATTACTACACGAGTAATAAAACACAAGTTGACCTTTCATAACTTGATGTTTGTCATAACATTTGAGAGTTCAAATACCATGGTACCATCCATTTTCTCCTAACCTGAAATTCCTGTTCCAATGTCACAGCTTTCTTCCAATCTCTTTGCTGCATACACTTTCAGTACTGTACCTAAAAGCTTTTACATAACAATGGAATAGTATCTCCTAAGAAATTATGGCAAAATGCACAAAGCCTCTCGAGGCTCCTAGCATCCTTGCCAAGCAAGGCAAAGTCACTTCAGTGATTTACAACTTCATGATGAACCAATACAAACCAAATAAGACACTAACTACAAAGATATCTGTTCCTATCTTAGTTATATTAACTTTGGCATTTCATATAAACATACATGCAAACAGTTAGTGAATTTGAGACTTACTAGGATATTTTAAACTTGGCCCTTCAGACAAATATACTACTTCAGACACCAGGAGTTAAACATTTGCAAGTAGGCGCTCCACTGTTCATGAAAACATGTATTTACTTTCATGCAGAATTTGTCCAAGTAATGTTATATATCAAGGTGTTACTCTTATGCTATGGTTACTCTTACTCTTATAGTAAGTGTCTTCACATACAAATTAAGGTAAACCACAGTACGTACTTACATATCAAAGGCACTAAACTCCAGTGTCAAGCGAGCTGGCAAACCCAAAGGATCACCTAGACAAAAAGCAGTAACATGCTTCTTTTAAACTGAAATACATAAATTTCCCTCTTTTTGTTAAAGTAAGTTATAAATTACCCACAGACACATCAGAATTCACAGCTCACCCAGCTGTGCTTTCTAACATTTCAGCAAAATACCTAAAACATGTTACTCAAATACTTAGAGGAATGACAGGAGAAACCCACTATGCAGGATGCTCAGTTTCTACCTACCATTGTAGTAGTATCCTTTGATAACTTTGGGGGTCTCATCCAGTCGGTACTCATTGAGTTTCTTCTGAGTTAGCTCATGCCAGAATCCTGCATCCAAGGCACTACTGAAGGGAGCAAATTGCAGCTTTGAGATTCCAGGATCTACAGGCTGGTGCACCTCACTACTGGCAGCTGCCATGATTTTAGTTAACGACTGCTGTTAAATGGAGCACTGGAAGAGGAGATACACCTGGTAAGTATTACTCAATTGACCATATTACTCACAACTACTCAAAGCTTCATTTTAATATGTTTTGTTGGGTTAAAGTGTAGAAAGCCTTACTCCTCTGAATGTTTTAACTTACATTTTTAAAATCATTGATTCAAAGGACCAAGCGAAGTCCTCCCAATTTCTTATATGTATAATTATGACAGGCAGGTACATGTTCTGTTTGGCCAAGCTGCCTAGAAGGATTTGATTTCCTGACAGACACTCCATGAGTTCTCCTCTTACTTAAGATACTAACATTTCATTTTGCTAGGTCTTCACTCTCAGCCTGTCGCGAGAGTTGAACACTCATAAAGCCTTTGCAAATTAACAAGCAAAGCTAGAAAAGGGAAACTAAGCCCAAGAGAAGTTTTACAGCCAGCAAAGGGCAACCTAAATAATGCACTACAGTTTTACTGTTCTGTAGCTTGGATTGAACAGTTCAATTTTATTGTCCTGTGAAGTCACTCGTGCAACAAAACCAGAGCTTACATGCTTTTATTTCATGCTTTTTGGAACATGAGGAAGGGAACAAGAGGTGGGTTGAACTCCTTAATAACTGCCAAATTGCCAGCTCTTCTCTGAGAGAAAGACAGTTATGCTTTTCCTTACGCAATACTTCCTTAAAGCTTTCAGTGTAATCCAGCTACGCCTTCTATGTTCAGTTTATCATCTCCTTCTTCTACTGTAAATGCTTTCCTTACTTGCTGGTAAGTTGTGGAATGTGGAGTTTTTGGGCATAGGTTTGAGGCTTTCCATATTTTTCATAGTGGAAGCTGAATGTTTCAGTTTTGCCACGACGTCTTGCCTTAATGGGCACGTTGCAAACCCACCACTTTGTTGTTTCCCCCAACTTTTTTAAATGTGCTTAATTTTTAAGAGCTGCTGGAATTGGTGGTAGTGTGAACTTTGAACTCTTTTGTGTGTGTAAGGTGTAGCAGTACTAATTTAAATCAGCAAACATTTAACTTTCACTACAACATAGGTTTTAAGCCTTAAATTTTTTTTTTTGGTTAGCAACTAGATGTCACAGAAAGCTTAGCATAAACCAGGCAAACAACTGTTTGTCATAGATCTTAGCACTAAGAGTAAGATTACATGGCACTTGATGGCACTTGATGCCAAGGCTTTCACACTGAAACTTCTATTGGAAGGTTCAGTAGCTGCCTACTCAACCTCCATTAACTCCCCCATCCCCTTTTTTCAGAAGCTTGGGAAGGTATTATTTAACACTTATTAAAAAAATTAATAACAAAAAGCAACACGAAGTTGTTACTTTCCTTGCCAAGACAAGCTCTGTTCTAACTAAAAGTTGACTCATTTTGAATTTTCTTCAAGTCTTTTTTTCAACTTTTCAAACAGGTAAGGTTTTCATTTTACTTCTTGAGTACATGACATACCCAACACTAATGTGTACTGTCAAACATTTTACATAGCCAAGCAGCCAGCTCAATAACATACACTGAAAATACGTGCCTAAAAGCACCTATTGGGAATGAATTTTAACACCCTATTTAATTTCATTAATACTGCACCTAAAAAGCTATGGTAAAACTGAAGAAATAAAACCAGGGGGCCTCACTATGCTACATAAAATCACCTCTGATGTGCCAGCACTTTTCAGAAGATTCTCTAATGTACTTTGATGTTAATACTCACTTACATGCTTTCTTAACGTAAGATCGGTAAGCCAAGGTAAATTTGTGCAGCAAAATTTAGAATTCTGAAGTACAAGATTAAATATATACATGTAGAACTTGCATAAGGAAATCCACACAGCCTCAAATAGTAATAATGGTCATCGGGAGGATATAATAATAAAGACTTAAGAAAAGAAAGAAAACCCCCAAATTTTATATGTGTAACAAACCTTGAGTTTCAGAAGGACCCAGCTTTGAGTGCCTGAAGTGACCAGATTGGCCAGAACTCCTCAGACACTTCTCAGTTCTGTGGCTGGGGGGACATTTAACATGTATGCTCAGCACAGATAACCTGCAGTGGAGCTGCACTACCCCTGTCCAAGTTCTAGCACTTGTTCTTAAGCATGCAAGCATTTAAAACTGATCTAATAGAGGAACTCATTAAGTGAAAAACATGCCAGGACTTTGAATATTTATCTTCCCCTTGAAAATTAATCTGTGGTAAAAAGTTAAGATTAGGAGCTTAACAGCATTTAAAACTGTCACGAGGTTACAGATTTTAAACCAGATTCACATAATCCCCTAAAATCTACAGCTCTTTTACAGAACTTTCTACCCTGTGGTCCAGAGTTCACTATTTTGAAGACCTCCTCCGTATCCCGGTGACACAGTAAATCACTGTTTCCTACCACTACATCTCCAGAGAGCTGCTTCTCGGCTGGTGTCCGCCACCAAGCCTGTGTCCGGGGCAGCGCTCCCCACTTCTCACAACCCTCTGACAGCCAGAGGCCGGCTCCGGGGACGACCCGCCCCGAGAGCTCCCGCCTCAGCGCGGCCCCTCCGCCGCCTCTCACCCCTCCCGCCGGCGCGGCCCCCGCCCGCCCCTTTGCTCCTGACTGAGCCGCAGCTCCGGCGGGGGGAGTGGCAGCCCCAGCGACCCGAGACCTCGGCACACACCGACCTCGAGGGGCGCGGGGGGGACACGGGAGCCTGAGGGCGGGCTGGGCTGGGCAGGGCAGGGCAGGGCGCCCCCATGGCACACACACACGACCCGCTCACCGGCTGCTCCGCTCCGCGCTTCCTGCATTGCTTGGTGGCACGGCGAAGTGACGTCACCCTGCCTCGGCCACGTGACGGAGGAAGCGGGCGGGCGCCGGGCGGCTGGCGGTACGCAAGCGCCGCGGGACGGTTCGCTCTGCCCGGGGCGGGGCTCTCCCGCCCCGCCCCGCCGCGCCGGGCCAGGCGTACGCCCGCGTTAACGGAGAGACCGGGGTTAGTGGACGATTGGCCCGCGCATCGCCGCGCGCCGGCGTTCCCTCAGCGTTCCCTCAGCGTTCCCTCAGCGTTCCCTCAGCGTTCCCTCAGCGTTCCCTCAGCGTTCCCTCAGCCCGACCGCGCCCGGCTCCAGAGGCTGCAGCCGCGTGTTGCCAAGCGGGCGAGGGTCGCTGCGTGAGGGACGCGCGCTCCCCCACGGTGTGCGGTAAAACCTGCGTTTCCCTGCGGGGGGAGCTGCGGTCTGCGTGCCGCCCTGCTCAGGCATCCCCTGTGAGGACGAGCCGTGAGCGGAAACCCGGTGGCGGGTCAGCTCCCGGCTGCCGTTTCCCGCTCCCCAGCAGCCGTGCAGCTGCACCTGCAGTGAGGTGCCCGGTTCTGTGTCTCCCCTCAGCCTCCCTGGTACGAGAGAGGGGTCACAGGCTCGTGGAGGCCGGCAAAGGGGCACTAACGCGGTCTGGGGGCTGCAGTGTACTGCATGAGGGGCTGGGAGAGCCGGCTTTGCTTCGTGTGGAGAAAACAAGGCCGAAGGGGTTTTCGTGGGAGTCTGGAGTAACCTGGAGAAGACAGAGGCAGATTGTTCTCAGAGATGCACAGCAAAAAGCGGGAAGGAAAAGGGTGGATATCAAAACAAGGAAAGTTCCAAATGAACATGTAGAGAAAAATTTGGCTGATGTGACTGATTAAACACGGGAATAGGTTCCCAGAGAGACTTTGTAATCCCCATCCTTGGGGACTTGCCTGCGCAAGCCTCTGAACAATGTGACCCAACTTTGATGTTCTCTCTGCTTCGAGCTGGAGATTGGACTAGATGGCATCCAGAAGCCCCTTCCAACCTAAAGTCTTGATGAGTCCGTATCCATGTTTGCAGATCTAGAATACAAAGTGTGTTTTCTACAAAACAAGCATTGCGTCTTCAGGCAGTTCATGTCATTTACCTATCAGGGAAAACAAATTTGCCAGAGCTGCCTTTGTTTTGGAGCACAGGAGGCTGCAGTAACACCCAGATTGCAGAAACTGCCAGCAAAATTGGGAGTAAGCCTCAGAGGAAAAGCCACCAGCCAGATGAGCACGGGTAAGGTCATATAAATACAACTGTTCAGGCACCATTGGAGGAAATCTTCAGTGCTGCTAATGATGCAAATTTAGACCTGATGTTTGGGTAGAGGACTTCCTGTGGAGCGTGGGCCAAATAGACTTCCCAGGAATTTCACAAATAAACTGGAATAAACTTGGGAAGTTTACTAGAGGTGCTATGCCTTGAATCTAACCGCATTGCGTAGTCAAATTCTGCAGTTCCTCATACTGCATGCCACTTAATGAGTATTGGTGATACCTTTGCTCTGTTGGACGCTTCGTAACTCAGTTCCACAGTTATTTCTGGAAAATATTTTATTATCTCACTTTTTAGGGTCTTTGTAGTATCTTTTTACATGAAATATAAAGGAAACATTGATGACATCCCAGCAAAATAGCTGGAATGTTGTTACCTCAGTCTCCATAGAACTATACCGTAGCTTAGATTCATAGTCTTTGAATTGTTCCGGTTTTATAACTGGTTTATGAAACTGGCTTATGAAACAGCTGTCAGCATGTAACATAGGTCGTGAGAAATAATACCAATACAGGACTATCATTTTTATAGAGGCTAGCTGACCTGGGAAATAACCCTGAGATTAACACATGAAACTGCTGATGTATACATGGGAGCACACCACAAGGAAGTCTTAAGATATAAGAAAAAGAGGCAGTTCCAGTCAAAGACCTCTCTATGCCTGAGATCCTCTGGAAAGTGGCTATAACAAAACTAATGGAAGGCAGGAGGGGCCCTGGTGGGATCTGGCAAAGCCTGCCAAAGCCCAGGGGGCACTGAGATTTATGCTGGAGTTGATTGATCATTGTAGGTATGGTTTACCTTGTGACATTGTCCTTTAAGGAAATAAAAGAACGGAGTTGAGGTATAGTGCATGTGTAGTGAGGAGGAAATTAGATTACCAGGTAGGAGGCCTGAGGTCAGGTTCCAGGTCTGACTGTGTTGGTTTGGAAAACTAAGTTATGCCAGATCACAACAAAAGGCATTTGATTTTACTCAAGGCATTCAATTTCATTACCCAGGAGGCATGCATCTTAATTACATGTGCAGCAGTGGGTGCTGTGTATTTCTTGTAAGGAATAGTTTAGTTGAAACATATCCAAGTTTAAGCCCAAGATATCTTGATAGACAACACAAAATCATAATGGATACAGATATGGTTAAAAATGGAAACATGGTTAGAATTACCAGATATCAATCTGGTTTTAAACCATTCCCATACACAACTGTACCTCTCTTTCAGTGGGAAATCTTTTAGTTTTTAACTGCTGGAGATTTCAAATCACAGTTTTGTAGCAGCCTGGTATGAGTGCTCATGTGTCTGTGCATGTGTAGGGTGTACATCTCATCTTTGATTTTTTATTTTCCTATTTTGGATTGTAAAATGACCATGTAGAGACGGCTTATTTTGGTGTCAGGTATGTCTGATTTTTAAAGCTAATTTGGATCTCGGCATCAGGAGTGTAAACTATTTTCATGAGCTAGTTCTCACACAGTGTTAACATTAATCATTCTTTTTATCTTCTAACCTTCAATGTACAAATAATCTGATGAAAATGAATGATTTTGTCATTGTACTTAATGAATAAAAAAGAAATGAATATCTATGCATAGTATTAACTTGGCATTTCCAAAGGAAGTAGTTCTCATTCTGGTGAAATGCATGTGCTGAAACTTTCAGGTGTATTCTTTACACCTCACTTTTGGGAACCTAAGCCACCCCAGCTAAGTTAGGAGGTTCATCCTCCAGCACACCTGAGTAGCAGTGGGAAGATCACAGCAGTGGGAAGATAACAGCCATCTGCAGAACGTGGGACCTTCTCTAGAACTCTTCAGATGTGTCTGTAGTGCTTTTATATTAATATTTTAAAATCAGAAATACATTTTTAAAGCGAATCAGTAATTTTCATTTATTGTGCTATCACAAAGTGGTCTCACAGAGAATGTAATGGAGTCTTTTTAGATGATGGAATGAAGCCAAAATGTGCAACTACACTAATGTTTCCTTTATCGAGTGCTGCATTTCCTGAAAATAATGTGGGAAAAGAAACATGGACTACATAGTGGGATCTGCTTGCTAATTGCACCCCTCATTTAATAGACCTCCACGATACACGGCATTTGACGCAGAAGGCCAGAATTCTCGTCATTACCCACTAGATGTCACCATTGACACAGAAAATAAGTGAGAGTATGTTTTTCTGCTGCTTAAAAGCGAGGTTGGTTGTTCTCACCACACCTTAATCAAAGTAGAACTCCAGTCCAAGAAATTCCAGGGAATTTGTTACGTTCTCCTAAAGCTGGGTGTCCTGTGACCTTGTTTGTTCACTGGAGAACACTAGAAATATTTTACAGGAAACCAAGCCTGGAGGCTTGGCCCCACGTGGTAGTAGGCTTCTCCCTTCTTTACCCTAATTTGCTTTCCTCTGCTTGTTTTACATCCAGAGCCATTTGAATTGCCTATTCAGTAAAATAAACTGATAAACCCTGTTGGGTACCTTGATGTTGTTAAATTGGAAGTTTAAAATAGGCAGTATCCCATTTTCCTATTTTATTATTATCTATTATAGCTATCACATCAGAGAAGCCCACGATCATAACTTCCCCTGTCTTTATTATTAACACAGTTACACTGGTTATGATTATGGCTAAAAATGAAGGGAAATTACAAAATATTCAGGCAGCTTTATTTGCCCAGGTTTAGCTGTTCTATGTTTGAATGTACTTTAATTGTACCAGAGGAATTCTTTGTTATAATCATCATAATTTTTAGACCAATGTTCACTGATTTTGTTTAGGTTGCTGTTTCATGTATTAATACATGTCAGAGTCAGAAAAGATAAGACTTCTTGATAACCCTGGTAGCCCATGGATGACACTGTTTCATCAGTCTACACTAATAACTGGAGCTGACTTACTTCCTCCGGGATCACCTAAATTACTATCCATTGTGGCTGGAATTGCTATCACAGTAGAAGAAAAGATGGTAATGGCTGTGAATCTGAGCAATTGTTTGTGAAAGGCCATTGGATTAGAGCATATGTTTCAAAAGATGCTGCTCTGTAGTCCAAAAGAAGGGGTATTTTACTATTTGAGCAGATACTGCTCCTGAAGTGACAAAGTTGTCTCAATTGTGGAATGAATTTTGCTACTTCTATATTCTGTCTCTGTATTTTCACTTTTTTTTCCTCCTAGGTTTGAGTTCCCTAATTGCAGTTTTTCCTGAATGCTACTTGAGACCAAAGTCAGCTAATCTTGGAACCTCGTATGATACATGAAAAAAGACTTAAGTTTATTCCTTTAACACATTTCCAGTTTATTGAAACATAGATATATTAGGGCTCCATTTAACATTGAATACTTTAAATACAACTATTGACATTCAGGTGTTTAATTTCAGAGATGAAACTGATAGAGGATAATACTTTGCATGTAGTTAGTGTACTATATCCAAAACTTGTGAGCATCATGCAAACGTTATCCTAAGTGTTACGTTGTTAACTGTAAGTCTTGTTCATGAAACGGGCTCACGTGGCACAGAGAGTCTCTCAGTAGCTCAGGATCATTAATTCAGAACATAGAATTCAGAATTTATCCTCCAGCCATTAAACTACCATTTTTCACTTCTGATGGAATAAAGATACTACACAGAACATCCCTTCAACATTGAACATCACTTCTACATTGAGCCTTGATTCTCCTCCCTGCTCCCCAATCTGTATACTCTTTTTTAATTATTATTTCTTACTTTGGTCTAATTGTTCTGTGGAGTTGTAAGCTTCTAGACAAGATAACTCATGTGACATGGATGCGTGACACCCATCTGGATGTGTTCCTCTGGGCCTGCTCTCAGTGGCCCTGCCTTTGGCAGGGGCATTGGACTGGGTAATCTCAGGAGGTTCCTTCCCACCTTAATGATTCTGTGATTCTGTGACATATGCCTCTATGTATTATATGTTTTCTTCCTTTGGGAACAAAGCTAAACCTGACTGCAGTTAGGAAGAGGGGATTGATTGCTGTTGTGTAACGGGGTGTGTCTGATTTCAAGAATTAGTACTTAGAAACAGTTAAATCCGTGGCTGAGCAAGTGAATGCTCAAGGTAGGTAGAGTGAACCTTATCTGCAAACTTCTCTGCAAGGCTGCCTCCCAGCTTTTCCAGGTGAAGCTGGTTTTACAGATGCTTATCATTCAAGTTGTGGACCTGAGCAACATGACATAATGTCAAAGCCAGCCCAGCTTTGAGCTGTAGGTTGTACTTAGATGTCTTCCTGAGATCACTTCCAACATAGAGTATTCTATTTTTGTGAGTTTCTCCTGAAATGTTACAGCATTTATAGCATGATTTATAAAATGCAATTAAATATGAAGGATAGAAAACATAAACAGAGTTCATGTATTTTATTTTCAGTTTTGCAAGCTTGAGTTGTAGCTCATGAGTTTGCCTCATTATTATAAGAAGAGTTTGCCTACGACAAGATAAGGATACATGGATTAGTACTGCCACTGCACACTTAGGTTAATTGCCAGCTTGTAGGAAGAAGAAAATACATGTAGTCTATAATCAGCTATATTCTGTAAATCTAGAAACAACAGCATACCCTTCTTGAATAGACGGTGAGAATATGTTGAGTTGGAAAGTCTTAGCAAAATTTCTAGAACATAAAACCAGGTTGGTTTTCTTTCAGTGAAGTTAACATGTATAGGTATAAATAAAGCAAGCACAATATCAAAGAGATGCAGTAGGTTACAGTATGACTTGACATTTCAAAAAAGTTTATGATTTGGGGGAAGCTATAAATAAATAGGGTAGATTTTTTAAACAGCTTCTTTCTATGCAAAGTACCTCTACTTGCAGATTTCACTTCACAGGCAATGTTCCCATGTTTAATCGAGTAAGTTGAAAGAGAACAGATGTTTGGCCAGTTGCAGAAACATTTCTCTATGACTTCTTTTGCTGTAGCTGAATAATTTGTAGTCACTGAAGATCTCTATTTTTATCTCCAGTTTTTGTTCTACATGACGAAAGAGGTAATCTCTAATTGTAAGCAGTGTAACAGTTCTGAGATTGCCCCTGAGTTTTTCATATTCCTGATGTGAATTAGTTCTTCCTCAAATGCGGAAAGCTGTTAAATGCACGTTTCCCACTTTTACGAACACTTGTTTATCAACTACAGTTTTCCAAAGTCTTCTACTTTCCCCCTTGTGTTTGTCTTTGAAACTGGAACATTTTGGTTGGTTGAAATCTTGAGCTGTTTTTAAGCTGAAAAAAATCAGACCAGTATCAGCGAATGTGAAGGATCTTTTTGAATGTCTTCTTAAAATTCTGGTTACAAAGAGGATACAGAAATGGATTCAAGGTGGAGTTCACGTAGCCAAGCCATATAGTGAACATGTGTAACTGTGCAAATCTTTCACGCCCCTGGAAAGCTATTACCATAAACAATACAAAATAGGGAATCCAGCACAGCATAAAGGCTGCCATTATGACCCCTAACTGCTTAGCTGCTTTCCTCTCCCTGTTCACATGCAGTCCTTGAATATGCCTTTTGGACTGGGCATGCAGACTTTGCCAGGTTTTCCTCAGGTAAGCCAGTCCTTTGCAATCCCTCTTCTCAGTCTTTTCCTGAGGACTGCCAGCTCTTTCAGGGTTAGGATTGGAGTGCTCTCCATTAGGTACCTCATCACTGAAACTCTGGCTGTCTGATGCATCACTTAAGTCAGTGTCTTGTGAGCAAGGCTCCTCTTCAGTTTCATTCTCTTCTGTTATACACACATGCTTCTTTCCTGCTTTATCCTGACCTGGCTCAGATTGGGCAGTGGTGAGAGGGAAGCGGCCCCATTTAAGGACTTCCGTATTACTCTTGCTAACAAATGCCTTTGAAGACTTGTCAGGATTACTGAACTGAAGCTCTGCCTCCATATTTTTGGGTTGAGGAGAGCTTTGTTTGTCTTTGGGAGAGCTGTTCTCATCCAGGATTTGATTTTGGAGGCAAATGTTTTGCTTATCCTTTGTCTTACTATGATGTATGGAATTCTTTTCTGAGAAAGGCTGATGTGATCCATTGATGAGCTCTTGGTGTTGATAGTGTTTTCTAACAGCTCTGAATATTTTACAGTAGAACCACAACATCATGATAGAAGGTATGTAGAAGTTCATAATGGCTGTCAACACTTTAAACCAGGTGACTTCAGAGAATTCAGTTTCACACTTGGTTTCGGTTACTTTCCTTTTCCCATTATTAGCAAAAACATGCCATCCTAGGATTGGAATGACCCACATGAAAGAGAGCAACCAAACCCCCAAAATCATTACCGAGGCTCTCTTTTTTGTTCTATACTTGAGATATTTCAGTGGTTGCTGAACTGAACGATAACGATCAATGCACAATATGAAGAGATTGAAAATGGATGCAGTACTGGCCACATAATCCATTGACAGCCAGAACAAACAGGCTGGTAAGCCTAGAATCCACTGAGAACTCAGCAGATAAACAATGTTCAGGGGCATAACAGCTGAACCAACGATCAGATCTGCAATAGAGAGGCTGACAATGTATAAATTGCCAACGGTTTGCAGCTTCTTTTCAGTTTTGACAGCACATAGTACTAATATATTCATGACAATAGTGATCAGTGAAATGCTTCCCAGGAGCACACCTAGAACAGCTGGTTGAGTGATAGTTGAGTTGTCTGTAGTGTTTTTTGACATCTTTTGCACAGGAATACAGAATGAAAATCAGAGATGGCCAGGCCTTGGAAATTCAGTCTTGGTTTACTCTCCTGGATGAAAAAAAGTGTTGGATTGCTTTCTGATTTTTATTTCCACAACTGTAAAAAAGAAAAGAAATATGCTCACTGTAGTACTAAAATAAAATAATAAAACTAATCTGTGCTTATGCTTAGCACTCTGCCAGATAACATGTTTTTACAACGTTTTGAGTTCTATGAAAAGTACTGGAGCAAGCTCCATGAACCAAACCACAAATTGTATGGGGCTTCATATAATTCTGACCCCAGAATCGGGAGAAGGAATTTCAGTCCTTGCTGGTTTACTTTACTGTATCTCATTAAAATGGTAATGGCTTTAAACTGACAGAGGGGAATGTAGGTGAGCTCTTAGGCAGAAGCTCTTCCCTGTGAGGGTGCTGAGGCGCTGGCACAGGGTGCCCAGAGAAGCTGTGGCTGCCCCATCCCTGGCAGTGTTCAAGGCCAGGTTGGACACAGGGGCTTGGAGCAGCCTGCTCTAGTGGAAGGTGTCTCTGCCCGTGGCAGTGGGTTGGAACTGGATGAGCTTTAAGGTCTCTCCAAACCAGTCTGTGATTCTGTGATCAAATAGCTATCATGAACCATAACATAAAGTGCATATTGGCAAACCAATTTAAAATGTGTTAATAAAAGCAAATTAACATGTTTTGTACTAAATGGTTTTAAACAAACCAGTGTTTACAGATTACATCTAATAGATTGAGAATACAGCAGTTGGATTTAATTATCCACCAGTAATAGGGTGCCATATCATAGGATCATGGAATGGTTTGGATTGGAAGGGACTTCAAAGATTATGTAATGTCAATTGACAAAGTATTCCAAGCAATAGAAAGACTCCAGCCAGTACACACCTTTAGCTGATACAGAGTCCCAAACAACTCGTAAGGTCACAGCCAGTGCCTGTGATTTCACTGGTAGGCAGTCATTCAAATTACATATAATGAGCGATCTCATCCTACCCACAGATTTCAAACGTTTGAAGATGGCAGCCCTATTTTATTTCAAATCCAAACTAATAAAAGTTCAGGGAAAACAACAGGATCTTTCGGGGTTAATAAGCATCTTGCAACCTCTCAAATGTATATAAATATAGGGCCTTTTAGGCTGAAGTCTGTTGTTGTTCAGCTGCCCAAGAAACATATGCAAGAACTGCCCTCCCATAGCTTGGAGAGGCTGCATCACTCCCACACACCTGCTGTTGCTGTTTGCTGCATTAAAGTGGAAAGTAAATTGGAAATAAGAGGAGCTGGGAGTAAACACATAGCAAAGCCTTCCTTTATGCCTAAGATATTGTTTTAATAATTAATCTTTAGTAAATGAGCTATCTTTATTTGCTTAGAACTTTGGCATGAGCCATGTGTAAAGCCTTCAGAATGAAAATTCTTTAAAATCTTCTGTATCCCCATGATTAGAGTGCCTAGGAATCCCAGTACATGCACTGCAGCTAAAAAAACAAAAGGACAACCTACTAAGCACCCACTATGGCATATACAAAACCTATTTTACAGTGTTTTCTAGTCACATTCATCTCTACATACTATTTTTCAGGCATTGTCAAGGAGTGGGAGATGTCGTTTGTACAGACACAGTGGTGTGTAGCTTTATGGTGACTTGATCTGCATCAAAGAACAACTGTAGGTGCATACTTCACTTGTGAATGGAGGTTATGTACCAAGATCATAGGCTTTAATAGTAAAATGTGTTATGTTTTCCATTTTCTAACACAAGCATAGTAACTCAAGTATTTTCAATAAACAGGGAAAGGAAGGGAGAGAATGTAGAGATAAGAAAAGCACCTTTTCAATGTTGAGTAGTTCTGCTATTCCATTTCTAGAAATTCTCTGTGCCTTTGGTGTCTTCTGCTTCCCAACTGCAAACTTCATAAGCTGATCTAAAGTCCAAAAAGAATAAATAATATTTCAAGTTTTGGAGCTTGTGATCTGTTGACAGTTCTATCTCCAGGATATACAAGAAAAATGTCTGTGAGGGCGATAACATTTTCTGCCATTTTTCTCTTACAGTGCCTGTCTGAGTTCATGTTGTGGTAAATCCGTTAAAGCAATGAGGAAGGAAACTAAGACCTTAGACATAGCAGCTCAAAGTATTTACACAATTTCTCATCCATGTTATTCTAAACATAATCAAAATGATTCAATGCAATAAATTGTTCAATATTCAATATTTCATGTTGAAATTAAATAATTCAGTATTTCATGCTAACTTTATCTCTTTCTTATTCCAGTAATCAGGGTTAAAGCTGGAATGTTTGTGTGCTTTCTTCCACGAGGTCAAATTCCTCCTTCCTTACACCTTAATTACAGTGCCTGGTCTCACGAAAGAAGAAGTGTGCTTGGTAGCAGTAGCATCCATAGACAGAGGGAATACGTACACTGTGGGGTATGAGCTCCAGAGGTGTATTCTGTAATGCTGTGTTCTGTACAGCCTTTGGGTTCTCTCATGTGTAGTCACAGGTGTCAGAAGATCAGAGAGGCCTCAAGCATCTCCTGTTTGAAAACAAGAACAGAAATTACTCCATGGATCTTAAACCAACACGCCTGGTCATGGGAAATACTGTGTCTGGTGACTGGGAGTCACCTGCCTGCCATTGTCTTTCCACAGCTATACACTGTAACCTCTCTCTGGTCTTAGGTATATGGTCAAGGCAAGAAGTTGATGTTAATTGCTTCAGGGATCTCATAAAGAAATGGATGAGGTCCTTTCCAACCCAAACCATTTTGTGATTCTGTGATCTACAGTATTAATCACTGGCATAGGCTGGCTCTTGTCTAGAGTGAGTAGATCTCGAGGCTGGATTAGGATGTTGAAGCTTTACGGTAACACTGCATTTTCTCTACTGAAAGATTTGTGGTTTTCACATACGATCTTTTGCGATGCTGACTTTGTAATTATTCTCCCACCAAACACAGTTTTGTTAAGCTCTGGGTAATTTATGTTTTGGAGTATGTCGATGAGAAAAGAAGCCGCTCTTAAGTGGAAGATGATCTCCATGCCTTCAGCATGGTACAAGAGAAAACAGTAAGCTTCTCCTAAGAAGTAAGAGTGACAGCACATGAAAGAGCATGCAGAGAAGTTTCATTTAGTTGCAGAAATATTATGTTATTGGTCAGTGCCCTCTAATACTGCTCTGTATTTGGAGCTTTGGCCCTTCTGTCACAGTCTTGCCCACTAAACTTATGTTGAACTGTTACACCACTGCCACTTTTTGGTAGAATTAGCACATTTTGCCACAACTTTGTCCAAAGGAAGATAACTAGAAAATAATAAGCCTTGCTCCATATTATGACGTTCACTGATCACCTCTTCAGTGCTCTAGGAAAGATTATAATCCACAGGTTTTTTGTCTTAAACTTCCTACCATCATCATTAGTAGTTGAGTAGTAGCAGCAGCAGTTAGTCATCCTGAGAGCACTGTCATTTGCAATAGCAGCTTCTTGTTCTTCATTGAGGCACACACCATTTTGTAGTGGCTGTAGACTGTGGTATATGTACGCCCGTTCAGAAGCTACTGGTTTAACACCTTATCTGTAACTCAGTTCCCAGCACAGGAACTGCAGTAATACTGAATAAATGTGTTCATTTCATTGGACCAAAGTTCACTAATACAGAACAGATTTTAAAGAAAACAATCAGCCTAAGATCTTGGGTAGCTCTTTGGAATTTCTAAGCCCTGACCTCACCAGGAAATGTCTTCTTTAATTTTTTTACTGTCTGTAAAGAGCTTTTTCTACAAGGAAAATCCGCAGTCAGAACTTGTTTGTTATTGTATCACAGTGAGAATTCTTCCCAGGAACAAGAATCTACTGGGAGATGCCAAGTGGATGCCTTCCTGACTCATTAGCGCAGGTGCAGCCTATTAAGCCCTGACTAAGTGGGAGTTAAGTCTTTAGAAACAGATGCTGATGTATCTCTTATGGATAGGTTTTAAAGAAACTACTGCTACAACAGGCAAAGGCTAAGCTAGAACAGACTTCTTGTTCGTCAGACCAAGTTCAAGGCAGAAGGTAGGATTTGATTTCAGATGACCTGTGTTGACTATGTTGCACTTAAGAAACCTAGTAAGAAACTACATAATCTGAAGCTTCGGTGTCTGGCCAGACAAATTTTGGCAATCTTCCTGAATTGTCCTCTTCCCCTCACATACCTATTTTAAGGGCAGTGAGAGTTATAAATGAATCTTTTATATGTGAACATAGTGAACATCCTGACTTACAAATATTTCATTCCTTGCTTTTATTATGAATCTTCCTTTGTGAGAAGAAACTCTTAACCAGCAGATTTGGACATCTGGCTGTCTAGTTTTGCATGAACTTGTATTGCATGCATTTGGTGGTGGAGAATTTTCAGTGGTTCTTGACGTAAATGCTTTCTTGGGGAAAAATGAGGCCAGAACTAACGTAGCAGATAGACACTATTGCAGATGTGCTGAAATCTACTTCACAGACTAGTCTGCAGAGAGAAAATTGCTGTCTGAGTTGTTGGAGTGCTGATCTGCATACTGATTTCAGGGGCTGGAGGCCCTGGGAAACAGTGCAGGTCTCCAGTGTGTCAGTGGTGACTGGCGAAGGTGCTGTTCCTGGGGAGGGTAAAGGCAAAGCAGCCTCTTTCTGAAGCCTTCTCCACACTTTCACTTCCAAAGAGAGTGTATGGTCCAATCCTACAATTACTGCACTTCTTTTCTCCTCCTCTTCAGTCACTTGTCCTAACAGTATGGTGAACAGGCTGTATAGTTTCAGAGCAAGAACAAAGCAGAATGGAAGGAGTAGTGCGGTTACATCCTCATCCTCACTCCTAAGACACATTTATTCAATTATCTCTGGCAATGCAAATGGTAACTAATTTTAAAGTAATTTAAAGTGAAGTAATGAAGCCCCCTTGAATTCATTTCCCCTTGTTCTGAATGGGCAGACACTGTGAATGGTCCTCCTGCACTTAGGACAGCAAGTGCAGATCACTTAATGCACCATTGCAAACAGGCTAGAGCAAGGTCATCACTTCTGCCCTTTTATACAGGAGCTGTATTGCTTGGCTGTGGTCTGGTCTGTGACATCGAGTTTATCCTTATTCCTCTAACTTGGATGGTGATGTTCTCCTTAGAAGCAGACTTTATGAACTACAAGAAGACAGAACACAGAGCCTATTGTGAAGGGAACTTGAAGATTTTAAGTAACACTGTGAAGTCTTCCAAGGAGAAAAAAAGTATTATTAAAACTGTGTGATATACAGAATTTGAAGCTTGCTTATGTAAAGATATTTTCAGTCAGTGATTCAGTGATTCTACTGTGCTATTGCTATTTTTTATTTGTATTATTGGATATTAGTGTATAGGCTGTCAGGATTGCAGATAAATACTTCTGCTTTTATTTATCGGAGGAAATATTACATCTGGTTTCGTTAATGAAGCTTAATTCAAATAAAACAAATGTTTGGACAGGCTGAAAGATTTTCAGATGTAAGTGAAAGTTCAGCTTGGGGCTTGTAGATGGTGCTTGACTTGATTATAGTGGATATTTTCAGGGCTTAGCTTTTATGGAATCACAGCAGTTGCTTCTACAGCCACATGCATCAGTCACATTGGCAGGCTGCACGCTGCTGTCAGCACGGATTTTCCTGATCTTTATGCTATTACTTGGCTGGGGGTCCTGGCTTTAGTGGGAATGAAAAGATCCACAGTTTTAGCTCTCTGCCAGCAAAAGGTTTATTTCAGAAGGCTGTGGAGGTCTAAAGTTTTAGTATGAATGAATAACACAAATCATTATATCCAGTCATGCTCTCCTTATTTGCATCCATGTATCCTGAGTCCTTAGCTTTTTATAACAAGCACTGAACTTTGTGGGGAAATTGAGTACTTGAACCTGAGTCTCCACTGCACTCTCTGAGCTCAAATCTTGATTAAGACGCTGGAGTGCAGTTGTGAAAAGACCTGTTTGTCTCCTCTGGTGTTCTGACCTTCCCCCTAATTCCCCCTTACTGGTGTACTGTTCTCTCTATTGGATCAAGAATATTGTGCTGGATCCCATCTTCGATCTGCTCACTTTGCACTGTGATATCCTTGGGTAACTACTGAGTGTATGTGTTGCTGTTAGATTTCCACATTAAAATAGCGTGCTGTGCTTCTCGTGCATGGGAGGAATGCAGTTAGTCCCAGAGCCTACTAGTGCACGCCTGTGGCATGGCAGGGTGGTCAGTCACTTCCCAACTTAATGAGCAAGTTAAATTACACATCACTGCAGGGGAACTGGACAAACTATTATAACCTGTCAAAAGCAAGTTATTTCTGTGGAATATGGAAGCTTATGACTTTATGGTACAAATGCGGTTTCACACTCAAGTGATTGAAAGTTTGAGATGTTTAACTTCAATTGTGCCTACACAGGGATACTGATTTGAAACCATTTGGCATGAAAAGCATGACTAACTACTTGCTTATGACTTGTCTATATGGAGAAATGCCTTGTAAAAGAAATATTCTGAAACAGATCTAATCCAACCCTGTTATTGAGTTGAAGCTGATACTGACTTCGCATCAGTCCACCTGATGTTATGTTTCTGTTCTTGGGCACTGCCAAACACAAGAGGTTGTTTTCAAAACTTAGACTCGCACTGTAAGGACCAGTTCTCGAGCAAAGATGGATCATAGGAATACTCCTGTGAGGTTCTTGCTCTCATTAGTGTAAGCAGAGTGCTGTCAAAGCTCCTTTCCTTGAGACAGGGCAGTCTGTTCTGAGAAAACTCCGTTCTGGGTTTGGTGTTTGCTGTGTGTTCCTCTGTGTTCTGCTTTTTTGTTGGTGTTATAAAGCTGATGATTTGATCATCTCAGGTGACAACAAATACAGCTTTTACTATATGGTTCATATATGATGCTGAGTATATGTGAACCCAGAGGTATATACTAGGTATTGTTTACAGTATCCAAAAATACCCACAAAACCTAGGGAGGAGATGATCAGAAGGGATATCAGAGCATCACTTCTGATGAAAGTGATGATCGGAGCATGGCAATCTGTCAAAACCAGAAACTGAATCCAAAATACCAATGTTTTAGTCTAAGGAAGTGTTCACGTAACTAGTAATCTGCAATAGACAGCAAAATATCAAATACCGGCTCAGAAAAGACAGTTGCCTTTGCTATGTAAGGTATATACCCAAGAAATGAATCTTACTGTGCATTCAGAATGCTTTCCTGGGTAGTGAAATCCTTGTGTGAGCAGAACGTAGTGGCAGTAGTAGCATTGACTTGTATAGGCATGCGTGTCCTAATTAATTTGCAGAGATGAGCATACAGCTTCATGCCAAGTAATATTTGAAATGTGAAGAGGCCATGCCAAGCTGGGAAGCTGAACACCAAAACTGAATGCAGTCCTGTGAAGTTTGATTTGGTATAGAGGGGTTAGGAGCCAAACCACTCTCCTAAAGCATATAGAAGTAGTCAAAGGCTGGTGGGTAGCAGTGAAGGGCAAAGATATTTTTAATACTCTATTCTTCTTTAAGGAATGATTACCATTTGTGCCATGCAATCTCACTCTAGGTATGCCCTTACCTAGTAACAGCTGATCATTAACACTCTCAGATTTTACATACTCTTTATGCAAAAATCCTTTCGAAATTGCTTTTCTCTGGTGTATTTATGGTGTTGACTTCACTGCATGTCATCTCTTTTCTGTTTCTTCTCATTAGAACTCACAGCTAGTGTTGAAAGCCTAAGTGCATTACAAAGTTCTGCAGGCTCGCACAGTATCTACTAATCCGTGACATCGTTCTGGATTCTTAATGTTATTTTAGGCTGAGAATTGACTCTTTGAGAGCATTACTTTTTCCATGCGCAACCAAGGACAGTGTCTATGGCTTTGATATTTTTGCTCTGGAGTTTGCATACTTGAAATCACATTCTGCTTATTTGAATTTCCATTGTTCCACTACTGATGCATATTCAACCATGTTTTGTAACTGGAGACATATATCAAGAGTTGAAAGCAGGCACGGAAAGCAAAGGATGACTATTAGAAGGTGTATTTTCCTGTGCATTTCAATACTTTGTGCCAAAGCTGTGATGTTCTTTTTCAGTCCTCTCCTGCAGCTTCCCTGAGCTTTACCAGATCTTTCTTGATCCCTCCTTGGCCCTTTCTTCTGGGGGGAGGGAAGCTTAATAGCTGGACTGTATGATTAATATACAAACTACAGGAATAGTATCAGGAAAAAATATTAAATATCCCCTGGCATTCAACTGCGGACAGAACCTTGGCTAGGGAAACACTCCTTATGTAAGAAGAGAAAAGGTCTGGATGTGATTCATAATCTCAAGAGCCTTAATTTACAGGAATACAGTTGTAGGCTCACTGTCAGCAGAACCAGTGGATGCAGTAACTTCCCTGCTGTTTGTTTAGGAACACTCTGAAAACAATTTGGGAAAGTAGCTGTATGCACCTAGATTTCTACTGGGATCTCCTAATCCTACGCAAGCAGGTAAACTTTTCTCTTTGATGTATTGAAGTTCAAAATGAAGCCCACCTGGAGAATCCTCAGCAAAACTGTGCAGTCCCAGCCCTTGAAAGTTGATGGTTTTGGGGGTTTTTTTCCATATTTTTTGAAGTTAAATTCTTTCTGAATGTGCACCATTGACAGCTCTAATCATGCTGAGGAATACAGACTTGGAGCAGAGGGAAGTTTTATATTCAGTGTCCTAAGTAGAGTCAATATTAGTAGGCAGAGATCTTAAATATCAAGTTTGAACTACCAGTAGTGTCACCTAAACCAGGAGAGTCTGAAAGTGTATCTTTCAAGTGGTGGATGTGTGAAATGACACTTGGAAACCTATTGGGTGCTGGGTGTTTCTATTTTATACTGGTGTACTGTCCCATCCCACCTCCCCAGCTGTATGATGCTGCTGTCTTCTGATCACGCATTTTCATTTCTGTGTACTAATACTGAACCTTCATAAGTTTAAGTTGTTGTTGATGTATACATGTGTTCAGCAGTATAATCAACTACTTCTTTAAACAAGTTTAAACCATTTTCTAAATACTATTGTACTGTGACAACTAGGTACTTTTTTTCTGAAGAAATGTTATTTTTAAGTCTTTCTTAACATTATCAGGGCATAGATATGGTTGGGGTTTTTTTTTCCTCTGGCTGACATTTTTGAACAACTCTCTTAAGCACTGGGTCTATATTTCATGAGCATTAAACCCAAAAGAGCTAACAGAAGATGGACACATTCCAAAGACTGTTCTCACCTTCAAAATGTAAGCTCAGACTTCTGTTAAACTCTTCTTCCAGTGGCTCAGTTTTCTGCTCTAAGTTGTACTAAATGTCAGGTTTTCCATGACAAAAACCTCAGTCTTGTTCCTGTGGTAGTATTTCCATCTGGATTATTTTTGCCCAGAGACTGGGGGGGAACCTGTCATGACTCGAATCCTAAAGCTCCCAGAGATGATATTAATTTTCCCTGCTATCCTAAGCAGTAGCAGCATCATCTAGTTCATTTTCAGTGTGATCCCTTAACAAACCAGTACTGAAGTGCTAATTTCACTACGTAGTGCGGTGCTGCAGAAGTCTTACCTTCTCTGCTCCATTACTACCTGTAAAGAGAGACTTTTGCTATAGGCATTAGATCTATTAAATAACTGCTGTCATAGATGAAAACTCCTTTTTACTTTGATGTAGTAATCAAAACCACCAGCTGTAAAATCTCTTACGAAGGTGGGGAATTTTCCAGTGTTATGGTGCCTTTAAAGCTGAGTAGCTGCAGTGGTGTCTTTTCACTGGGGATCTATTCTGTTATTGGAATCCATTAATTCAACTCTCTAAACCAGGACATTTTTCATATAGGGATAGCAAAACATCTTTAGAGTTTTT
The DNA here is from genome assembly GCF_004027225.2 of Strigops habroptila. NCBI lineage: Eukaryota > Metazoa > Chordata > Aves > Psittaciformes > Psittacidae > Strigops > Strigops habroptila. The sequence continues at coordinate 19,183,103 of NC_046360.1, forward strand.
TGGATCGCACCTTGTGTTACTACTTAGCCCAACCCTTGCTGAACTGTAAAACCAGCTGCTTGTCATCTTTGTGCATCAGAAATGCATTTAAAAATGTAACTGAACCCATCATTCAGATACAGAGATCTGTCTCTTTCTTCCCCAGTGACTTCGTGAGTCGCTACTGGAGAATCACTAGCCACAGAATAATGTACATAAGCAAGAGTTGTCAGTCCTTTAAATGCTGAGGTTGCAAACCCCAATGCTATATCTGCTATGCAGTTTAATGGTTTGCAATAGAGGGACTGTAGTGATAGGACAAGGGGTGATGGGTTTAAACTGAAACAGGGGAAGTTCAGGTTAGATATAAGGAAGAAGTTCTTCCCTGTGAGGGTGCTGAGGCACTGGCACAGGTTGCCCAAAGAAGTGGCAAATGCTCCATCCCTGGCGGTGTTCAAGGCCAGGCTGGACAGAGCCTTGGGTGACGTGGTCAAGTGTGAGGCATCCCTGCTGATGGCAGGGGGTTGGAACTGGATGATCTTAGGGTCCTTTCCAACCCAAACCATTCTGTGATTCTATGATAAAGGGAGCTTCATTGTCTGATAGAGAATAAGTTAACCACTTGGGAAGCCTGATGAACCCACCTAGGAATAACTTCTCTGAATTCTGAGGAAATGCTGGATGTGGAGAAAACTTGCTGTTTTACAACTGAAGTCATTGAGCTTTAACAAGGATGGATTTCTCAAGCTCAGATTCACATCCTTTAAGATGTTCTCTTTCTCTAGCCCTTAGTATATATGTTGAAGAATCCAATGTTTCTATTCTTCAAAAGAAGGGAAAAAATCCTAGGACTCCCCTTACCCCAGAGTCAGTGTGGTCAGGATAAGCACAAACTAGTTCATGGTCATACTAATATTACAATTTATAATAGGAAATGTCTTTGTAATATTTATTAGGAACTATTAAAAAAAAGGGGGGTGGGGAGAAAAGACCACAGAGCAGTGTTTTAAACATCTTCTAAACCGGATTGAACCCTTCAGGATCAAAGAAAATCAGATGAATATTGTGAATCTTCTTCCCTCCACCCCTCAAAAGCAACTGAAGTGCTGATTGATACAAAGTTTCTTTGGGGATTTACCAAAATGAACTTGAATTTCAACCCAACTGAATTTTTGGTGCTTTTAAGCTATACAAAAGACTTCACCACAAAAATGCACAAGTTTAGAAATCCTCGTGTGTGTGAGGACTTGCTGCCTCCTTGTCCTGTTTATAAAAGTAAACCCTGTTTGCTTGCAGCTCACTTAGATATGTTAATGTACAGACCATTGTTTTTTGTCTCTAATTTGAAATATAGATTGAGTTATCTGTCTCTGCAAACATCTGGCAGCCTTTCTGTAGTAATATGATGAGCTCCTTCATCTTTTAGCAATAACCCATTGAATGTCCAAAGTCTTCCCTTTAAATACATGTATATATATCTAAATATTTCTCTGACTTAAGCAACCTCCTACCTTTCTCCAGGCGGTGTTAGTGTTGCTCGTTGAATTAAACAGAGGGCTAAGATGAACTGGTGGAGCACAAGGTCTCTTAGAACTAGAGAGCCTGGTGCCTTGAAGTGATCAGTTTAGAAGCAGCTTATCTAGGAAGCCTGGTCCCTCTCCATCGTCCCTGCTCAGTGTCTGTGAGGGAAAGGCTGGGGAGGCTGCTTCAAGGATTGCCCACAGTATGGGTTTAGAGCATGTTATGTCCCTGCTGTGGCCCCCACTCCCACTGACCTCTGCAGGATGTGATGTGGCTTTTCTTAAACAGATATAAGTCCAATTCCTGTATGGGAATGAATGTAGCTGGGATTTCTCCCCACCTGCAAAGCACAATTGCCTTCAGAGAGGGATAAAGGTTAATATTCAGACAAATCTTCTTCAGTGAAGTCACTATTTCTTCCTTAGAACAAGGAATGACGCTGGCCTCCCTCCTTTCCTCAGCCATGTACTCTTTTATAGCTACTTATAAATTGTTAAAAGAAGGATGCTTAAAGTAAGAGCAGAAAGCATTTTGCCGGTAAACAGAAACTCACCCTAAACTCCTTTAGTCAAGTGGTCAGTGTGACCATGAAGTATAATGGAGAATCTGGACTTTATCCATCTGTATCCCTTCCTTCTCCTGCATCCGAGCATCACCTCTGCGCTCGGCCGCGGCTGCGGGCGGGGGCTGGCTGCACGGCACTGCTGCACCTTTTCGGCTTGAACTCGAGCAAACCGTAGCGGGCTCTGTGCGGCCGGGCTGTGCTCGGTGAGTGGCCCTGTGCTCCGCCGGAGCCCCCGGTCCCTGTGCCGCCCGGCGGTGCCGCGGGCGCTGGCAGCGCTGCCCGCTGTTAGCGGCTGGGGCGAGTCGGGTGCAGAGCCGTCGGACCCGCCGCCCCCTTCCCATTCCCCGCCCGCCACCGCGGGTCTCGTTCACTCACCTGCAAAGCGAGGAAGAGGAGGGGGGACCGGCTTCCAGGAGCTCCGGCGGGCTCGGGAAGCCCGGGCTGATGGCAGGGCAACGGTGCAGGGCTCGCTCGGGTCAGCGGCAGCCGCGCTCCTCAGCTTCGCCCCTTCAGCTGGTTGCCTTCTGCTGGCAGCCGGGTCCCGGGGCTGTCTCGGGCGGGGCTGTCCCGCCCCGTTCCGACCCACCAGGTCCCCGCACGCCGCGGCAGCCGCCGCCACCCTTGTGCCACGGCTCTGCGTGGCGCTGGACCCCGCGCAATGACTGCCTGTGGCAGCAGAGATGATTTCCATCGGCAGCGGCCGAGCTGCCCTGAGCGCTGAAGCGGTGTTGTGCGAGGTAACACCAGGAGGCTGCGGAGGAACAGAAATCAAACCCCAGTGTGCGATCGCCCCAGCGCTTGCTCTAGCCGCCGGGGCATCACTCTGGCTCTGAGAACGAGCATGTGTTCCAAAGTAGCTTGGTACGGGGCAGTTTTTGGTAGTGGAGCCGTCTTACAAAACTAGTTGAAGACCTGGCACATCTCAAATGTAGAACACATCATTGCCTATCTTAGCCAAACTGTTTATTTGTAACTGCTGGAGGTCCAGTACATCTGCTTTGTATTAAACATACACACAGGGGTTGGGTTTTTACAAAGGAAAGCAACTAACTTACCAATTTTGACTCCTTTCTTTAAAGTCGTGCTTCTCTCCGCTCCCTTTTTAAAATGTCTAGAAATGTGTTGCACAAAACTCTATACAGATTCAAAAAGAATATATTGTTGTGTCTTACATGAGTCATAAAGAATTTGTGCCATGATGTTTTTACAAACAGCATTGTTGGGCACTTAGTAACCATGTTGTTTGTAAAACTGGCAAAGAATACAGCAAATTTGGCATGATTCTCTCCTCCCTTCCCCCTCTGCATGGGCTGACAGGAAAACAGGGGGAAATAGCCACGTTCCTGCCCTCAGTCTGTGGGAATAATATCCTTTGCCAAAACATGCACCTCTATCAGTGCAGAAGTGTTATAGTCATAAACTACTTTCCTGATGCTACTAGGGCCATCTTTTTGCTCTTGAATAAAGTGTTCACTAACCCATTCTAATAATGATAAAGCCAATTCCTTAAATGTATGCTTAGGTCTTGTTTAAATCACCTTCTCATGTAGACCTTTGGTCCTGCAGGTGGTCAGAACAATCCTGAGCAAGAACCTTCTCTTTGCTGGTGTTGGGCAGCACCTGAATCATGCTGAGAGGCTTTACACTGGAAGAGGGTTCTGCAAAAGATGAAGGCCCTTTTGGGTTCATGCCTATTACATGGGCAAGAGGTAGACACAATAACTTTAGTTAGATGTTAGTGTGTATATAGATTAATGCTCATGCTTAGACCAGCCCAAACTACAAACTTCTGACCATTTGCCCCATCCCTGGCAGTGTTCAAGGCCAGGTTGGACACAGGGGCTTGGAGCAACCTGCTCTAGTGGAAGGTGTCCCTGCCCGTGGCAGGGGCTGGAACTGGATGAGCTTTAAGGGCCCTTCCAACCCAAACCAGTCTGGGATTCTGTGATTCTATGAGCATATTCTGCAGTCTTTCCCTCAGTGAGAATGATAATTTGAATATCTACCCAGACCCTAAACTTCACTAAACTTCACTAAACTTGTAAGTAAGAGCTTAGTATCTGTAAATTTTCATCTCTGACTGAAGTTAATCAACAAGCTCAAATTTACTAGAGAGGAACAGGCAGACTTTGCAGCTGGATGAAAGTGCAGGCACAAATATGGGAAAACTCAAGCTGTGGCTTCTAGAAATGTTTAAAAATGGCATTAGGTACTAGATAAGTAAATTAAACCAGTCCTTGCTTTTATAATTCTGGAAATACTTGGCCTCTGAATGTACTTACCTCCAGGTTTGGTGCTTTATCTCTTGACCTGCTTCTCAGGGAAATTCAGGATTCTCTTATTTTTCCACTGGCCTCATATCTGGAGAGCGTATCTGTATTTTGTGATTGTATTTCGTGATTGTATTTCACAGTAATTTGGCTCAATGCTCCCCTGGAAAGAATGAACTCAATCTGCTGATGTAGGAAAACGTCTTTACTAGGGTTATACTTCACATAAATAAAGGTTGAGCTGACAAGGTAGTTAAACTGAGAACAAGGATGGGGAGCTCTGTGGAGTGAGAAGTGTGTAACAGCTATGTCAGTATAAAACTCTAACAGAACAATTGTCTGTGCCATTTTCAAGACTCAAGTGTGTGTGATCAGAGCCATCCCCCCTCTCCAATTCTGATCTCACTGTGTTTGCCTCACAGGGGAACCTTCCCAGCTCCACCAACAGTGTCATGTTCTGGGAACACAGGTTGTCACATGCCTTGAACTGCTGTGCATCTCTTCTTGGGTTTTAGGTCTTTATCATTACAAGAGAACAGTGATGCTACAGAGGAATCTGATCTTTGTTAAGAGAACAAAATACATTCAAAAGAACGTTAACAGTTTAGCAGGTAATATTAAAAGTAGTAATGTATTCTCTGATTAAAACCTGTTGCTTCCTAGTAGTGCTCACAGAGTATCTTTAGAGATGACAATGTCGCCTGTACCACCACAGATTTTAATACTATTCTGGCAAATCCAGTAATTTGTCGAGATTTGTTTTCCTGTTAAATGCTGCCTGTGTTGTAGGAATAACTCTCTTTCCTTCTGCAAAATGTCAGAAGCTTTCTATTATCCTTCACATTTTTGCTGCTGCTTAGTTTAGTGTAATCTCACTTTGCATACCTTGTGTACACATGCAGTGTAAGTGATCTTGTCACAATTCAGAAATGTTCTAAGTAAGTGATACTAAATCAGAACATTTTTTATTAATAACTCTTATACTGAGTTGCTACCAGCAGTACCTATGGCAATACTGAAGGTTTCTTCTCATTTGGATACTGACAACTATCATTCTGATAGTTAAAAGGATATTATGTAAGGGTGGTCTACACTTTGTCACTAACTCCTTGCTATTCTGTTAGTAGTTACTGGTGCGTATAGCTTTCAGCAAGCTAATAATGTCTTAATAAAAATCTACTGCATGACCAAAGAATAAAATGTAAGAGCTGTTATGTAGTTGAAGCTGCTTCTTCACCTCTGGTTTAGACAATGTGAAGTTTACCCCATCGGAAATTCAAAACCAGGTAAGCTGACCAAATTTTAACTTGACTGTTGTGAAGTAAGGTAAGGAAGTCTGGAGGAGATCCACTGTGTTCCAGTCACATGGAGTGGAATGACCAGCTAACATGGCTTTTCATTCTCAGCAGTGCTATGTATCACCACTGTGTACAGAATACTCAGCTTTCTCCACATATGCAAAGGAGTAATAACTAAACATGAAATTGCTATACAGGTGTGGAGTGTTTAACACAGGGCAATTTTTCACTTACTGCCTCTGTGGCCAGTTAATATAGGTATAATGTATCTTGTAGACTGCCCTTATGTGAGTGTAACAACCAGCTTTGCCTGCGAAGGATCACTCTTAGTTTTATGACACTGAGTGGCCCAAGGAGTATGTACTGTTATGCCTATGGCTTGGTTTCTGAATGGTGCAATTGGGGCTCTAGTGTTCTCTTGAGTAACAGGGAAATAAAATACAAAAGGTACAGCTAGAATTGGGACTATTCTCGTTGCTAATCAGGCTATAACTAAGATTTATCTACTTTTGGACAGTCTTAGAGTACTGTGTTCTGAGAAACAGAGCACTGGGATGGAAGTACACTTCCTATTATGGTTTCAACATGCTGGGTACATCTGGGAAATTTTTTGTGGAAGTGTAAGTCATTATCCTACTGTCCATTTAGATGGTCACATTTCCAGCTCTAGGGCAAGCACATCTGCATTGGAAAGTTTAACTTGAAGTTCCTAAGAATATTGTCAGGAACTTCACTTACAGTCTCAAAGGTCTGTGCTTTGGGAAGATTTCCCTGGAAATCTCAAAATAGGCATCGTCACCAAACACTTGAGAAACTGGCTGCTGTGACTGTGAAATTGCCTGATTTTTGTCTTGTAGATTGTGACAGGCACTTATGATAAAGAGGGAAATGAATTCTATTTTGTAAAAAAGCTCGGCGTTCCTTTATGCTTACAGTGGATGATTTATTCTGGAACAGGATAAAGCAAAGCTGTTAAGAGAAACTGAGCAGTAAAGATAAAACAATGCACGTAAGAAACAGGCTTCCAGTCCTCAAAAGGGCTGTATCATGTTACGAGGGTTGATGTGTGTCAGCCATAATCAGGGGCGGAAAACCAAAAGATGAAAGGGAGTGTTAATGTTTTAAAGCTCCTTGGGGTCTAGAGTAGGGGAGGAAGCACTGTGCTGAAGGGCGGAGGTTCTGTATTCATCCAGCAGGAAGACTCACAGACATCCCGAGCTTATGAGAGGCAGAAAAGTCTGCCCATTCCCTGTACTTGGTCATCCACCTCCCAGTGGGTGGTAGATGTTAGTAATTGAGATATCACACCCTAGTCTCTCAGTACCAGAATCAGAAAAGTGTCCTCTTGTTTGCTTTCTGTGCCCTGTACAGTTGGGGCAAAGGGAAACTCACAGAAATGTTGGTTGGAAGGAACCTCTGGAGGCCATCTGGTCCAGTCTGTCCAAGTGGGACTAATGCCCCTCCTGGATCTGGTCTGTTATGGCCTTACTCAGCCAAGTCTTGAAAGTCTTATTCCGGGGACAGAGATTCCACCACCTCTCTGGGCAGGTTGCTCAAGTGTTGCACAACTCTCCTAGTGGGAACTTTGTGAAGAAACCAAATGTTCAGGCACTTAACAGAAAGAGATTACGGTGCAAGACACTAAAAAGGGTTATGATACTACTAAGTTTAAATATGAAAAGATTAATTTTTGCAATTGGAATAAAGTTATATGCAAATATTAGATTAATTCAGAGGCACATTGCAGACATTAATCATAGTTTGTCTTCGTCATGTTTGGGTAAGAAAAGTTGGACTCTCAGTTTTAAGTAAAAGCTACCGTAATATTATCGTGACATTTGGAAACTGATCCCATTCCGTATGTTGAAGGTCAAAACCTTAATACAAGCACTTCATAAATTTTCTTTGAAAGACCATGATAAGCTGAAGCCCACACATCAGCTGTAGTAGAATGCATTCAATGGGAAGTGGTGGATGTTCGGTGAAAATCAGTCAATAGATAAAGAATTCTGGTAAAATGCTTAGTCAAGGTCACTGCTTCTTAGGTGGAAAAAGAAATATTGGAATCCATGACAACAAATCAGTTATTAAAGGGAAAGAATAACTTGGGTAACACCAATATTTTTCCTGGTGTGCATGCAATAAGTCCCTTTAGGAAAACAAAGAAGTTTTAGTAAATCTAAATTGAACGGAGAGAAATAGAAAGCTAAAAAGCATTTGTGTGTGCGGTTGATTGTCTTATTATGTGGCTAAGGATTAAAATATGGTGCTCAAAACCATGCTTTTGTCATGAACTTGCTATTTCAAGCAGTGTCTTAAACCTCTCTGCATAGTTTGGGGGTAGCTGGGAGCCGGGAGACACTGTTGGCTTACAAATCATGACGGTGTCTGACATGCAATTGGACTCACAAAACAAGCCCGTTCGGGAAGCTGGAACAAAATTTCATTGTCATTAGTGTCTTTGGTGGCTTTCAACTCATTCTGGATTTTGCCACATGGAACACTTGGGGGTAGAAAGTGGAGGGACTGAACCCTTTTCTTCCAGACCCTTCATCTTTTCTGTTGTTAAGGAACATCACCCAAAACTAAAAGATCTTATCTGATTGATGGCAAATCATTTCCTAATGAAAATATCTCCATTTTCCCACACACGTATGTAGGGATGCACACACAGGTCATGTGCTCTGTTTTCAGCAATAGAGATGAGGCTGCGTCAGAAGATACAGGAAAAATCAGTTTCCAAACCATGGAAGCATTGTGGAAGTTTCCAACGGAGAAAACTAAACTTACACCAAACTTTGTTCTTTAAGTCTGTGACTATCCAATGTATTTCTTGTTGTTTTTGTAAAGAATGTAACCAACTGGAGGGGTGGGTTGTTGGGTTGTTTGGTTGGTGTTCAGTCACCCATATCAATAGATTATTCTTAATAATGCTTCTGGGAAGAGCGGATCCAGCCTACTGGCAGGAAGTCATTTGCATCTCCGCTTCGGAGCTTTTAACACTTGGCTCTGCTGGAAACACATTTCCAGAAATGCTCTGCTTCAGAATGCTGTTTCCTCCTGTATTTCTGTATGTCTGATGCATATCAACAGAACATTGGCTTCATGTTAGCATAATTGGCAACAGAAATATTATTTATTCCCTGCGCACTGTAACTCTTAATGTAGGTAATTCTCCATGAATTTTACCAACACACGCAGATTGCTGCTGGCCCACTTGTCTCTGTGGATGAATATGAGCTAGCCACTTGTCCTGGTTTCAACTGGGATAGAGTCAATCTTCTTGCTAGTAGCTGGTACAGTGCTGTGGTTTGGGTTTAGTCTGGGAATAATGCTGATAACACACTGATGTTTGAGTTGTTGCTCAGCAAAGCTGACCCTAACCAAGGACTCTCCAGTGTCCCAGGCCCTGCCAGTGAGGACGGGCACAAGGAGCTGGGAGGGAGCAGAGCCAGGACAGTGACCTGAACTGGCCAGAGGGGTATTCCAGACCACAAAATGTTGTCTCTCTTTTCATTACAGTTATGATTATCTTGTTTCAGTTATTAAACTGTTCTTATCTCGGCCCACAGGACTAACCCACTTTCCAGTTCTCCTCCCTATCCCAAGGTGTGTGTGTGGTGAGCAGGAGGCTGCCTGGTACTTTAGTTGCCAACTGGGGTTAAACCACAGCAGAGGAAAGTCCAACTGTTTTCATTAGCAGGGTGCCAGTGTTAAGAGGGAAGGAAATCAATTTAGTTCCTGAAGGAACTTGGAGGAGGTGAAACTTGAGTTCAGTTTTGTTCACTGAATTCACTGAATTGTTTTCTCAAAGGAGGTAGAGTTTTAGGGATGAAAGGACCATGCGGTGCTCTCTCCCCCTCCCCACTTTGTGAAGAAGTTTCTGCAAAGCTTGTCATCTTGGATGCTGCAAGATAGTCCTTACTTCAGGAAGTTCAGCATGTAATGTAGGGGTGTGTGTGTGAGTACAGTATCTATGAGATTATACATACATTAGTTCTGAATGATATCTTCAGGAATGAATATGTAGTTAATTATATGGACCTGATAGGAGAGCTCACTTATTTATGATGTCTGCACACCCTTCTAAGATCTTTTCAGTAGGAAGGGACAGGGGCCGATTGTGTTTCCTGCAGGATATTTCACACAAAGCCTTGGAACATTCCTTCATGGGATACTGGAGCTAGCAGTCTGAGGGAAATGAACTTCTAAAGCTGTTTTGCTTGTGTGTAGTGAGGAGCCGCTCGCTCTCTCGCATTCAAAGCACTTGAATGTGCTTTCCCAATTTAATATAGGTGATGTAATGAAGTTCTGTTTCTGCTGTCACAAAATAACGGAGGGAAAGTTACAACATCATATGCTGTGACATGTGGGGAATAAGAAGTAAAGGGGCTGGTGGGGTGATGCTATGGGCAGAGCTCTATCAGATGATGGTGGTGCCTTGACTCTTCCAGGCAAAAAGCTGCACTGGGCAATAAATTAGGTACACTTTGCTTGCTAACTTCCTGCACTGTCTGCGCTCGAGAGTGTGAATCCACTTCTTACCTATGGATTCAAGGAGGACCTATGTTTAAATTGCCAGCTAACAGGTACAGTATTACTAACTTCAGGGCAATGATGTGGTACATACCAAAATGATGCCACCTCTGGTTTCGTGTGCACTAAAGTAGCCATCTGGAACAGGGACAGAATAGCTGCTGGGGTATGTGGCCTTGTGTGACTGTGGTGTTTATGGAAAGATTTACTTTGAGGGGCAGCAGTAGAGTGAAGACTTTAGAGATTTTGTTTATTTGCTTTGGTTTTTTGCTTAGTTAAGATGATTCTCAGCAGGATGTTCCTTAACTGTACTCACAGTTTCTTACTCTAGCAACTGGAGAAGTTGTACTGGTATCAGCGAAAGGCTCTTCTGGTCTCTGTGAAGGAAAAGAATTAGTGATGCTCATTTTGTTGATGCTGAGAAAGACACTGGGAGGTTGAAAAGTGCGGGTTTTATTGGAATGGTAAATAATGCTCAGTGAAGGGGTAGAGTAATAAATGTTCTGTTTAGTATGGAACATTAAGTCTGTGTTTATTCGTATGTATGGCTTAGTATATATGTAATGTCATAAATCATAGAATGGTTTGGGTTGGAAAGGACCTTAAGATCATCCAGTTCCAACCCCTGCCATGGGCAGGGACACCTCACTCTAGACCATGTAGCCCAAGGCTCTGTCCAGCCTGGCCTTGAACACTGCCAGGGATGGGGCATTTACCTCTTCTTTGAGCAACCTGTTCCAAGGCCTCAGCACCCTCACAGTAAAGAACTTCTTCCTTATATCTAGTCTAAACTCCCCCTGTTTAAGTTTGAACCCATTACCCCTTGTCCTACCACTACAGTCCCTAATGAAGAGTCCCTCTCCAGCACCCTTGTAGCCCCCTTCAGACACTGGAAGCTGCTCTGAGGTCTCCACGCAGCTTCTCTTCTCCAGGCTGAACAGCCCCAACTTTCTCAGCCTGTCTCCATACGGGAGGTGCTCCAGCCCCTGATCATCCTCGTGGCCTCCTCTGGACTTGCTCCAACAGCTCCATGTCCTTTTTATGCTGAGGACACCAGAACTGCACACAGTGCTCCATGTCAAAGGAATGTAATCATGCTTTTATTTCTGCATGCATTTTAATCAATGGTGTAGTCGTTCTTCCACTGTTTCCTCCCCCCCCCCCACCATGGTATCCTATTTATCTTGCTTAAATTTCTTCCTAAGCTCAGTATGCAGAATAATAAGCAACTCTTATGTGTATGAAATTGTGATTGCATGTTAGTAAACGTGCATGTATTCAATGTATTTAATCATTTGCCTATAGTGACTTGTCTCACTTATTTTTCATGCTCTCGATTATTGACTCCTAATTGTATTTTCACTTTTACCTCATTTTCACACAGACACAGAAAATCTGTGAAAATGCAGAGTGGTTTTAACACGTGCTTTTGCAGATGTAGAAGTTCCACATCATTTATGGAGTGGTTTTAGGTAATAGTATGCTGGGGAAAAAGTCTTAATGTTGGACACGTGCTCCTGGTGGCAGAATCACACGGTGAGAGTAGGAAACGAGAGCTTTTAATAGATTGTGAGGTGTTGGCTGGTTTTGGGTTGGGTTGGGTTTTTTTTACTAGTTCTTGTTTGCAGCTATTTCTGTACAATTCTTAGTAAAATTCAGAGACAAAACCAGCTGTTAGCATAGTTTGAGACCAAAGTAACCTTTTTATCCTTTTAGGAAGGTATCAGTTACCAATTTGTAAGGAAACTGTTGTTTGCATTTTTCATGTTTGGGCCTTGTAAAATATTTTCAATACTTTTTGTTGCCTTCTTATGCCTGCCCATGGGCACTTTACAGATTTCAACCATAGAATAACTTTGATTGGAGGAAACCTTTGGTGATCATCTTACTAAAGGACAGCCCCACTCGCTGCAGGACAGCCTGGATGAGGTTGCTTGGTGTCTTGAGGAGTCATAACTCCTGCTGAATAACTCCAAGAATGGTGATTCCACGATTTCTCAGAGCCCCTGTTTCCAGTGGTAGGTGCTGAGTAAGGGCACTGTGGTCCAGTGTGGGCACCAGTCAAATTCAGGAACAGTGTTTTGACCAGCCAGGTGTGTCAGTGAATTTCTCTGTCATTATTAATGGGAAATAGTTTATTCTGAGAGAACCACGTTTTGCACAAGTGTGCCCTCCACTTATATTAAACACCGTACAATGGAGTAACCTGTAGGGATATATTTTATACAGTTAAAAACTTTTAAAATGAGGTAATAGGGCTTTTAAAACCAACAAAACTGTATTAAAATCATGGGAAGAATGCATGAAAACAATCTCTTTAACTAGAAAGATAAATTCTCAGTTTTAGCCCTCATCTATCATCCCAAGACACACTTCTGAGTTGTAAATACCAGCAAAGTCTTGGATTTCAGACCTCTCTCAGGATTTTCAGATTACTTGGATTGCTTTTATCCTGGTTCGGGCATAGAATTCCAGTCAGCAATTTGGTGAATCTCTGGAGTTTGTTCTGCTTCTTGCTGCATTTCTTCTTATTCTGATCTGAGGTGTGTACTCTGTGCCAACTGACTGATGGAGAGCTGCCTTTTATTAGGCATTGTCTCAACCAGGCTGTTTCATTTCACTCATGTGTTTCTTGTTGTCCAGATTGTGGGCTGAATGTAGGGGTGTTTTGCATCTACTGAAGTGAAAGAGCAATATGGAGTGTGCACACAACAGCAGAAGACTGAGTAAGAGTTGCAGTGTGATTGTAAATGCCCCTCCTTCCTAAAGCCAGCAGCACTGGTCAGTGGGAAAAAGTGTTACTGTGGGCTGGTCCTCACCGTGCCTCTTTGGAAGACTGCTGCTACCAGCTGCATTAGAGCAGAGTTCTGCAAAACACCTTCTGAAAGGCCTGCTAAAATCTGTCTCACAACGACTGACAGATGTTTTGAACCTCTGCCTGCTGTCCAGGCTGGTAAGTGGTCAGCATCCTCTGCCTTTTTCCTTTGTGCATTTCCCAGTCTGTATCATCTCCAAGGCTCCTACCCTGGAGGAGGTGTTTGCTTTCCCAGTTCCCAGCTGATTGCCAGCTAATTGCTCTGTGATTACACATCTCTTTCCTTCAGTAATTATGTTTGCTGTTTCCAGTGTGCTTTTTTGGCTCTTGTATACCACATTTCTCCACAGCATTCAGCATCTAGCTTCCCAAGGTAGGCCTTTGGGTTAGAAAGTGATGCATGCAAGCTGAAACTCAAAAGGCAGAGGGTAAAACTAAACCCAGTGCAAGCAGCCACTAAATGGAGCAACCTCCAGCAGATGAGTATATTTTGATAATGGGTCACTAGTTTGACTGTTGTGACTCTAATGATACGAAAACCAGAGGTAGAAATTTTCTGACCTGAAGTAGGGAATTGATTCCTCTACAGTTCAGTGTCTTGCAAAACAAATCTTCATTGAAATTAGTAGATGTTGTGGGAAGAAACCACTGTGGGAATAGGGGGTACGTAGCTGGTATCCTAATGAGCTTCAGAGTAACTAACTGCTATTAAGATCTACATTTGTGGTTTGAATGGTGGATCAGTTTCAATGTAGAAAATGCATTGAAATTGCTTCACTTGCAAGAACTGAAACCTTAGCTGTTTTGTCTGAAAAGGGGAGAGAATATCATTCAAAGACTAAATGCAGCTTTCTTTTCTTGGTGAATCAGTGTTAGTGTGACTGCTATTCTAGTTCTGGGATTTTATCTTTATTTTCTTAGTAATTTATTTTCCATAATCCAAAACACAGAGGGAATTGAAAGAAAGAAAATGTGTTTTTAGAAGCAGAGAAAACAAAAACTACAGAAAGGATCAAGGAATAGAAATCATGTGTCTGTGTTGACTAATGTTTGATGATTCGTTAAACTGTCAGAGTTACTTTACAACTTGTAACTAGTTCATCAGAATGTGATATATGTGCCCTATTGAAAGAGTAGAGAGAGAAAAAGGGATGAAAGAACAAAGAAAAATTACAGCTCTCTCATAACCTGAGCCAGCAGATAGGAACTTATATTCTCACTGTAGGTAGAAGACGAACATTGAACAGCATCTCTGTAATGTTCTACTGACTGAATGCCTCCTGCTTTCACCCTTCTGATATGCTGACAAGGTTTGGTTCTGGTCAGTGCATCTGTGGGGAGTGATTCAGTGTTGCCATCTCCTCCCCATAGAGGCTCTCCAGGCAGAGGAACAAATGCCAAAGGTGTTGTCTTGCTTTTGGGTTGGATTCCAAATCAAACAGGGGAAATCATGTTTTGAGCAGCTTGTGGAGTATAACTGTGTTGCACACAGCAAGACTGGGATGAAGAAATTGTACGCATGCATTAATAGAACTAAATTGCTCTCCTACTTTAGTGGCCTGTGGGAATTCCCTGTCCTTGGGTGGCACAGTGCTGCAGTCACACAGTTGTCTGCAGTGTATGTTTCTGTCTGGAGAATTAGTATGGCCTTGGTATTGTATTTAAATGTGATGCTATTCCTCTAGATTAGCCCTGTGTCCCTTGCCTCTATCTTCAAGGTGGCAGGTATTCACTCCAGGTAGAGCTGCTTTAACAAGTATTAGTAAGTGTCATGGCTTTGATATTGCAAGCTCCGCCCCTTCTGCTCAAAGCCTGATGTCCACTGCTAGGGGAAGGGGACATTTTAACTCCTTGTTGCTCACATTTTATAACTCTTCTAATGTGAGTTAGCTGCAGCACACTCTGTGGTTCAGAAAGCAGAGTAGCTGGGCTTGGATTGCTCTAGCTAGAATTTGTACAGCTGAAGATATAGTTTTAATTATTAATCTGGTCATTTTAATCTCTGTAATGAACAGCTTTAATAAGAAACAAATCCATAAGGAAGAGTGGCTGAAGACTTTATTTCAAGTTAAGAAGAAACAGCCCAGGGCTGTTTGTTTTGTAAAGCAAACAACCAAAACATGGTAGCAAAAGGGAATAACAGGCTGTCAGCAACATATGTTAGCTGCTAGCTTGAGTCAAAGGGAACCTACAGAGGAACCTGCAGGACTGGTACACATCTAGTACGGTAACCTCCACATATCCTGGGCCTTGGTGAAGAATTGGAGCTAAAAACCAGTGCATGAATCCACCTCTCTATTGTTTTGAAGGTCTGTTACATGCAGATTGGCAGCATGTGAAAGGCCACCCTGTGTGCATACAGAGGCTGTTGCACTCAATTCTGTTCCTACGCAATGTTGGTAATGAAAAGCTGAGCATATGAAGTGTCATGGGCTAACACAGCAAGTGGGGATGGGAAAGCTAGTGAAAGAAAAGGTCGGCGTGCTATCCAGAGACAAACACGCAGAGATTCACGTGGCTTAGCCCTTTTTCTCTAAGTTTACACTTAGGTGGGGGTGGGATCCAGAAGCTTTACAATGAAAAAGCAAGTTCAGTTAATATAAGACCAAATTGCATTTGCAGAATCTCTTCTCTCTAGTCCTTGTCTGGTTTGATTGGGAAGCCAAAGATTCATCTATCTCTGTTAGTTTTTGACAAGGGAAGTAGGCTCACTTTTTATCTCTCTAGAGCATCCACAGAGAAGAGATACTGTTGTTCAAAGGGGGGAAGAGTGTACACAGTATCTGTTCATTTGAAGAATGGTAGAAACCAAACTGTTGTAACTACAGGAGCTGGTTGAGTAATTGCCTATAAATCAACACTGTTTCCTACTAGTTGTTTTGCACTGGAGATCATCATAAAGCTGTGACAGAAAGGAGCCTATGGTACTCATCCTTGGAGTTACATTATCAGGAATTAGAAAGTGCCCTTTATTTGAATGCTGCTGAAAGTTCCTATCAGTCTAGCAAGCATTACAGTGCTGTCCACTTGGATATCTTGAGTGATTAACTCCGAGTGATTTTGCTGCATTAGAGGTAATTGTGCTGCAGGAGTTGGCCTCAGGCGCTGTTCCATCTCTGTCAGTGTTGAGTATATAGCACATCGGCTTAATATGTGTAGGAAGTGCTGCCTGGCACTGCCCCAGTTGGTTTGTTGTTTGCTTGCTTTCTTCCCTTCTACTTATCTGTATTAATCCTATTAACAGTGGTGCTTTAATATGCTTTGCTTCATTGTTTTTAGTGAGGGTAAACATCTAAAGATGTTTGCCAGGAAGAGCAGGAAAAGGATGGTAAAGGTGCTGTGTTCTCCTGGAGACAGGTACTGAGAAGGTACTTTACCAGGCTGTCACAGAAGTCACTTGGCTTCCTGAATGAATAGCTATTTACCAGGGTCATACTTGGGGCAGTTATGCCTCTCCCACCATTTTTAGTATTCATTTAGGTCAGTGTTGGGTTGTTGCCTATGATTACTGTGGTAGTTGTGGTCTGAGATAATTTGATTTAAACACTTAATATGTGTAGGATTACTAGTATGTCTGGAACAGCCAGAGCAAGGACTTGGGGCTGTGCTTCCATGGGTGGGCTACTGCCCCAGCTGGCAGGCTGTTGTACATGGACAAATGAAAACAATCACAGGATGTTTTGGGTTGGAAGGGACCTTAAAGCTCATCCACGTCCAATCCCTGCCATGGGCAGGGACACCTTCCACTAGAGCAGGTTGCTCCAAGCCCCTGTGTCCAACCTGGCCTTGAACACTGCCAGGGATGGGGCAGCCACAGCTTCTCTGGGCACCCTGTGCCAGCGCCTCAGCACCCTCACAGGGAAGAACCTCTGCCTCAGAGCTCATCTCAGTCTCCCCTCTGGCAGGTTAAAGCCATTCCCCTTGTCCTGTCCCTCCAGGCCCTTGTCCAAAGCCCCTCTCCAGGTTTCCTGGAGCCCCTTTAGGCACTGGAGCTGCTCTAAGGTCTCCCCTCCAGGAGCCTTCTCTTCTCCAGGCTGCCCCAGCCCAGCTCTCTCAGCCTGGCTCCAGAGCAGAGCTGCTCCAGCCCTCGCAGCAGCTCCGGGGCCTCCTCTGGCCTCGCTCCAGCAGCTCCACGTCCCTCTTGTGCTGTTGCCCCAGAGCTGGATCAGGACTGCAGGGGGGGTCTCCCCGGAGCACAGCAGAGGGGCAGAATCCCCTCCCTTGACCTGCTGCTCACGCTGTGGGGGTGCAACCCGCCAGTGTGGGTGAGTACAGCTTTACAACTGGATTGCATCTTGTATTTAGAGTTACTCAGAACGAGATATGTATTGAAACAATTATACTGCTCAAGCCAGGCTATCTCAGTTGCTTTGGGGGCTGACCTTTCGTAATACTAAAAGTATTCTGAAAAAAATAAGAAATTAACCAAATGTAACATTTTGACATAAATTGCAACATAACCCAAAGAAGGTATTTGTTTGATTTGTCATTTTACAAATATTTTCAGTTAATATAAGTGGAATGTAAAAGAATTACACAAGGATTAAAGTTAGGGAAAACTTGGTTTCTGATTCATGAAAGCAAGAAATGGTTGGTTTGTCCCGATAGGCGTAGATCTCCTTACTGATGGCATTGACAGGAGGTACCTGTAGTCTCTGCAATGCTGTTGACTTTGGTGAGGAAATAAAGTCAGTGCATTTGGCTTTGTGCCCCGTTGCCTTATATTTAGTGTGATTCCTGTAGTCTGGATGGGAAATGGAACTATGTTGTAATGCTGAATAAGAATAACGTGTTGGCTTTTGCAGACGGGGGGCTGGGGATGTGGAAGCATTGTCTAACAAGGAGTAGTTTTAGAAGAAAAGGCAAAAGCAAAACTGTTTTCCAGTAAAGCAGTTCTAGAAAAACAGTAGTTTCCAGTAAATAGATGTTTGTGGCTGTTACTAGGTGGGGCACAGAGTGTAGTAAATGAACACTCTAAATGAAAGCTAAAGTCTCATTAGACTAGAATACCTTAACAAGAGAAGCCAGGATCTAAGCTTAATTCACTGAGCCTCTGGGTTTGGATTGTGATCACAAAGGTCATGAAGGAGAAGAGATCCTCAGCCTCAAGTAAATAGCACAGAAACAGGTTGGAAGTATGCAGAAAAACACTATCTAACATTGTAGAATGTGAGGTATGGTTGGTTGTTAGTCTTGTTCAGACTTCAAACCATCAGTGAAGTAGCAGTGTGGGATAAATACTATTCAAGAGCAGCCTGCCTCCCTTCTGAAAACTTCCACCACCTCAGAGCTCTCTGTCTGTCTGGGAACTAGATGGAACACTAATGGGAGCCAACTGCTCAGCTACTGGTTTTCCTCAAGCTGGGACAGAGCCTCGTGAAGATGACACTTTGCTTACCCACTAAATAAATGCTTTCACCAGAACCCTAAACTCCTTGGCTTGTTGAGTCAAATTGTTGAGTGCGGGAACAGATCTTGCTTCTGTCCGAGGCTGCAAGAAGTGCCTGGGGTGACACCCTTCTTCCACGACCACAGATCCACAGGCATTTGCAGCACAGCACAGCACATTTCTGTATGGTGATGTGCTGCAAATGAGGGTTTGTTTAGCATGGGAATTTCTCCTGCCTGTCCCACTGTTCTGCAGGCTTTAGTGGCTTGGGGACTGCACTTTGATCCCTCCAATAGAGAAAATGGTGGTGTTTGCAGACGCAATCAACTCAGACTGTCTGTCTGTTCCCTAAGTGTGATGCAGAGCATTCTCTCTTCTATTTATTGTTTCTCATTTAGTGACTTATTATTTCTAATCTCAGCAAATAGATATTGATCCCGTGGAAAGTATCTGAAAGAGGCTAATAGGGAGCTCCTAGTTGCAAAGAAAGACTAACACTCTCTTCTGGGACATATCAACTTGAAGATGAGTTAGGTTCTCAGGAGTACATTAAATAAGAATGATGCTGCAGAACCAATGGCAGAGATGCTCTCACTGTAACTAGGATATAATACATGGTTGTCTTGTTGACAGAATTACATTAGCCAGGCACAGGTTTTGTAGACAAGAAGATAGATGTTTAATGCATATGCTTGAGAACAGAACACTAAATACTTTGGGAAGTTGCAAAAGAAGGGGTTTAACATATTTCTTTAGAAGCTGGAGCCTCATAATCAATTTATTAGAGGAAATGCTACTGTCCAAATCCAGCATAAACACTATGCAGACGGGAAGGAGAATTCTTGTTTCCACCCTTGTACTGACTTTATCAAAGTAGAGCTTTAAATATGTATATACATACATACTTACAGAAGTATTTAAAACATGGCTCTAACTTGAAAATACGTATTAAAAATAAGTTCGGGACTTAGATGAGGAATTACATGTTTGTTTCTTACTGTTGGGAAGTTAAGGGGGAAAAGCACATACATGGCTACAGCACCTTTTCACCTTGCTGCTGCTTCCTTCCCTATCTGCTTTGCCTCTTAACCTAAAATGCTGCAGAATGGAGACCTTCCTGGATGACAGACGCCCCGTATAGTGGGGTACGTGAGGAAATCTGAACTGCCTCCACAGTCACCATGGGATCAAGAGCGAAGGAGGTAGAAAGAATAAGGTTCATTACGTCTGAAACTCCTTCCACAGTGTGAAATCACGAATGCAGGTCCTGCTGCTAGGAATTCTGAATTGGTCCTTCAGCTGGGAGTGCTTACAGTTCAAAGCAGTATTTTCATAATGCTGGATGATACTCAGCATGAATAATGATGGAAGAATCTGGCTTATCGTGTGGAAAACCATAAAGAGGAAATAAATGCTGGTTGATAAAAATGAAGAACTTTATTTTCCTTCTGTTTATCCTGGAAATATTTTTGGGAAAAATAGAATTGCAATCATGAGCTTTGTTTAATGTAGCTAAATACCCTCTTTTTCTCTTCTGACTGTGTTTTCTGGTGTTTGTGGTTACTCAGAATTGGATTATTTGGAAAACATCAGCACTATTTCTATTAGCTGTGCTCTTCTATTAAAAAGATAGAACAGGGCTGCTCTGTCTTTATGAACTATTTGCAAATAGTTCACTTGAATTTCTAGCTACACCTTGGGCTTCACTTGTGACTTACAGACTTCTTCCACTTCCAGAAAATAAGGGCCTTTTGAATTATCTTCTGCTGCCCTGGAGTTTTCCCTTTAGCTTCTTCCAGGAATCTGGTTTGTTGGAGAGCAAAAGGCACTTAATGCCTCTATTCACCTCACACACAATTCTAAGAATACAAGGAACTGGTTTGGGGGATTTTGTTGGTTTATTTTCCTGGAAATGCTCTGCCCTGTCCTGTAATAATCCCTCATGTGAAAGAAGAACAAACAGAAGATATGACTTCTCTAGTTTAGAACAGAAATTGATGTTCCTTTAAGATCACAAAATTGTGGAATGGTTGAGATTGGAAGGGACCTCTGCCTCTTAAAGGTTTTCACCAACATATTTCCTGAGATTAGAGCAAGAGTTGTCTTTTCTGAATTGGGCCAAGGACTGCAAGGCTCTGTTCTCATCGTGAGGGTACCGATATGGTTGTATTTGTGGAAAATCCTGATGGAGAGGCACAAAGTTCCCTTTTCCTTTAATAACATCAATGAGCAGGTTGATGGTTCTTACTTATGTAATGGGTAGTACTACCTATGTGAAAAAACCAACCCAGATCTTTGTCCGTGTGAGGATTTTATTGAGACACCTTGTTCACTTTTGCTTTTATACTTACCATTGTTCTGTTTGGCAGATTTTTGAAAACTTGGAAATCTGCACTTGGATGGTTCTTGTTCAGCAATTCTGAATGTGAGCAGCAAATAGGTCACACATCATGACCTGTGAGCATAAGGAGAGTCTGCAACCAAAATGGTTAAGGAATTAATCCACTAAGTTATTATTCATCACGGAATAAGGTATCCCTGCCCATGGCAGGGGGTTGGAACTAGATGACCTTTAACATCCCTTCCAACCCACCCATTCGAGAACTGTATGAATATATTACTATTTATAATCCTATTTCCCGATCACAAAGATCACCTGTCTAAAACCATGAACTGTTAAGTTTGGAACTTACATTGATACTTATTCTGCCACCTCCCTTCCTGTGTTACTTCCAAGAATTTTACCATAAATATCTAGCTGAAGGTTTATTCCATACTCTTTCAGCCTACTCCTGGCATGCCAGAAGTCTGACCAGTGCCTGAGAAATCCTCTGGTTTCTTCCTGATGCCTTCAGACGTGCTTCTGCGTTTTACACCGAGATGATGCAGTGCACTGATCATCCACAATCTAGCTGATTAAGTGTAATATAACATTAAATCACACTGGTAAGGTAGGCCATTTCCTTCTCATTCTGAGAAGCTGTGAAAAGCCCTCTGGTTTTTATTTCTCTTTAAGCTGTTCAAGTAATGAGCCTCTAAGAGCTGTGCTGAAGAGTGCTGCTGCTGAGCTGTTAAGGCCTTGAGTTCAGACAGGGAATGTGAGAGAGAAATACTGTAGACTGATATAATAGTTCAGGTTGGAAGGGATCTCGACTGGTCATTTGGTCCCATCCTTTACTCGAAATGAGGCCAATGCAGAATTTGGATCTGACTTTGAACTTAGCTCAGGTTCTTGTCCAGCCAAGTTTGAGCATCTTTAACGACAAAATCCTGCTATAGCTCTGGCAGCTTGTTCCAGTGTTTGAACACTCCCATTATGAAGAATATTTTTCCGTATGTGTGATTGAAGTTTCCTTTGCTGCACTTTTGTTTTCTTGCCTCTTACCCTTTTGTAGAGCACTTTTCAGGTCTACCTCTGGTTTCTCTTTTAACATGTTCCGTAGTTCCCCAGTCATCTTAAGGCCTTGCTCATCTTAGCACCTTTTGTGTGGTGAAACTCCACTGGTGGTTTTATTTGTGTAACAGGAAGCCCAAGCTGGACACAGCCCTCCAGCTGTGATCTTGCACAAGTACTGAATAGATGGTTACAATCTCTTTACTTGTTCTGCTAGCTATGCTCTTGCTAATACTGAGCAGCATGTGGTGAACCTTTTTTGCCTCAAAGACATGATGCTGCCTTATATTCAACCTATCATCTGATGGGCCCCAGGTCCTTTTCTGCTGAGCTGCCATCGAGGCAGCTGGCCTCCAGCACCTACCATCGTGTGATGCTCTTTCATTCCAGGTACAGGACTGCATTGATGTTTCTTGACTTCATAAGTTTTCCATCAGCCCATTCTCCAGGCTGTTGAGATCTTTCTGAGCAGGCAGCCCTACGCTCCAGTGCACCGACTGCTTCCACCAGTGTGGTGTGATTGTTTTTGTCTGGTAGTCATCAAAGTTAAACAACTTAAGTAGTAGTACACCAAGTAATGGTTAGTTGTTATGCAGGCAGCAGTGCCCTTCTTGAATTGCAAAGTAATAACTACATTGTTCTAATCTTGAAAATATCAATTATGGTTGATTTACATGATAATCTGACCACAGGCCATGCATAACACATACAGGATTGATCATTTGCAGCTGCCCTAAGCATTTTGAACTGCTTATCTGATGCCTGTAAAACACGGTTGTATCTTAATGGCCATAGTTGATGATCTAAGTCCTGGGGAGCTCTTCCCCCATGTTTCCCCCATTTTTAAGTGCCTTCCTCTTCAAGTTTTGCAAGCACATTCTGCCTTTCCTGTGTGCTCAGTATGGTAATTACTACTCCTTGCCTTCTCTTTCTGAGTTCTGGAGCATAAGAAATGTTCTTGATATTTGGCTTTTCTTAAGGTTTTCTTTTCTAAGCATTGACAATTTTCTGAAGTGTATTTTATTCCCCACCCTGTAATCAGTCCTAAGAGCAGGAAAGCTGCTGCTGATCCCATGCCATTCTGTGTACGAGTCGCTGTCCCTCCCTGCACAGGGCAGTGGCTTACTTCCAGTATGCCACTCTAGGGAAGAGGACTACTCTCAAGTTTTCCTCCCTGAGCACTAATTGCTGTAGACTTCAGCCAGTACCTCTTTAGAAAGAGGTGCCTTTGCTGTAAACCAAACTTTCTGCCATTCAAAGCAATTCATACTCCTAGTGAGCAGACAGTGGGTGCAGGTGTTCAAGTGGAAGTAAGAGTGGAGTTAGAGGATGTCTGGGCTAACGAGAAGCAGGACCAGTCTGCAGAACACAACCAGATGTATCCTCTGCTACAGAAGCAGTAATAAGCATTCTTTGTGGGATGCTAATCTCATAGGCTGGAAGATCTGATTATTTTGCTGCTGGCTTCCTCCACTGATGCAAAGGGTCTGTGTCAGTACACATGTTGTAAG
This sequence comes from Strigops habroptila, assembly GCF_004027225.2. Classification (NCBI taxonomy): domain Eukaryota; kingdom Metazoa; phylum Chordata; class Aves; order Psittaciformes; family Psittacidae; genus Strigops; species Strigops habroptila. Next base: position 19,206,381 of record NC_046360.1, read on the forward strand.
AGGTGTAATGGGAATAGAGAAGCCAGGCAGAGTCTAGAAAGCAAGCAAGCAAGCAAGCAAGCAAGCAAGCAACTGGTTGAAAGGTCTTCTGATAACTGCCACTCTTATTGCTTGTCATCTTACTGTGGTTCATTTCACTTATGTTTGCTGCTGTCCTTACCCAGTGGGCTAACAGTCATTTGCTGTATGAATCTGTCAGGAGCTGGAAAGATTCCAACTTAGCTTGGCTGCGCCTGTGTAGGGAAGCTAAAGAGGCCTTTCCCTTGTTAGCATTCATGTCTTTTACCTAAAAACTGTGTTAAAGAAGAGCACTAAAAACCTGTTAGGAATTCCTCTCTCTGAAGGCTGTCTGATTCTGTCATTAAAAGGAAAGAAGTGAAATGTGGGAAGTTGGGGTTTTCTCTATAAACAATCCTCATGTTTTTATTCCATCTTGATCTGGTACTTAGAACAAGCTGCTATACCTTTAGATGCTGTAGAAGTCTTCATGGCTCAAATATCCACCAAAGATCAATGTGGTTACTAATATTAGACTGAGGGGCTGCTGGTTTGCAAAGTACAGTCTGTAGTGTTGAAATGTGAACCCCAGCTGATCAAGCTGTAGGTTGCCAACTTTTAGCCCTGATCACAAAATGAAGGGAAGCGATTCCTTTTGGCACCAGTGGACTTTGGCTCAGCCAAAACATTGGGCTAGAAGAATCCTGCAAGCTGAAGTCTTAAGCTGCATCCTAAGTCTTAAGGGCATCCCAAGCTGCAATGCTAAGGTGTATTAAATATGACTGTCAAGTAGATTTGGCTATCATGTGAAGTGGAATGGCAGTATAAAACACTTCCTTTCTTTGTTCATTCCCTTCCTGTGCCTCAGCTTTTTTGTTCTATTTATTGCTCACCTTGGCATACTCCAAGATGATAATTTTCCTGGATAATGCTCATGTTTGTGCAACACTCGGTTCAGTGCAATCTGAATACTTCAAATGGCAGTAAAATTTACACAGGTCTTACAGCTGGATTAGTCGGACTGCTCAATGACTTACACCTTCGAGGGAAAGCTGCTGCAATAGGAAGTAAAATATACCCATTCTTTAAACATCACTGACAAATACTTTAGATCCTTAAAACTAAAATGGAAGGCAAGTAGCAATCTTGTTCTTAGTACTGAGTGAGGAGAGACTGGAGTTCTGGACATCCTTCCCAGCCAAGTCAGGGGTTTGTGACCTTCCCCGTCTGCATTCTTGCCATGCTGTGGAGCTGAGAAAACAAATCTCATTCTCCCGAGGGACATAAATGTCTCAGCAACAAATATTGCAGAGAAGCCTGTAAATGTTACAGAAGTGTAATATATTTGTTGAATGTGGTTCAACTGAGGTCTTATTGTAACTTTCAAGCTCTTAGACTTGAATAAACAAACAGAAATGATGAGCTTTTGCTCAAAAACGTTTGAGGATGAATGAAGAGTGTAGGATTTAGAGTAAACTAGTTCTTTGCTTAACTTCCAAGTGTTACTGGTGGCATTAAACCCAACAATTTCCGCAATACCTGATGCTCTGTGTTTTAGTGTTCATGCAACTGTTGCATGAGTTTTATGGATCAGAAGGAAATAGCAGCCTCTGCTGGCAAAAAACCTACACCAAACCCAACCCAACCAACCAACAAATCAACCCATCAACCTTCTAGACAAAGTGTTTTTAACCTGTCCATACCAGCATTTGTTTAGTGGGGCTGAAACTGTGCAAAACCAAATGAAATGTCTCACTGACCGTACGATTTTACATCATCCTTTAAGTCACCTCATCGACTTGATTAAACCTACTCTGCTATCTTCCAAATCTATGTGCAGCTTGTTCCAAAGCTTGCCCCATCTGCTTGTCCCACGTCCTTCACACTGTTCTGCATTAGAGGAACTGCCTGATTTGGTGAAGCTCATGGAGATCTAGGGATTTTGAGGAACATAGTTGCTGTCGTGGACTGCCAGGTGTGTATGAAGCAGCTGCACTCTATATACAAGTGGCTGTGAAAGAAAGGAAGGTTTTGGGAAGCACTCAGTAAATTCATGTTCATCTGTTTCTCTCTCTGCCCTCCTTCTGCCTTCCCCCAAATGAATGTTCTACTTTTCTGTGTGTGTGCTAAATCAGTTATCTCACTCGAGGCTCTGCAACATGTGGGAGCTTTCCTAGGACAGCACCTGCCTCTGCCAACATCATTCTAAGAAATTAGCTTTCATTTTAATGCACAAACCCACTTTTCACTGTGTTTGGTCCATGTATGTTTAGATTGCTATTTGAATGGCATCTTTCTACATACGTTTTGATAAATGGCTGTGAAACGAGGGTTCCATGCTATGGCTAAAGACTGCTAACAATACAGGAGAATATATGCTACATGTGGAATTAGAATCATAGAATGGTTTGGATTGGAAAGGACCTTAGAGCTCATCAAGTTCCAAGCCCTGCCATGGGCAGGGACGCCTCATCCTAGACCATGTTGCCCAAGGCTCTGTCCAGCCTGGCCTTGAACACTGCCAGGGATGGGGCATTTACCACTTCTTTGGGCAACCTGTGCCAGCGCCTCAGCACCCTCACAGTAAAGAACTTCTTCCTTATATCTAACCTGAACTTCCTGTTTTAGTTTGGCATCATCCCTTGTCCTGTCACTACAGTCCCTGATGAAGAGTCCCTCTCCAGCACCCTTGTAGCCCCCTTCAGACACTGGAAGCTGCTCTGAGGTCTCCACGCAGCTTCCCTTCTCCAGGCTGAACAGCCCCAATGTTCTCAGCCTGTCTTCATATGGGAGGTGCTCCAGGCCTCTGATCATCCTTGTGGCCTCCTCTGGACTTGCTCCGACAGCTCCATGTCCTTCTTATGTTGAGGACAGCAGAACTGTACACAACACTCCAAGTGTGGTCTCACGAGAGCAGAGTAGAGGGGCGGGATCACCTCCTTCCGCCTACAGGTCAAATTATGAATTTATTTATGAATTCCAGTTCAATTTAGAACGACGCTTTTTTCTTTGTGAACGAAAATAACAACCAAGTAAAAGGCACACAGGATTCAGATGTGCAATGTATATAGAGGTTTCATACGTACCTAAACCTTACTGCTTAAACTGAACACTTCCCAGCCTTTCAGCTATTTCTAAAGGAGTTTCCTTCTAAGGAAAACCAACCACTGTTTATTTTAGCCCTAAAACGCCCCAGTAAATTTATTGTGATATAGAAGGAATTTAATCTTATCCTACTGAAGCAATAAGCCCTCCATCTGCAGCTGATAAGCACATTTCTCATATAATGACAATAATGAATAATTTTAATGTGTGTAATGAATAACCGTAACGATTCTAAACTGCATTCAGCTTGTTAAACAAGAGCTGTGTGCCTGGGAAGATGAACTAGCCATAAAGCTTCAATTCTTGGATTGAAATGGTGGATCTCACTACTCCAAAAGGAAAAAACCAAACCGGAGTGAGAGATGTGATGTTTGGAACAAATGTTCCAGCTCAGCCATTTCTCAGAATGATTCTGAGTGTGTCCCTGTGATTGGGAGCCCTGTTGGGAGAGATTAGATGCAAATTCTTCTGTGATATTTTGTTAAGAATGATGATGAGAATCATTAGAGGATTTGGGTAAAAGGTCAGCAACTCTTGCAGAGCTTTGGGGAGTTCTACAGCTCATGGGTTTTATTCACGCACACATAGTTTCTGATTACCAGTCTCCTCTCCTGCATCTTTTTCCTGACAATGTAGCAACAAGATGTGACTGTATCCTCCTGCAAAGCTTTCCCTATGGGTTTTTGGGTTTGGTTTGGTTTGGTTTTTTTAAGAAGCTGTTATGAGTCCCACTAATCAAATGTTTCAAATGAAGATTTCCTGTAGGGGGGGGAAAAAAGCTGAACTAGAGTTGTTATTGCAGCGACAGTTGGGAAACGGGCGAGCTGTGAGGTGGGCTGAGAAGGAGTTGAACTGTAGAACCTCACCCAGAAGAAAGAAATCATAGAATCACAGAGTGGTTTGGATTAAAGGGACCTTAAAGCTCATGCAGCTCCAACCCCTGCCACGGGCAGGGACACCTTCCACTAGAGCAGGTTGCTCCAAGCCCCTGTGTCCAACCTGGCCTTGAACACTGCCAGGGATGGGGCAGCCACAGCTTCTCTGGGCACCCTGTGCCAGCGCCTCAGCACCCTCACAGGGAAGAACTTCTGCCTCAGGCCTAATCTAAATCTCCCCTCTAGTCTAGTGCTACAGCTTACGGAGTGGGGAAGGTGGGTGAAGTCCAGCACATCCTGTGGCTGTGCTGGTGCTAAAAGCACCTACATAAGGAATCTGACCACAGCTGCTCACAGTGTATTGTCAGGAGCTCAGCAAGCTGTTTCCTATAGTCCCTTGTTTTCTCAGGGTATAAACATTAGGAAAAGACAGGTCCCAAGGGGAAGAATAGGGCTAATGTCCTTGGCAGGAAGTTCAGGAGTGAATGTAGTTGTAGATGTTTCAGAGCAGCTGAATTTCAAGGGTTATTCTTCCCATCCATCAGGTTGAGGCTAATCTCTTCAGGGAAAACTTGTGAAGAGCTGAGCAGGGTTTCTCAGTCTGCTTCCAGTGATCAAGTGTTCATTTCCGATTCCAGCCTTGAGTGTAAGCTGGGGCAGGCTCTAAGCTACCTCAAGCGTCAGACTAGTAGCAGGAAAGTACTACCTGAGATTAAACAGCAAGGGAAAACTTAGGAAAAGCCTTTCAACTCAATGTTTGCTCTCATGAGGTGCTTCTAGCTAGGAGCTTTTATGCTGCGGAATCTTTCTGCTGTCTCGTGTAAAAGTAGCAGTGCATGTGGTAGCAGGAAACGAAATCAAGTTGTTCATTTGCCCATGTTGTTGTGAGACCAGATGGTACCGGGAAAATGGGCAGGCTTTGTAGCTGGCATTGACACCACCGTTCTTCCTGCCGCTGGATGGCAATGTTTGACCAGAAAACCTAACCCTATCTGAGGAAGTACTGAAACGGGAAGCTGATACCCTCTTCTGTTGGCAGAGGAGGTACACATCTTCCTTCGGGAATGTGGCTTTTTGGAACCCGAAGAGGAGGAAATATTATATTGTATTAAACTGTGAACCAGATTTCTTTGCTCTGTTGATTATTATTATTCCAATAGAGCCTAGAAACCTCTTGGGCTCTGAACTTTAGTGTGTTAGATGCTGTGGAAAATGTATGTAAATCATTTCATGTCTATGAGAATTCAATAGCTTCCGCTGTATCCAAGCTCTTTTAAGAAGCACCTTCTTCTTAGGTTAGGAATGCGAGACTGTATTTTAAAACATACCAAGCTGTGAAAAAGAAGCAAAAGGCTGTAAATTATGTCAACTATGATATAACTATATACCAGCACATGAATTGTAATTGGGAAGATGACATTGGTGAGGTGGTTTCTTAGGGTTAGAATGAAAACTGAGACACTGGAAACATCTCTGGCTGCTCTGTTTAGCTGCAAGCAGTGCTGTACATTGCACTTTGTAATCCAGGTAGGGATTCAGCCAGCTATGGGAATTTGAAATCAAATAAGATTATAACTAGATCAGAGCATATATAACAGCTTTTTGTTCAAGTAATAAGCTGAGGATTATTACTACAACAGTAGTAATGTCTTCTCGAATGCATATATTATATATTATATATTATATTATGCCCTGTGTGTGTGAAAATAATGTACTTATTACACTTTGACCTCAGTTGCTTTACTTCAGTGTTGGTTGCAGACAGTTCTCTGTGAGTTTAGCAATGTGTAAAGCTCAAATCTCAGTGTCCACTTGACCATACCTGACCCTTGCTATAAGAAGAAATTTGGTCATCAGTGTATAGGAGTTTTGCTACAATATTTATGCATCAAATCACACAGGTGTGTTGTATCCTAAACCACTCTTTTGTGTCATGCAAGGTTACAAGTGTTGGTTGTCAGAAAAGATTGATTTATTGAGTGAAACAAATATTGATTAATAGAACTATTCCTGCTTAAATTTTTAATGTATAATTTATGGCTAGAACTTAGAGCGTATTTCATTGCATGAGACAAAGGGACTATTTAACTTAATACTGGATTTTCAACAGAGGCCAGTGGCAGATGACTAGAGAAGAATGTAAGAATGAAGTAAACAAGATACAGACGTCTCTTCTTCTGAAAGCCTTCTTCCTTGAACTTGTTCAGAGTTTTTTGAGGGGTGAAGGGTTTGGTTTGATTTGGTTTGGTTGGGGGTTTTTGTTTAGTTGGTATTTAATTGAAACTCTTGCAGAGAGGAGTTAGAGCTCTGCCACATTCTGTGTAAACACCTCATTTTGTTTGGTCTTTGGTCATACTGCAGTGTAGAAAAAGCAAGTCAGAACCTTAGAAAATCTTATCCTTTGTAGTCCTGCTCTGCCATCACCCAGAATTTATGTGGATTTTTATTAGGCTTTGTGCCAAGTCAGTCGTTTGGAACCCATTTTGTTTGATTCATTAGAAAAGGGTCAGTGTGGAAGGAACAAGCTGATTGCAGTGGAGATGGAATGGAAAGGTCTGTTACTCTGTCTGGAGCAGTGCTCCTTTGCATGATAAACTTGAGGAGACTGGACGTGAAGGAAGAGGTGAGGAGGAAGAGCACATGTAGCTCACTGGCTCACTAGATAGAGGGGTTAATTCATGGTTACTTCATAGGCCATTTTTATAACGAGAGACCCCTCTACCAGTGCTCTAGGCAAGCACCTACTACTTAAAGCCAGTAACTAGACATATTTGGTTTATTTCCAAAGCTGACATGGAAGCCATCTCGTGTGGCTCACAAAGGTGGAATACTGGACAGGTATCCTGCCCCAGGAAATCCTGCTCCAGTTGTATAGAAGTCTGCTGGGGAAGTCCTGGTCCTGGCAGTCGCAGTGTGCTGCTGTATGCAGGGTGCAAACCATGGAGCTGGTGTTGCTCAGCTTCCACATAAAGCACCAAGAGCCTTGTTCTGCATTAAAGTCATTATTGTCTAATTAATTTAAGGCTAATCTTGTCTTAGTCAAGGACGGAATTCCATTCTCCCTTGAAGTAAATGATCAAAGGGGTTTAGGATTTATGCTGCAATGTAAATGCATTGAAAGCTTTACTTTTTCAAGACTCCTTTCTCCTCTTTTCACCATGTATAAACTCTAACTGTATGGTTATAAACTTTGAGCTATGGCAAAGGTGTGAGCTGGAAGAGGTGCTGCAACGGAGAGCTTGGAAATGGTGGTTCAGAGGTTGAGTTGTGGTTTTGAGCCATGCTGACCTAATGCAAAGATGGTTGCAGATGAGGAGTGTTGCTTCCCCTCTCTGCTTCTGCTGGCTGAACTGACTTCTATCAAATAACCTAGAATGTAATGGGGAGAAAAATGTGCCTGTTCTTTCCTTTCCCCTCATTTCGTTTTCCTGCTGTCCTATAACAGGTCGCTGCAGATTGTCACTGTAGTCACTGAAGAATGGAAATTACCTCAGTGACAATGGAGATAATTTAAGAATCAAAAAGGAAAGAGGCCACAGAGATTATAAACTGGGGCAGTGGGCACAATGGGTACATGTGAGGAATCTAGAATCTGTGAATCTTTAAAGTGTAATATACTTGATTGTCGTGGAGAAAAAGAGATGCAGAAGATCTGTGAAGATCGTTCTACAGCCACTGTTTTCAAAAATCTGCAGACATAAAACTTGACAGGGTTTCCAAAACTCTCTGGAATGACTGTCTAAGCCTTTGTATGCACAAAATTACCACTTACAAACATTAAAAATCCAGTCTAGCTCTTTGGGAGGCTAAAAAAAAACACTTGGGAAAGAAGCACTGGGCTTTTTCTTCCTTACTTGATGCTTTGAATCTTATGGCATTTTATTCCTGACCTTTACCTGCAAACTTAACATTAATTTTCAGATGTTTTTATCATTGAAAGCTCTCAAGTCTTGAGTTGGCAGCGTGCACATCCTCTACCTAGCCCTTGACTGTGCTGGGTGCATTTGATACTTGGTAACGCTGTGCTTCCTCTCCTGTTTCTCAGAAGCCAAGCTTGCTCTGCTTCAGTTGGCCAACATCCAAACACTTCTGCCTGATGTTTATGTGCTCTAAAAGTGCTTCATGGAATAAATTCTCACTTAGCTCATACTTTTGAGAAGGGCCAGATCTGTAAGGTGTTTGTAACAGCTTACAGACTGACTCCTGAGGTTGCATTCCAACAGTGGTCATTGTTCTGTGATACAGTAGAGCATTGATACTGATGTCCTCCTTTAAAGCTCACTTGCGTGTTCCTACCTTCTAGCACTGTCTACAGTAGAGTAGAACCCAGAACAGTTACAGGCTCCCAGCAAGAACTGATGGCACAGGGCACTGGAGCCACCCTGTGCAGCCTCTTCTTCCCCAGGCACTCTGTCCCTTCAGCACGTCTTCGTGTTCCTCTGCGCTGTGCTTTGCTTGACAAGATGTATCCAGAGCTGCTTTGGGAAACACACACCACCAGCAGCGTGTTAGAGTTTCTCTTTTGTTGATTGTTTTTCTTTCTTTTCTGTAAATTGCTTTTCTGACATTCTGTTTCCCTCAGTCCTGATGGTAACATAAATGTTTAGTAATGTATTACCTGAAAGAGACATCAACCGGTTTGATAGGAACGTATTCAGTATCTGGGGTGTTTGGTTCAGATTTAGACATAGTTTCTCCCTCTAAAGTGGAAGTATTTTTTCTCTTTCATTCAAACAAACAGCAGATTTTCTGTCCCCCTTCCCTGAGTGTAGTAGAATCTTGAAGAGTGCTTTAGCAGAGGAAAAAAATCTTTTTGTCACTAACTCTAAACATGGAAAGAGAGCAAGCTGCCAAGAGTGGATGTGATCTGAAGCTGGCGTCTGCAGTGGACTTCCACAGAAGTGCTAGTACATACACAGAGACAGCAGTGGAGGTAGTGCCATGTAACATTGATTCAGGTTGGTGGCAGAAACACACAGGAATGAAACAAATGCTAAATAAAACAGACCAATGTTGTATGGCTGCTAAGAGTAATCTGTAGGAGAACATGTTCTGTATGCTTTAGGTGGTTCATTGTTGTCCATGGCAAGTTAGTTGCCTAGAACTTGTCAGGGAAAAAGTCCTTAGAGGCTGTAATTTCCTGTTGAATATAAATTCAAGTAAAATAGGGTAATCAACCCCTTTGGAAGTCTGACTTCCATGGAGGGAAATGTACTATTTTGTCTACATAAAATAATTGTATCACTCTTCTCACAGAGAAGTTACAGCACCTTGATGCTTGGTGAACTTGTAAGTTCCTTTAAAATGCTGACTTAATGCCAGGGTCTTGTCACATCCTTGCAATAATATGCTCAAATATGTCTGAATTATGAGTCTTGGGAGAGACTGGGAGGTTTGGACAGCTAAATTAGCTTAAATCTCCATCTGTGCTGAGCATGATCCAACACACATGTGCCAGGGGCTGCTTTCCTTTGCCTCTCCCAACTGTGGCACAGTTACTGAAGCACCGAGCAGGGCACTCAGAGCAGCAAGGGCAAGCGTTCCAAGTTCTATTTGCTACCTGCTGTAATACCAATGCAACATCTGTGTTTGAAATGAGAGTGTTTGGAACAGGAGAAGATGAGAGGAAGAAAAGATACAGCATGAAGGATGGTAACACTGAATTTGTATTCTGGCTTTTGTTTAAGAAGTGTTTTAAGTGACTGACAGATGCTGTCTCTAGAAATTTCTCCTATTAATCCACATACATCTACATGTGCATCCTGTGCAGCTCAAATGTACTTGGTAAAATCTCATAGGTTGTTTACTTGGTGGGCAATTAGATCCCTTTATGTTTCCATTTAAAGTTTGCTTGCATTCACACTGCAAAGAGAAACTTCTGAAGACATTTCAATAGGATGTTCAAAGATTACAGCAATTACCGAGTGAGGAAGAGCAGGCTACTTCTAAAGCTCTAATTATAGTTTTGCTAATGGAGAGCAGAGGAATGTTATTCCTTTGGCTTTGTTTTAATCTGTTTCTTTTTGTGCATGTCCAGATCAAAGTGCTCTGGTATTCCCAGATTATGACTGTGTTTAGATGTTGCTTGCTGTGCTATGGAGTGTCACTGTTAAGGGCAGGTTACTGCAGCCTGTGTGGGTCCCCCTCCTTGGGGCAGAGGTATGACAGAGACCTTTCCTTATTTTTTCCCCTCTTTTTTTCTTGGCCATATATCTCAGCTATAACTGCATTTTGACTACAGACATGAAAAGCCTGAGGTAGGGAAAGCAAAGCACTGGCAAACGTGTTTGTAGTGCTAGGTGAGATGGAGCAAAGGAAGAGACAGGATCAGGTAACTTTCCACGCTGGACTAGTGCTTGTGGTAGTGCTGTGTCCTTTTACAAGTTCTTCTGCCCACTACCTTTTTTCCCAGAGAGGTCAGGAGCATCTGCCTTCCCAGTCTGAGCTTCTAACACAGGCTTCTAACCTGGGGCAGTGTTGTTGGTACAGGAAATTAAGGTTCCGGACTTCCTGGTCACCACAAAGGAAAGCTCGAGCAGTTCATGGTGTGCATGGTAGTGCTGGGTTTTCTGCTCCAAAGCAGTGCAACAACTGTAGGTCACTTCTCCAGACTTGAGTAATTTTCCTATGGCCATTTATCATTAAAGCAACTGAAAACATTCAAGTATGCCGTGGGTTCTGTCAAATGTTTGCTTTCTAACTCCAAATACTTGTAAAGACTTGGTGATTGGGGGAAAATTGCTGCTTCCTCAGAATTTACTTGTTCTGAACTCTGTGCCCAAAAAGGAAAAGAAACAAACAACAAAACTGAGACTTTTTTAGAGAAGTCTTCCTGGGAAAAAGCTCAATTTTCTTGATTTCAGTCAAGGAAAACAGAATGAAGGAAGCACTCAACAGTTGACTGAATCCTTGAGAATGGAAACATTTAATCAGGAAATCTCTGTAGGTGTCGCTGCTTGCTATTCCCATCGTATTTATTCACAGCTGCATAGTGATGCTTTCCTAATGTTACAAACAATCAGGAACTAGTGATCTGTAAATACCAAACACAGTCTCTATGGCTGTACACATGGCAAAATCCAAAGGGAGGAGTCTGTGGAAATGTTGTATTTCTTTGACCAGGTTCTCAGGTGCGCTGCTGTGTGTTGAGGCGCAGTTTGGCTGAAGCCTGTGTTTGTTCCTCATCTTGACTGTGGTGTGGGAACAGAATTTGGTTTCATTTCTGTGTAAGACAAGGAATATTGACTAAGGATATTTGGAATATTGGTGTGTATGTAAGAATCTATTACCAATAAGTCCACTGTTAAGTATATTATGAACGTAATAGAAGTCTTCTTTAAAAAGTGAAACCACAGCAATGAAAAAAGGCAACTCATGAAGAGTTTGGCAGCCCTCAAAATAGATTCTTGAAGTATAAAAGTGGTTGCACCTCATCATATTTTCTTCATTTGTTATCAAATATTATTGGTCGTATTGTTCATACTGCATCAAGTGTTTATTTCTGATATGTATTTGTGATCTTATTCTACTATGTGAACTTATTTGATGGGGATGGGAGAATTCATCTTGGGAACAGCTAAATGAAGCAAATTCCCAAGAGCAACCAAGGCATTGTGTCTGATAATGAGCCTGACACAGAAAAGTACTGGCAATGTAATTTGACTATCAATCACTGTCATCTCTGGAGCATGTGAAGCTTATGGCAGCTGCAAGAACAGCTGTAACCCAGGTCTATTGTCCTTGTGACCATCCCATGTATTTCTGAAGCCTATTAATGGCATTTTTAGGGCTTGAAACTGGATGGTAGTAATATAAATCTGAATATTCTAAATGACACTGGCTCATTAGGCAGTGCTTTCTACAATAATATCTAATTTTTGAGAGTTCACTTGGCAAAAGAAAAGACATTTGAAATGGGACAAGTGTTACAGCTTTACAAATGCAAGCCGCGTTTTCCCATTTAGCACAAAGCGAGAGGCAAACACTCAACAGATGTATCTAATTGCTCCTTCTACTCTGTGTACTTTATTCCTTCCAAATGCCTGAGGGAAGACTTTGCCTTTCTGAGAGGGTGAGGCAAACAGCATCTCGCCTGGCATCAGGGCTTCTATGGATCCAGATGGACCGGTGTATTCCACAGCAAGAAAAGGAAGGGGTATAGTTGTCTGTCTACTTCCTTGCTTCCACTAACAATGGTATATAATTAACATGATGTCTGTGATGTCTGTTATATATCTTAGTCTTGAGCTCCCACAGTTTCTGGGTTTAGGATCCACCTTCTTCCCACTTGAATTTTTCTGTTTACAAATGTTTTAACAGTTTTGTACCCTGTAGATTTTGAAGGCTTCAGAAGAAGAGTTGGACGTTTCCAAGGCACGTGAGCACGAGACTAGCGATATGTTGCATATTTCATTAGAAAAAGAAGTGTTGGAGACTTCTGAAAAGGAAGGTTCCTGGAGAAAAAATGATGAATTTCAGCTCCTGGATTACTAGCTATTCCAACATAAGCTTCGTAGTCTCAGGTGGCTTAGCCATGGTTTGCCTCTTTGCTCTTGGTTAAGCGAATTGAAGATATTTAATATACTTTTAGCATCTCTTCTTTCATGTGTAAGCAACGTCTAAAGCTTCTGTAGGGTTTTTTGTGCTGCCTTTTGAACATGAGCCTTCACAGGCACTGCTCATAGGCTTCCAAGTTCTAGTCATTTTGATGCAGTATTTTGGCTGCAAAGTTCGAGTGGTTTTGCTGAATGTATTTTGCTTGGCAGTTGTAGGAGTATCGAGCCATATGGAGCTCTGCTGAAAGCTGAGACAAGCTCAAGACTTGTAGTGGTGTTTAAAAAAAACCCTAACACAGCTTCTATTTCTACTAGGGACTTGGAGGGAATCCTCTAACTAGTTTTACATACGCCACTGAACCTCAAAGGTACATGACAGCTGTGGTGGAGAAATAGATTTAAAGCTACGTTAGAGACTAGTTCCTCTGGTCAAACGTTGCTCCAACTTTCTGTGGCTCTCACATTGTGTATTTAAGTGCGTTCAATCTTCCGTGTTTGAATTCATCAATGACAGAATGATTTGCTTCAGATAATCATGCAGAGCGGAGAGCATTGGGTAGCAGTGCTTTTTGCAAATGTATTTCCTCTTCTTTTTTTTATTAAGTATTTCTGGCTCAGAAAAAGTTGAGAACCTACTGGGTATCAAAGGCTCTTTCCTAGCACGTAGCTCCTTTCATGTTTATCTCTTCCACCACACTATTCTCTGTGATACCAAACTGCTCTGTTTGTCACAGAATAATGTTCAGTCTGGGCTGAGAGCAAAACTCTGGTGCTGTTACAAGCATTGAAGGAGTTCAACAAGGAGGTGTTTGAAACTGGTAAAGAAAGTAGCAATGTTTTGGGATTCACTGTCATTAACCTGTTGATGTCTCCTGCTACAGCATTTTCTGTGATAGGATCCTTCCACAAACTCAGCCAGATGGATGGTGTATCTGACTGATTTATACAGTCAAAGCGAGAGAAGGACTGTTGTTTAGTGCTTGCATCTGCAGAAAGACAGCAGTAAGCCAGTCATTCAGGTCAGCTCACCCGTGTGGCAATGCTATGTACACGATGGCACACCTCCCACTACCAAGGTTACTTCTATTGTGTAATGTTTGTGTTTTATTTTACCCTTATAGCAAACCAACAGTTGTCATGTGCCCTCTAGTATTGTGGATATTAAAATGCAACATAATTTTTTTGGGCTTCTGTAGTGATTCTGGCCTAGGAAATAATTATGAGTAGGATTCCGAGTTCTGGGTTACTACTCAGGCTTCTAAATTTAGAATTTCATTTTGAGCAGACATATGAATTTTTAAGGGGGTAGTTTTCAAAACAGAGATATTTAACTTCAAATGACAGCAACCAAGTAACTCTAGTAAAAATCTAATAACATCTGAAGAGAAATATGTATGTATACTATATGTAATAGAGAGAAATAGCATATACATAGAATCATAGAATGGTTTGGGTTGGAAAGGACCTTAAGATCATCCAGTTCCAACCCCTGCCGTGGGCAGGGACACCTCGCACTAGACCATGTCACCCAAGGCTCTGTCCAACCTGGCCTTGAACACTGCCAGGGATGGGGCAGCCACAGCTTCTCTGGGCACCCTGTGCCAGTGCCTCAGCACCCTCACAGGGAAGAGCTTCTGCCTAAGATCTAACCTGAACTTCCCCTGTTTCAGTTTAAACCCATCACCCCTTGTCCTATCACTACAGTCCCTGATGAAGAGTCTCTCTCCATGATACAGCTTAGCTGAGCATCTGGTCTAGACAAAGGTGACTGTAAAGATGACACAAGGGCAGCTGTGGTTGGCTTTAGTACTTGCAAGGATGGTTAGTCCTCTGAGGTGTGAAATGTTAATAGAAATAGAAACGGAATGGGTTTGAATGGAATAGAATAAAACTAACAATGTGGAGCAGTTGACATGTACATTGCAGTCATTGAATAGTATTTGAACAGGAGTGTAAGTGGATTAGTGTGTAATGTGGTGTAAGGTACTTCCACCTATCTGAATTACTATAAGTTGTTGGAAGAGAATTCATGAGGCCTTACATAAAAGGCTATAAAGGTGTTTCAGGACTGGAAGAGTTAAAGTGAAGTCATTTATGAGTCCCAGCAACTCTCCAAATCCATGAAGGAATTTAAAAACACATAAAGAAGAGCTAATTCTATCGTATTTTAGGGCTTAAGTAATAGGGAACTGTAAGAGAATCCCCTCCCTCAACCTGCTGCTCACGCTGTTGGGGATGCAGCCCAGGACATGGTTGTTTTCTGGGCTCAAGCACACATTGCTGGGTCTTGGTGAGCTTCTCATTGACCAACACTCCCAAGTCCTTCTCCTCAGGACTGCTGTCGATCCAGTCTCCCCCAGCCTGTATTTGTGCTTGGGATTGCTCTGACCCTGGTGTAGGACCTTGCATTTGGCCTTGTTGCACTAATCCATTGCAAGCTCTGATTTCACCCATCACAAAAGCTCTTCAGTCCCTAGGGCTGTAGTTGTTGTCATGTGTTCACGTCGTCTTGTTCTGCATCGTTTCTGCTTTGATTTCTGCTCCGAGTTTGGGTGTACAGTACAGAACTCTCTTTATGTGAGCAAAAGTACAATGTCAAATGCAGGTTTTCTGTCAATGAAACAGATTGTTCCTACCCAAGGGTGCTGAACCAGCCCCGCGCATGATCGTGTGTGTCTGCAGTGTAGTCCAGAAATGGTGCTTACTCAAGTTCATTCTGTCATCCACCTTTCAGTTTAATTTCACCCTGAACTTGAGAATAATAAAGATTATACAGATTAATTATACACATTAATTAAAAATAATGCACATTGTTAATTTTCATTAAGTGATCATAAGTAGAATTGTAAAAACGTACAGTCTCTATTTACCAAGCTGCTTTACCTAGGATAAAGCCTTTGGTTTATTCACCAAAGTTCATGCCCAAACACATCCAACACACCTAAAAATTTACTTTAATGAAATAATTTTGCTTCTAAATCCACTGCTATTGCTTAATTTTCAGATTTCTTTTAGTCACTCATTTCTTCTTGATTGAAGTATAACCTGATTAATGCTGAACTGAAAGGCTTTGGCTGTCCAAGAACTGACATTGCGAGTAGTCTTTCAGCTTCCAAAAGTGCCTTTAGGAGATCTACTCCTTCAGAGTTTTAATTTTTCTTCCCCATGGTATGGTTTTAAACTGAAACAGGGGAAGTTCAGGTTAAATGTAAGGAAGAAGCTCTTCCCTGTGAGGGTGCTGAGGCGCTGGCACAGGGTGCCCAGAGAAGCTGTGGCTGCCCCATCCCTGGCAGTGTTCAAGGCCAGGTTGGACAGAGCCTTGGGTGACATGGCCTGGTGGAAGGTGTCCCCGGCCATGGCAGGGGTTGGAACTGGATGATCTTAAGGTCCTTTCCAACCCAAACCATTCTATGATTCTGTTTCTATGGTAGCTTGGTTATAGGATTCAAATGTCCACAAATGTCCATGTCTTTTCTCCTGCACATGCTCTCTTACTCCCTTACAGAAAATACTGAATGGAGCAATTATTCAGCAAGGCACAAAACTTAAAAATATTTACATTTCATGCAAGAGAATGGAAAATGTGTGTTCTGCTTCTACCACTAGAGAATTCCATGGCTCTGACCCTGCCAAAATCGGCATAGCTTATTTCACAAGCTCAGCTTTGCCTGGTGAAGCAGAGAGGATTACCTGGAGTGCATTAACTTGAAGCATGCCTGTACAATAAACCCCCAAACCTCTGGATTTCAGTGCTAATGGTGTCATTTCCTCTGATTTTACAGTGGTGATGTTACAGAGGAATTTACAGTGATGTCAAGGAGATGATATGAAGACTCTTTACTGAAGGAATGTATAGGTCAGTGGGTAGAAGCTGAATCCAGATAAACATGAATTAGGTATCAGGTATGAGAACTATTGGATTCTACGTGGTTGTAACTGGCTCGTGTATATAGTCTCTGCTACACTGGAGGTCAGGCAGGTCCAAAACTGTGCTGCCCTTCATAGAATAACTAACTAACTAAGGTCTCTTTAACAGAACATGTTTGGGAATGTTTCTCTTGGCAATTGTGCTCTGTGTTGCAAACCAATATGTTAAAATATCTGGTGTATCTTCCTGGTTTAGGGGAAGGATTTTAATTCCACTTGGTTGATGACTTTCTTTAAAAAAAGTCATTTGTGCCAATATCACAAGAATATTATAAGACAAATTAGATTTACAACATTTCCAATTATTGAACTTTACTAGATGAATAAAGCAGCAGGGAATTATGTTCCAGTAACTGCCTTCCGACAAATCTGCATTAAAACTTAATGAACTGATCCTCTTTCTGAAACTGTTCTCTTTTGCTGTACATTAGACTGATGTTGGGTCAAACCCCGATTCCACCAGCAGTTCCTGCCTCCTCCTGATCTTTTGCAGGATCTTGAAAGTATTTGGGGAAAGTAGTTGTTTTGGATAAAGGGACACAACTTTATGGACTTAGTGGAGCTCTGATAGAACACGTTATCTGAGAATCTGCACCTTTCTATTTAAATATGGTAGTGCTGTTTAAATCTGTTTGAACAGCAAAGCTCTTGCCCATCTTAAGGAAAGCTTGCTTCACTCTGCTTTTATTGTCACATGCAGTGAAACCAGTAAAATTCCACCTCCTGTGGGAGGAAAACTCGAGCTGCTAGTTCTGACTGGGCAGAGTGGTGCTGCTAATCACGGCGCTGGGCTTCAAACATGAACCCATCCATGCCAAGAGTAGTAGTGAGCTCATTTCCTTCCTTTGTCCATGCTGAATGGAGACTTCCCGATCTTTCAGCTGGCAGTATAGTCATGTTTGTAGGCCCACTTGGAAAGGACGTGGATAATATCTTGGGAGCTCTGAAGCCCTTGATTAAAATCTCTGCTGGCTGGCTAAGAGGGTGAATACTAAGATGTTGCAAAAGAGTGTCTGCTGAAGTGTGGTGAGACATGCTTTGTGCAGCATCAGTCACACGAATGAACCTGGGGGCTGTCCGTTTGGGTGGGAGAGAGGTGTCAGTGCTGCTTACCTGACTGTTGTGTCTGCCTGTTCCAAGCCATTGTCCCATGCAGTGCAGCACTTGGAGCAAAGCCTGTGTCAGGGGAATATTGTTAACATTAAAAAGCAAACAGCTGATATCTGAGTAGGCTTTTTATTTGGGGGGTTTGGGTTTGTTCTGTGTTTTGTGGGGTCTGACAGTCAATTTATATAGCTTTCTAAAGCCGATGGAATACAGATCTGTTGTTGGTATATTCCATCCCCATGGGACCATTCCTGCCTGTAAAATTAATGCTTTTAGGAGGTAATGTGTCATCCAGGAATGCTTTGGTGTTGCATCCTCTGGGCTCAGTGAATTCCCACTCGTCAGCAGTGTTGGACTTCAGCTATAAGAATAGTGTGTGAGTTGTTGATTTTTAATTTCTTTTGGGGAAGTCTGAAATTAAAATATTAGGCGGGGGAAATGAAAAAAATGAAATACTGAAATGAACATTTCCATTTAAATCTGAGGAGGAACGTAGGATGGAAATGAACAAGCCAGATTTTGGTATAATTTACAAAACTTTGTAGTTCTGCATCTCTATTTTTTATTTATTTACTTTTCCCTTTTTTTTGGTCTAATCTAACTCTTGGCTCACTCTTTGCATAATGTGGGAGACCTGGATTGAGCTCCTGCTTCTGTCTGAGGGCATGTCAACCAATGCCTATCTCCCAGCCTTCAAGGAAGCAGCTTAGCTGACAGGCTATTCTCTCTTGTTAATGCTATTCCACTTTGGATAAGCCACAGAGAGCTCTGGGGCTAGGATGCTCTTTTGGCAGACTGTAGCTTCCTTAGGGATTTGAATTTGACCATTTTGGTGTTGGAAAGTGCCTTTGCAGGGGTGTGGGGGAAGGTACTGGCATTTCACTTCCCTCGTGCCTGACTTCATGACTCTGTGTCAGTGTTACTGGAATCCTTACTTCAAAGGCAAAGGTGGGTACTGGATTTGACCACATTATTGTGGAACCCATCAGCAACAAAGAACTTGATTGAACTTTGCCTGTTTCAGCTGTGATGGGCTTGCTCTTTTCCGATGGGGATGAATGCTTCACAAAGAGCATCTGATGATCTCTACTTGATAATCAGGTCTATTGGTGAAGAGGAATCGACTGGAGCAGTTGCCTGCTGCCTGGCTAGATAAGCCTTGCTTTTGCAGTCTGGAGGGAACTAGAGCTGAAAGGAGCATCTAAATAATAATCCTGAAACACTACCTTTTTGGATGATATCTGCCTGGCTTGATTCCAGAAAAATACAGCTCCTGTAGGTGTGTTCACTGTGTACAGTGTGATCCTTTGGAGACATTAATGCAAAACTGGAGCCTGCAAACATAGAGGCAGACAAAAGGGTGAATGTTAGTCCAATAATAATTTTGAAGTGCTCCAAGTCCCTCTAGGACAGTGTGTAAGTGTTCAGGGACTGATGTCTCAGTAGTACCTCAAATTCGTGGCTGTTTTGTGTTTGTTCTGAAGTAGCCACCAGCTGGTGTACGACAGCAGAACATCTTGTCCCTGCTCCATGGAAGTTCGACTCCAAGCTAAAAGGGCCTTATGTTCCAGAGGCCTCAGCTCCCACTTGGATACCTGCAGAGATTCCTGACGTGCTTGGTACCTACCAGTGTCTTGCCAATTTGGTTTTGTCCTGTCTTGGAGTCACTGCTCTGGCCTTTTCTCCAGTCTCCAGCATCGCCACCTTCATTGTCATTCACTGCTGCTTCCAGCTGCAGATCCAAACTGCCTCATGATAAGGGACAGCAGCAGTGTCTGGGCTTTAGCAGCTTCCTCAATGCCCCTATGCTTTTTTCACTGCCCTTGCTAGGGTGAATCCTCTCTCAAAACCAAAGAACAGCCAAACACCTTTGAAAATCAACACCCTGTTATTTGCACTGAGGCAAGTACTGGGGGAATTCTTCTGTGGTTTTCACTTGGCTCTTTTCATTTGCGAAGACTTGATAGGAAATGCCTGCACAGCTTCCATCCATAAAACCTGGGTGTGCTATTTCTTCAGCCCCTTCATTTCTCTTTAACTGCACCACAGTGGGTTGCAGCCCTCATTGCAAGCAAATGCACAACTGTTATTGAGCAGCTTTGCCAGTATGGCGCAGTCTGTATGTGTCAGGGTGACTTTCTTGAGTGGGAAATGGTTCTCTCCCCCCCACACCAGTAATTTTCTCCGACACATCTCTAACTTTCCAGTGGGAACAACTGTACATATTGTTTCTGGAGACTGTTTTTAACAGGGCCCATCTTTTAAAGGGATTGAACCATAATCTTTTCCACAAAAGCAGGCAAAACAACCACTGCTTGGCCTTTTTCCAAGCGAGCACTTGAGTTCCTCTCTATGACTGCTTTTGACCACAGGGCACTTATACTGCTATTGGGAACGTGGACCTGAAAACAACCCCCCTGTATCCAAATAAGTGTCACACTTTCAAGGATGCATAACTACTTTTGATCCTCTGTAAGTCAAATATAGCTGTTTCAAATCTCATATTCTCCAAAAAAAAAAAAAATGGTGCTTTTGGGGAAGAGTTGCTCTAGAAGAGGGGGAAATAGGCCCCAGAAAATGACCAGGAAAGAGGCTTTCGGGAAGGATTAGTCTTGCAACTAATTCTGTCCTTCAGGTACATTTTTCTTCATTTTCATCTTCAATTCCTAGTTATAGAATCATAGAATAGTTAGGGTTGGAAAGGACCTTAAGATCATCTAGTTCCAGAGTTTTCATTCTTGCATGCTATGTTGCACCTTCATCTGGATATTATACTTTTTGCTTGTCTCTGTTCTTTTTTTTCTGATGGAGATCCATGCTTCAGCTGCTTGGAAGAATCTTGCTCTACTGTAGATGTTCATTCTGTATGCTTTATATTTGCAGTAGAGTCTGAAATTTCCTTTGGGCAGCACATACCTGTTTCAATCCATCTGGGCAATGAACATTTCATTCTGAGGTGAGTCTATTCCAGCAGTATCACACAGAAATCACTGCTGCATTCTTTGGTGCAGTATTATAATTGTCAGACAGTACAAAAGTAGACATCATTCAGCACATCTATATCATGTATTCTAATTGCTTGAATGTCTTGTGGTATCTTGAATGAGGCAATAAACTAAACAACCAGTCTGTGATTTACCAGTCTCCAAACCCAAGTATATCTCCTCTGTTAATCAGCCTCTTCTGAAGTGCACAGTCTCAGTGTGTGACGCGGTGCTGACAGACTGCTACCCTTTGTGGAGCTAATGGGCTCTGTGTAGGTACTAATATTAACACAGGTTTACACAGATGTCAGCATTGCACAAATGATAACTTGAATCTTTAAAGACTAAAAGGTGGAGTGAGGGATATGACAAATATTTTAGTCTTTTTGCTTGCTGGAGCAACATGCCTGCTAGTCTAGAGCAAGAAATCAGTTCCTCGCTGTTCCTCTCCTGCTATTGCTTATGGGCCACAGTTACTGCAAATGTCATCCCCTCACCAGTGCTCCCAGAAGGAGAGTTCCTGAAGACGTAGTTTCTA
This sequence comes from Strigops habroptila, assembly GCF_004027225.2. Taxonomy (NCBI): domain Eukaryota; kingdom Metazoa; phylum Chordata; class Aves; order Psittaciformes; family Psittacidae; genus Strigops; species Strigops habroptila. The sequence continues at coordinate 19,227,469 of NC_046360.1, forward strand.
GGAGTTCATGTCAGAATTCAGAGTTCTTGGAGGACTGTTTTTCCTGGGGGCAAAGCTTTTGGGAATGACTCATCAAACCAAGGTATATTTTGAATATATAAAGGCAGGTACAGCTGAAGGCAAAGCCACATTTGCCTGTACTTAGAGGTCTCCTATTACAAACATGCTCTGGGGTTGTGTTCATTCACCTGCACCTTTAACAAAGAATCCCAGCCCCAGCACTTGCTATTCTGTGTGCGGTTTGCACACATTAGAGATTATAATAGTTCAGAGGGCTCAAAATCTTCATAGGATCAGTTCTGATTTAGTTATGACATGACAGCCCGATGACGGATGACTTAAGGAGCCGCTAGAAAATGGCTTGTCCATTGCTGTTAATGTGAGCCAGCTCCTTGACGTCCCTTCAGTCTCTGACAGAACAGTGGATTTGAAATACATCTATGCTGGCCCTGCAGCTGTGTCCTGATTCAGTGCCTTTTTGGTGCATTTCTTATTTGTGCAGATACTAAGTGTACAAAACCTCAGCTGTGCAATGTGACATACTACATTAGTGTGAGTTATGCATACAAAGGGAAGAGCAGAGTTGGTGAAATGATGATAATAAATTGGGAAGGTATAGGGCAGTGATGGGTATACCACTCTAGGGAAGTGTTCTGACTTGAATGTTGCAACAGATACACTGTGCTGTATTTCGGGAAAAATAGAGGATTGGTGGCTTTGGTATTGCCTTAATTGGAAGAGGTAGAAGCTGTTGCAGAACTGCTGAAGTGCAGAAAAGCATCTATACAGAAAGTTTGACTTAAAGGTGTGTAGAAAAGGCTTGCAGCATTTTAGTGGGACTTAAATCAGCTTCTTTACTGATTTCAGAATGAGTAAGTAAGTGGCTACCTCAATCTAGCAGCTTTGAAAACCTGCAGGAGCAGAGAGGAGAGTCACCAGCACAACAGTGATCAGTCTGAAGCTGTTAAGATTCTAGGCAACTTTCAGCCACTTACTTTTTCTTTGACTGTGAAAATCCTAGGGTCATAGGAAGGCTTCATATCCCACCAAGAAGTGTTTAAATAGGATACTTCTGGATAGGACAGAAGGAGGTCCCTAATGATCTATATATTGACATGAGGAGCCAGTTACAAGGAAGGAGGAAAATGTTTTCCTTTGCATGAAGTTTCAACTCTGAATTCTACTGTACTCACCTGATATTTGGAGAGACAGAAGGCAAGTGTGCTAACATGATGCCAAAAGGCACAACTGAAAGCTCAGAAAGTTCTTGTTTTGTACTTGATAGTACAGGGAAAAAATAATCCAAAATTAAGAGCTGTGCTGTAGACAAGAGGAACAAGACAGCTTATCAGTAGCTGTCAGGAGCACTGATAAAAGAGATGTTCACTTCTTCAGCTGAATTCCTGATGAGGCTGTTGCTGCCATCCCTGTTCAAGGGCAGGCAACCGAGACGAGCAAGTTCTCCTCTCTGATAATGACAGGTGAGAGATATGCTAGCATGGAAAACATCACTGTTGGGAATCAGCAGTGTGATCAGAAAACCAGACCCTGTTGCTAAAAAGAATGTAAAGCAGTACCTATAGGATGCATCATTTGCAATATAGAGCATAGAAAGCCTTTGGAATGCCTCGCGTTCCACCTGTTGCACCCACGTTCTCTGCTGGCATCCTGCAATGTCTGTGTGGCACCTCCTTTCTGATAACAACCACTGTAGTTGTGGGGGAAATGCAAAGAGCACCTTGCTGGATCTGCAGAGACAGGCTTGTTTAAGAGTTTCTTTCTCTCTTGAAGAGCAAGTAGTGGACAAACTGATTTACAAGTTGTGGAACTTCTGTATATGAGGTAAGATTTTTTTTTTCTCAATAGGATTAGTTGATGATGGTTTAGGGTACTTGGGACATAGGCTATAACCTGATAATATTACTTTTATTCATGTGCATGCTTACGTATTATTCATTGCTAACCCAGTTGCTTCTATGGATTGTTACTGTAGATGTGTCTTAGGACTCAGAAAAGCTGCATGGGACAGCAGTCTGTGTTCCGAGCCACAGGCAGGCATCTCCACTACTGCGTGTCTTCTCTTTAACCTGCTGGAGCTGTTTAAGCAGCACTCAGACATCTGTAATGTCATGTTTTCAAAGCCCAGCACTTCTCACTGCAGAGCTGAGCCGTTGCACTGTTGTGTCAAAAAAAGGCAGGTAGCAGAGAATGTAAGAATCCCTCTTTCCTGCCCCCTTTCCCAAAATCTCTGCCTGCTGCAGCAGAATAAGCCATCACTTTGGTAGTTTTAAACATCTGAAGCACTCCTTTTACTGGTCCTTTAAAGAAGTGAGAGATGGGCAGTATTCCTTTCTTCTGGCATAAAATATCCCAAGAGCTACAATAGTGTAAAAAGTAGGAAATCAAACAAGCAACCTGGAATAATTGGAACCCTGAATTGTTTAAAGTATAAATTGGAATCAAGCGGCTGCAAGCTGCAGTTGGTTATTTTTAGATGGTTTTGCTGGTTTGATGATTTGAAGTCCCATCACTGCCTCCAGTATTTATCACAGCAATCTATTTAAATTTGATCAGAGACTGCAATCCTTCAGACTTTGTTCTTATGTCATTTAGAAGTTGACTGGCAAGACAAGAGGCTGCCCATAATTTCAGTCTTGTGGCAGCACTGTGTGTAATACCAGTAGTACTTTTGGGTAAATTCCTCACCATATTGGCTTCTACCTGTTTCAGTATACTTGTGAGAGCAGAATACCTTCCAGTGATATGGTAGTAAATGCAGTAAGGCTGCTTTGACTACATGTAGAGTTTAAGGCTGCAAGAAGATGTAATGAAAAGGAAAAGGTAGGGAAGGAAAAACAATCAGAGCATTGGAGAACTCTTGAAGTTATAAGAAGGTGTGCCAGACCTTCAGTGGTAATATTGGCTCTCATGACAACAAGCACAGGGTGACATGGAAGGTGACAGAGATGATTTAATATGTTTGAGCCGCAGAATAGAGAGCAGTAAATCAGCGGTTAAGCAGGCAGCTGAAATAGGCAGTGGAGTCAGAAAGGAGATGTCATCAGTAGGAAGCCAGGCCCAGGAATAATGCTGTCAGCAGGCTTCCCTTCCCTGAGATTTATGGAGAGCCAGAACCGTTAGTATGAGCTGATTGCCTGAAGGTACAGTACTTACCCAGAAAAGTACTTAGGTCTTTGAAAGGTGCTTTTCACAGCACTTTCAGGTTTCCTTTCTATATGAACAGTAAAAATAACAGATTCCAAGGGTCATGACTTGAGAATCAATACTAAGGTTCTTACTAAAATTATAATATCATTTTACTTATTCCTGCGTTTAAGCCATCAAGATATGCTCAGAATAGATTTTCAAGCACTCTCCACATCACTAGCTTGAAGCTAAACCTTGTCTCAAGTTAGATTTGTTTTAATTAGAATCCTGACTTCAGAAGCCTGAACTTTCTGCAAAGCACCAGATACTGTGTCAGCCACTGTAGAACTGTTAGTACTGGCAACACTCTTTTGTTCCTTTTCCCCCTGTTTGTCTTGGGAAGGTGTACCCTGGAGAAATGGACAAGATTTTGCTTTCATTTCGTGTGCAGAGGAAGAAAAGGAATAGGTGAACTGCTGGTATGGATTGTCTCTCTGGCTGGAGGTCCTTGCACCATACCCTCAGATAACTAATGGTTTCTGGACTGGAAGATAGGGAAAGAGGTAGTTTTATTTTACTGATGTGGGGTTTATTCTCAGATAGGTTTGGCAGACCCTGGGAATGGGCTGCTTCTCCAATAAAGGGTGTGATTTGCCTTTGAGCGCTCTTGAATGGGCCTCATCAGATCAGTTTCTTGTCTTGGACACTGGTGGAGTTTTGGTCTCTGTCACACTGCTGTGGAACATAAGTGCTGATTTTCTTGAGGACTAACATGCTTTGATCTAACCATAGTTATGGCATTTAACATGAGTTATCTTAGAATCATAGAATCATAGAATGGTTTGGGTTGGAAAGGACCCATGGGCAGGGACACCACACACTAAACCATGTCACCCAAGACTCCGTCCAACCTGGCCTTGAACACTGCCAGGATGGAGCATTTACCACTTCTCTGGGCAGCCCATTCCAGCGCCTCAGCACCCACACAGGGAAGAACTTCTTCCTTATATCTAATCTAAACTTCCCCTGTTTGAACCCATTGCCCCTTGTCCTATTGCTACAGTCCCTGATGAAGAGTCCCTCTCCAGCATCCTTGTAGCCCCCTTCAGACACTGGAAGCTGCTCTGAGGTCTCCACGCAGCTTCTCTTCTCCAGGCTGAACAGCCCCAACTTTCTCAGCCTGTCTCCATACAGGAGGTGCTCCAGCCTCTCATCACCCTCGTGGCCTCTGGACTTGCTCCAAGAGCTCCATGTCCTTTTTATGTTGAGGACACCAGAACTGCACACAATAGTCCAAGTGAGGTCTCACGAGAGCGGAGTAGAGGGGCAGGATCACCTCCTTAAATCTTAATGTCTTTAATCTTGGTGTAACTTAGTGTCCTGTGATACTTTGAGGATATGCTGGCAAATGTTAATGTGTCTTTTTGGCAGAAGGCTCCATGAAAATCCCTGAAACTATTATGCTCAAATAATTATTTTACTTGAAATAGCCATCAAGCTTACAGTATTTTTCCTGTTGCAGGACTGTCATAGATAGCTCCTTCTTTCCTGAACTGCCATCCTAAGGATAGCCTTTTCCATTTGGCAGACTCAAGCTACCACTGCTCCAACATGGCCATTTTGTCATTAATATCTGCTGAAGCTCATGTTCCAGTTAGGGACCAGCTGCTCCAATTTTTCCTTTTATATATTATGGCAACTAAATAGTTGACTTCTGCCCCATGCTTAATGTGAGATGTTCTTATTTGACTGCTTTTACTTGGCTGAAGTAGGTATAAGGGAAGTCTCATGCTGGGTCAGTGTTAAAGTTCAGGAAGTAAATATTTAAGGAAGCATTTATCAAATGACTTTATTGTTGGATTCTACATAGGCCGGAAAACTAGGAAAAATTCCAAGACTAGAAGGGATCGTTTAGGTTCCGTGTCTAAACTCTGCAGTCAGGAATGCTACTGTCTGTGTAAGCAGTAGGACTTGTAGAAGAAGGATGGAAGACCATTTATTATTGCTGTAAGCTTTTTGGCAGCAGATGGCTAGAATGAAGCTTAGGTTTACTGTAGGCCTATGGCTTGGGCTTAGTTTTTTAGTGTTCAGGAAATCAGAAATTCTTTATTATCATTATTAGGAGTGAGAACAGGTTGTTGGGAGGAGACCAGATTTCCAGGTTTTGGTCTGGATCTCTGAAGGATGTGGAGGAGAAAGTTAGGGGTTTGATTTAGCCAACCCAGAGGTGGAGAGCATTTTGTATTCAGGAATCTTCCTTAGCTTGTTGTGTAAAGGTCTGCTCAGCAGCATCCTGGAATTGCTTTAGCCTAATGGCAAGAACACTCTTATGGGGCTGCCTTGAGCAGGCAGCTTTCTCAAGTGCTTTCCACACTCAGGGGTCTGCAATAAGAGATGAAATCTGGCCTTCTCTTTTTCACACCATATAAGAAGCTGACATTAAGTGAAATAATTCTTTTCAGTTAAAGGGAAAAAAGACAAAACAATGTGATTTAATGTTTGTTAAAAAAATTAAAACATATGTATGTAGAACATTTGATAGGAAATGTTTAAGCTTTTTTCATCTTACTAAGAAACTTAGTTTGCATTTTATATCTCAAAGCTGCTTGAGTTTTGCTGTTTAGTGAAGGACTATGAAATTCTCTTGAAAGAAAAGAAAAAAAATGTTTGCACTCTAACTTAGTATGTTCATAAATGTAATTGAAGGAGAAAATTATGGAATATAAATGTTGCATGAGAAACAGAAAAAAGTAGGCTTGATGCACGAGGAGATAAAACAGTTCATTGTCTCCCTTGTCCAAGTTTCCTTCTCAATAGAATTCTAATATCTGCCATGCAAATCTGATTGAGTCATGGCCTAATTATTTCACTCCTGCTACTGTTTGTTTCTTTAAGGTCAGAATTTATTCAAGAAGATTATTCCTTTAATTACCATGCACATTCCTAGAGCTTATCAGGAGGCAAACGTGCTCTTTGCCCGCAAGTGGTGTTCAAGCATCTGCAGTGCATGTTCAAGCCAGCATAAAATGGTTGTGGGTTGGGTTATTTTGTATTCTGCCACACCAGATGATGTGTTTGCAGATAGCTGTGTGAACGGTGTTGACTCTGCTGCTAAGGTCACGATTTGTGTGACATCAGTGTAGTGTTGCTAAGCAACAGTTAGCAACTTGCATCCCACATTTAGTTCCTTTGATTTCTGTGGTTTGTATCTATCCTGACAGGCTCATGTTCCAAACCTGGGAACGCTGGTTAGTCATTGTGCGTGTTCCTCACATGAGGCCACCAGAAGCAGTCGAACCCATTTGGCCCTACCCTGTGGAATGTGGTAAACTTGAGCAAAGCTTTCTGAGCTGGTCAAGCAGATAAGCCAATACAGACTGTGGGGACAAGGAACAGAAAATACCGTGGTATGGAAGCAGAAGATGGAGAAGTGACACCAAAAAGTAAAGAGGGCTACTGTATTCTGTGTTGGATAACGTGCCAGCCAGTCTCACACATACCTGTTTTAAAAACTGGTGTTTATTTAAAGATGTGTGCTATTTTTCCTCCTCTACACAAATGGAAGGTTAAAAATGCACTTCAAATTGTTCCGCACATAAGCGGAAAATGAGATCCAAGTCTGTATGCCCTACATTTTCCATTCAGCTTTGTTCTGAATTGTGTTTTCTTCAATATTCGTTCTTTCTCTGTTTAATTCCACATGAGTATTAGGCAGCAGTTTATAAATGTTAATTAAACTTTACTGTTCACCAGTGGGTAAGAATTACTCTTGCTTAATAGACAGGGAACACAAGGTGGAAATGGATTAGTAGAACCTGTGCAGGCGGGAGGCCAGAAAGCAGAATACAGTTGTCCTGAATTGTTTGGGTTTTGAATTACCACTGGCAAGTCCAGGAGCACGTTGGAATCTGCTCCCCTTAGTGCCAGAGGTCTGCTTGATTAGAGCCATCTAACGTTAACGTCTGTGCAGAACAGCAAAGTCTAACTGGCTCCAGTGAGGGCAACCTCCCTCTCCCAGCTGAAGCTCCAAATCCCTGATTAATCTGCCCTGTGCTGCTATGTTGATTCCAAGCACATACAGTGGTGCTTGTCTATCACTGATAAACATGACAGGCAACAACTTCTTCTCCACAGATATCCAGTGTAATACAACAATAGTGTGCTATTAGCTCTGTAGGGCTGTACTGCAACAAGATGCATCAGTGTTGTGAGATGTCAGCCAGGCTATTTGTTATGTGTCCACAATGCCTCAGGATTGGTGTGAACTCATCACTAACCAGATCTCACCTCGCTTCTTCAGCTAAGCCATTCAAGCCTCCAGCCTCCTCTCGTTACACCCCACAGGAGCACTATCAATCAGCTGAATTTTGCATGGATGAAGGCTGCAGAGTGCAGTTTGTGAAAACTATCCACCTTGAAATATTACTGGTTTGGATTCTTTCTCACACTTGTAGACCTGCTGTGCAGTCGATGGTTCACCGGTAAGGAAGGTGAACCTTATTTTGCAAAGGAGCACTCTGCATGCATTTTTGGTAGGAATATAGCACACGAAAACCATTCCTTGTAGGTATGAATTTGCTTTTTGCTCCCACTTGGAGCCAAGCAGTGTGTATTTATATGCAGCACTAGTATACTCAAAGTGGTTTCCTTCTCTGTTACCCCAGAGTGGGCACTGCAGCAGTACTACTGCATCATTCCGTAGCTCACTTAGCTAGTGAAAAATCATGCTGTGGCTTTCTGTAACTTTATTTTAGCAGTTTTCTTCAAGAAACAGATGCTGTGGTGACATGTCTTCCTTATCAAAGCAAACCAGGATATATCAGTCACCTGGAATATAGTATTTGGTTCTTAGGTTACAATGACTTATTCCAAGGTGATATTAAGATCTAGTGGGGCAATATAATCCTCTTTTCTAGCCTTCTGCTTATCCCTCTCTCGTAGAAGATTGCTCATGATTGTTCCATCTTGGCTGCAAGCAGATGTCTTGCTCTTTTCACATATTCTGCATTCTTAGTTGAAGTTTAATTCTTGGTCTTTTTCTCCCCAAATGCCTCCATACTTTGTCTGTTGACAAGCATACATTCACGTCATCCCAGGAGTGACTGCTGCACACAGCTTTGATTGTGTTGCTTTACAGAGTGTTAAGTTCAGTCTTTACAGCTAATGATATAAAAGAGGACGTAGGTAGAATTAAACTGTCTAGATTTCATGAAGTTAGTACATGCATTTGCACAAATACCTGAAAGATCACAGGGGGAATCTTGGGGGAGCAGGGGAAGGGGGGAAGGAAAGAGTCAGGTGAAGGTGAGGGAACAAAACAGGCTGTGGTTCAGTCCAGAATGCTTGTAGAGCAGTTTTGTTTTCCTTTGAGAAGTATAATCAAAACCTTTTGAATGGCAAAAGGAGTCTCGTCATGAACTTTGTAGACATTAAGGAGTTTTGACAATACCTGCTGCCATTAATGCTGTGACATTTTGATAAGTCAGGGAATGGTTCTCACCAGGGTTGTGTACCAAGGGGCAGCTTTCACAGTTAACACGCATGTTCAATCGGTATTTACATTAGATGCATAATCTCACTTTTGTTTTGGCATTGACGTTGACTTCATATGAGGAAAAGAGTAGGTACATCCAGTCCGTACAGCATGGCTCTGCTGAGGATTATTAGGAGCCAGATTTTTAGGATAAGATGGCTTTTAGTGCCACAGTTTAAACAATATACAGTGAGCAGCAAGATTATTTAGCACTTGGAAATGATCAATCTAATCAGAGCTCTAAAGCCTCAACTGTAGCAGTACTTTACAAGGTAAAGCCACACAGGAGGCCAATGGAAGTAACGTGTGCAATTGACAAACCAATTCAGCAGCTACAATCGACTCTGGTCATTGAAAATCTGCAACTTAAGGGCTGGCTCAACTTTGTTATTCCCTGACAGCAGCTCATGTGCATTTCTACCTTAATAAGCAAAGAATTCACCAAAGATAGAGGCAGACATCTGAAAGCCTTTGGAAGTAATTGCTTCAGGAAAATTTCCAATATTAGAGGAAATAAATTTCTTCTATATGCCAGAACTTGTCAGAGTCCAAAGCTATCCAGAAAACAGACGGAAATAGCCTGAGACATGTTTAGAATGATGTGGAATTTGGAAGACCATGTAAAAGTAATTGATTGAAAGAATCTATCCATTGAATAGCACTAAGAGAAGAAAAAAATCACTAAACTCATACAGCATGTCTAGGACTGAGGAGCAGAGTGAGATATTGCAGAACACCTCAGCCCGTTGGGCTTCCTGCGGTAGTCCCAAAGGAATTAACATAAATGAGATGTTGTTGTTACCTTCCTGGCTTTATAAGCAGGGTAGAGGAGCAACTTTTTTTGGTGGTTCCTGAGGCAATTGATGATCTTTTATTTGAAGACTTAGCAGAGACCTCAACCGTCATTTAGCAGCTGCGTCACATGCACTTCTTCTTCTTTTTAGTAGGAAAAAAAGAATTTTGTTTTACAGGAAGAGAGTTAATTGTTTTGGCTGTTTGTTAGGAAGTTCAGCAAGCATTCTCAGTTTGCATTTAACTTTGAAGACTTCTCCTATTCCACTCTTAAAGAAAGGTTTATGTGAACAAAATGAGCATTTTTCTTCATCCCAATGTTATTCGTCTAAACCCAAACAAAACTGTACCTCTCCCTAAAATCCTTACTTTCATTAAATCCTTATATCATGATGGATGAAACAACTTTATTATGTCAGCGCTATGGGCTTTCTGCAGAGGCTCACATGTTATCAGTCTGATTTGGAGTACAAAATAAATCAAACTGTTACTCATTTAGCTACTGGTGAGCTTTGCACTTTGGTTTTCCAGTATCAAGGAAAAAACTTCCTGACTGAGCATCATTTGAGAATGAATTTGAATTTTGAAAGTTTTTTGCCTGAACTACCAATTCTGGCATCATCAGTTTCTGTAAATCAGTCCTTTTACACTTTATTGAGTGTAGCAAGCGGTCAGCTTGTTATTATTTCCCAAAAGTGATCTCCAGGCCATTTTATGTGTTTTGCTTGTTTACTGTGTCAGTTGAATCCCTTAAAACTTTGGAATGGATATTCTCATTTATGCCTACCTGTGAGCATACTTCAGTTTTATCTGTATGCCTCTTCGTATGTAGAGAGGGAGACACACATTAATTAAAATATAATTAGGGAATGTTGTTTGAACAGTAACTCAGGAAAAACTGGGTCCAATTTTTGTCTTATTCCGACTCTCCAACTTCCTGAGGGTTTTTGACCACTTCATTGAAACTTCTTTTCCCTGTGGTTCAACAGTGGTTTCCCTTCTTCTCAGTATTCACCCCAAGAGCTGGTAACATGATGGCAAGCAAGAAGCTGTTTGTTTGTGATAGAAAGAGAGGTCAATTGAGTAAGCAAATGAAGCATGGTCTGCCAAAAACACAATATAGGCATTAAGGAAAAATTAGGTTAATGAGACCATTAGTGTTTTCATTGTTCTGAGTAAATTAGAGGAAGAACAATTATGGTGCTTCAATTACCTTCCACAGTTCATAAATCATTGCACTGCTCCTGAGTGTAAATGATGCCTGTCACAGCCATGGGGCTGTAGAAGCCTGTTGTATACTAAGGCTGAGAATGGTTAGAAAGCTGGTATCACCCAGTGTAGGAATAGATGTCACCCAGTGATGGCTGAAATGGCCCCTCGGAAGGGTGAGAGAGCAATGGCTGTGTGGTGAGTTGGCACCCTACAAACTGCTGCTTAAGCCAGCTCCCAGAAATGTTAGTATCCTGGGAGAAAGACAAAGCAGCCAGAGTTGTTCAGAACAACAGTGTGGCCTATGAGAGCAAAACTCCATGTGGCATTAAGAGGAAAACTGCAGTTTCACATCTGGATGGCAAAGTCTTTGAGGCAGGATGCTGATCAGTGGGCATAGCACTAATTGGTGGTAGTAATGATTGGATTCTTGTACACACAGAAATGGGTGCAATTATTAAGCTGTCTCTCCTGAGATCAAGAAGATCCATTCTTGCAAGGCTGGATCTGTTAGAGACCTGCTTCTTGAACTCAAAGGCTCCCAGGTGACAGATTCTGCTGGCTGTAAAGGGAGCTGTTGTGATCCTGCAAGAAGACTCCAAACTCATTTCTGTTCAATCCTGCAAAGGGAATTGAGCAGGGTCCTCTGAAGAATCCTGGTCATAGAACTCCTTTGATGCTCTTTTTTTGGCATTATTAAAATTGCTTTTTCAGGATCTGACCTGGGGCATGCTCCCCTTGAACACTCCTTAGATTTTGCTGAATTGCCTGCAGGGAATTTCCTAGTATGTTCTGCATAATAGTGATGTACTTCCTGCCTCCCCGGCTCACAATTTAGCAAAGTATAAAAGATGGTGCCCAACTTATTGTTTCTGCATAGTTAGTGAAGACTCTGTTACTGCTTCTCTCAGCACATACTGATGCACTTGCTGATGTGGAGAATGAGTTGGCTGATGTAACTTGCACCAACAGGACTTGCCTGGGCTCCCCATAGTGTTAGGATCAGTGTATGAAGGAATTGGATGTCCTGTTTGGGTCCTGCCATGCAATCTTCTCTGTGGGCGCTCCTGCCAGCTTGGACCTGTCCCACTAGTTTTGTGAAACGACATCTCAAGGGAATTAAGTCATGCCTAAAGCATCTGAACAATGCTGTCTGGCACAATGGTTCTGTAACCCCTGGAGGCAGCATGGAGGGACATTTACAGCCAGGGTGCTTCTATTCACTGGTTCATAAACAAATCCACTGGTAAAACCACTTGATTTGATTTTCTTTGGAGAGTTAGCAGCATTCAGCAGTACCTGCTTCGCAGTGGCCGCTTTGTAGCCAAACCTCACACATGCACATCAGGGACATGTAGCTCTGGGTTGTTTTTCTGGGGCCTTGGAGGGAGGGCATAGCATGTGTTTGAAGAAGAGTTTAACACTTTCACAGTTTCTCTGGAAGAATTAAACCATCCTTTACAAGAGTCAGGTTGGAATTGAGTTTTAGAATGTGTGAATTGTCAGGGAATATAACGCTATGACATGTAAAGGCTACTTTTACATGGAGAAAGTTTAGGGGAGTGCTTTATGAGGAATAACGCTTGCATTAGCAGTTTGATGTTGTAACTCAAGCAATCTATCAGATTTTACTTTGGTCCATTTGTTTTGTACTTCCCTTGCCCAAGGCCTTGTTTCTCATTGCAATAAAAGGTCAACTTCCAGCAGCAAGCTAAGCAAGAGCAGTACAGAGGTGAGTTCAAAGACAAGGTAACACACAAACCAGGAGAATCCAGATGAGGGTTGATATTTAAAATACATTTATTTAAAACATAAATACATATAAAATCATTACTTACGAGTAAATTTGTCCAATCATCTCACTACAGCTTGCATCTGGCATGTCATTTTGGAGACATCAGTGTGTTTGAATGTTCTGTATGCATATGGGCATCAGACTTCGTCAGGTGTCAAAGATTTGCCTGAAACCCAGGAAGCTGCAAGAGGCCTTTGTGAGCCCTCACTTCAAAAGTCATTTCTGAAGCATGAGCTGAGGACAGTGGTAGTGGCAGCCTTTCAGAGCATGCTGTGCTCCTGGGTCATGCAAATTGAGGTCTTTCCAAATGAGCACTTCTTGAAATGAAATACCTGAGGTTGTAAAGAACAAAGAGTTTGTGTCGTACAAGAAGACATACAGCAAGTTTGTAGTGAAGATGCTGATCAGGATTATTATTATTACCAGGGAAGACCAAGCCTTAATAGAAAACGCAAAATAAGCCTTAAGAGGCAGCTAGTGTGGCAGTAGAAAATGTGTTTTGTTTTCACTGGTACTGTGTTAGAGTAATGTATGGCAAACAAAGCAGCTGTGGTTTCTGGGCATGGCCAGACACAAGGGAAAATGCTTGTGGCATATTTGCTTGATTTGCAAGTGATTTTCTACCAAATTAAATTAGAGCTTTAATGTAGCAAATAGGGCTCATTTTCACCTGTTGGTGCAGCTGCCATTTTACCAATGTAATGTCTTTTCAGAGTAGAGCAGGCAGTTTGTTTGCTGCTGGGTTTTCTCCCTTTCAGTGCCTGGGTAAAGTGTCATTGACAGAGGAGGGCAGAACACACAGATGAGAACAAGTGAAGTGCTGTCAAGCCTGCCTTTCCTGAAGCTGCCCTGCTGCTGCTTGCTCAAGTCTCAGCCCTTCTCCCAGAGTCTCCCTTCAAAGTGCACATGCCACTTTCTTGACATGTAGTTGAACTGGTGTGGAACTGCAGAGCCCTTCTCGTGCTGTCTTGAAGGGCTCAAACCAGGGTATATTTGGACAGAAAGAAAAAATCTGCCTCTGAATGTGAGTTTCCTAGAGCATGCCTGTCCTCAGCACACTGCTGGGGTTGTGTAGTGCCACTGCGTCATAAGAAGCTATCATAGAATCTTATCATTGAATCCCAGACTGGTTTTGGTTGAAAGGACCTTAAAGCTCATACAGTTCCAACCCCTGCCACGGGCAGGGACACCTTCCACTAGAGCAGGTTACTCCAAGCCCCATCCAATCCCTTACAGTGGGTTGTTTTTTCAACTCTAAATTTGTCAGCTACTTGATGAACTTGACAGTGTGTAGAATAGTCTTGTTTGGCAATCTTTCTAATTAATTAATTAATTCCAATTAATGCTTAAGCTTGTTTGTTATGTGTTTGGTTTAGTTTCCTAGATGGTGCTCAACTATTTCTGCAGTGATAAAAACGAAGCTGCTTCAGGCAGGGCTGAGCAAGCACTGGCCCTTTTTCTCCTGCAGGATGGAGAGGGCAACATTCCTGCATGGCACTCTCAAGCCCAGCGGGACCCATGGTGTCCAGATCCTGGTTTTTGCACTGCAATGTCAGAGGTTGTCCGAGCCTACCCCAATTCATTACTGCCTCTGAAGAGGGAAAGTTGCCACGACTGCACTCACAGCTGCTTCCTCTGTGCTGTTTTTTGGATGCCTGCTTTGAGGGCTGAGTTAAAGGAGGAAAGCAAGCTTTGTAGTGGTGCTGTTGGGAAATAGATATGACTAGCTGTGTCACAAATTGAGGGTCAGCAGCCCTGCAGTACAATACATTTACCTACAGAATATGTGAAGTCAATTGCAGATTAGTCCATATCAACATTGGAGTGCTTTATTTTGCTTTAGCGAGCTCTTAGTTTTCCAGTTGCTCTCTAAGTATTAAAAATGCCCACAATGTCTTGGCTTTATTATTGAATCCATTTTATGTACAGAATCATCTTTTCTCAGTGGGACCTCATCAAGTGAGAAACTGAAATGAATGACTGGGGATGAGCCGAGTAAAAACTGCTGTGGAGTTCACAGAAGAATATGGGAAGGGTCAAAAGAAGTTTTCATGAAGTTTATTGACAAACAAAATGATTTAATTAAAAGTGAAAAACTTGGTGGATATTTGTGGTCATGAAAGGGTTGAGCTGAATTTCTGTTCTACAGTGTTCTGATTTGCATATGAAGACATACTTGGCACTCAATACCAGTTATGTTTTGTTAACCTTAGTATGAATAATAGTCCTAAAAACCTACTAATTTCAACCACTTTTGAGTATTCCAAGTTGCTGTTTGAAAAGCAGCATTCCATCAAGAGAACAAGGCTAATCCAGTGGGATTTCAAATGAGCAGCTGGACAACTCATAGTAAATGAAGAGATGAAAAGAACTAGAGTACACAACCTTTAGGCTGGGAATTAGTCACCTAAAGACTTTTCAGATCAGTATAACAGGCAAAATCAGGAGCCGTTCAAGAACACTTTACATAAGAAGAGACTATATTATAACCAGCAGTCGTAAGGAACAGTTTGCCTGACTTTGATAGGCCAACTGGACCTGTTCTGGAAATAGGAGATGTGCTGTAGTTGTGAATGTTTATTTACAGAAGAGGTGATGAAAGGAAGAAGAAAATGCTGTTGAAATCATCTTCTCTGTGACTGACTCTTGGTGACTTGTGCTCCTGATGCCTCTATCTTGGCAGAATAAAGCTGTACTTGGAGTAAGCTGGCTAGCTAATAGTAGGATATTAGTGTTGCTTAAGGGTTGAGCCTGTCTTCATATATACAAGTTGCAGTAATAGACTCTGACCTTTTTATGACACCCTTGATAGAAAATGCCATCATGTGTTAATAGCAGGTGTTAAATAAAGTGTCACCAGTGAACGAAAGGGTAACCCTTGCCCCTTAGATGCTGCATCACCATCGCCCAGCTTCGACTGGGCTGTGACATCCCTCACTGGGACAATGAAAGCTCTAATTTAAAATGTTGTCTTGGGAGGAAAACATATTAATACTTGGAGCTTGTGCTGATTGTTATCAGATTTTGTTCCAAAGGTTTTCCTTTGCCTCGCTCGGTACTGCCTGGTTGTAGGCCAAGGGACTGAAAAGCTGCGTAGCAGCCTCCCATACTGTTTTGTTTTCCTTACACTGGAATGTGAGTACAGGGAAGGTAAGAAGGTGTGAGCTGAAAGAGAGTCCTAAACCCTGCAGGCCAGTATGTCGAAGGCCTGTATTTTGGCTGTTAATTGTCTTGGCCAGCCTTCCAAGCCTTAGTTATTTTTAGAGCATTTTTACCTTCCCTGTTTTATATCTGGGCATTAATCTGTTAATAACACTTCTTGTGACATTTTTGCTTTGCCTACATTCATTGCTCGACAGCCCTTAGGAGACTGTATGTGTCTTTTTTATACACACAGGCGCTCTCTCTGTCTCTGTGTAATGTATTAAATCCATTAATAGATACAACAGTATAATAGAATCATCATAGAATGGTTTGCGTTGGAAGGGACCTTAAGGCTTATCCAGTTCCAACCCCCTGCCACAGACAGCGACACCTTCCACTAGAGCAGGTTGCTGCAAGCCCCTGTGTCCAACCTGGCCTTGAACACTGCCAGGGATGGGGCAGCCACAGTTTCTCTGGGCACCCTCTGCCAGTGTTTGATCACCTGCAATGTAAAAAATATCTTCCTTATATCTGAGCTAAATTTATTCTCTGTCAGTTTAAAACAATTTCCCCCTGTCCTATCAAAACAGGCCCTACTAAAAACTGAATCCATCTTTCTAATAAGCCCCCTTTAAGTATTGGAAGGCTGCTCTAAGGCCTCCCCTTCAGGAGCTTTCTCTTCTCCAGGCTGCCCCAGCCCAGCTCTCTCAGCCTGGCTCCAGAGCAGAGCTGCTCCAGCCCTCGCAGCAGCTCCGGGGCCTCCTCTGGCCTCGCTCCAGCAGCTCCACGTCCCTCTTGTGCTGTTGCCCCAGAGCTGGATCAGGACTGCAGGGGGGGTCTCCCCAGAGCGCAGCAAAGGGGCAGGATCCCCTCCCTGACCTGCTGCTCACGCTCTGGGGGTGCAGCCCAGCACACGGGGGGGTTCTGGGATCAAGCGCACACTGAAGCCGGGTCATGGGGAGCTTCTCAGGAGTTTGGCTTTGGAAGCAGAACTGATTACAGCTAGAATGGGCTGGGAGGTTGACATCCAAATACCACGTTGATAGCATTATGCAGTACCCAACCTGCATGTACTGCGCAGTAGACTTTGACCTGCTGCTCCTTTTTTTCCCTGCTAAAAAAACGGGGGTTTTTAGATACCTTTTCCACTCTTGTCTTCAGTCTTCTCGTGCTGCCCACAAGTGTTGAGGCACTTGCTAATGGGAGGGTCAGGTGCTGCTGCTAGCACACCTCCTCACACCTCTGCATTCAGGGGCTCCTGCTGCACCCCTGAAGACTTCCTGCTCTGTTCTCCCCTGCTGTTTCCAGAAGCGAAAATGCAGGCCTGGGGTTTGGAAGGCCTGGCTGGTACTAGTTTTCTTTTGTTTCTCCTTGGCTTCCTGGCTTTTAACCAACAGCTGTTGATTGCTGGCTACAAGAACTCTTGGCTTGCATCAGAGATTGCAGATTTTGAACACAATAGATGATTTGCTAGGCAAGATATGGCTAAAATGGACTGTGCCATAGAATTAAGTGGAGAGAAGGCAATTTCATATGTAAGTAAAGGTGCCTTCCTTCAATGGGCTTTTTTTTTTGTATAGGATACAAGGTGGAAGACACCTTCTGGCTTGACTTCTTTGGTATGTACAATGACTGTCGCGATGTGGATGGTGTCAGCAGACCCGCTTGCATCCGTTTGGATCATTGGTTTCCCATATGGCTCTTACAGAAGATGCATCCTTACAGAAAAGTCTCGTAGGGGTTGGATGCTATAGGAGTGGCTTTACCTCAGGAATTCAGCAGCGAGCAGTTGTGCTGCCGTCTGAGTTTCTTTCCTTGCTAGTGAGAGGTGTGTGTGAGGAACAGCTCTCTCCAAGAATTTCTAGAGCAGTTCAGAGAGATTTCCATTTTTTGTTACACTCATATGGGTGATAGTTTTAAGATATATTTTCGCCCCCTCAAAATCTGCTTTTTGTATTTCACAGTTCTGTCAACCTAAACCCACTAATCCTCTAATCACCTTAAATTAGCTCTAAAGGTCTTGGTTCTCCACTGAGCTCTTTTGATGCTTTTGAAGAGTGTTCTAACAGGATCGCACGATGGATTGCACTCCTATTTTGAAAGACTGGCTGTGAAAACACGTTTTTCCTGCAAACATCAATTTTAACCACTAGAGTGTCAGAACTGAACACCTATTGCTGTCCTCTTAGGTGAGATTTATGTTGCTCTCTCAGTGAATGAGCAGGTGAAACAGAATAGTGTTGTACTGAAGAACAATGACTGCTATATAGCTAAATGTTTTTCTGGGCCTGCAGGCTGAGAGCAGTAGCTAGAACTGAAAACAAAATATGTTACTTTTACACCTATGAACAAAACACCCTAAATCTTGTCCTGTATCTGTTTTCCCCATTGCTCATGTTACTCAGAAAATCAAGTGTCTGCTATGATTCAGTCACAGTTGTATATTGTCTGCAAAACCTTATTTCCTCTTACTTATATATGTATTTTTATTTTCAATACTGTGAATCAGTACAGCTTATTTACTCTGTTTTGATGTGAAGATGCCACCATGTTACAAGATAGAAACCTGTCTTGCCATAGAGGAATGCTTATGAAGAGACTAACTGAAGTCTCTTGGAGCACAGCAATAGCTGCAGGTCTCATGAACTGTAAATCCGCTTAGGGTTTGTGTGGCAGACAGTGCATGCACAGAGTGGAAACAGATACCTGGTCTTAGGGCCTTGCTTTTGAGGAACTTTGGATTGAAGAAGCTTGTGAGACAAAGTGAAGTTGGGAGAGGTGAACTCCTGACATCTTCAGCCCACACGGGCTGTAGGATCCTTACTCAAGAGCAGGGACTCACAGGTCCAGCCTGGAGAAGGGATATGTACTGATGACCACGGGAGAGACATCCCGTCCCTTCAGAATTTTGTGAGGGCCTTTCCGTACCTCAGGAAAGAGAGCTTTTACAATGAAGTTGTAGGAAGAGACAAGGGTGATAGAAAGTGTACCATGGTCATGCTAGGCCATAGGGAAGGGCGCAGAGTGGGGGACATGTCTTTTGTTTTGAATGCTGCGTTAGTGATTGTGTCTAATCGTTGTAGTATCACACACATCCAGGTTGTGAGACTGCCGGGGTATTGGTGTATCAACTGCCATTGCTGTGCTGTGCCCTCTTCTGCTCTGTCTTCAGAAAGTCATGTAGAGCCAAACAGAATGTTTCACTCAACCATGAATGCCTCGGCCTTGAATTTTCAGAAGATGTGAAAATCTTCCAGTTTTGAATTAGAAAATTACAGCTTGAATTAGATGAATTTGTCTTTGATGCTTTGTTTCAGAAGTATGCTCAGTTGGCTTCATTCTGTAATAAAATCTTTGGGTCTTTTGAATCTTGTTTTTGATTTGGCAGAATCTTGTCACCAAGTTTGACTGTTTTATAGGTAGTTTGGATGGCAAACTTATTATCTGTTGGAAGTGTAGCTGTTGTAGCAGCAAAACTCATCCTCTGTGCTAAGCACTGTATATTTAAATAGATAAAGTACAGAAGCAAAGGACTCCATCTATTTTACTGATGGTAAACTGAGGCTCAGAAATAGAGCCATGTTCCAATCTATTTCCAAGTTGGGATCAGTTTACCACTGTTGGTCTATGAGTCCAGGAGTCGTGTTCTGCTAATGGATCAGTACTGCAAACTAAGGCATGAACTGAAGCACCCTTCTTATTGCATTTTATGGTCTGTTTAATGGAAGCTTGATGCTATGGTGGTTCACGGGAAGTGCTGAGGGTGGAGAGTAAGGTGTAGACCAAAAAGAGTGGGAATCAGTATTGCTAAAGGAAAGCAGAACATTGCACTTGATCTGCCAGAGGTAGGGAGTTTGCTCAGAACAAACATGTCTCTACGTATGAGGGGGTAAACTTTTGGTTATTTTCAAAGCATAGTCCTGTGAGATTGGTCTCCACTTGTGGACTACACAGGAATAGTGCAGCATATGGAAATGTTACCTTCACATGTGGTGAATGGCTGAAGTCAGTTTTCTTTTTATTATTTCTTTCAAATGTTCATAGTCTGTGGGGGTGAGTAACAGGAGGAAAAAAGAGTTCAGGCACCACAGAGACCTTGCATTAGAAATAAATTGCAGCCTGGGGGAGTTATGCTTTATGGTCAAATTTTAAGCCCATTGCTAATGAGAAATGTAAAGAAAATGGATTTTGCATTGCTGCACAATACATAATGATCCGTGTCTATAACCCCTCCTAGATTCCTGTGGCATGTGCAGGATTTAAGCATTTGTAACAGCAACAGTCTTTCGGGAGTCCTGCTATTTGTTCAGAGGAAATCTCAACACTTTTCAGCAGAAAAGAATATGGTTCATGAACTGATCTCCTTCCTTCTGCTTTCCTTTTAATAGTCATCCTGGGAATATGCTCTGGTTACCAGGGATTGCGCTGCTTGCTTTGGTGGAGAACAGCGAGATGAGATTTAATGTAGCGTGAAAGACATTGAGCATGAGAGAAAAGGGAGGGAGGAGAGGAAAAAGTTTAAGCTCCCTACGTGTCAGCATCGTTTTGCCCCTGCAGCATCTTTTTTTCCCCCCTTTTCTTCTGCACTGGGATGCAAAGCATGTGAGACAAGCATGTTGCTTAGCAACGGGAGGTGAACAACCTGTGCAGGGAAAGAACAGCCGGGCAAGGGGAGGGAGCAGGGATACTTACAGCCCTTATTTCAGCTGCTCCTTTTAGAAATGAGATGGGGAATCTTTTGCCAAAGCAATTTTCTTCTGCATTTCTTTTCCCAAACAAATGCCTTTCTCACTGCACAGTATGCACCCGGCTGATATATTATTGTGGTAAAGGAGCATGGTCATCTGGAAATCATACAAATCTAGGATCCCCAGAATGAAAACAATGCAAAAATGCACTGGGGAAAATTCTGGTTGCTGGAATGCAAAAGGTTGAGTTGCTTGGGCTGAACTCTGCAAAGTCTGGAATGAACTGGGGTAATGAGGGAAGGAGCTCCCTCCCATCCAAGGGTGGGCTGATGTGCTTTGGAACAAGCCCTTTTAATGGCTGCAGATACTAGAGGAGGCAGAGTCTGTTAACAAAGTCTGGTCTCAAGATCTGGCTGTCTTTAATTTGTCTTCATCAATCTACTCTGGTTTGTGTTGAGAACCAAGTAGAGGGATGGTGTCACTCTGCCACAGTCTCTCCCTTGCAAATGTTAGAAGAGCCAGAGAAGGTATCTGTTCAGGCTTTTTATTGCCAGGTAACTTTAACTGCAGAATCACATCTGAGACCATCCAAAAGACAAATCCTTCCTACTTACAATCTTTTTCTACAGGCACAAGCAGAAACACCAGAGTTCAGTTGGCCTCTGATAGCACAGAATCCCCCTGCCTGGATGAAAACCTCTGTAGGAAGAGCTGTAAACCAGCTCCTTGTCAGTGGGCTGTGGGCAGTGCAATCTGTGAAGCACAGCCTGGACAGTGCTGTGGAAATTCATGCCCATTTTTAAATGCATCTGCTGAAATACAGGTGGTTTGCCTCAATACACAGAAAAGGGAGATGGAAGAGGGGGCTGCAAACAGTATCTGTATGCCAAACACTTAGTGCTGGCGGAGCTTGTGACGGAGCACTGAGCACATCAATAATTAGCTCTGGCTGTGCATATAGTGGATGTAAAAGCAAGATGACCTCATGCTAGATTGAAATACTTACCCAGCCCGTGGCATTGGCCCTGTTACTTTCTTGCCTGCTAGAAAATGTCAGAATAAATGCTTGTCTTTTTCCAGTGAGTCTGGAAAATATAACAAGCTTGAGCAATATGAGATGTCAGGGGTGCATGCTCCTGAGCTGAGGTACTCCAGCCTTGGCTTCCCAAAGTCCTCACTGAACTCCACTGTTCAAGTGGGAATCTGGGAGGGAATGGTTCCTAAAGTAGAATCTTGTGGTGGCTTTGTAAATCAAATCTGAAATGAACTGACACCAAAACATTATATCAAATACAGGGTGAAGTTGTAACTTGCTAGTGTCAGGCATTCTATACAGGGATCACTGCCATGTAAGCAGCCAGATGAATTTTTCTTCCACTGGATTCCTAAGATTTAGATCCACAGAAGTAGGTAGTTTCCTAATTCTCTTTGATTCCAGTAGAGATTGGGCATCTACATAATTCTAGTGATCTGAGACAAAGAACCTTGTGCTAGCAGCTATGCAAAGGGCATGTAGGAACCTTAGCTTGTTATTGGTCACTGGGGGAATTTTGTGACTTTTGGTAGTTTAAATGCTCAGTAGATATTCTTGCAATTCCTTCTAAACCATATATTCATTTTGTGCATTGCATGGCTGCCAATGCTGGGGTTAAATGGACTCTGCCATTCAGGAAGAGTTGAGAGCACCTTTCACAAATAGAATCATAGAATCAACCAGGTTGGAAAAGACCTTTAGGATCATCAAGTCCAACCATTCCCCAGCACTGCCAAGGCCACCACTAACCCATGGCACTGAGGGCCTCGGCTACACGGTGTATGAACACTTGCAGGGATGGTGACTCCAGCCCTGCCCTGGGCAGCCTGTTCCAATGTCTGAGCACCCTTTGGGAAAGGAATTGTTCCTTCTCCATCTAAGTCTCCGTCTAAACCTCCCCTAGCGCAGCTTGAGGCTGTTTCCTCTTGTCTTATTGCTTGTTACTTGGGAAAAGAGACCGAACCCACCTTGCTACAACCTCTTGTCAGACAGTTGTAGAGAGCAATAAGGTCCCCCCTGAGCCTCCTTTTCTCCAGACTAAACCCCCCCCAGGTCCCTCAGCTGTTCCTCATCACACTTGTGCTCCAGGCCCTGCACCAGCTCTGTTGCCCTTCTCTGGCCCTGCTTCATCATTAGAATATCCAGTGTAATCAGTGTCTCTGGTTGCTGACTGAGGGGAAATGGTTCAACCTACAAGTCCCGAGTGACTGCAGCGGCCAGTGAGTGTCCAGCTCTTTGGCTCTCGGGAAGCGCTAGTCACTGGTGTGGCAGCAGCTGGGTGGAGCTGAGCTAACGAAGACCGATGGCAAGCTGCGTGCCTGAAAAGCTTGTGCTGCTGTATGATACTAGGTGTAACAGAGCAGAAATACTGAATTCTTTTTGTTTGTTTTAAAGGAATAGTCCTGCAATTAGGAAGATGAGCTGCATGTTATTTTAAAGTCTTCTTCCTGTGTGGAAAGCTCTGTGCTAGCTTTTGTGAGAAGCTTAGAAGGGCTTCTAAACAGGGAGGCTAGTGCCTGTGGGTAGATGATCTCAAAATGAGGTAAAATCCACACCAAAATATTTCAATGAATTTTGTACAAAGCTCCACATCCTGAGAAGACAACTGCTTGTGTTGTACTTTGTTGGGAGGGAGGGAGGGGAGTGGAATTCTGACATTGTAAATAATGTCTAACAACTACAGGGAATGGAAGATTAGGATGATATTGTGCTAAATGCTAAATCTAGATTTTATTGAGGCAGCCCTACGTCTACTTTGGTGCTGGAAGATTGGACAGGAAGATGGTGGGATAAAAGAAACTCTTTCCACTTTTAAGACTTCCCTTTTAAGACAGTGGGAGAGCTGTGGCAGAGCACCAAGCAGCATGCCAACCAGATGTCAGCACCAAGGCAGCTTTCCCTTCCCTCTCCGTTTCTCCTACAGATTGATTTGTGAAACCCAGCTGGCGCCAGGAAATTTTCACTGATGGGAACCATTTGATTTGGGAATTGCTACAGTGAAAATAGTAAGACAGTGGTATTTAGTTCTTGATTGGCATTTTTGTATAATCCAAGCTCTTAAAAGCAGACTCTAGTGTCTGTATGTTTGGTGTGAGGAATGGCAGAGGTGCGAGCGGTGGAGAGGGACCTGTCATTACCAGCCATTTGATTTGCTGAGCTGAGGCCATGGTAGAGCTTTGAAAAGCTGTGAGGAGTTTAACTGCTAAATGAAAGAAAGCTATTTGTACCTGACTGTCATTTCTAGGGAGCTTTACCTGAGTATTTTGCTTTGTTATTTGGGAGATGTTTTCCCTTTAAATCCTGGTATCTCAACATAAGATCTTAAAGCAGCACATGCAGAAGGGCACTGAGTCATTAGCTCTGGGCTATCAAAAGCTGTGACATGATATCAAATTCCATTAGTGTCTAATGTTGCAAATCTTTGTTGTTGAGGTATTTTTGCTGGATTTACATATAAGCAATTTACATTTCAGTTCAACCGGTGTATTTTCAAAAATAATTTCAGTATATCAGCTTAATCCTCAGTATGCTCTGCTTAAAAGGATGGATTTTAAAGTTGAAGCTGATGTTATTAAAAGATTTAGTTGAGTGATGTCATTTTCTGCTTTATCTAAACTGCCTCTTTCATTTTAAACAATTAAGCATCACAAATATGCCTCAGAGAGCATAACTGCATTGATAATATCCAATGCATTGTATTTTTGTCCAGGTTTTAGAATTGTTTGTCTACAGTGAAGTCTCTCAACAGAGAGTGCTTCACTGGTACTATTCCGTTTGGGTCCTTTTTCCTTTCTTTTGACCTTGGTGTGTCCTTCAGCTTCACTGGCAATGATGCTGCATCGCTTGGAGGCCAGTCTCAGCAGAGAACCCCGTGCATGTGTGATGTCAGCTCCATGCCGGCAGGCTCGTGAGGTGAAGAACACTTACTGCCTCTTGCTCTGAAAGACTCTCTGGAAAACGTTCATTTCTGTTGCCGGGGTTTGGGTTTTGCTGAGGTTTTTTTAGGGAGGAAGGAGGAAATCAGTGGCAAAATGGGAACAGTGAGTGAAAAGATCGGTGAGGAAGGATTTGAAATGACTCTCCAGTGTATTTATGATTTGCTTGGCAGAGGAGGGTATAAACCACAGAAGGCTTGTGATTAAAAATAAATAAATAGAAAGACGAAAAGAGATGCAGTAAGAAGCTGCCAGTGTTGTTATTTGGGATGAAGTTGACTGATCAAATAATGAGAGCCACAAAGTGTGATCTGCTCTGTTGCTAAACCTATCTAGGATTAATTAAATCTGTCCTTTATTTAAATACATGTCATGTCATATTAAGGTTTCTACCTAAAACAAAAGGGTTGTCAGGAAAAACAGAATAATTTGGCTTAAAATCAAAGGCATGAACATAAGCCATAAGTCAGTAGATTTTATAAATTCCATATAAAGGCTGCCTGTGGTCTGTGATCAGGTGGAATTTCTCATCCCCCAGAGATCAGTTATATGGGCAGTATCCTTCTCGTCCTTCAGCTTTCTAGGAAAGCTTTAGGAAATTCCATTCCACAAGCATGGAGGTTGTGTGTATTAACACTTGACTCCATGGTCTCAGTTCTGCTGAGCTTCCACTGAATAACCAAATTATTTTCCTTTCAACATCCAGACAAATTCTGATAATGTGAAAACCTTAATTTGTGGTGAACTGTGTGAAGTTACCTCTTCATGAGCAAGACCAGAGATGACAGTGAGAAAGAGTTCATGTGTCTGGATTCTGCAGAGCTGGCAAGAGCAGCAAACTGAACAGAAAGCAAGTTCTTTTATAAGATGCACTTTTGCTGCCCTGGACACCAGCAGAAGCAAACACAGCCTGTTTCATTGGTGTGATTCCAGGGCCACTGCAAAAGGAAGGAATACTCAGGGCACAGTGCACATATTTACAGAGAAACTCAGGGCACATCTGGTTTAAAGTCATTGCTTGGGCACGCTGCTCACATGCAGAGCAGTGCTGTGATGCACAAAGAAGTTCAGTGGGTCCAGGGTGGGATGTGCAGCTGAAGCAGAAACCCATCAGCTGGGGAGAGGAAGGGAAGGTTCCTTTCAAACTGAGGCCCTGGGACCTGAGCTGTGGTGCCAGATGATGCTTTGTAAGATTATCTTCCATGAAATTCATTCTGCAGTCTAGTTTCCACTGCCTGCAGTGGTAATGCACTTTGTAATGGGAGACATTGGTTTTAAATGTATCATATAAATGGACCGTATTCTGGTAGGATAGTGCCTCAGTCTGTGCAGCTGGGTAGCTAGACCTACCCACTTGCTCCAAAATGGCTTGGTGAGGACTGTGTAATTAGGAACACTAGCCCACTATCAAAAAGCTTTAAATAAATGGGGAGATGTAAGGCAAAACCTGTCCTGGTATACACTTGAGAACCCATAAGTGTTCACAATGAGAGTGGGTAACGCTAGAGCCAGCCATTCAGTGTTGTGCCATCTCCATCCTTTGGAGATTTTAAAACCTGGATAAGACCCCAGGCAATGAGGTAGCTTTGAAGTCAGGCTGCCTTGAGCTGGTTGGACAAGCTGGCCTTCAGTGGTCCTGTCCAGCCTAATGTTTTCTGTGCTGCTGTTGTAGATTTCTGAGTATGTGGCATGGTGCCATTGTCCACAGTGGATCTTGGAAAGGAGATGGGTCTTCTGTGCTCTGAATTACGTGTCCATTCACTTGAGTCCTCTACTGGTGCATTGCAACAGTTTCTGGGTAGGATAACACCATGGCCTTGTGTTCCGAAAGTACTGAGTTGATGTTTTAGAAAACATAGGGAAATACTGTTGAAATAAATGAATGTTAATAAATGTGGAATTTGGACAATGTCTGAAGAGTCCTGTAGCTGCAGTGGCTTCCTTTATGTACCCTTGCAGCAGGTCACTATAAGCTGAGTATTTTACCTTAAAAAATTGCTGCTTGAAAAGATATGAGGGTAGATTTGGGTTAGGTATTAGGCAGAAATTCTTCCCTGTGAGGGTGGTGAGGCTCTGAAGAGAGGTGGGATCCCAAGTCCTCGTGATCACTCTTTAATGAGAAGAGGGAGGTGCTTTAAAGAAGTGGTAAGGAAAATATTAATGTAAGCAAAACTAATTGCCACTGCTTAGCTTTAGTGATGGCCTCATTTCATATTTGCTCTCAGAAACACATAGAAAACACCCATTCATATAGACAGAAATCTTTCTTATGTATCTAGATTTGAAAGTTGATCATTAAGCACCTCAGTAGTTTTGACCTCCCTCAGAAAACTGTTTTTATGTTTCATATTTGTATTGCACATTGCTCAGCTTTATAAATACAAAATGCAATGCAACACAGCAAAGCACTGTCATCTAGCTGAATAACTGCAGCTGCACCAGGAGAAGACTACCTAATTTAGATGAAAAGCGTGTGACAGCTTTTGACAGAGAGGAAGATAAAGCCAAGATAATCAATGAGTGGCTGCTCATTGATGTATTAGAGCTACTACAGCATCTGGTTTGAACACTGGGCAAGCTTCTCTTGTAGGAATCAGTAAAGCAGTGTCAGTGGTTTATGTGAACCAGTTGCTACTACAAAAATTCCAGTGAGTAGATGAATAGAAAAAAATGGGTAGTGTTGTCTACAGCAGGACTCCCACTCTGCACTCTACATGGATTGTGACTTTCATCTTGTGTATCTGAGAAAGCTTGGAGCAAAATGTTGTTATGGAAAATACCCTCATATCTCTCAAATGCTGAAGTCCAGATGTTCTGCTGGAACTGATTATAATACCTTGCTCAGAAGGTATCTCAACTCCTGCCTCTTTTCTTTGATCCAAGGCAGAAGGACTGGGGGGAACTATTCCATGACTGACTGGGATTCCAGAAAATATCTGATGGTCAAAGCACAATTCTCTGCTCCTCTCAAGAGCATGGGATGAATGCAACTGCAAATAGTAACCATCTGTAGCAGGCTGGGAGAAATTATAAGGAAATGGAAATTCTTCACCCTTTGGACTTTTTTTAAACTCCAGGACAAAACTGCTGGAGGCATATACTCTAAGAAACCTTTTATAGTGTTGGGTTTTCAACTCCAGCTGCTTCCCAAGACCTCAAATCTGTCCCAGCTGCAGAATTCATCTGACATGGCTATTAGCTTGATTGGGAGGCAAAGCAAGATGACTCCAAGATAGATTAATGAAGTAAATGATGATGCTGCAGAGGCTAGTTTAACATGTGTTGTGAGAAATGGATTCACTCAGAATCTGGAGAGGACTGTGATCTGAAAAGATCTGTACTTCCCTTCAATTCCTACCCCTCAACCCCCAGAACTTTAATCCTATTTGGACCCATAATACATTTGGAAATAATAAAATCCAGGCACCCTTCACTTTTCATTAGGAAGGGTGAGCATGGAAAGGAGTATCTTGGTCGTTTGTCTGCTCACTGCAGTTTGAGGAAGGGAATTTTTCATCCATGTCCTTCAGGCAGTGCCATGTTATGGTGACCATGCCTTAGTGTGAACGGGGAAGGGAGTCACATAACGTGATCCTCTGGGGTGTCAGTGCCTGGGAAGTACTGGCCTTGGCTGGCAATTTTGCAGTGGTGAGAGGGGATTGGTGGAACTCTTGCACTGTAAATCTTGTTTATGGGCAAATAGGACACATACATAACTTCCATAGAAAGCCATGAATGTGCTGTTAGTATAATTGAAACCTTAATGATCCAGTTCAAGATTCATTAGTAGTCTAGATGGAATTGACCTTGATGATTTCTTCTTCTTCACTCTAGGATTCCTTTGTAGTTTTATATGTTTGCTGACATGCTTTTATATTTTCCTGCCTTCTTTCCTTCTTTCCTTGCTCATTTCCTTCCCTCCTTCCATCTTTCCCTCCCTCCCTCTCCTGCAGCTTCACATTACATATGAATTTACTATACATGATGCCTTTCACATACTTTAAACAGCATTTCTTTGTTCTCTGTTTCCCTTAATCCCAGTTTTGTCCATCTCTAGGTCTGCATTTCTTTAACTTACCATTGATTTGTTTGTAACCTTGGGGGTCTCTTGTGCCCCAAATCTTACCAACCCATGTCTATATTCCTGGACACCCCATCCTATGTCTTCAGTACCCAAGGCCTCTGCTGTAGTACCAGGCCTGTATTTCTCTGCTTTATGTCATTTCCCAATTCATACAGAATTACTGCTTGTTACTGCTGCCACTATCAAACTATGGTTATAGCATCCAAAGACAGCAAAAGTAAGCCAGATTATCCATAGATAACTGGCCATTTAGAGAAATTGCTGTCACAGCTAAACCAAGTAAAACAAAGCTGGGGCAGTCAGGAGAAGTTCAGACAGAGCAGCCCTGCCAGGCTGCAGCTCTGAGGTCTGCAGACCCTCTACAAAACTTACAGCCTAGTATTAGCACAGCTAACTACCAAAAAACCTGTTCCTCTTCCTGCTGGTGAAGATGACCACCATTTGGGGGTTGGACTAGATGATCTCCAGAGGTCCCTTCCAACCCTAATGATTCTGTGATTCACACAGACAAAGCTGCCAGTGCATTTTCACAAGTTCCTTTTCAATCAGGTCTAGAAGAGGCTTTCTGTACATATGCTGTTCGCATGCACATGTTCCCGATATTCCTCACATGCACATTGCATTTGTGCATGCAGTTTAGGGTTGTTAACACTTGAGCAAGGTGCATCAACCAGTATAGTTTTTCTAACAAGAAATTCCTAACTCCTGAATTGATTCCTAACTTGAACTGATCAGAAACATCTTAGTCAAGCGCTGTAAAATAGCTGCACCCCCTTGCCCTGAGACGACAGGCACTGCACAGCGGTGCCTTGAAGCACTATGTGCCACTTTTTCAGGTAGCAAAAGAGTCTTGACCAAATGAGTCCTTGCCAGCAGTGCCCTTTTAGGATTCAGTTCAAGCAGAGCTCTGCCACCAGGCAGAGTGCTATCACATGCATGTGGTAGCATATCACCATTAGTGGTCAAAATTGCAACATGCATGGCCCAGAGATCTCAAGCAAACTCTTGGCTATTGCCTGTGTATTTGAGCAAGCACTATCCTGTCCTATGCCCAGAGGAGGAAAGGACTTCAAGGATGTGGTCAATCAACACTACTTCTGGTGTGAAGTGAGACCAAACAGAAACAAAACTGTTTCTTTCAGAATTTAGAGGAAAAAGTAGATCAAGGAAAAAAAATCAAAACAATCTTTTTTATTTAGACATAATCCAACCTAAAGAAACCCCTAACACAATATTGCTTGCATATGGTCTCTGGGTACAAGATTGTTCATATGAATGAGTAACATTTCCACAGTGCTATTGCTAGACAGGAGAATCCTTGAACAGATTTCCCTCCTACTCTGTTGCTTTCTTGTTTTTCAAGTGGCTTTTGAAGAGATGATGCTCTCCTGTGTTTGTGTTTAACTGTCATCACCTGCCCACACAATGGATCTTTCTCATTTAGCAGAGAAAAAGCTCTTTCCCTGAACGGGGTAGTTTTTGGATGAAGGTCCTTTTGAATTGCTGCTCCTTGTGATATCCTCAGCTCTGTCTTGCACAGGTGAATGTTTCCAGTTTTCAGCTTTGTCAAGAGAAAAGAGAAATTAGAAAAGTTGCTACAAACTTCTAAACTAAGCCCTACCTCTTTCTTTACACTCTGTAATTGCATTTTTCCTTCAGCCTCTTTTCTTTGAGCACCACTAAGGTGTTTTGTATCCCCAGAGGGACACAATGCTCTATTAGATAGTGCTTGAAAGTAAGAATGCTTTTTAATTAATTTCATAATGCTCCTCATTTCTAAGCGGAGAGGGAAATCCCACCACTCCATCACATCTGAAGACTACCAGACCATTCTTGTCCCCAGCACACATTCACAGTCTAATAGAGATAAAACCACTCTTGCAGTCAGCGTTGTCAAGCGCCCTGTGTGTGCACTGAGCACTCTCCTAACACCGCTGGCTGCAGCGGGCTGGCAGGGAAGAGCCAAGCGCCTTGGCAGAGCTCAAGACTGGAGCCTTGGGAGGCTCCACTTGGTCACTGCCTTGTAGCAAGCATGGTGGGAGGCTCTCCTGGGCCCCACTGGCTGGGGCCATGCTCCTCTGGCTGGGAAGTTCTGTGCCAGTTAGGGCCATGGGAGTTGTGACAAAAACAGGCTCTGTTTTGTTGAAAATGGGTTTTAACTTCTTTAAAAGCCGTAAATAGAAACATACAGCTGGGCTGGTTCAGCCTGGAGAAGAGAAGGCTCCAGGGAGACATTAGGGCAGCTCCAGTGCCTAAAGGGGCTACAAGAAACCTGGAGAAGAGCTTTTCACAAAGGCCTGTAGGGACAGGACAAGGGGAATGGCTTTAACCTGCCAGAGGGGAGATTGAGATGAGGTAGAAGCTCTTCCCTGTGAGGGTGCTGAGGCGCTGGCACAGGGTGCCCAGAGAAGCTGTGGCTGCCCCATCCCTGGCAGTGTTCAAGGCCAGGTTGGACACAGGGGCTTGGAGCAACCTGCTCTAGTGGAAGGTGTCCCTGCCCATGGCAGGGGCTGGAACTGGATGAGCTTTAAGGTCCCTTCCAACCCAAACCAGTCTGTGATGCTGTGATCTGATGTCTGAGGGGTCGTACTGTGCATAGCAGAGGTTGTTGCAAAGCATTAGCAGGTTCTCAAAAAAATAAACAGAAACAAAGGCCTTAACAACTTGATCTTATTGAAAGAAAAGGGGCTTCACATTAGCACCCTCAGTCGCCTCAGAGCACGATCTATTCTCCCCACACACAACCGGCAAAGAGAAGCTTTGTCCCAAGCTGTCTTGCACTAGTGGGTTTAGCAATCAGAAGGTTTCTTTGTACCTGAAGTAACTTTTGCAATGACTTCATGTGGAGCAAGATCATGTTTTACTCTGGTTCTTCAAAAGAAAATAGGGGGGGTTTGACCATGAATACATCTAAAACAAAAAAGTATGTCATCTACAATAATGTATTCACAATATTGTCATTCTGATTAATTTCTAAAGTGTTAGGAAATATTTGCATGAGAACATCTTTGTAGTTTTGACGTCTTTGAAAATAAAATCACCCAATCATGATGTAATAATGAGTAAGAAGTACAAAGTGATCTAATGCCCATTCTTCTGTATCAAACTGGCTTTCATTTTTAATTATAAATGCTGCCAGTCTGAGCTTTTGAACAGTTACAGTTTATATCAAGCTGTCTAGGGGATGTACTCAGCCTTGGGAGAAGGAAAACAAATCGCTTCTTTATTCTCTTTTCAAGGGCCAGACCAAGACTTTTGCACCCACAGTAGGAAAGATGGGAGATCCTCATCACATGAATGCAGCAGCACTTCACCCTATCTATCTCTTTGGCATCTCTACTTTGCATCCTTCTGAGGCTATGGACAGCTATTATGGGGCACGCATTCACAGAAGAAGTGAGGGGGGCTTTTCAACCTCCTTGCCAGACCTCTGACATGCAGACAAATAAAGAAGTCAAACAAGATGGACAACAGCATTTGATGCAAGAGCCAGAAATGCAATTACTTTGTCAGTATTCACATTGTAAGATTTTCAAGGCACATGAACCAGCAGTATAGTTAAACACTGCTATTCAGTTCAGGATACTGAGGAAAGTAGAGCCAGGGTTTACTTGGAGGTTAATCTTCATCGTCAAATTGTTACCAGACACTAGGTTTTAGAACTAAGAGATAGGTATGGCTAACAATATGAAAAAAGCCTTTTGTTCTCTTTTTTTTTCCCCTCCAGCACTGTACATGAAAAACCACATACTTTGAAGTCCAGAAGTCCCTGATGTGTTCAGTTCTTCAGATGAATGTTAGTCTTTAGGAAATAGGAACATGTGCTGTAAGTCTATATCATTAGCTACACAAGTAGTAAATTCTTACTACTCTTAAAGATGCATGAGCTCATTCCATTTTCAGAACTTCAGGAGATGCCCACAGGTTAGAAATCACCACAGTGGATTTACAGCTATTGCTAACAACATTCACCTGCTAATGACAACACACTAGAGAATATGTGTCCACCAGAATAAATGTGTCTGCTCATAATGTTTGATAGCTGAGTTTCTTATCCATGACCCCTCCAAACCATTCCACTCTGGTTTTCTTGTAAGCACTTACTGAAGGCATTGAGGCAAAAAGATGTGTTCAAAGTTTAGGTTCATTATTTCTAGTTCTAACTGCAAACATTCATGTTAACATTGCTCTTCTTCTAGAAAGGGCGGCTGGCATTTTAATACAGTTTCTTCTTTCTTTGACTTTTAATATGCTGTCAACATCCTGCCAGAGGTGATAGTTCTGCGCATCAGGAATATCTACTAATAGCTACTATTTGGCAGGGGGAATTAGTCCTTGTTGGAAGTTTCATGTTTTCTAGTTTTACTGTTTTCAGGACCAAATTACTTACAGAAGTGAGCTTGGCACCTCTAAGTCGCAGGTAAATAAGAAACCTTTACCTTACAATTTTTAAGCTTTTCAGGTTCTGAACTGCACACAGAGAATATTTCCATAAAAAGTCTCCCTTCCAGACCTGCTCCAAACTTTAGGTGGCTGCTGCTTAAAAATTGTGTCCTTTCGTTTCAGTGCCATATTCTTTTTAAAGGCTGTTGAGCACTTTGCTTCAGTGTTTGCAAGGGTTTTGTGTCCTTTGGATTGCCCATCCAGTTATGGCCAGTTGTGGTGATAGAACTACTGGTGTAGAGATGGTAAGAGGCAAGTGGAAGCCTCAGACAGCAAAATGACAAATATGTACTACATTAAATTGTAACCTTTCTGAGTTGAGCCATTTTCTCTTCATGTAGGCGTTTTGCATTTCAGTCTTATACCTCTCTAGAGGTTCCAAATGTTAGGAAGTATAACTGATGTTTGGAGATGTATGATATGACATCTGCCTTTCTTTGCTGCCTGTCCTTTCAAGAATTTCTGGTATGTATATGTCTTAGCTAATACAAACCTAAAGTCCCATGTTTCACGTGGCTTTACTGTTAGCCACTTCCTCTGAAAGGTTATACCAGCTGAATTTTGTCCCCCACACTTGTTTATTAAAAGCTTGGCCAAGCACTTCTTTTAAAAAAATATTATCATTGTTGTTATTAATATATATTAATAGTAATAATTCTTGTTAATATACTACTACTAATAATAATAAAAGGGTAGCAGCAAATCTGGCGCTGGCAGACAGAGAAAGGCAACGGAGGAGCTCTAATTCCCAGAGTAGATACTGTGCTACAGAAATGAAGAACAGCTCTCTAGGGAAGGCTCAGCTCGTGAGAAATGATGTACTATTCACTTATGTACATCTCCCTCCAGTGCCAGGGTGTGAAAGGGAAAACACCTCTGATATTCTGTAGACATGCAGTTAGTGGTCTTGACAGAGCTGAGCTTTCATGTTATGCTGTGTCGTTCTGGGCTGTCTCATGGCCCCAAATCAGCTTCGTCTTGAAACAGAATCATATCAAGTAGGCGGCTGCTCGTGCACAGTGGTGTTACTTGTGGCTCCATCTACTTCAGCTCCCACTGCCTGGGCAACCTGCTGACACGAGGGTCCCACAGGAAAACATCCTCATGTGCCTTCTACACTGCAGTTCCGATGGCTGCGGGTAAGTCTGGCAGTGGTGTCTCAGCGTGGGGGCTATGGACAGAACAGTTCAAAGTGCCTGGCTGCTGGTACCTGCAGAGCACAGGCCAGTGATGGGCTGGGGCACGGCTGGGCCCTGGTGCTGCCATGGGCTTCACTGCTTATTTTCCTCATATTTGTACATAGAAAAAATATTTAATAGCAGCTTTGCTTCTAGACAAAAACCCATATGTAATCTGAATAAATGATTTCAACATACTCTTGCTATTAAGCAGAATTCTGCTCCAAAACCAGATAATCTTGGACTCTAAAAAGGGAGCCTAACTTGATGTCTTTGAACTCTAGAAAGGCTTTCTTTAGCCTGTTAACTTTTATAATTACCACATAATGTTTCTTTGAACATAATCTCTCTTGTGTCTCAAGGCAACCATGCTTAATGGTCAGCAGAAAAGTAAATTTAACATGTTAAAATCATGGCCTAATCAGATACACCTGGTCTGCGATGGGTGGGAGAGAGCGTGGGAGTGCTAAAATCCATAGTAGTGTTTTTAGTATGTGTTAATATTTAGCGAGTTTTAGTTGCTTGTTTGATGGGAGAGCACCACACTCCTAATTTATTTATCATGGGTTGACAATTTCTGCTATGGATTCTTTCTTTGCTTCAGTTTCTCATAAACAAGGCATTATCTGTCTTAAAAATGAAGGTATGTTTGGGTGCTACGAAACCTCTTCATGATGTGTTTTTCAGAGAAGGAACAGATAGATTCATTATAGTCTTTGGTGTTCAGAGAAGTGTTTCATCTAATCAATAAGACCACTTACAAATCATCTCTGCTGGAGGAGTCTGACATTATCCAAACAGACATGCTACACCTGCTATATTTCCTTTAGCAGAATGCCTAGAGCAGTTCCTAAAGCAACGTTGTTCTTTTTTTCATGTTGTGTGTAAAATAGTCAGGCTGTAGCATAACTATTAATTGCTGGATTTAGGAGCCAGATGTTGGTACCTTTTTGATGAAGTCTGCCAGGCACCGTGAGTGGATAAATAGCTGTTTTTGCAGAAAAAAAAAGATGTTCCTTTCAGCATGATCACAGGAAGGAAAAGGGAACTACTTTGAGTTGATTTTCCACAGGTGGATGTACTTCAGAGACATCCCCAGAAAGGGCACGTTACCGTGAATGTGGGAGGTGCAGTAGTACTGGGTATTTACTACACAGGGCTGGCATAATCCCCATGGATTTTACAGGATTATTGGGGGAGGGGGTATGAAGTTGATTTTTTTTTGTCTGCAAATTGCAAGATTGACCGTTATGGGGAGGATTCCTTTGAAAAACAGCTGGAGGGGCCCATCTTTAATAGATGCTGAACACCTCCCATGTTAAGGATATTCTTTTCCTTCTCAGTTAGGATGCAGCCTTGCAGGAGGCGTAGTCAGTGGGTTGATTCCAACCTCTGCTTTCCTCGCTGTGTCTGCAGCTGGGGGAGCATTGTCCTGGAATCAAATCTAAAGCAGCAGATGATGGTGGGTGCTGGGTTTAAGTGCTGGCCCACACTGAATGTTTGTTT
The DNA here is from genome assembly GCF_004027225.2 of Strigops habroptila. NCBI lineage: Eukaryota > Metazoa > Chordata > Aves > Psittaciformes > Psittacidae > Strigops > Strigops habroptila. The sequence goes on from NC_046360.1 coordinate 19,262,957, forward strand.
CATGTGAGGGTTTGTTTTTAAGATGAGTTTTCTCGGGAAGCTGGTGCATTCCCAGTGCTCAGTAACTGCACTGTCTGGTGGGCTGGAAACCACGTCAGCATCTAAGGGTGCAGACAGACGAGCAGGGGGAAGAGTTACCACCCAGGATCTTGTCTGCAGCTGCATCTTGCACAACTGGAACTTTTCAGTCCCTGTTCTTTGCCAGCTGAGCCGCTCGTCTGAGCGCTCCCTCACATGCCTCAATCAAAACAAGGCAGGATGATTTAAAAGGTTTGGATCAGATTTATTAACAAACTGCTTGGGCATCCCCCAGCACATCTCAGGCTGGGAAGGGACGGCTGCACCCAGTCAGAGGTGGTTGTCTTGGCTGTTAGGAGCAAATTCCACGGCGCTGTAGAAGAGCTGTAGGTGGAGATGTGGGTTCTCATCTGGTTCCCATTAGAGCTTTGGGCCAGCTCCACTGAGTTACACCAATGTATCAGGGGGGTCTCCTGGCACTGAGCCTGCTTTGGGGTCCTGCAGGTTAACACACCTCATAGAGGCATGTGAGGAATTACTGGAAGCTTTTAAGGAGCAGCTTCAAGGCCAGGTTGGACGGGCCTTGAGCAACCTGGTCTGGTGGGAGGTGTCCCTGCCCATGGCAAGGGGTTGGAACTGGATGATCTTAAGGTCCTTTCCAACCCAAACCAGTCTGGGATTCTATGATTAACTTGTAGCACAGGCTCATGGAATTTGTCACCTTAACCTCTCCTTCCCCAGACAAGGATGTTGCACTGCCATGGGTCGACTGGTTGTTGCTGTATTTTGGACTTGGATGTGTTATTCATAGCAGCAACAAGCAGACAAGTAGAGATTGGTGAATGAGCCTTTTGCCCTATCTTGAAAACTATGGTAATACAGCAAGTGCTGCTCTTGGTTTTGTATTTGTGCAGTGTTCAAACTACTGAGATTTTGGCCGCCAAGCCCCTCAGGGCTGCTCCAGGAACAGCAATAATGATAAACTGCATTGAGCAGATACAGGCAACTGCCTTAGAGACAAGAATTGCTTTCAAAGTTAAACTGTGTACGACTAATCGAGGTCTAATACAATCACATAAGCTACAATTTTTTCCTTTAAAATTCATGAGGATGGTGCCAGGGCCCATGAGAGCAGCATCTGCCCCAGAAGACCCAAACGAGGTCAGTTTAAACGGTTAACATTGCCCCTGAGATCTGAGCTGAAACTGTTCATCTCACTGCACCGCAGAGACAAGCTGGCCCTCAGATGGGAGCTGCAGGCTGTGGGCCACCCAGCTCTCCAGCAGATCTATTTATTAGTGGTTTGAAGGAAAATGAATTTTCCTCCTCTTTTGCCTGCCCTTATTTACATCAGTCACTAATAAAATGTACATGGCTTGTTTGAAGGCTTAGCCAGTGTTGGCATTTGTACTTACACTGACAAAATGCTGGTCTGTGCAGAGCATTGGAGGAACATTGTTCTGACAGCCCATTGAGTTGTACATTTCCAAACTTTCCTGGTTAATGTACCATGGGCTGAGCTCTGCTCCCTGCCCTCCCCTCAGCTCCCTGCACTGATGCTGCAGCCCCGGAGCCGCTCACTGCCGGCAGTGTGCCCGAGGACCCTCCTCAAGCACCCAGCACCCAGTGCACAAGGGGCTCTGCTCACTGCTGGCTCCAGGACCCTCCTCAGGCACCCAGCACCCGATGCGCAAGGGGCTCTGCTCATTCTGGCTCCGCTTCAACAGGAGAACTCTGCATGTGGCAGCACACAGGGTCAGGACAGGGAAGAGTGGCTCTTGCAGAAACCACGCCATCAATCGATGCTGAAAAAGAGACAAGGATGGGGCAGGGCACACCAATGTGTGCTCCTGTTGCAGAAGGGGCCTTTTCAAAGGGCTAGCACTTTGACAGCAGTGTGATGGTGCAATAGCAATCCTTGGATTTGCATTTTTATGTTAAAGTAAGCTGCTCATGAGGCTTTTCCTATAGCAGTAATCCTGGAAAATTTTAAATTCAGTGTTTCCTGAAAAGCCAGCAATCCCCCCAAAAAACCAATCCCCATCCCTAGTTGTAGTTTCATAATCCTGGAGAGTTTACCTTCATAACACAAAGAAAACCAAAGCAGAATGTAGAAATACAAAATGAGCATGCCAGAAACCCCTGGAGAAGCCTGTCACTTACAAAGGAAAAGGATGAGCTGCAAACAGATCATTAAATACTGAATGTGAAGTAATGCATACTATGTAAAGCACTAAGAAAAAGCCCTTTCTTAGCATAGTTGTGGAAGCATTTTGCAAACATGAGAAGCTTAAAAGCAACACACACACAGTGTTTCATGCTGACAGTTGAATAATGGAACTGAGTACAATCACCCTGCTCCAACAGCAAAACCCTCATGTCTCCAGACTTGTTTTGTGGCACCGTTTGCTTATAAGCTTGTGTTTTATTGTTCAATTACAGACATTCCAATCTATGGCTTTTTTCCCCCCAAAACCCCAACCAGTGGTGCTATAAAGCAGTGCTTTGGGGGCAGAATCCCTTCACAGTCACTCGGGTTTTCTTTGCCTTACCTTGACAAGTCAAAAAAAAGTAAAAGAGAGAAGAAAAAGAAATGTTAGTAGCATAGATTAATACAGATACTGCAGATCTGTGATAAACCTCTGTTAACCCGTTTGGTAGCTGGGTGAGACCTTCCCCCTTCATTTTCTCATTTTAAAAGGAGCATCTTTTGGCATTTCACTTACTGCTTGAGATTACCAGTATCTCCCTTACTCGTGTATTTGATCGCAGTTGGAAAACTTGAAGTGGCTTTTCTAATACATCATTCTTGAAATGAAAGATTGGACAGGGCTGAAGAGAGTCAAATCAATCAGGTAAAGCGTGGAGCTGTTCACTGTGGAGTGCTAGAACATTCGGGTGTTTCAGGCTGGGGTTGGTGTGCCAGTGTATTTCATAGAGTCACAGAATGGGTTGGGTTGGAAGGGACCTTCAAGCTCACCCAGTTCCAACCCCCTGCCACGGGCAGGGACAATTTCAGCCAGACCAGGTTGCTCAGAGGCTGTGGAGCTGGTTGCTGCCCTGGCACATGTGGGCTGGGCCAACGTGGGACACTGGAAGAAACAAAAGCTCGTGCATGTTGTCAGCACGTCTGAATTACTGCAATCTTTCTTACCCAGTGTACCCGGTGTGCAGTGCAGCAGTGACTGCTCAAGCCATACCTCAGGTGCTTATTCTGTAAGTTAATGATGGAAGTGGAACAGCTCAACATCGATGACAGAGCAATTCCCCATGAGCACAAGTCGGTTCTTTCTCTGTGTGTCCTGAAGACTCCTCGGTGATCCCCTGCAGACCTCACTCACAGGTAAGCTGTACCAGTGAGGATTCAGTTGTGCAAGAACAAGTTTCTCTTCTCTAGCTTGTTCCCTGCTCAGACCTGATCAATCACTGGGGTCAGCTGTGGGAAGCTCAGTGTCTTCAGGGGCAAGTGGAACAGAACAAGGGATTCATTTACTCCAAGCAGTGCAGGAGGATGGAGGTAGAGTGGGTTTTAACTCAAATCCAAGTCTGGTTTTGTAATTTTGAAGCAAATCCTGACAGGATCCCAACAGGAGCAACCAGGCTGGGAAAGGTCACCTTTATCCCCCCCAGCCTGAGCCCAAGTCTGGGGGAAGCTCAGCAGGAAAGGTCATGTGTTGGCAGCTGGTAAAGAGCAGGTTAAAAGCCGCTGAGCTCTGCCACTTCCAGGGCAAAGTGAGTTGCCTCCAGTGCGAGCTGGTGCTTCTCTCCAGTGTTTTGATTAATTGTTCTGGTCATTCATTCAGTGAAAGACTTGCAGTGCAGTGCAGTGAACTGAAGTGACCTAGAAATCATTCCCTAACAAAACCTGACGCTCTGGCTTATATTCCCAGGGAGATTTATTGTTTTGCTCATAGAAGATCTTCATCAAAATGCTCCTCAGCCATCCCAGGGTAGCCGATTCCCCTCCTGCAATACCAAATAGCTTTATATACACAAGGTAATAGTGACTTCCTGCTTCAGCAACTGAGTGTGTTGGGACAGGGATTTTGCTTGTGGAGCTCCAGAGATGCCCAGAGGTGAATAACGAACAGAAGTTGCACTGACTGAAGGTAATGACAGTGATTTGTTCCAGTCATTTTTACTCCCCTCCCAGCACTAAGGGGGTGTCCAAGGTTGGTAAAGCATAGAAGAGGCTCCAGACACAAATGTAACATGTATGTTCTGGCTATTTTTGTACCCACTGTTACTTTAAAGTGTTTATAAACACTTTTCAGCTATTTATATCCAAAGACATGTAAAGCAGCCGTTCCAGCATGACTAAAGCACCATTGCTGGCAAAACGCATCAGGTTTTGCCCTCATGATAATGCCTGAGCCATCCTGTCCTGCTCTTTTAGGCGGTGGTGTACACATTTAGCACCATCGCATACTTATGACTCACAAGTAACTCATAGGATTAGTTCAGCCTGTTTGATATTCAGAAATAATAACTGAATATTTGCCACTGATTTTAATGTGAGACCATTTGCAAACATGGGGAAAACAATAATCAGATGGTAAGTTGCAAAATAGTGTTAAGTTTCCCCCCATCAATTCATGAACTTTAAAATAGGGGTATCTTGAATGAATGCATTGGTAAATTAAGAGAGTGTGTGTGTGTACTCACATGGTTGTGTGCTCACATGTATGTGTGTGTGTGCTCATATGTATGAGCACATGCTCACAACTGTGTCTCTCCATGTGCACAGGGGTCAGCTTGAGCTGTTGACTGAATGCCACGTGTTTGCACAGAAGAGTATTGCAAAAGGCACCAACACAGCTCTGCAGCCCTAAAAATCAATCAGATTTCTGTGCTAACAGAAGGGAATAACTGTTCATTGCCCAGCAACTGTCAGCAGGAAAGAAAGAGTGGCAGAATTATTGACTGGCCTCAACTTGTAGAGGCAGGGCCGACAAGTGGCAATGCATCAGCTTCATAAGAAGTCTGAGCTCTGTGGTGGGACTGATATCATGTCTCACTTCACTTTGCCTCATTTAACTCCCCTTTGTGCTCTGACCCTTTTCTTTTGTTTAACTTTATAGGAAGAAGAGAGGAACTAAGAAGCTTTAGCCTGGAAAAACATGCAGGAAAAACTGTACACGGGTAACCCCCCTCGCTCCCGCCTTGGTCTTATCAGTTTCATTTAGACCTCTTCCTAGGCACTTGTGACGAGGAGAACGTTGCCTGCTGGCCTGCTTCCTTGTCATCACACCCAGCCCCACATGTGCTGATGGGCGCTGCGAGCTGCTCCTCACACTGCTCATAGGTGCTGCAGGAGGGAGGAGGTGTGATGGGGCTCTGTTTGCTTGGGTTTTGTGGGGGGTGTGATTGTTGTTGTTGATGGTGATGGTGTTTTCCAGTTGCAGTTTATGATCCTGAGCAGTGTGAGGAGCTGGGAAAGGGGGGCGGGCAGGAGGAGGGGAAGTGAGAAGAGCCTTTAGAATGTAAAACCTGGTGCCTGCCTTCTCGCTCTGATGAAATAGGGGTGAAACTGGTTAATTGGTGGTAGTGTGGCACCCACACACACTCAGGTAAGAGCAGCAGCTACAGCAGGTTGGCAGCTGCTGCAGCTCATGTTTAGTTGGAGTTAATCAGTTCAGATTCCTGGGAAATGAGGCTTTTGTGGCATTGCTTTCCTCCCCATGGCTGCCTGTGTGTGTTTGTAGGCAGCCCTGCAGCAGATTTTAGACTCCTCTTCATTGGGAATCTGGCCCGAAGTGGAAGGGATCAAGACATGAATGGCCAAATGTTTCAGTGCAACCCATTGCTGCCGCTCCCCGCTGGGTTCAATGGCAGGTGCCAGATGAGGTTGTGGCCAAGGAGCGGTGTTGGCAGGCAGGAGATGCTACTCCACGCTTACTTCCAGGCTGCGGTAAGCATGAGCCCGTCTGCATTGGGATGCATAGCCGTGCCTCTGGGGATGACCCAGCATCCCAGGAACCAGCCAGCAGTGGGAGTCATTCTGATAGTTAATTGTAATGCTGTTGTGGCCTGAGCAGAACAAACCAGAAATAATCAGGCTTAAAACAAACAAAAAAACCCCAAAAGCAACAGAGTGTTATTTTAGAATAAAAGCACATGTAGCTGAACTAATACTCCTGATGAAGAAGGACGTGGCTTTCTCTCAGGGGATCCTGCAGCCCTGCAGGGAAGAAGTGACCTTATTTGCATTTTTCTTGTTGAATTGCTGCTGGGATTTCTGCAGCGCAGCAAGAGAAAATTCCTCCGGGAGCACACGGAAATATCACAGCACTAACGCAATATCCTTCAACCACGGCCCTTCTCCTCAGCCGTGCGGGGCCCCTTGTGCTGCACCAACTGCCCGGCACTCAGCACCCAACTGGAGCTGCCTCATGCTGCTGCAACGCTCGTGGCATCATGGACTGGTTTGTGTTGGAGGGACCTTACAGCTCATCCAGTTCCAACCCCTGCCACGGGCAGGGACACCTTCCACTAGAGCAGGTTGCTCCAAGCCCCTGTGTCCAACGTGGCCTTGAACACTGCCAGGGATGGGGCAGCCACAGCTTCTCTGGGCACCCTGTGCCAGCGCCTCAGCACCCTCACAGGGAAGAGCTTCTGCCTCATCTCAATCTCCCCTCTGGCAGGTTAAAGCCATTCCCCTTGTCCTGTCCCTACAGGCCCTGGTGAAAAGCTCCTCTCCAGATTTCTTGTTGTCCCCTCTAGGCACTGGGCTCTCATCTGCTTGCTTCCAGTAGAGTGTGAAAGCAGCAGGCCATGAATACAAACCACAATGTCCATGAACTAAACATTAAAGATAGTTTAAATGTTCCTCTATATTTCAACAGCATTGAAGTTGCTCCTTCCTCCATTTAGAGGACAGTCTGGGATCCCCACATGCTCCTGCCCTTCCTCCCCAGCCTGTTGGATAAGCAGCAGCAGGATCTGCCCTCTCCTGTACATTGGAGTGCTCTGTTCTAAGGTCAGCAGTTTGAATTTGAAGTCTGTGATTTTAGACAATTTTATCAATCAGGAGCATTTTCACTTCTAATCATGTTCTCTAAATGGCTTCAGTTCTTCCCCAGCATGATGTCCTGCTCCAGTTCTGTAGTTAGATAACGAAATTCAGAGCACAGGAGCACTCAGCTCCTCAGCAGCACTGCACAGCGCAGATGCAAGGCCAACTGCTGTGCAACTTGCTCGACACCTCCTCCCGCTGTAGTAGCAGCTGATACAGAGAGCAATGACTTTTATAAGCATATAATCTGTCCATTTAGTATCAGACCTCTGTTTCACGAGCCCACTGGCTTCAGCTCCTCAGTAATAGCTTCAAAACCAGTGACTTTGGGTGCTGCCATGCCCCAAAGTAGCCCCAGAAACCTACCCCAGGAGCATTCCAAATCCAGGCTGTTCCCTGGGGCTGCTTGAGGCCCTGCTCTGCATCTCCCTAAAGGAGGGCTCACACAGCAGGATGCCAGGTAGGGCTGTAACTGCCACCTCTGCAGCTTCTGTACAAGGAGTGCAGGTACTAACTACAGAAATAGTATGGATTCATATATGTATATGTGTAAATGTATAAATTTATATAAATTGATGTATTTTTATATAAATACATGAAACAGAGAATGCCGCACCTTGGTTTTGTCCAATGAAAGAGTGCAAAATTCTTCATTTAATGTATAATATAACCTTTATTCTTTGTCCTCTAAACTCTCGGAAACTTACATAACAATCGTGCTTTAATTATGACACTGTTTATAGACATTTAAAATGCATCTTAATTTATAAATATTTTACATTTGGTCCATAGAACAGGTTGCAATTTACTAAATAATACTGTACTCTTTTAAACAGGCTCTGTATATATTTTTTTGAATATGTATATATTACATATATATTTTTATATAGAGATAGATTTGCTTGGTGTTCAGATATTTCCTTATTGCAAAAAGCTTATATGATCATACAATAATCTTTTCTTTCAGGGCAAGTACTACAAAAAAGATACAGCTATTCACAGTTTACACACAGTAGTTCTACAACACTAGTTTGTGCTATATGATACGTTTGTACAGCTTTTTGCTAAAGAGCAGGTCTGTCAAACATCGGTCATAATTGTTTACAATCAAACATTAAATACTGCATTTGTCTTAGAACAACATGGGACTTGGTTACATTAAACAAGGAAGAGGAAGTTGGAGTTTTTATCCTTAGTCTAATGAAAAGTCACAATTAGAATGTGTATGGATCATGTGGGATGTTGGTGTGGGATGGACGGGTTTCCTCTAAATCCCAAAGACTTACAGGACTTTTGCATTTCAGCTATAGCTGTTTAGGATGTAGCTTAGGTCTCATCGTATTTTACAGTTGATCTATGTATGAAAGAGTTTAGAATCTACCAAACATACTCGGAGATTTTATGATGTCGTTTGAAATACATGTGTATTATATATATATATTATTTCTACAATGATGTGCTTGACATTCTGAGAATAATACCTTATTGCAAGAACATGGTTGTCACCTTCAGACAAAAACAACGAAAAACCCAACATTCACAGTTAACATGTTTTTCACGTAGTAGTTCTACATAGATTGTGCTATCTAACATTGTACGTTGCACAAAAATCTGCTGAAAAGCATGTTTCATTGCACAGTTCTGTCACAGTCATTTACAATCAAACACCAACTACTGCATTTTCCAGGATCCGTTGTGCCTGTCGTATAGCTGCCAAACGAGAAACACCACACGGGGCCGGCCGCGGCATTTGACACACAGGGGTTCACTTGGAGCACCCCTCGGCCCTTCTCCCTGTGTGGCAAATGCCGACCGAGCCCACGCTGCAGACTCTTGTAGCATGGAACCAGCTTCCCTCACACCTTCATCACCACAAATAATAGGTAAATAAAAATAGAACTGTTTTCAAAGTGCTATCGAGCCATATTTCGTAATTTGCTTATTAGAAACTGTTAAAGTCCTTGAACAAAGACCAGCTGTGGATCAAACCTTAAGTTAGAGCTGCAAGGACAAGCTTCACTCTTGAGGCCATTGGTTTGGTTTCTATTTTGGTGGCAATGCAATAATAGTAGAATAATAACAGCATGATAGAAACTCAAGTACTCTGAGCTCAAGTTGCAAATACTTAGTATTTCTTTTACTCCTGGCAATCTTTAAGAGCTCTTGGATATTACTTCTCATTTTGCTAAAAAAGTTAGAAGACGTATTTTTGCCTCTAGCATCTGTGACTTGTGTCGCATTGATTCACAAAGACATGCTCTTTCTTATAAGAAACAGTATATGGATTTTAAAAGACATTTGTAGTCTTATTGGAAAGGTATCCTGAAAGAATAAGTGCAGGTAGCACTTAGAGCAGTGCTGCGCTGTGTGGCCAAACAGCCACGGGACTCCACTGCACGAGGAATGTGTATAGAGAAATGTGTCTGCTGTTAACTGAAGGAAGACTCTTCCCCCTCAAATGGCCTGAACTGGAACCAAGTTTAAGGGCAGACTTTCACTGGACATCACTTGTTTACAAAATACTTCATTCTTTTGTACAAAACAACTCCAAACTTAATTTTACTCCTGTAAAGTCAGAAATAACAGTCTTGGGATTGAGCGGTAAGAAATAGTGATAAACTACTAAAAATCAGCAGCACGAAACTTCAAATAGTCCTGCTAAAAGGTAGATTAAAAAGGTCTTGGCACATCAATTTACAAATTCCAAGATATGCAACTATTATTGTGAAAGGATAAAAACATTAACAGTCTATGGGTTGCCAGAGAACACAGAACACTCAGCGTGTGAGCTCGCGCAGTGGTGGATCATGCCCATGGCGATTCCCTTGTGGTGGAGATGACCTTTTGTCTTTTTTTTTCTTTTTTTTTCTTTTTTTTTTTGCCACTAGAGGTAGGTAATTATATTCTCAGACATGAATTTGTGGTCATATTCAACCATATTTTTTGTTGTTCTGGAGTTGTCTTGGTGCTTTGACAATAGAGAAGTTTAGATGTAGGCTTCTTTGTTTGCAGAGTTGCTCTGCTGGGCCTGGTCTGGCCCATTTTCGGGGTGAGTGATGTCTTCACTTGGCTGAATCATCACTTGGATGCGCTGTTTAAAGAACAATGAATGTGAGGCAGGCAAAAAACTAAGGGGTTTGGTTGGTTGGTTTTTAAAGGCAACACAAACCACTTCTGCTCAGGCATTAGAGCTAGTTTCAGGTTAGATATAAGGAAGAAGTTCTTTACTGTGAGGGTGCTGAGGCACTGACACAGGTTGCCCAAAGAAGTGGCAAATGCTCCATCCCTGGCAGTGTTCAAGGCCAGGTTGGACAGAGCCTTGGGCGACACGGTCTAGTGTGAGGTGTCCCTGCCCATGGCAGGGGTTGGAACTGGATGATCTTAAGGTCCTTTCCAACCCAAACCATTCTGTGATTCTATGAAAATGAAAAAACTCTTTATCTCCCAAGGGACCAACAAGGCAGTGAGCCACATACACTAGAACAGTCTTAGCTGTGTCCTGGACATGACAGTGAGATTTGAGACCACATGCAGAACAGTCGATGCCCCCCGGCATTCCCAGCGGAGCATGCCTGGGGAATAGAAACAAGGAAAGGCTGTGTGGGGCAGGGGAGGGACCGCAGCGAGCCGCAGGCCCAGCACAGAGGCTGCAGCAGGGGCTCAAAGCTGGATTGCAGATGTGATGGTGACTGCCCCAGGGAGCAGAGGGGATTGAAGAGTGTTGGCTGCATGTTCTGGGAGTTACTGTCTGCAAGGGTACAACAAGTGAAGTAGACTTCTAGTTAAGATTGCTTTATTTCTAGTCTGTCTTTCCTCGTCCTCTTGTGTTCTCCACTCATGAAGAGTACCTGCCTAGCTTACACTCGTATCTAGAGAGCCCAGTTTTGATCATCGTGTTGTAGGTTCCTCCTGTTATCTAATGATCATTTGTTGATGCTTCAAAAATGAGACCTAAACCCATAGCAAGACTGAGATGAGGAGTTTTTACTGTGGTCTTGCACAACTCTGCCCAAGAAGGAGCTATATCTTAGGGCAGCAATTCTCCATTTGCATGTAAATGTTTCCATCAAACTAAAGGAAAGCTGCTCAAAGTGCAGGAGCTAAGGACAAGCAGGGGAAAGAAAGAGACACCGAGTTGTTTAAAATTTGCTGAAGACAAGTATTTGGCTCAAGGTCTCAGCACTGCTCGTCAATTCTGCTTAGGATCACCTGTCCCTTTGTCAGCTGACTTTAGAATGTTCCAGATTCATTCTGGATAATCTTTGTGATAATGTGACAGATTCATTCTGATAATCTTTGGTTCCCACAACCACAGAGGACAGGGATGTGCATTTCAACTCTTGTGCGGGAAAAGGGCCTGTTACAGAGAGGAGATTACTGGCTGAGAGGGAAAACTGAGGATGCAGCCAGCTTAAAGAAAACAAAGTGGTTTCTGGGCAGTGTTCGGGGTCAGTAACTTCATGATCAGCTCACATTCCTTTAGCAGCATTTCTCCAAGGACTCTAAAACAGATTTAAGCCATACAACGCACCTCTCACATGGGAAGCTTCATCTCCTTTGAACAGATGGAATGTGGAATCAGGGAGAGGCTAAGAGCACAGTGCATTGGGAGAAAAGTCTCTAGTGCTCTTCAGGAAGTAACCGTTCACAGAAATCCCTCAAATAAAGACTAAAGGGAAGGGCAGCATAGTCATAAAATACGCTCCTAAGATTTTACATGTACTTTCTCTGAGTTGCAGCAGAGTAAGGCAGGGAGTGTAACTTAAACCAGGTGTAACTTACACCAGGAGCTCAAGTCTTTGATCACACTGCAGGGAGATGCTAAATAGGGTCACTGTGAGCAGGCTCACGGAAATGTGAGTTATGTGGGTTTAGTCCAGTTCTTAGTTTGATTCCAGTTCCTTAGAGCATTACCTGCCTTGACACATGACAGTATGGCTTGTGTTAGTAAGGACAAATTTACATACTTGGTAACCTGCTACTTTGGTTTCTAGGTGTAAGGAGCTGGAGTGCAAAGTGTCTGGAACTGTCAAAGCCAGAGATAAGGACAACACTTCATGCAGTGAGTTGTGTTTAACAACAGATGGTACAGACACTGCCTTGTCTTTGGTCTGTTTGGTCCTTGGTTTTATGTTTTTCACCTCAATGTAAATTAACTGGGCTAAGCAAGGGAGGCCACAGGAAACAGAGAGTAGAAAAGACGTGCCCAGCAACCTGTGATCCGTGTGCACAGGTCTTGCCAGGTGAAATCATGCAGTCAGGAAAAAGAGAGACTTACCTGTTTTAAGGAGCCTTTCAGGGTTAGAAACATGTATGCCATATAGCCTGGGATCAGCACCATGGAAGACAAAGCCATGAACCAGCCAACCCCTTGGCCCCATTTTGGGAAAACGTAACTTCCCATTGTGAGTGGAGTCATTTGGACAGCACTGAAGAGAAAGACTCCCTGCAAAATACAGTGGAAAAGAAGATTTGGATGAGATTTCCAGAGTGTTCTGTTCAAGAGTTTTTCTCGATTGACTTCTCCATCCAGGCAAGGATCCTCTGGTCCCTGGTGATGGCTGCTGGGCACTGGCTTGTAGATGGGGCCTGCAAGTCACTCTTCCAAGTGGAGGTTGCAGAAAATAGGCAAACGTCAGCCCTCTGCACTGACCACTTCCCTGCTCAATTAACCTTGAGTCTGGGAATGTGTACGTGGAATGGAACTGTAATTCTGAACTTGTTTGTCTGTTTCCAATAACTTTCTTATTGGAATAATAGTATCAGTACAGCTCTAGTGCACTGGCCAGCAATGCACTCCTGGAGGCTCTTTAAAGCCTGGCTCTGCACTGACCTCTCTAATATCACCACCTAAGAGTGCTTAGCCCAGAGGCTTTGGTATTGCTCAGATCCTCTGAAAAAACTCATGCTGGAAAACAAGGGCAGTAACAGATCCTAGCCTGTGAAACTCAAAAACCACTCTGAATTGTTCAACAATGAGGAGACAGTTTCCCAAAAAGCTTCTTAACAAAATTAATCTTCATGTTTTAAGTTAACAACTCTATTTTCACATACATAACCTTCATCTCAGATTATCCAGGTACGCTGGTAGGGGGAATCCACTGGTACTAGTAGAGACTTCAGATCACCTGCACAAAATCAGAGGGAAGGGGGCTATTGGGAAAGATGGGGGTCCTGGGGAATAACACTGCACACCCATGTACACTGCACCACTGATCAGTACCCGTAGGTTGTGTTTGTGTTGGTTTCACACAGATGACCTGCAAACATGGTATTTTTAAGTTCCCAAGCAAGGCTCCTGTCCTGGCCCGTTCCAAAGAGCCTGCACCAGGGAAACCTGCTGAGCTGAACCAGCAAAAGAGGAAGCTCATTCTGATCCCAGGTTCAGGCATTGTGCAGAACACATTCCCAGACAGGAGAATGCAGAGGGGCGGATTTTACCAGCACATCACTGCACTGGACAACAAATTCTGTTGAAGACTTTAAAAGACAGAAGGAATGTGGTAAGTTTTTACACAGTGTTGGTCATCTTCCTACTATTCTGCCCAGCAATCTTTAATAAAAATCATCTAAAATAATCAGAAAGCAGTTTTTTTCCTTCCTGAATGCTAGTTTTCAGAAATACGAAAGCTGCCTTCCCCTGGGTAGAGATGAATCAAGGAGCCCTCAATATAAACATGTTTCTGTGCCTCTCTTTAGTGATCTTCGTTTGCTTTTCTATGGCTATTCCATGGGGCTATCAGAGAAATATCAGTGAGTGAGAAGCATTGTGTCATGAGCACTGGTGTCTACTTGATTACGGGTTTTCAATACTGCATTTGGGTAGACAAAATTATGTGTAGTAAACGGATTATTTCAAAATGGACTGCATGGGCTTAACTGGACAAAGATTAGAATCAGGAAGAGACTGCACTATGGTTTCCAGTGCACAAAATCCTTGCAAGGTTTGCCAGAAAAAAACGGTAGCAACGTCGTGTGAGCTGAATCCCATGAGAGAAGAACAGCAGTGCATAACCCCAGTCTGTTACTGGAATAGTGCCTGTGGAGGAATCCAGTTTACAAAGTGGGGGCATTTTTGTACAGATGGAAAATTCAGACTTCAGAGAGACTGCTAAATTTTGTCTAAGAATACAAGAAATGGGCCACGTTTGCTTCTTACATTCTTCTATCTCTACCAGTCAAACTCTTGACTAGTTACCATTTCTAGGGGACTAATACAAATCTTGCAATTGCACAGGCTTCTTTTCTTGGGGCACAGGTTTCCTTTTGTGACACTGGGTTTTGCCTATTGCCTTCAGTGGAATTGCTCAAATCCTTAAAAAGGGAACGAGGTCAGAGTTAATCTGAACCTGTGGGGATGGAAATGACCGCACTGTAGTACACAGACCACCTTATTCCCATCCTTTGAATCATATAATAAAAGTTGGTTCCTTACTGCCACAATGATAGGAGTGAAAAATGACCAGCAGAGTTTCCACCAGATGCAGGGTCTGTATCCCACCATCTCTTGGATGTTGTCGTAAAATCTATTAACACCTAAATATAGAGATAAGAAACAGTAAAGAAACATGTCAGGTAACTGATTCAGTTGAAGGCTCAGTGGTTTTGAGAGATGCTCTCATAAATGATGAGGTATATTTGGAAGCTCTCTACAGACCCCAACACAACTTTTCACCTCTCTGAATGGGAAAGAAAAGCGCAACTCGGAAGCACTGGGAATCATTTGCTCTCATTCCAGCACATCATAATTAGTTAGTTCCCATGAGGAAGTCTGTACAGCTGATGGTCAGATGCAACAAACACCCTTGTTTCATTTCAACTCTAAGTCTTCTTAGAACAAGAGTTTTAGAATGATATTTAACAAATTCAATTAAAAATAAAATAAACCCATCCTGGTGTTAAGCAGCTTCCCCCTGTGTGGCTGTACACACACCAGACACATGCAGAGCTGTGTATGAAATCAGAGTGGCCCTTCTGCTGCTGCTGCTGTTACCTACCAGCACTCCAGCATCTTCTAAAAATAAATAACTCTTTTATTTTTAGCTTTGATTTCTTCAGTATTTAGCTGGTGTATTTTTCCATTCGTATTTGCTGGATTCAAATGTGGTATCTCTGAGCTAAAAAATGCTGTTCCATCCTCTTAAGCAGAAGGACTTCAGTTATCTATCTCTGAGTCAGTTCTGTTGTATAAACTGAAGTGCCTTAGTAATCATGGAGTACGTCTTTGGATGAGCTAACACAGAACTAAGGTCAAATGCGCAAATACTCTGGCAAGAATATGATACATGTTCATCAGTCTGTACACCCAGTGCTTGCCAGTCCAGAGTTCTGGATATTTTAGGGCAATTATGAAGATATAAGTGACGAAGGAGCCTGGCTCTCGCTGCAAGGTCCTAGAGTGACTGAGTCATTTCTGGTAGCTGAACATTACAGAGTTCAAAAGACCCAAGTCACTATGTCAAGAACAGCAGTACCCAACACCTCTGAAGGGCCAGGCTTTCCAAGGAAGGGGGACAGGAAAAAAAACAGGGAGATGTCACCTATTTAGTATTCCCAAAACACTTAGTATCTAATGACTTCCAGGCTTATACATGGGGTGTTTTAAAGAGGCAGAAGGACCTTCCACAGGGCAACTTTGAATAGAATTACATGCATATGAAACAAGGGCACCTTCAGTTCTACCCTCAGCATGATGACACACACACAAGAACAAATCAATAGATGAATTATCCTTATGATGTGCAAAACTTATGGGAAAAAGTAAAAACATATTATTTACCGTAGCACCAGGATATCGAGATGCACTCAAAGAATACAAGGAACAAGAGGCTCATTCCACTGGCAGAGTAGTAGTCAAAAAGCTTAAACACATAGATTCCACCCTAAAACACATTAGAAGGAAGTGTTAAAATAAGTAGCAAGAGCTCCACTTTCAAGACAGATTAAAATGCAAGCTACAAACTATCAGGCAAATAGGTTAGGGACATACTAATGTGTATGAAAGTGAACAGGTTGAAAGCTTGTGGCACTTGAGGTCAATACTGACAAACATTAGATTACTGCTAGAATTCAATTAACTGGTTTAATTTCACTTTACTCATTTTTGTTCAATAATTTAATCATTTCCCTCAAAATAGTTTGCAATCTGGTAGATGAGAGGCAGCAATGGAGAATATCCCCAGCTACCCTTGCTTGGGCTGTAAGGCAGACTGGAGAGATGTGTGTTTTCTTGGCACCTGAACCATGAAGTAGGACAAACTGGAACCATGGGCTCCAGGCATCTCACACTTCAAAGTTACTGCCTTGAAGCCTTTAGATAGTGTTGATGATAGATCCCTGCCACTTCAAAGGTTTGCATGATTCCTGGTTGGAGCAGGGGAAGGGAGAAATAAAACAGATGCTGTCCATTGGAGGTAAGATAACCTTCTTCTACAGAACATACCTGAGTGATGTTGGACAGCCCTATCAGGTAGGAAACAATGCATACAAGAGCAATGAAGATTTCTCTCCGATTGCGCAGTAACTTCGGAAACTCATCCACCAAAGCTGTTATGAATCCTTCCACGGTGCAGAACTGCAAGTAAAGGTACAAATACAATGCGATGCACTACAGCAGCAGGATTACATTTAGGGGAGGAGCTTTCTGTAGTACCCATCACTGGCCGAAGGCTGCAGCCACTAAACGATAAATGAAAACTCACTTCAGGGGGAGCAGTGATTCTGAATATCTTTGTTTCTGTCTAAAAAGATCTCCAGCTGGATTTCCAGGCAGAAAACCACTCAGAATTCCTAACCATGAACTACAGCATGATCTTTATGAACATAAAGTGCTTGTTCTGTGATAGAAGATGATAGACCTACAGTTGAAGGGTTGACCCCTAGATCCTTCACAAAGTTACTCTTCTCTTTCCTGTGATTTACTCACATACATGAAAGGCAATAGATAGGAACAGTCTAATCAGATTAGTGGGTGAAGCTTGAAGACACAAGATAGATCCTCATATGTAATAAATCAGATATTTTTGTATTCCCCAGAAAGGATTTTTGCTGATTTGCTGATTTGCTGATTCCTCCACACACACAGCATGGCCATGCTGCAGATTTTTGCTGCATGTATATATTCAAAATAAATGTTACCAATATGATGGCTGAAATGATGAAAACCAGAATGTAGGTAAAGTTCTATTCATTTCCAGCAGTGCAATCAGAACTTAACCAACAGTTAGAGTTGCCGTAAATGAGAGTGTATGAAATGTTTCACTGTCAGACAGAAATGAAGCAAGCATGACAGCCTGGAGATACATATTCTCTTTAATAATACCAGACTCCCTTCCTCAGCTGTTAGTTGCCTAGAGACAAGGTCTTTCAAGAATATTTTTGACCCAATTAATTTCACAGTAGTTTCCCTCCAGATTGAGCAATAGGTTTGAACGTCAAGCCTGAAGCTTATGGAAAAACAAAGAAATAGAAAACAAATGTTCAGCTCCCTTTCATGTGGCAGGATGAAATGCCCTCTTGGTCTTTGTGTACTTTGGTTCACAGGCCGAAGGCAATGTGGGTTTATAGAAAATGATGGATTTTCGCTACAGAAAGCTAAGGAATTCCAGCCAGGTCCCTGTTCCTTCCCGTGCTCTGAGGGTTGTGCTAACAACTGTGAGGTGCTGGTTTGACAGCGGCGGCTGTAGATGGTCTGAACACTTCTGCCTGCGATGGGTCACACACAAATCACCAAACACTGCAGCAGCAGAAGGGACTTCCCTGACAAAGCCCTCCAAGAACACTGAGCATATCAGACAGTGCTTGGTGCTCACAATGCAGTTGCTCTCTGTATTAAAAGTATTGCTGATTAATGAATGTTTTGTTGGACATAGTCCTTTCGAGTGTGTGAAGTGCTTTTTCTTGTGCTGTGTGATTTTTTGTTCATTTTGCAGTAAGTTCTTTTTTATGTGATTGCATGACTGAATTACTTCATTGTCGCATTTAATCTAAACACTCTGGAGAGTGGCTTATCTGGATTTGCAGAACCTCTAGGTTGTGCCCTCCCACTCATTTCCAGTTGCCAGGTACCCTCTAGAGCTCAGCTAAGGCCTGAACCAAGGAACTCTTGATCCTTACCCCGGGAAGTGATTTCAGAACACACTAAGGTGCAGAATGTCCTCACTAATGGGCATTAGGCCCCCTGAATTTGCTCCTGATGTTCATATGCTTAAAATGAACCGTGTGCTGCATCTTTTTCTCCGTGTGGTAAGTTCTGAAGTCGCCTTTGTGGCATATAAATCTTGTAAAGGTTATCCCAGTGTCTCCTACACTGATGAACATTGCAAAGGTATTATTAATACTGTGACTGAACGGGGAAGAGTTCAAAGAAGAAATTTTCTGCACATTTTGTATAGGCTTCCAGCAGTTCATGAAAGAGCAAAAGTGTCTTAGTATCAGTTTTTTACTAGGCCAGACTCCTGGAACCACTTAGTGTCTCCTCTCCTTAATACCTCCCATCATTTATGTCATTTCCCAACCCATTCTGCACCACTTAGAGCTGTCAGTGCAGAATGCAGAGAGGCACCAACCCTGTACCGTGCAGCTGCAGAAAAAGTGTCTTTGTTATCAGTTGTTACACCAGTTTTACCTGACTGTCAATCCCAAGCATGAGCAACATGGAGAAGAACAGTATTGCCCACAGAGGAGAAATGGGTAACTGCGTCACTGCTTCTGGATAAGCCAGAAATGCCAGTCCAGGGCCTGGAGGAGAAAGAGGAGAGGAGATGTCAGTGTGACTGACTGGCAGGGTGATGATGTGTTCTGTCAATGCATGGGGTTTAGGTTTATTTGAATGACTCAGCCATGGATGCATCATCTGATCAGGGATTTTAGCTTCATCAGTGTTCACTGACCAAGAGGTCAGTGCATGTATCTTGCTTTTAAAATGCACCATCCAAAACAAATAAAAAACCCAAAACCACCCCCAAAACCCCAAACCCACCAACCAAAAGACTTGATGCAGTTCAGAAGCTGCTTCTGAGAGACAACTTTTGTATAGCAAAGGCAGGGAATGTTATCCTGTAGCATCACATCTTCAGGTGCTGATCAGCTTTCTCCCTCAAGCAGTTGAGAGCTGTAATCTGCTTGGCACCAAGTAGTTCAGAAGAGAAACAAAGCTCAGAAATGGAGAAGATGCTTCCCAGTATTTGTAGCATTCCCATTTGCTGTTCCATTAATTATCTTAAAAAACACATTTGAATAAACTACCCAGTTGTGACCAGGCCAACCTTGTCATTTGTGTTTTTACTAATTGCTGATGGGGGGCATGGTGTTGGAAGAACAGAAATCCTTACTGAAAGAGCTCTTTTTGTTGTCACAGCATAGCTGGAAGCCTGCTGATTTCAGGTTAAGAGGGAAACCTGTAGCAAACTACCTAATCACAGAAGGAAAATCAGCGTGCCTCACCTAAGGGGCACCCGATTCCTCAGGTTTCATTAAAAGCAGGTTTGCCTGTGAGCAGCGGTTGCACACACAGAGCTCAGACCAGTGCAGGGTTGGCCTTACACACCTCAACTGTCAAAGCAAATGCAATGCAGATTTTGAAGCAATTACTCGCCAGCACTCACAGCGATGATTGGAATGCCTTCCAACAGCAGTGGTGAGCAAAATCAACCTGAGATAAACATGTTCTTCATTTGACTTTGTTACAAATTCCACCAAAACGCAGCTACAGCTTTTAGTAACGTTGTTTGTCTTACGAAGTTGTGTAAAAGATCACAAAGCAACATCTCATGGTGCAAAAATGAAGCATCCGTTTCTGAGCTTGCACAGAGAAAGAGAAGCCTTAATGAAAAGGTCAAGTTTCCAAACATCCTTTGCAATTCGTGGCCACAGGAGGTGATGTGCATCTCTCTCATCTTCGGTACCTTGAAAAGCATGTAGGAGCTTAATAGGATATAAAAATATTGTTCTGTTTGCAGGTGTAGTCTTTGTAGTTCTATCTGTATCAGATATAGAAATCCAAGAAGCTTATTTCACACACCACCGACTTGCCAGTGCAGTTTTTGACAACAGTATGTGGCCATCCGAATTTTTTCTTCTAGTTTCTTTGTATGTGTCCTTTATTGAACATTATTTTTAGGTCTTTGATTCTTTACTTTTCTAACAAAGGAAATATATCACCAACGGGATATGTTTGCCAGTATAGTAAGACATATTTTGTCCACCAGTGACTTCCAACCAAGCTTCCAGTTATCAGATCTCTCCCTGTGGCCAAAATTGCTAAGTGAGTATCTGGTACACCAGCTGGGTTAGGGCAGTCATCTGCTCTCCTCCTTTAAGCTTTTTCATCTGGGAGAAAGACAAGGAACTGCAAAGAATAGCAGAATTCTTGCACGGACATCTTCCTGCCCCGAGCAAAATGACTTTCACGGTAAAGGGTCCCATAAAATCTGGTGATAGCTGTAGGTGTGAAGAGGTGAGAAACAGATCCACCTCCACGGGCTCAACCACAAGAAACAGTAAAAGGAATTTAAAAACCCAAATGAATTTGGAAATACAGGCTCCAAAACCCTCCTGACCATCATTCCTCCTTTCAGTTTGCTTTTAAGAATTCCGGTAGCATGAGGCTCACCCTGAAGTCAGAGCTAAGCACGAAGTCACAAACTGCTGCCACCTCTTGTGGATGCACGCCTGTAAGTAGCAGTCATTAGTGCCCATTGTGCAGCCCTGATGAGTGCCTGGCTGGGCACGCTGCACACCAAAGCTCTGAGAGCACGAGGCAGGCAGGCAGAGCTCTGCTCAGTGTGAAGTGATTCTGCTGGTGCTGCCTCGAGCGGGCTGAATCGATGCTCTCCCTTCCGCAGTCAGTCAGGGTGACTGAACGCACTGGGGCTGAGGAGTGGTTTGAGGGAGGGGTTTTGAACCATTACATGAAGCAGTCGGATACAACAGACAAACAAAAACCAACTGATTGCATTGAACAACTTATAGAAAAATACATTGGATACCTGATGCTGCAACATCTGCAATAGGCCTCTTTGTGACATTAGCCATGAATCCAACAATGGAGAAGATGACAAAGCCAGCAAACATGCTTGTGCATGAGTTTATGCAGCACACTATGATGGAGTCCCTGAAACAAAGGTAAGGTGCTTTAAGCAGCAGGTAAAGCAGTGCCACCATTCATCAGTATATTCCCGTGGAAAGATTTCATGCTTTAGGATTTCTGTTCGGGTTCCATTTCATACTGTCTCTCCCATTAGTGTAAATGTGGTTATACATCTCATTCCTAGTTAGATGTAACATTTAATATTCAGATCTGAGCTTACACTTTATTTCAATGATACAGGTCACAGAGAGACAGAATCCAGCTCCAGCTGAGACAGGGAAGTGCCATGGTAATAAGTGCAGTCATCTGCTTACCTGTAAACATTGTTGTGGAAAGGGTTGTAACTTCCAAGGGCAATGAGTGAACCAAGACCCAAACCATAGGAGAAGAAAATCTGTGTGGCAGCATCCAGCCAAACCTGATTGCAGGAAATAATGGTTTTAAAAATCTGTGTCTGCACTTGAGGAGCAGGTCAGATGTCTGCAAGGGGAACAGGTAGCAGTGAAACTTCTGTAACCACGGGCGCAATATTTACCTCAGAGTCTGAAAGCTTACTGAAGTTGGGAGTTATATAGAATAAAATGCCTTCCTTTGCTCCAGGCAGTGTTACACCACGGAAGAACAAGATAAGCAGCATAACATAGGGATAAGTAGCAGAGAAATATACCACCTGATGTGAAGAAACAAGACATTGTAAGTGTGGAAGGAAGAATGATCTGTGCTTGTCAACACTTCAGATAATATTTGCTCCCTAAAGATACCATGGCAGCAACTGAGGCTGACTTCAAGTGGAAGCATTTCTCAGTGGAAAGGCTTGGTGTGGAAAGGGGAGTGTCTACTGCTGCATTCCCTAACACCATGGCTACAAGGCAGGTGGCTGTTGCTGACTGTCCTTAAGGTGGAATATGGGGAACTAGGGTATTTTTGCACAAGGGGCTCCTGCTTTTTATGCTTTGTAGTAAACAAGGGGAGCTCCCAAAAGCCCACAGTTCATGGCACCAGTACCCTGCTTGTAGAACAACGTCTGTTAATGTATTTCTCCACCCCTCAAAGAGCTGCTCTTGTGTTTTCACATGCACTCCTCATCTGTGTTGTGATATACAGGGTCCTACTCTCTTCCCTTTTCAAATGCCCTATACAAAAGACACTCTGAGGTCAGACTCCAATGAAACAGCCCACCCTCTTTTCGTCACCTTCTTTGCAGATAGGAGAAATAAAATGGTTTGGTCTGAGCTCAATTGGGCCATGCTCAACACGCAGCTCGAAGTGGGTGCCCGTTTACCACCGTCTTGTCAAAAGTTAACAATTCATGCTTTCAGTGTGAAAAAATGCCAGTCCTGTGCACCAGACCTGAGGTCTCCTACCCCAGCCTTCAGTTGCCACGAAGCCTCATAGCTGCAGCTTGTCATTTCCCTGCCATTCTGGGGAGAGGGAAAAGCACGTGCCAATGGCAGATGCTGTGCCCTTTCATTCCTAGGGAAAGGTCTGTCAGTAATATAATTTCCTTTAATTCATTAGTAGATTCTATTTTGCACTCAGAAGCCAGCCAGGCTCCAAGAGGCACAGCATGCGAGCATGCCTGTGGCAAGGACCACCTACAGCTCTCAGTCAGCACAAGGAAAGGAGGGAGCGGCTCTTACATGCAATACAGCTTCAGCACTTACATACCTGAGCCCAGCAAGAGCTGTGCAGTAAATGCATGCTTCTCACTGAAGCCAAAACACTGCATCCTCACCCTACTGCTATCCAAACTAGCTGGAATATTCATCCCAGGAACAAGGAGACGTATGTTTAGGCAACTTTATACCTGGCAAAGCCCGGCAGTCTGTGAGTGAACATGATCTAAGACTGTGGCCAGACCTAGCTACAGAGGAGCCAGCTTTCCAAAGCCATGGTGCTGTATCAATTCAAGACAGATAGAAATTAAACACTTCAGAGCTATTCCAGCAAAACTGTCCCAGTGCCTCTTACCTCAAGAATTTTCAGACTATTTGAGTAAAATTAGCATTTTTAACTGAAAGGCATTTACAGTACTTCTTAATCTTACCTTTCCAGTCCAGCCTACCCCCTTCCAGATACAAAAATAGACCAGAATCCAGGCAATTGCTAGAGTAATTGCTAGTGGCCATCGGATCTGCCCTGGCTTTTCCAATCCATCAGTCATTTGGTGCATGTTGCGTCTAGAACAAGCCAACAGAATGGTGTATTTGACAACTAATTCAGAAGATAGCACATGAACAACAACAAGCTCATCCTCGCATGTGCACAGGAATGATAGAGAGAAAAAACTGTCAGCTTACTCCCAGAACTCGACCACGGCACTTGTCATGTTGGTGGTGTTTGCTAAGGTGTAATTGGAGAAGCAGCGGTCAGTGTTCCAGGGGTTCTCACAGTGTTTCCAAGGAAGAGTCTATTCAAGAAAGGAAGAGACAAAAGCCTGAAGAGTCAAACACTTTTTAAGTAGGCATTACCTCGAGTTTCTCCCTCTTTACTAGAAATGAGAGTTGAGTGGAGAACTACCACACTTTGAGGTCTGCAGCGCAGTGATCTCCCTGGGCTGCATGTCTCTCTACTGAACATGATATCACCTGTGTGAATCTGATGTGGAAATTTCTCTTATTCTCTTTAATATATCAGCCCAAATGCTTGATACAGCACATGAGAGTACATTGAGTGCATGGCAAGAAACAAGGGCACAGAAAGGACCTCCTGGAGGTCCTATTACCTCTTCTTGTGCTAGAGGTGATGAAGGGTGATAGTTCTTGATCAGAGATTTCCATTTCCCCCCCAGGCTAGGGGACAATCAGAAAAGGGTAAACCTATTTTCTACATGTGTCCATTACATTATCTTTCAGAAGTTCTGAGCACTAGAACCTGCTTCCACATGATAGCCATTAGAATGAATCTCATTTCATTTAGATACAACATGGGTATTCTTCTGATGGCTAATCTTGGAAACTCCTCTCACAGAAAATGTTGTATGAGGGAACTGCATGTTTTAAATACAAGGAAAAGAGGCTTCAAGGGAATTAGAAGTCAATATTCATCTGACATGAGCCAGCACACCCCTGCCAGACTAGGGCTGACCTTTCACATGGATAACAAATCTGATGCTGAACAAAAAGAAATGGCCGTGTCGCTCCCAGGCAGTAATTAATGCAAATCTGGTCAAGAGACAATTCTTTAAAGCCAGGAGCACGCAAGCATGAACAAAATTGGTAGAAGAGACAACAATTGAACAATAATGCATTAATTGTTGAGGTTTAAGTAAGAATGCTTCCTCAGATGGCCAAACCCCACAAATCAGACAAGTCCGACTCAGCTGGTGAATCATCCTTGAAGGGAAAATAAAAGGCAGCTAAAAATAAAGTTAAAAAAAAAGGCAAAAATAACAGCAATGAATGGGAGATCAGAGCTAATGAAATCACAGCCCTTCCACGTGGGTTTTTTAATAAGCCCCTCCACTATTAACACAGATCACAATGATACTAATTCCCAAAGAGCTGACATTTGTATGGCTGCTATTGAAGACAAAATTAAACCAGTTATACACTGGAATAGCTCTCAGGGGAATAACTGGCCTGTAGCCTCAGAGGCAAAGGGGTACTAGTACCCTTGTTGGCATTGCCAGCACAGGGAGTTGCAGCCTGGCAGGAAAGCAGAGAAGCAAGCAGGCCTGCTTGTCATTGCAGGGCAGAGACAGGGAAGAAGTGAAACTAAAAGGGTACAGATGAAAGATCAGTGGCTCTGAAGACCAAGATGAGAAAATTCAAATAAATGAGTAAGAAAGAGATGCTTGTGGCTCCAAAACAACCTTTTGTTATGTTTCTCCACTGACCTTCTTGGAAAAGAATATTTTTCTCAGAGTTTTCTATTTTTTTAGTAAGAAATGCCTTAATCCTGCTAATTTCAATGCATGCTGTGTTAGCGTCACACCTTCACAGTGAGACAGACTAATCAGCTATCTATACATCACCTTGCTTTACATTCAACAAACAATTCCACCCCCCCTCCACCACACACACTTACAGTGGTGAAGGAATTATACAGGTAGTATATGGCCCACGAAATAATCACAATGTAGTAAATATTTAGCCAAAAGGAAAGGACTGCAGCAGCTAGTCCCACACCTGTAAAGAAAACAAAAAGGAACAAGAAAAGGTAACTTTTAGTAATGTCTGTACAAGTGTCAACTGAAGAGCTGCAGGTCAGAAGGACAAATACAACATATGGGGCTGATGCCATTTACCACATTCTGTAGATGCTAAGTTAAAACTGTAGAAGTAAAAAATGCCTCCGCAGCAGCAGATGTGACTGTTCACTGCAACACACTGGACACTAAGCTTAACTTTATGGATGACTGAACCATCACCGAAGTTAACAACCTCATTCCCTGAAAGAGCAGTGTCCAGAAACTTCTGGCAGATGCAGGCAAATTGAATGTGTGTGATAAGACCAGTAGCCATTTACTACACTGATCAAAGTGCTTGATGCTTAGTATAATGCTGTTATGCCATCTCAGACTAAAGAAACATCAGGGTTCCACAATGAGAATGCCTGGTCTTCTACTCCACATGGAGACTTCGGGGGGGGTTTAAATATTCAGGTTGGTGACAGTTGCCACATGAAACTTTACAGGGGGAAGTGCTCAAAACAATCAGCACAACGCAAAGCAAGGGCTATACTTTGCATTGTGCCCCCTGCCAACAGCAGTCACTCGAGAAAGTTATCTGCAAGAAACCCTTTTATCTCTCTGGGTTTTCCCAATAATAAATTTCCTAGAACAAAAACCACTCTAAAAAAACTTAGCTCATGCTATGCTGTCAGTCATAGGATGTGAAGTAATTTGTAACTCAATGTGTAACTTGCTCCTCCTCTGGTCCAGAAGTCAGCTCAGGAACTCTTTAGTGTCAAAGGATTTGGGACTAGAGGGTGAAAAGCAGAGTTTGGGAGGTTTGCAAGACTGTGCAGAATCTAGATTAAAACCTTGAAGTTCTAGCAATAAGAAACCTCAAACTAGCTAAAATTCTAAGTATGGAGTCTTAAGCAATTCAGCATGAAATTGCCATCTTTGAAGTGTCTGCCTTTTGAATTTCAATAAAGAATAGGAGATACAAACCTTGGTGACCTCAAACAAAACCAGTGTTTACCAGATTGCTGTGAACAGAGTTCTATACCTGCTCAGACAATGATTACTAGATTTAAATGCTACTTTGAACAGTCTTCATATGCTTCTAACAAAAAATACAAGAATACAAGTTTTTGAAGGCAAAAAATAAGTGAGTTTCCAACACCTAATTTTCACTATTTGTAATGGGGAATGAACAATACCCTAGCATGGTTCCAAATTGTCAGTTACACCTCAGAAAATGAGGGGTTTTTGTAGAAAACTATGGTGTGAGTAGAAATATGGCAGGACAAAGTAACATCCTTGCCCTGCCACTTTGTGAAACTTCTGCAACTTGAAAACAAAGGAAAGTAATCCAAATCCCACTGTACCTTTGAACATGGGAGCAAGCTTCCACACTCCAAGGCCTCCTATGGACGTATACTGACCAAGGGAACACTCCAAAAGAAACAGCGGCACTCCAGCAAAAATTAAAGTAAGGAAATAGGGAATCAGGAATGCGCCTAAAAAGAAATAAGGAAAAGTCTGTTCCAGTGGAGGAAAGCACAACTGTTTCCACTGTTTCTATCCCTATCATATGTGAAAAGAAACCCCCTTTTTTTCTTCTTAAATGTAACTTTTCAAGAGCTAGTGGAAAGCAGTTACACATTTCTGAACCGGTATCCCAAAAGGTGAAAATAAGGAGAAAAATATATCTCCTCATCATGTAAATATTTTCTGGTTAAGTAAGAAGCTAAAATCCCAAAGACTGTGTATTTTGTTGCCTTCATCTATCCCAGGAGCATGCAGATAGCATAAAGGCTTTAAGCAGAACTGGCTGCTTTCCAGCTGGAGTTCGCTTTTCATGGTAAGCTCAGAGTCAGTATGACAAGCCGTAGGCAATCCTCTCTCAAAAACTTAATCCAAAAGAGAGGGCTCTGAAGGGTTAGAAGGCAATGTGCTTTAGTTCTGCTCTAATCCCTTATGGTCTTTGAAGGGCACCTGCCAGCTGCAAGTTAGAATAAACTCTAGAGCAGACCTCAAAGTGGAGCACCACAGTCCAATGGCTCCAACCTTCCTGGGCAAGTGTAAAGCAAAAAAACCCAACCCAAACCCCACCTATATAGCTGAAAAAGCTATTAAACCCAAGTTCTGTTTTACTGATAAATTTTATGGTGAATTCTAATATACAAATATATCAGAGGATGTAGGAATGAAACAGCAAACATACCTCCACCATTCTTGCCACAAAGGTATGGAAACCGCCACACGTTCCCTAAGCCAATGGCATAACCTACACAGGACATAAGAAAGTCAAATTTTCCTTTCCAAGTATCTCGGTCTGGAAGATCCGTCTTCTTCTTCTGCACTTTTACTACCAAGGTTTTAGGCTTGTCATTGGTGATGGAAGCATCGACTTCCGTGGAGATCTGTCCATCTGCCACTTTGGTCCCGTTCGTCGCCATGTCTCTGGGTTTGGCTGGCGAGGCTCTGGCAGCAGCCGGGCGAGAGACTTCGGCCCCAGTCCACGTGGACAGCAGCTTTGCGGCTGGCAGTCACCCCAGCGGGCAGGGGCAGCACGGTGCCCCCGAGCCCCACAGCGGCCTGGATGGCTTGAGAGCTAGTCTGCAGTCCTGCACCCGCTGCTGGCCCCGCCTGGAAACACAAGGTCACAGGATTCAGAACCCTTCAGCAGTACTAGAGCCAACCTAAAAACTGACCGTGACCAGGGACCTCGCTGCCCACAGAGCTCCGCATCGCTGGGGTGTCATCAAAGAGCTTGGCTCTGCCCTTCGGATTTTTCTTACTGATTCCACAGGAAGCAGGGCAGAACTAACACAGTCGCCCAAAACAATCTCCAACCCACAGTTATTCATTGGCACAGGGTGCCCAGAGAAGCTGTGGCTGCCCCATCCCTGGCAGTGCTCAAGGCCAGGTTGGACACAGGGGCTTGGAGCAACCTGCTCTAGTGGAAGGTGTCCCTGCCCGTGGCAGGTGGTTGGAACTGGATGAGTTTTAAGATCCCCTCCAAATCAAACCATTCTTGGAATCTATGTTTTTTCCCCTATAGATCTCTCATATGTCTACAGGAAAAAATAATTCTAAAATGCAGCTCTCTGCATAGAGCCCAGATTTTTTATATATATAAATATATATATATGTGCGTGAGATCAGCCAGTATTGAGGTTTCTGTGTAATAGCCCAGTATACAGCATAAATATAACAGCCCAGAACCTGGGCAATGTAACTATTCCATTTAATCATAAATAAAAAAAACATAAAAGTGTTTGTAAAATAAAAAAAATAAACATAAAAATGAATTCCCATGATTGTAAAGTTCCTTTATTGACAAGAAGTTGTGGCTATCAAGAAATAGCACTTGCCACCTCTTACAGTGAATTAAAAAAGTTATGGATAGCATGCATTTATCTAAAACACCTCACTCTAAACACTTCAAATGGAATTAATAAAGCATCAAGAAACAGGACTTAATCCTGGGTAATGATGTTAAGTTTTACGAGGTTATAATTTGCTATTAATGTAAGACAAATCTTTCATTAAGCTTAAATTATAACACTGTAAGACGATAGGCTGCAAAATTCCCTCCTCATTTCTGTTTCCTGCCGTGGGTTGCATTCCTGCATCTTTTAAAAACCATTATTGGTACTATATAAATATTCAAAATCTAAACAAAGGAAGGAAAAATCCAGGAAGCAAATATGCATCGTGAAAAACGACCTGGGATATTTCAGTCAACCCTGAAGCGTGCGTGACTCCTGCAAACTCCCACAGCTCCACTTCAACTGGAACCCCACAATGAGCTGGTGTCTATTGCATGTCCACTGTACACCCATTCACGATCCATTTAATGTCTAGTTCCTCTTCGTAACTTCTTTTACCACAAGCCAGTCACCAGTCCTCAACCGGAGATTACAACAAACAAAGCACCTGCCACCTTACAGCAATGGGGCAACGTTGGCCAGGAGGTTATGCAAAGAACAATTTTAGTTACAGATTTGTGTAAGGAACATTGGGATTATTAACCATTCATTTCTAATTGTAAATTAATAGAAACAAAAATAACCAAACAACCCCAAACCATGTAAAGACTCTGTTATAAACAGTGCTTTTCTTTAACTTCTCATTTCAGACCACTGCATGATTAGAATGCTTATTATAAAGCCACATCCAGCAATGAAAAGTTTTCAGTTGGAAGCTGAAGAATCAGCAGTAGGTGTGCTGGGGTGAGGAGAGGAACAAGGATCATGCCGGTAACCTTCCTCTCTGTTCCACTTTCAGGGCTCAGAGGAGGAAACTCCATCTATGTACTTTCACATCCTCACAAGTCCTTCTGTTACAGGTATCTCCCCTTCTAAACCTGTGGGCTGAGTTTTCCATATTTTGACACAAACCTGCCCAATTTGCTTGCCAATAACCCTCATTTCTGGCTATAGTCAGAAGTTGGAGCAGTTCGGGTAATGCATTTCCCTATGCCCGAGGAAGTACTGGCCACCGTGGGAGCAGAACAGGGCTCCTGTCTGAGGCTGGGTTGAGACCCCGTGGAAGCGCTGCCCTCCCATGGGCACGTTTGTGAGTGGCTGGTGCAGAGCTCCAAGGGAGCACTAAGGGATGTGCAGCTTGCCAGCACCACCTCCTGATGAAGAGACAGAACTGAAAGTGGTTCCTTTCGGCCAACACCGCCTGCGTAAGGAAAGAATCATCAGCCTGTTCCAGTACTTTTAGAAACAGGTCCTGTACTAGATTAGATTGTTGTTGCAATTTACATTTGAGCTGTGCTTTATCATCAGCAGGAGCTTCCAAGTACTGGAAGAGGCTGAGTGTGTTGAGAATGAGTGGAAAAAGAAACTCAAAACAACGTTAAAAAGCCCCAAATAAACCAGAACTGCATAGAGAGATATATATGTATGTCTATGTCTTGTTTGGCTCATAATGAGGGAGAAACTCATCCTCCCTGCTGGCACTCCAGGAGAGGATCTGTGCTGAATCTCAGAATGGAACAACCAAGCCAATGGGCACATGGATTCGCCGCCTCCCATCTCCACACAGGCTCTGGGCACAGAGCCTGCCCTCGCTGTTCCAGCCCTGCCAGGCTCAGAGAGCTTCCAGTGAGCACTAAAGCCTCAGTGGAACAAAGCAGGTCTTTTAGAGCAGTGTAAGAAAGAGCCCACCACAAAGACAGGAAAGGAGGAAGTTAGAAAACCTTTATGAATAAAGCAAAGAACCTGGGATTTCACGAGTCCTCCTGGGAAAAGGCTCCTAGACCTGTTTGGACACTACCGTAAAGCCAAATGTAAGGCTGATGCTTCACCCCAGCAAGTGTGCACATGGCTATGTCTGGGGGGCAGGGGCTGGCCGGCAGCCTGGTGCTTTTAATATTAAGAAGAGATTGAATACAGTAGTTCGAACAATCCCATGTGGAGATGTGCTTAACTGTCGCCCAGCACAGCCTTTGGCAAACGCCCCACTGCACACGCTCTGTTCTGAGCAACCTCGGGCAGTGGCAAGCCCAAAGGGTGGTTTTGAGAGGATGGAGGTGGGGACTGACCTGCCCTACCACTGCTGATGCCATTATTCCATTTGGAGACCACGCTGGAGATTTTAGTGGCAGTGGTGTCAATGCATGGACATTTGTGCGTATATGGTGATACAGCAAATCAGCATCGGAAAATGAAAACATGCTTTCATTCCATAGGCTTGAAAGTCAGGTTTTTTCCATGCTACGAAAAATCGTTTTCCCCAAGCCTAGTAAATAATAATAATAATCAATTACAACAATAGATGTAGCCTCTAACCTCGTATCCATACCCTTCACACACAATAATACTTCAAAAACTATGACTTGGGTACAACAATCTAGAAGCACTGGCGCTACAGCAGTAACGATACTTGGTAGATGCTCTCTAATCTGATCAGGCAATATCCCACAGCACTGGGACTTCAACTTAAAATTCATCTGACATGGAATAGGACAGAAAGACACCTATGTAAGCTCTGTGGAT
Source organism: Strigops habroptila (assembly GCF_004027225.2). Classification (NCBI taxonomy): domain Eukaryota; kingdom Metazoa; phylum Chordata; class Aves; order Psittaciformes; family Psittacidae; genus Strigops; species Strigops habroptila. The sequence continues at coordinate 19,294,207 of NC_046360.1, forward strand.
TGGCTTGGGCAAAATGAAATACCAGTTGCAGTTGTCAGAGCAGGTACGACACTCGCTATGCGATGTTATGCTTTGTGGGAAGAAGATGGAGAGATCCTTTAAATAAGTTGGTCTTTGCTCTCCCGGTTCCCTCATGCCAACACAGAGTGTGCTAGGAAGGGCACAGCTGCTTCCCACCACATTCCTCAGTGCACAATAGAGCTTCCTTGACTTCAGTTACTAGGGTTGCTCAACCGAGAGGAGAAAGCCCTCTAAAACAGGGGTTTGGATACCATCTGGTTGTCCCGCATCACCACCACATTAGAGAAGAATGGCCACAGAGAGCCAAGCACACATAGCAGCCAAGGTAATACGCACAACCAGGGAAACTGGAACAAAGAGAGTGCCACTTCATTAATAAAAGCAGTTTTCTCTCTCCTGGTCAGCATAAAAGTGGGTTTGAAGAGTTTAGAACTGGCTGCATAAAATGAAAGCGAACAGCAATATTACTATCGTCTTTCACAAGTGCTCTTGCTTGCGGCAGCACACAGCAGGTAAATCTCTGTTAGTGTACTACCAGCTTTAGAAACATTTCTGTTCATGGTCACAGAAGTCACAGGCAGCAGAAGGAAATGCAGCAGCTGAAGTCTCCAGTCTGGGGTGCCTGCAACAGGCTGTGTAAACGGATTTCTAACAGATCTGTATAAATGACCTGCTGGTGTTGGGAAAAGCAGAACACTCCCTTGGCTACGGAATTTGTGGATGCCTGAAACGTCTGGATCTGGTTCCCACCTCTGAAAATCCCAGTGGGCTGGGTTCAAAGGCCCCTTTAAGACAGCATCCCACAGTGTTCCCAGCTGTCTGCATGTATGAAATAACTGCTGGGAATTGAAGAATTGACACCTGAGAAAACATTGTCTCTTCTGACACAGCTCTTTTAATCCAGCTGCTCTGGCAGAAAAGACATCAGAACCTCAAAAATAGATCCCTGGACACATCTTTTCCCCATGTCCTGCCAAAAGGGACCCAACAGGGAAGTCGGGTAGACTTGAAGGATAGTTCCATGTCACAGGAAAAGCTGCCAATACCAATCTTGGCCAAGACAATATTTATCAGGGGAAGGCAGCCATCATGTTTTGAGCAGTAGAGGAAGCCCACCTGAATTAAATCTTTACTGGTCAAAAACCCAATAGGGACACACAAAACCAGTTCAAAGGCATCTTTGCCTTTCTCCACACAGGGCACGCTAGAAATATGAAGAGCTGAAATCCGAGATAAAAGGCACATGCCAGACAGGAGGCATCAGACCAACTTGGACATGTTTGCCCAAAGAAGTGGTCAATGCTATACCCCTGGCAGTGTTCAAGGCCAGGTTGGGCAGAGCCTTGGGCAACATGGTCTAGTGTGAGGCATCCGTGCCCATGGCAGGGGGTTAGAACTGGATGCTCTTAAGGTCCTTTCCAACCCAAACCATTCCATGATTCTATGATTCAATGTTTTGCCAGTCCAATAAGAAGTGCAGCCTGTACCCAGCCCACCTCTTCTGCATCCTCATGTTTAAGATTTATTCATTGTTTTACTTAGCATATCTGAACAGACATGCCCCATCTCTCAACCAATTTCAACACTTAATCATGTTTAAACATCCTCTGTACAGCAGGATGGCAGAACCATGCTCTGTCCAGCAAATATTCTGTATTTGAAACACATTCTGCATTGACATGGAGAATATACTCCCATCTGAGTCCAGACCCCTGGTGTAAACTGGTGGCCCAAAGAACAGCATAAAGAGGACAGCGAGGGAGTATCTGACTCAGTATGCAAGAGCGGCAGAGGTGAACCCGTGTTCGTACTTCATCTATTGCCAACTCTTCTGATCTTGGTAACTAACTCCTCCCATTGAGAAGGTACCAAATCACAGAGGAAACTACATCCTTCCTCGGCTTAGGGGGACGTTTTCCTCCTAGCTTGGTCTCCAAACATACTGAAAGCATTTTTGCCAGGCAGCTGGAGAAACCAAGATGAGTCCTGTACCTCAGGGGCCAGGGCCAAGGTCATGCTAGAAAATGAGATGAAACAAATCCAATTGCACCTTGGCAGCAGCTGGAGACTCAGTCTACCATAGCAGAGGGCTGATACGTGGCTGAACTGTGTGGTGCTGCTGAGGATCTGATCCCTAATGCAATTTCTTCTGTGGGGAGGAGAGAAGTGTGCACGAGGTGAGCCCTCGGCCAAGCGAGCGTGCGTCAGGCAGGAGGGAGCTGGCACATTTTGAGCAGCAACTTTTCCAAGAAAGAAGCCACTGGACTGGAAATACAGTTTGTGTCCTAACTGGTGAGACAAAACCCTGAGAAGCAACAGCATAACAAGCCAGTGTATTTCCCTGCTTCCTCCTTCCCCACACCGTTCTGAGCACAATGGGGGCAGTGGGGATGTAGAAAAGCTATTGGGGGCTGATAGAACTATCATAGAATCATTTAGGTTGGAAAAGACCATTAAGATCATCAAGTCCTATCACTTGTTACTTGGGAAAAGAGACCAACCCCACCTTGCTACAACCTCCTGTCAGGCAGTTGTAGAGAGTGATAAGGTCCCCCCGAGCCTTCTCTTCTCCAGACTAAACCCCCTCAGGTCCCTCAGCCGTTCCTCATCACACTTGTGCTCCAGGCCCTGCACCAGCTCTGGTGCCCTTCTCTGGCCCTGCTCCAGCACCTCAAGGTCTCTCTTGTAGTGAGGGGCCCAGAAGTGACACAGGATTCGAGGTGCAGCCTCATCAGTGCAGGGGGACAATCACTGCCCTGGCCCTGCTGCCACACTGGTGCTGATACAGGCCATGCGGGCACACTGGTGGCTCATATTGAGCCAGCCGTTACCAACACCCCCAGGTCCCTTTTAGACCAACAGCTTTCCTTCAGGCTCTAAGACATGACATGAAAACTTATCTGCTCGCTCCCAGTTCTAGCTTCTCATAAAGGAGCAGAATTTCTCTCTAGCTATGCAGTAGAGCCTGCATATGAAGGAAAGAAATAGTTTCCTAAACAATTTTTGCCTTTTCTCTCTGTAAAGTGTTCTGGCGTTTCTATAGCACTCACCTGCCTCTCATGGGATGCAGGAATTGTCACAAGAATCCAAAGCAGTGCTAAGGATGGTGCGTATAACTATGGCTTGAAGACGGTCATGTTCAGACCACCACCAATAAAGCAAACCAGCAACTCTTTAATTTTCCAATCTTCACTTTCAAGAATAATTCAGCACTTCAGAAACAAAGATGAAAACCAAAAGCCAAACACCACCACCAGGATTGCTCACATCTCTGTGGCATACCAAGATCCCTGCTGAAATACATGCATCATTTTGTGCCCAAACCACAAGTGTTTACTCCCCAAGACCAGCAATGAGACTCACATTCATCTTCTGCAGTGCAGAGAGCTTTCCTGCTGTGAAATTCCTTCTTGATGTAAAAGACACAAAGGTCTAAACTGCAGAAAGAGCTTGTCTCTTAGTATTACTATCAGGACTTGTGATGGTCAGATCCTTAAATAAATATTTAGCACTTAACCCTCCACAAGAGTTTTGTTTTTCTTTTTAAAGAACTTATTAGCAAAGGTTTTTACTTTGCATTTATAATGCTTTGCAATTATAAGGGATTCTGTAGTTCCCCAGAAAAAACCCACACTACAATATAAAAACGAGAAACAAACAAGAGACAGGAGATGCAAAAGCATGGGAAGTGCTGGCCGTATAGCCTGTAGCAAGGTTACTTTTGAAAGACATTGAATTTTGTTCTCCTTCTTAACATCAGGGTAAAGATACAGCAAAACACACTTGCACCACAAGTGCAAAATTATCCTGACAATCCTGGAAGTCTGCTTGAAGCCTCTTTCAAATATTGCAATATTTTCTTATAGGTCTGTAATGATTTTTCCCATCTGGAGCCTGTAGCATTTTGATTTAAGAGACAATTGATCATGGAGATCAAGGAGAGAGAAGCTTTTTCCACTCATGATGGTATTATATAAAACCTGAATAACTGATAATCAGTCTCTTACAAGGCTTTTATAGTGATTAACATCACCTTCCAATCAATCCCTTTAACAAGGGTGTGGGAAGTTATGCACCGAGTAAGTTACGGCTCAGCACAACCTCCCCTCGCTACTCTATATTTACCCATCCGGATAAGTCTGGACCAAACTTTGAATGGATTTCTAGCAATTTACAACAGAACCAAATAGCTCTTACAGCGTGTGGTACCTGCTTGCTTAGACACTTTGATTATTCCCACCTTACTGAGTGAGGTTTTCTTTGTTGTTTCCATAGTTGTTCTTTGCAACAAGGTCTTTGTCACAGTTTCTGTTATTGGCGTCTAGACAGACTACCACAAGATACAATAATTACCAACTACTGCAATCACACAGTTGCTTCCAGCTTCACCACCCTTAGATATTCAGAAAGACTTGCTCTAGAGAAGCTGTCTAGGTAGGGACAACATTCCCATACTTGTTTGGACTCTTGTCTACTGGTTGTCCTCCCATCCATCTGGAGTTTTATAGAGCAGGGTAATAATCTAAAGTTACTGCTGCATAAAATGGTTTTGCCCATTGTTCTTCACATCAGTTGGGTATCATTCTTTAGCCAATTGAATTGGTATTAATAAGCATCTGAGCTGTGCAAATCCAAAGGCCTTCCCTCAGTGCCCACAGTGGTTTTCAGTGTGGAAAACGTCACTGCTATATGGGACATTTCCCTACAGGGAATATGGAGAGGTTCAAAAAGGGTCAAGACTGGTGACAAGCAGCATCCTGGTTGATGCTCAGGCAGGTTCCAGTATCCCCTTACTAACACCCAGGAAATAGCCCAACATACCAGGTCCCTCTTGGCCACAGAAGCAAGACAAATACAAATTTAGTGGAGCGTGGATTTACTGCCCTGCTCTGAACTGCAGAAGTCAATCATGGGTCTGACTTAGAGGTACTCCCAGTCACATAATTTGCTTTCCTTACATAACCCTTTCCCCCAGCTATCCCTCTCCCCTTTGCCTGGGAGCAGATGAGCATGGTAAGCAGCCTGCTCATCCACTGCTTCCCCACTGGCCCCCATTTTGCTCCTTTATTCAGTCTTTGTGATACAGCTGCCCCAATAGTTTCTGCCTTGGCCAGAGCAGTTCCGCTGAGCTGCTGTGGGCAGGAGTTGGGCAGTTCTGACTTCCTGCCCTAGAGGCATTGAGCTTCTGCTGGCTCAGAGAGTTGCACAAAGACGAGAGCTTGGAGACACACCAATGCAGGAAGCCAGGACAGAAAAAGGGAGCAGCAAGTACAACAGAAAGGCAAAGCAATTTGCCCAAGCAGTAGGCTGGCACAGAATTCAGAGCACAGTTTCTGAGTGCCAGTGCCATCCCCTAACCTTCCACAATAATACTGCTACACTTCTCTAATATTTTCATTTCCAGCATGTAAAAATTATTAGTTATGAAAGACTGTTTGCCTGGTGAAGGGAAATAAAGGCACATTAAGGCTCTAGCAAAGATCAGAGTCTCCCTCTGTGTAAGAAAAATGACAGGAAAATCTCAGTGTAAGTAACGGAAGATAGTGTTTGTTATTGAATTTTCACCAATCTAGCAAATTCCATGTTATTTCTCTTCCCAAAGAAAAGCATACCCTGATATGCTATAGCCATGTTAGCTGGCAGGTAGCCTTCCACTAGGGAAAACAGATGGAGGAGGTGGTCCTGCACCACTGCTGGGAGGGTGCCTCTGTGTGAACTGGACTGGAGCACGGCAGCACCCACCTCAGTGAGACTAGAGAACTGCTCAAACTGCTCCTTGGATGACAGCTACAGATCTGCAGGTTGTACAGGCTGCTGGACACAGGAGAGAAGAACTAACTGTATGAAACTGCTCTACCAGGCCAGTGCCCCTTAGCTCAGGCCAAATCTGCCATAGCCAATCCTGGGGCAGGCATCACACTGGGGTTACTAACGCTGTTAGGAGCCTATAAAAAAGGCCACACTGCCTAATTCAGTGTCCCTGAAGACCCACATAGTTCCTTTGGTGAAAACACGATGTGAAAACATGACAAAACACTCTGCCTTCCCTCTGTATGGGCTGATGGAATCTCCTGGGAGTTTGTTTGTTTGAGATTTGTAAGCATCTCCCATCTGTCACTGTGTAATTTGATTTATTTTGTTGTTGTTTCAAGTGTTACTGTTTTGGGCAAGAGCAGCTCAAAACATGTTGCTCCACATGCCAGAACACATCAGAAAGATCATCATTCCAGCCTGAAGTTTCCCATAGTTCATGCAAGTACTGACTGTGGATGGATGACTCCTGGTGCACTGCTGCACGGGGGGGAGCTGCAGCAAAGGCAGTGCTACCCCGAGGCGAGCTGCATGCCCCAACCAAGCTTCCAAAGCCAACATTCACAGAATCCAACCCCAACACCCAGAATGTCGCCAAATAAACAGTGTTTCTCAATCTATATTTTCTCATGTAATTGCCAGTATGTAATCAGGCCAAGTTTAGGCCAGATACCGTCTTAAAATGGATTTGTAATCTGAAAAGGCTGTTAACAACTCTCAGCGGTGGAAAAAGTGTATCTTCACCATTTTGGGGTGAGGAAGGTGGAGAAATAAAGCTGAGACAGCAGTTACAGTTCTTTTTATTAGCCTTAAAAATAAACAAGCTTCAATTTCATGCTTCATTATGAAGTCAAAAGGACTTAAAAAAAAAAACAAAAACCCTATTTCTGTGAAATGGTGATGAAGGAAACTTAAAAGTCAAAGTTTCAAAAGTTGTGGCTTAATAAAATCAACAGTTTGGCCAACAAAAAACCAGTATTTGTGCTGGATGTTTCCCTTGGTTTAATGTACTCCTTTTGCCACCTCCAGCTTCTAAACTTGGGGATATCTGGATTTCTCTTAAATCTGAAAACACTGCCTAGAAGTGCCACGGCCAAGCTAATCTTTACAGGATGCCATTTTAGCATATCTGAGAACAGGTTTCCTCTGTTTTTAGGCAAGTCTCTTTGGATGACATCCAGAGTGGGACATTGTCTAAATCTTAGAGAACCACCCAACAGACAGTATCCACCAAAGCTCCATGCATCAGATTCAGGGCTAGAAATACATGTGGACAAACGGAGAGCCAGTGGCCCCCATTTTTAGAAGCTGGGTATGCCATCTTCATGCATGTCAAGCCTCCTTCAATTTGTACCACTTCATTGCAATTCATTCCCCACCCCAACTCCCATAAAGCCTCTTACCCAATTTTAGCAGCCATACATAAAACAGGCCCCAACTTCCCCAAGCCCAGCAGAGAGGAGGCAGCTATGGCAGATGCTCTCTTTCCTAGTTTACAAGCCTATTGACTGACAATAGCAGCTCCCAGCACTGCTAATTCCAAATGATCCTGATTTGGGTGCTGCCTCCATGTTTTAGATCATGGCTTAAATGGCCCGGTTTTCTGAATAAGAAAAGACTTCACGTCTGGGATTCTTACATGCAGATATCATACACTGCAAACCAAACCAAACAAGAAAAGACTGCAGGCACATGCATATGTTAATGCAGTTAAGACTCTTGCAGGAGAAACTAGAAGAAACATATTCTTTCGGAGAGAGGTGCAGAAGGGAGAAAGAAAACCCTGAATCTGAGGCTACCCTTTTCAGATACAGCTCCAGGCTAAAGCCACGTTTTCTTTCTGTTCTATTTTCTTTGATCCTTAAACTTCAATCCAAACCTTTAAGTTTAAATGGGATTTCATTTTGAACTAAAAGCTGTTTAAATGGAAACAATTCCCCCCCTCCCCTCCTGCCAAATCATGATTTTGAAGCTGCAATATTGAGGTGCCAAGCAAATCTGCAAAACTTTCTGGCTTGAAGTGATAAGGACAATCAATTAGGAAACTCAGTCTGAAGGTAGGAGATAAATGGAACAATTTGCTTTCATTTCATTTAAAAAGGAAAAGGAGAGAAAAGCTAAAGATAAATTGGAGAATTTTGCAAGTGTCCAATACACAAACCCAGTCTTTTTGGGTTTAACTGATGGCTCAACCGCATTACAATATCAATGGGGTGAGGTTTCACTCCTGTCCCAGATGATTTTAAGCGTCCATTGAAAGCCTGTCTCAAGACAAGCAGTGGGGTCAGATCCTGCTCTAAAACACTGGCATCACTCTGAATGCAACACAAATGCATTTTGTGTATTTTGCAGCTATGGATCTAAGACATAGTTCTTTTCACAGCAAGTCAGCAGTGCCTGAGACTCATCTTTCTATAACTAAATATCCTTTAAAAGGTGCAAATCTTAACTTATATTCTCCATACACTCATGGTAGCAAGTCTTCTACACGTGACAATGGGGCTCGTATTTGGACTTGTCCAAGGTACCAAGCTTGAGGTCTGGGTGCAGCCCCTACTCACATATGGCTCTGGAGCATCTTGCTGGCACGTCAGCTGCAGGCCATGGGCTGAAAGAACTTGGGATCACTTGCTTGAGGGATCCCTCGGTCTAGGGCAGCTATATCTGTGTGATGTGGCAGTTTATTTATAAGGCCATTAGTTTTTTACCTTCTAACTATACTAATGATTCTAAACAGCTTTTAGCATAGGATTATTCTGAATACATTGAAATGTAGTACAAAGGTTTCCAGTATGGCAGACGTGCACTGTAAAACAATCACTATCATTTTGGTTTTACTTGTGTCTAGCTTTTGAGCTACTAAAAGGCTTCAGAGCTTTGCTGCTTTGCTGAAAAAAGAAACAGATTGAACGATCTCCTTAGACATCCCCTGCACGCCCACTAATAGCTCTTCTTGCTATTAAGAATGGGTAGCTTTAACCTGCCAGAGAAGAGATTGAGATGAGCTCTTAGGCAGAGGTTCTTCCCTGTGAGGGTGCCGAGGTGCTGGCACAGGGTGCCCAGAGAAGCTGTGGCTGCCCCATCCCTGGCAGTGTTCAAGGCCAGGTTGGACACAGGGGCTTGGAGCAACCTGCTCTAGTGGAAGGTGTCCTGTCTGTGGCAGGGGGGTGGAACTGGAGGAGCTTTAAGGTGCCTTCCAACACAAACCAGTCTGGGATTCTATGATTTTAAATACAAGACAAAATATGCTCTTTACTTACTACATTATAAACACAGGCGGAGTTTTCTACCCCATGAAGGAATTGATTTGTGGTGTTTGGCTTGAGTTTGCTTCTTTAAATTTTATTTACAGTAAACTTACCAGCAGATATCTATGTACCAACACCGACATCACTCATCACTGAAAGCCAACTGATAGGGTCATGAAGACAGAGAGACACCATATGTTGGCTTCTGTCATGAATCAAAGCCTGCTACTGATATCAAATGGAAAAATAAGACACTATCTGGTGAACATCAGTGTATCATGGAGAACACAAGACAAGAAAAGCTTAATGCTGCAACCTGAAAACCACAGTCAATATCTAGGACAATTTTCCCCACTACATCTATGCCCTAGAACTAGTGCTTGCCAGTTCCAGAATACCTCTGTCAGTGATTTTCATGCCACAGTGATCCAGTACCTGAACTGGGACAATTAAGCTGATCAGGAGTCCAGACCAGGAAGCAGGAAAGCTTGCAAGCCCAGATGAAATATGCCACATGGATAAGTGCTGGGTTTCTTGTTCACAAGGGCCAGGCAAATGGGCTGTTTTGAGAGACAGCTCAAAGGTGCTTGAGAAACCTTGTTAGTAATATGTGAGGCCTTGTCAAAAAGAAAGTGTTACACCTTCAGCTTGAGCCCAGCAACCACTAATGCTCTGAGAGGACAGCTGTTCATTCGCAGGCAGCAATTCAGTATCAGTCACTACAAAACACAATTTTCCCTGATCTCAAGAACGTATTGTTCAGTATAATGTCCAAGATTAAGCCTTAGAAGGCAAACACCTTTCTCAAGGAGGCGGAGGGTAATCTCCACCCTCCCTCCATTTGCTTGAATAGTAAGCCACCTGAGTAAGGATATTCTACACAGGACATCTGATTTTGGTGATTTTTCCCTGGAGAGGATTAGGTTAAGCTTGCTCTTTTCTAAAGATACACAGATCATCAGGAAGAAGTTTAAAAAGGGAAAATGTGCTTCCATATCAGGTAGGAGTGCACACGTGGCTTGTTTTGTTCTCACAACGGATGAGCCTGCACCGTTCTGCAAGACTGACTGACAGCTTTATTTCCATCTGCCTGACCTGAACAATAGCACATCAGGAAACATTTCTCCAGATCCATACTGATACCACTTTAGTTCCATTGGACTGTCTAGTAGAAAACCCAAAAAGTTGTATTTATTTACTTATGTCAGACAAAACCTTATTTGCTACAGCAAATAATTTGCTATGGTTTCCTTTCCCCTTTTTGGAAACTGCTTTTTTCGCCCCATCAGACTTTTACTGCCTTCCAATTGCAAGGTTTGTAGCACTTGCCAAGGGTGAAAGGATCTCATTTGCTAATTCAATCATCATTTGCAAACTAATGACTGTAAGCATGTCTAAAACCAACATTAAAATATCTGAAACACAAGCTATGTTGATGGATACATTCTCAGAGTAAATAAAAGCACCTTTCAACTGAAGCACTTAAAGCCTGCGCATATTTCTGGTTCAAGAATTGAGTCTCTTCCTGGACAATAGCTCTATTATTAATGAAATTAACAGTAAGAAAAGGACAGTTCAAACCTTCTCCCATCACTGGCCTGCTCCAAGAACTCCAGCTGGAGCCTAGCTTTTGGTTTAAGGCAGCAATCACTCAAGCCCCCCTTACAACAGGAGGAGTAAGAAGCCATCTACTTCTCAATCAGTGGAGTCTGCTTCAGATTCACCCAAGAACCCCCATTTTTTAGTGCCTCTAAAATTACTCAAGCCCCCTGAATTCCACCACAGATAAAAACACACATGTGGATGAGCCGTGTTTGTAAGGGCAACAAAGGATAAAACCCACAGTGACCCAACAGCAACAGTTCTGCTGTATTCCATTCTGCATTTTGACATCACTTTGGGTCAGATCTGTAATTGATATCAGCAAGAATTCCGTTTCAGGTGTGAGCCTTAAGCACATCTGGGAATCCTGCGCTTAACCACCTGCAAAATATGCCTGTCCCCAAGCTCTGCTCTGGGCTGGCAGAGAGGACCTTCACTGGAGAAATCCATACGTACACATATACACATACACTACAGAGCACAGTTCTGTCATTCAGGTATTAACAAATGACGCCTCTTTTGTCCAAGTGAGATTATTGTGCTAGAATTTCTCAAATGGAGATCTGAGAAGAGTGTCCTCAGGTGACCACAGATGCAAGAATACTCTCAACTTCTTTGAGAAAACAGCCTGAAAATTAGGACAGTCATATTTTCTTGCCAATCAACAAAATCTGTATTCTCAGCTGCTTATGGATAATAGATGAGCAATGTTATTCATCAGCAGGTTTCCAGTCTCCCAATGTTCTTGAGGCTGGATGAGCATCTATTCCTCCGCTGGCACGCCATAGTACATGTTCTACTCCATGCTTTTCCCTTCAAAGATTTCACTTAATCCTACTGCAGGGGCTCCTCAAGATCAAGGCCTTCTACTTCTATTAGGATCTTAGTACTGCCCAGACAACCCTTCAAAGCAGGAGCAGACTTCTAGGTAAACACATGGAACAGACCTTAGAAAAACAGGTATTTTCACACTGGAACAAATTAGGGAGGTACTGGGCTTGCATGGTGCCTCTAAGTTCTCCCACCAGCAATAATGTCTTGCTGTTAGAATGTTAAATGTATCAACTTTTAAACATCAAAAAATCCATATAGCATCATTTGCCTATTTTACAGCAAATATAAACTGACACTCAGAAAGGTGAAGTGGGCACAACCATCTAACGGGAACAGATTAAGCTGCACTGGAACCCAGCCCTCTCATGAGGGCCGTATCTTGCTCTGTAGCATGAAAGATTTCACATCATTCAAAACCCAGGTTCTCAGGATATAGAGGATCAAATGGTTGGGTGGCTGTAAACATTTCAGAGTGCAGCCTCTTCCCATACATGGATCAGTTTGGCAGTCTGTGATAGACAATGTCCAAGTTTTCAAAGGTCACTAATTTTACTGACCATGAGCTTAAAAAGAATAGCTTACATAATGCTGTCCTTCTCCTCTCTCAAAATCAGAGTGCAATTTGCAGTATCCAAAGTATCCAAAAGATTTGTCTTGCCAATTCCCATGTATTTGAATGAGCATTTTAGCAGCAATTGGGTATCCAGATTCTTGGGGAGCTTTTAGCATCTGCAGTCTGACTACCTCTGCCATAAATGACTTCCCTCTGCTCCCGTGGAGTTCAGTTGCAGGAGGGGTGGGATAGGAGCCAGCCAAAACTCAAACCGGGATCTAGTAAAAGCTTTGCATAGAATAAAGCTGGAAGAATCCTGAAGGACAAAGTCAGCTAATCCCAGCTCCAGAACAGGTTTCAAATGCAAAGCAGAAAGAGCCTCCATTTCTTATCAACTGTTACAATAATAATTCCTGGGTTTCTAACATTTTTTGTGTAGCTCATTGAAAGTGGTTCATAGTAGACTGAAGTCAGGATGGTACCACTTTAGACTTCTTCACTGTGGTTAAGCACAGACAAGGAAAATTCAGAGAGCTAGTGGAAAAAATTCCATGTATCACATAACAAATCAGCACAAGCTACACTAAGCAATGCAGCCCAGCACCAAACCAGTTAAAATGGCTCTGAAAAAGCTAGCTCAGCTACTGCATGCAGCCCAGTTGAATAAGCTCATCAACTTACCCACTGTAGCATTTCTAGTACCCAGGCTAATGTGCTGAGTTAGGTTTATTTGCTTGACTATGTTGGCACTGGTAATTTCCACCCTATTTGCATCACTGCAGTATGCGGCTTCTGTTGCCCTCAATTAATATTTGTCAGCTTATCACCACAGTGCCACGGTTCAGCATATTTTAGTGACACAATTGGGGGGTGCACAGCTGAAAAATAACACAGAGCACTATATTAATACACTGAGCCAGAGGAAAAAGAAGCTTCCCAGCCCGTGCCCATGGAGTAGGTAAGACCAACTATTTGACTTTTGCACAGTGAGATCTGATGTTGTTCCTTATGACATTATTGAGACTATTCACAGGCTGTTTGTCCCCTCACTTTCCTATTTCCATACTGACCAGCTCCTGCCCTGCTGAGAAGTGACTGCCACAGGAGTGAGGGAGAGACAGGGAAGGAAAACATTCCTGAAAACAAAGTAAACACCCCCTCCTCCAGCCTCACAGGCTATGATTATATACCACACTCTTTATCTAAAACCCCTAAAGTCTACCTTGCACTCTCACCTTTCTCAAGTGTCTGAAATCTCTGTGAATTACTTTATTCTTAAGAGAAGACAAAGAAAAAGATATAGGAACAATATTTTTCTTCTCCTTTCTGTCCCTTGTGCCATGTAGAAACAGCAGATGCAAGGCTCTGACGTGACTACTGAATCAGCTCCTAGAGAACCAAAGATTATGGTGACCACCACTGAGTATCACTGATATCAACTACCAAGATATGTTTGGGGGATTAAAAATCCCAAAACCTAAAAATCACAGCCTGTGCTTGATTACTAATCAGACTTGCATGCTATTTGTTGCAGTATTTAATTCCTGGTTTGGTTCTGTCTGCATTACATAAGCCTGAGAAGAAGTCTACACATTTTCCCCCACTTTACCTCATAGATCTTACCTTTCTTTAGGCCAGTCATTGCAAAATTTCTCATTTAAAACAATCCATTGCATTAAATCTGACCCACTTGGTTGAAAAGTGTTGCCAAGACCCGTAAGTAGGAACCCTTTTTTGCATCTGATAAGACAGCAGATAGCCACAACTAAGAACCTGAGTTTCTCAATTGCATTATAAAACTAGAAGAGCAATGCTAAAGAACTGGGTAAGATTTCTGTTAAGAATGAGATTTACATTATATTAATTGTGTCATAAAAGTGGATGTGCTACTATAATTATACACACAACAAAAAGGCTACTTAAAACCTGAACAGAATTTATTTCTTCACTGCTTCACTCCTTTAGATTATTTCCTTTTAAAAACAACAACCTTCAGACCAAGAAAGATGTTGAAGGTGCCAGGATCTCTCCAAGTCCCAAATATCCCTCATAAAAGCGCATTTTCAGGTCCTACCAAGCAAAAAGCAGCTTAATTGCCTGCGATTGCAATTCCAGCCACTGCAAATCATATACAGCTCTCCCATGAAAGCTTTAAAGAGCTAAGACTTAATTAGCATCCCTGATTAAATAGCAATTCATACACCATTATATCTCCCAGCTAGGGAGCACAGTGCTCTGAAGCAGCAGCAAAGGAGAAAACAAACGCGCGCGCAAACACACACACGCGCCTCCTTCCTTCAGTCCCCCAAAACTCCCCATCTTCAGACTTTATCATGGCAAATGGCCATTATTCATGATGGAAAGGCTCCTGCCAGACACATTTTGAACACTCCGAGGCAAGGTTTCCATTTACAAGCTTGACCTGTCAGAGATTACAGACCCCAACAGAAATCATGGCAGTCACCACAACATAAAGCAGTTCAGTGAGAGCAGCACCGATACTGGGCATGAAAAGGCTCCCCCAGGCAGACATGGTTCAGTACTGGGGTTCCCACATGGTTGCCACAGCCTTCAGTACTGAGGGAGGGAGAGGGAGCAAAAATCCCCCACAAACCACCACAACATAAACACCCAACACAGAATCCTAGAATGGTTTGGGATGGAAGGGACCTTAAAGCTCATCCAGCTCCAACCCCCTGCCACGGGCAGGGACACCTTCCACTAGAGCAGGTTGCTCCAAGCCCCTGTGTCCAACCTGGCCTTGAACACTGCCAGGGATGGGGCAGCCACAGCTTCTCTGGGCACCCTGTGCCAGCACCTCAGCACCCTCACAGGGAAGAACTTCTGCACAAGAGCTCATCTCAGTCTCCTCTTTGTCAGGTTAAAGCCATTCCCCCCTGTCCTATCAACTACACACCCTTGTTAGAGGTCCTTCTCCAGATTTCTTGTAGGTCCCGTTTAGATATTGGAAGACTGTGATAAGGTCACCCCAGAGCCTTCTCTTGTCCAAGCTGACCATCATTGAAAAAGGTCTAAGAACAAAGCATTCCTAAAAGTCAGATCCTATTCTTCCCTTCTTCCAGTTCATACTTCTGAAACACATCACAGTAGGAGATCAATTCCTCTGTGGGACAGCTGGGATTGCAATTCCTCACCGTCCTTGCTGTTGGGAATCCTGAAGTGATGGGAAAAAGGGAGCAAGAGCAATACAAAGATGCAGAGTATATATCCATACAGGCATCCTCTTCATGTTTGGAAAGGACAACCATGGCAGCAGCCAGAGATGGCTACTATGCTGTAGTAATAAGAGCTGCTGTTTGTGGTGTAGGAAACCCCTTAGTTTCTGAATTTCCAGTGCCTGCATGTAGTTATTCACCTATTGGTTCTGTTCAAAAGGTGCTAGCTTGTCCCTCGTTCTTGCTGGCAGATCTTGGGAAGACCTCCACACAAAGAGGAGCAGTGTCTGAGTATGCTAGTAGATAATGCAACAGAAACAACTACTCATGACCAGACAGCTTTCACACTGGCCATGCTCTCCCCAGGCTGGAGGGACCATGTCGTCCCCTTGTGAAGCCTGAGAACATGCTCATTTTATGATGCCAAGTGGGGAAAATGTACAAGAAGCAGTAACAAGACAACAACAAAGGGGACAAAAGTAACTGAGGAGTTAATGTGCAATGATCAAAGAACAATGATATTTTAACAGGATAAGAAGTATAGAGGTGCCAGAAATAGCAAAGATGGATCATCTACCACAGTACAGCACATAAAAATCAGTTTTCAAATCCTGAAGACAGATGATTTTTGGCTTTTAATGATAAGGCACAGGATCAAGAACAAGGTTTGCAAGTGAGGTCCTGGATACCACCCTCACTGCTCCAGGGGAGCACGCTGAGATTTTGGAAGCTTATCTCTTAGTAGAGAATTACACTGCAGCAATTTTCCTTCACTCATCCAAATGGGAAATCTTAGATTAAGTAAAATAAGTCTTTGAAGAGGATAAATACACTCTCGTATGACAAGACTCCAGTAAATCAGCTAGACAGACAGCACAATGACAGATGGGATATAAGAGAAGAGCGAGTTCTTGTAGGTAGTGTTTGAAATGTCATTCAGACACCGTTCACTGCTAATGTGTCTTCTGGGGTTTGCAAAGTCCTGTTCCACTCGCCTTCAGAAAGCCAGAGGTCAAATTTACATATAAAAATCTGAATATTCATTCAGATTTGAGCATGCCTTACCTACTGGTAAAAAGCATTTTATTCCTGACTAAACTTTCTGGAGAAGAACTGATCTTTACAGCATAGCTTATCCCTGTGCACTGCACAGACTCTTGTTCTGCTTCTAGCATTCCTTATTTCCAGCCCTTAGCCCCTTTCACACTCTTCACAGAGATCTTGGAGCAGTATACATTCCTGTAGACCTGAAAGAAACTCCTGAACCCAGGACACCCTCACAATGTTCTCTTTCAGTTACCACCTACTAAATACTATACAGTATTTGATATCAACATCTGAAGTATTGCTTGCTTCATGACGCTCAACAGTCTCTCAAGTGGAGTTTGTCTTTGTCTATCATTTCTCTAGCTTGGAACCAGTGGCAGTGACTATCTGAGAAAGCGAACAACCAAGATTTTTGGACGACTGTCTTCACAGTCCCAGAGAACTCCAGGCTATCATTGAGGATGCAAAATAACTCACAGATGAGTCTGAAGCAGTTCCAGTTATCTGCACTGTGATACATGACTGCTCAGTTGAAGAGGGAAGCTTGGAACAACATATGGTACCAATTACTTATATCCTCCAGTAACCAATACTTTTTCTTTTCAGATACAATTTATCTGTATTCTTGGCAGCTCAACTGTCAGCCTCTCTCCTCTCTTGAGGAATACTACCACATGCAGATGCTATTTATATGCTAAGCAAATTATTTCTGCAACCATATTCTTCACGGTAAGCCTATCCTTGTGTCCCATCCAAAAGGTAAGTGTCACTATTTGTGACTGTGAAAGATGCCTTGGCTCTTTTTGAAAAGTAAATGCAGAGTCTTGGCAAAATTTCACCTTTGGTAATTGCATTCTGTCTCTCTGTAGTTCTTTTCTAACAAACAGCTGATGAATTCTAACCCAGATGTGACTGGTAGTGTATTCCAGGTTCCAGGAAGCTGTTAAATCAAAGAACAAACTTAACAATGAGCCTCATTTTTCATGTGTCTGCTCTGCAGGTATTTTTCTGCTCTTTCTCAGCTACCAGAAACCCATCACAACAATAGCTGGACTCAATAGAAATCCCAGAAGTAAATCTCTGCAGACACTTTCTGTTTGAACTGCTGGTCAGAACCCCAGAGAACACCAATGGCACATTAAAGCTCATTTCCCTCAGCCTACAGCAGCACTTGGTAGCATTTAGTTACCTCCCATTCAAAAGTTTCCAACCCTCAGCTAAACAGAAAATCCCAGAGCCACATGGGTAGTAGTGCCAGCTACCAGCTTCCGACAAACAGATCTGAAGGGAAGCAAAAGTTCTATGTATTTTGGAATAATGATCTTGGCATCATTTCCTTTTGCACTGTTTTTATTGTCATATTTAAGAGCAAAGGTAAAATAAAAATTCGTTGCACAAGCCGGTTACAAAACAGCTTCCTCCAGGAAAAAGTGAAAAATTAAGAAACCAACACACATGGAAACTGCTACAAAAAGCCCCCAGATGACATAAACATCTTTTTATCCTTGGGTTATGTCTCAGTGTCCATTAACTACAACCAGTTTGGAAAGGAGTCCAACATGCTATGAAAAGCACTTCTTTAAAAGCAGAAAAACAATGACAGCAGGATTATGAGGTACCATACTTATTGTATGCCAATGGAACATCCTTGCTCTGTTTATCAATTTCCGAACAAGCCCCAAGCACAGGAATTCTGCAGCGGTGGCTCAGCTGGGATCTGAAAGGGAAGAAGTGTTCGGAATAGCTCATCGCTTGTCACCAACCCGCAGGCTGAACACTTGTCACAGTGTCACCTATTGCCACGTACTTGGCAATTTGTTGCAAGGAGAGTGCTGGATGTTCAATAGCCCTCCTAAACTAATGCTTCTAACTTTTTGAAAGCAATTTTCTAGGCCATCTAGCTGGGAATGTCACCTTCCAAATGTGAAGCAAATAGCTGCTGCCTTTTCAAGCTCCAAGAGAACACAGCTTTTTATAGTAGAGCATTACTTTCCTTTTTATTCAATATATACAGCAGTGATGGCACAGGCAAAATATGGTATTTTTTCATAACATATCAATATATGACAAGAATTATGTATTCACTCTCTAAAGCTACTTCTGCATGTTCTTTAACTAAAATCAATAATATTTGCTTTAAACTAGAAAGATTTAAGCACGTGTCAAATTAAGATAACACCCAAGAAGTTTAACAGAGGTGAATTGGGGCACACACAAGGCAAAGCTGCTCTGGCCAGTAAGCCTGAGTGTCAAGAAATGTGGACTGGATATTTATCTCCTAAGATAGGGACATTGTGACATCTCTAACCTATCAGATAGTCTTATTTCCTATTTGTTATTAGCTGTCCAACTGTGCTGTGTACTTAGACAAGTATGGCCCTTTACACCCCCCAGAGTTTTTTTTCTCTTCAGAGCTATATTATTTATGTGGTATAGCTGAAAATAAAGCCAGCTGGGGGCTGCTGTGTATTCTTTCTTTTCTTGGGGTGCATACAAATTGCTTGACCATTCTGTTTTTCATCAGGAAGTCAAATATACCTCCGCTGCTTCTCTCAAGTTTCTATCTATGCTGTGGTTACACCAGAAGGAAAGTATTTATGAGAGCAGAGGCATGGCTCCAGGAGACACCTGCAAGGGAGGAGGCGATTCCAGCTTAACAACTGGTTCAAGGCTCTGCAGCAATTAAGTGAGAGAACCCTTAAGTAAGCACTTAATTTTTCTGGTTTCTGTGACTAGGAAAACTACAGAAATGTTCAAAAGATGAACTTCAGTTCATTTTAAACATCAAATGAAACAAGAGATGATCTTCTGTACCAAGATTCCCGAACAAAAATGCTGAGCCCAATGCAAGATCTGAGCAGCAGCACCCCCCTCACTGCAGGGTTCCTTCATGACAGCTATAGGCATAGAAAACAGAGCAGAGAAATCCCTTCCACTCCCTCCTCTGTCCCTGATACCTGCATAGCAAGAGAAGGACAGGAAGAAGCAGACAGCAGGCAGAGGATCTCCTTACCTGCCCCAGAGAATCCCAAGGCAGCTCTTCATTTACAAGAGGAAGTTACGAATTCATGACCAAAGCAATGGTCTACCCCATCAACAATGAGTATGTAGAGCTCGATGTTGATGGCTTTTTAAATTACTTTTCTATTTACCAATGAAAGGACAAGTTCCAGCAGCTCTTGCTCATCTACAGAGACAGAAGCAAAGCTGTCTGTGTTTCACCATAGCACCATTTGGCTTTAGGAAGGTTCTCTAGTCACCTTGCAATCTAGATTTCAATCTGGGAGCACTGTGGTCCTGCAGAGTCGCACTACTTCTAAAGGAGCTAACACTGTCTCTCAGGTTCATCCAGCCATTTGGGAGCCTTTTCCCTTATATCAAGAGCGTGACTGAAACTCCAAAAGTTTGGAGGAAAAATACTGTTTCCATTAGACAGGCTTTGAAAGCCTCAACTGAAGGAAGACAATATTGGTCCCACAACTCTTCCAGCCTCATAAAGGGGAGGCTGAAGAAATACAAGCTCTTTTTGGGAATACTGCATTAATCTTGGAAGGGAGAGCATTCAAAAGACTGAGAACCATCCCAAAACAAATCCTGACCTATATAATATAATAGGTTTTGTTTACTGAGGCATGAGCAGATACTACATCACTGATTTAAGTGAATAGGCTCAGTGCCAAAGCTATCAATGGAAATTTATCTGCTTATGCTGCTGGGAAGTTCTGCTCTTTGCACAGCCTTCAGTGAGGTGTAAAATGAGGACTTAATGTTACTTGCTTGGACTCATTTCAAAAGCAATTGCTGCACCTGTTCATACCAACACACACACAGAGCAAGGGCTTTTATTTTTCACAGGGCCCAGTACAATAAAACCTGGATTGAAATAATGAAACTATGATTTATATCCCTACCCATTTCTTCATTCTTTACTAATCACCTCCTTTCTAAAATGCATTCATTTTCCTAAAGAAAAAATAAAATCAAATCTGTTTCTGCCTATTCAGACAATAAGCCATTCCTTACATCCTCTCTCCACAGAAATCTTTCTGTACTGCACAACACTGAACATGGGCAACATATCCTGGCTCCTCTGAAGCCATCTCTTCCCCATTTCCTGCTTAAAGAATAATGCACAGAAGTCAACTGTATACCCCTTAGAGTGCAATAAAATAACAAGATGCAAAGCAACTCTGATTTCTTCCCAAATAGGAATTCTTATCTGCCCAGCACAGGCAGAGGGAAGTGTTCTCTCTTGTGATTTAGCTCCAAGCCAATCTAAAGCAGTCGGAGTGGACTGGCTCCAAATACACTGTCAGAGCACAGGGACTGTGCAGATGGGGGCCTGGTTCTGTTCAGCAGTGAATATCCTCAGCTTCCACAGGGAGCTCATGCTGCTTTGAAGGGAAAGGACATTTGGCGAAATCCAGCCAATTTTAACAAACAAACAGCACATGATGCCACAAAGTTAGGGCAGTAAGGAGAAAAATGTTCATCTCCCTAGAGCTATCAAAATTTGGTTTCAGTGATCAGCTTCGAAGCAGCGGAGAAAGTGAGCAACTCGAGTGACATGCATAGGATTGCTCCATTTCTTAAAGCCTTTCTACAAGCCATTCAAACACAGACAAATAAAGCCAGCTCACTCACTGCACATGCGTGGGCCTGACAACCTCCAGATGTTCTTTCCAACCAAGGCCAGGTTGGATGGGGCTTGGAGCAACCTGCTCTAGTGGAAGGTGTCCCTGCCCGTGACAGGGGGTTGGAACTGGATGAGCTTCCCTTCCAGGCCAAACCATTCTGGGATTCTAATTTTTCTATGACTGTACTGTGAGTTTTCATAAAACCCACCACATCTTTTAAGGTGGCACACTGCTCAGAGATCCTGGGAGAAGAAGGAAGATGTTTCAGGCCCATCAGCTGCTGTGGATAAAGCTTTCCATCAAGGAAGGCAGAATAAATTCTCCTGGCCCCCCCCCCCCCCCCTTTTTTTTTTTTTTAAATAGAGCAAATAAACTCCAAATACTGTTTCTTACTTATGTGAACATTCCCTGAAGTACCTCCAACCAGTAGAGGATGGACTACATTAAGATACCACCAGTTTTAGATTTCCATCATTCCTACCTTCAGGCTGCACAACCTTTTACACTGCCACCTGTTAAAGATACCAGCAGAGGTATCAAACTCTTAATAACCTTACGGGGTAACCACATTCAGGGCAAGGCTGGTAGATTGTTTAAGGCAGCAAAGTTTTTCCTTACTTGTCACAATTCAGAAGGGCCAGTGCTACTTTGTACGTGTTTATAGACTGTTTTTTCAGGTTTGGTCAAAAACAGCAAGCTTGTACAAAGGCCATCAGCAAGTCACCACTTACCTCAGCGAGAGATGAGGGGAAACTGAGGAAAGCTGTTTTCTCTTATGCTATGGAAACACTTGATACGATTTAGGTATCAAGTGGTAAAATTAAAAAGAAGAGAGCAAAACTTGTCTATTTCTTGCAACTGACAGGGAAAAAACCCTATAGCAGCCTTATTTTTTAAACAATACATGACATTTCCAATTCATTCACAATAATTGCAATGGGAATATCAAAGATTTATGCCAAAGATTTTATATGTCATTAAGAAAGTGTTGATAAAAAAAATCACCACTGGGTTATATTAAATCATGTGGCTGAATTTTTCCAAAGGAGCCGAAGAGCCATGTGTGTACATTTCAGCGGGACTAAGGTGTCTGTCTGTCTTAGACTTCTGAGAAAAAAGTACCCTGAATGATTAATGTCTCCTTTGGTTCTGAAATACTACTTTTAATTATGTTTTGGTCTAATGGCTGGCATAGACTAGGAAAGGAAAGATGTAAATGAGAGCAGGAAGGGGATTACATCTGCCAATCACATCCACAAATAGCACTACCATTTTTAAGATCCATTGGACCAAATCTTGAGGCCTTTTCTTAGCAAAGAAATTTCCATTAACGGAGAGCGTTCCACACACGGCAGCACTCCATACCTTGCATAATTCAGCTGCTGAATATAAACTACTGTTTCTAACTCTTCCAGTATTCAGTTTTTATTATGCATAACACACTCCAGTGCATACAACAGCTCTTTCTAGGGCTTATCACTGCAAGATGACAAAGTGTCAGCTTTAAGGCACCCTTGAAGATTCCCCCTCCCTGTAAAGATGCCAATCTGAGAATCCGCAAGCAAAGGCATCTTGGTGTTCTATCACATGTCAGCAGCTATAAACAGCAGCCTGGAGGGTGCTTTCTCCCCCTCTCCTGTAAACAAAGGAAGTCTTTATTCCTGTAGTAGTAGAGCTTTCAAGAAAGCTGTGAATCCTGACTGCTACATGGCAGAGATAACTCTTGCTCCTGCTAAATAGAGTTCCCTAGAAATAAACCATGATGTTGGAGGCATTTCTTTGCAAGACAGTTAGACATCCTCAAAATGGCATATTATGCGTTTCAGATTCCTCTGCACATCCAACCAGTGATGGAATTTCACCTCTGATTCTAAGGAAGCTGTCATCGTTACTCAAATGAAATAGCCTTGTTTTAAATCGAATGGAGATTATTTCACTTTGCTGTTCTAGAACTGTAAATCTGTGGAAGCAGCAGTGACATGAGGTAGCTGGGACCAAATTAATCTTATAAAACAAACAAACAGAAACAGCAGTCTTTGGTGATACTCACCACCTTACAGAACAACAGTGGATTCCACTTTCCTGGTGAAAATAAGGATTCTCCCCCACAAAATATCACAGCAGCCTTGCTGTCATTCAGTCAACATTTTCAGCTCCTCATAACCATGTCTAAATACACTGAACTGCACTGTCCACTACGGTAAGCATACCAAGGCCAGTGGAGACACAGCTTTCTGCAAAGATCCCTGGGCTTTCTCATTCATGCTTCCAAACTCTCTTCCAGCTCCCCAATTTCCACTACAAGAGCTTCCTGCTGGAACACCAACATTTACTTCTAGCAGCCATGAATCATCTTTAAAGTAGGAACATCCTGGAGAAAAACTGCTGTACAACTAACATTCACAGCTAGGACTACAGAATAAATCATGTTACAAACACTGGCAGAAGACACACAGCTACACGATTACTGCACACACAAACACAGCAAATGCCCTTAAAAAAAACAACACACAAAGGAGTGTGATCTGAACTAGCCCAGCCCAGTAGAAAAGACAAGTGGAGGTAGTGAATCTACTGATAGGCTCACAATGTGTTCCACACAGAAACCATCTCAGCATAATCATTGATCATGTAAGTATAGCGGAATGTATAGTACCCATGTAAACCTTCTTACACCAGCCATTCTCTGTTGAAGTGCATATATACAGTGTTGATGAATAAAACTCTCTGGAGACAGACATACATTTTGCTTTCAGTCACAAGATAGGCTGATACACATGCCAGATGCTAAGTGTAATAATCACTTGTGCTCCTCCTCCTGACCCAATGTTAGTTATTAAACAATTTTTAGGGCTTTTTTGCTTTCCCCTCACCCCCCATCCTTTTTTTTTTTAATGGATACAGCATTCCTCAATTTTCTGCCTGCTTACCCTCCTGATCCAGAAGCAAGCAAGAAGTCTGAGCTACGGCAATTTGAGGTTGTTACCTGCTGCCATTCAAAGCTCTTTAGCTGCAAGCTCTTCTCTCAGACCTCACATCAAGGGACACAGTTCCAAATCCCATACCTGCTGGGCAAAGCTGATTTTTCAGGGCAGACCTGCTTGTTACCATCCAGCTAAAAAGTAACAGACCAAGTGGGAAAAAATGGTACATGAAGGACAAAAAAATGCCCACAGTTGTATTTTGGCCATTCCTTAATCCTAAAGGGTCCAACCAGGAGCAACCACTCTTGCAGCACCAAACAGGAATCATGCCAGAACTGCTTCTGCCAGCATTGCCAAAAGTCTCCTACGTGCAGCCAGGCAGGCAGGAAGCTGCTTTCCAAAGGGGTCACCCAAAGATAATGCTAGACTCTTTTCACTGTGGCCATTCCTTTGTAGTGTTAATTATTTCCACGTCTTTCTACCCACAAGGGAAGTACAACTGGTGTATGTATCTTTGTGCAATTACAGCTATTTTTCCTCTTTCTGTGCTCCAACAAAAGGAGTGCATTTGCTACCAGCTTAGCTGTCCTCAAGATGTACACCTTTGTCACCCCCAGGAAAACTGTTCATAAGTCTGCACACTTTCTTGTTCGCTTTCTTGTATTACTATCAAGATTAGGCATCATCAATGTGATTTTTAGATTGTCTGTATGGAGCAAGGAGGCAGCTAATCTTGACTGTAAATACATGAATGTGATTAATCCCCACAATATGCTGTGGTGAAAAGCTGCAATAGCTTTTGAAGGAGCCTGAACACAATGCATTTCAAGACAACATCTGTATAACCTTTGAAGAAGGAAGTTATTCCCCTGGCCCTCTATCTCACCTCTAGCATTAATACATCCATAAATGAAAAGAATTCATCTGCAGCCACCACACACGGCTTTTATCTAACAGGTACATGGACATTTGCACATTTAGCTGCCTTATCTTAGGCACCTCTCAACAATTCTTTCCCTTAACCCGCTGAAGCAAATCCCAATGTAAGCAGCTCTGCCCTTGAAATGCAATTCTGTTGCAATCTGCTACAACTTCAAAATTAGTGCTAAAAGGAAAACACAGTGAAAGAAAACCAGTATCTTACAGGATTCACCCAGAAAGCATGTTTTCCTCTGAAATAAAATAGCTTTTGTGCTACTCAGAAGACAAGGCAGCAAGTTCTTCTATAAAGAACAAAAGAACAAACTAAATTGGGTTTCTTTTCTAGTACTGTCAGTGCTGGCACAGATGTGATCTGCAAATAATAGTGTGGGGGGTTTTAAATAGACTTTAAAGGAATTATCCAGGAAATCTGTGAAGTTTCTCAAAGGTCCATCTAAGCATTTCCTAAACCATATTTGTCCATTACTAAACTGCTTGGGCTAAGATATGCATACTCTTTTAAAGTAAGAGAAATTCTTTGATTAAACCTTCCCCACCCTGAAGATTTTACCTTCATAAACTACTCACTTATATTGTATGCAATTTGCGTAAAGACAGAAGTGAAATATAATCCTGAAGCTCAATTTTCAATATAAACCAGTATAAAGCTATGATAAATTCCGCCAGTCACAGTTCAGCTCTCTTTCATAGGAGGAATTATACTGAAACAAATCAAAATGGTCCATAGCCTCTCTAAATTGCTTTTGAACATCATCCTTGAGCACCTCCAATTCTTTATCATTTATATCAAACCCAATTTCCATTGAGACTCCACCAGTAGTATGTTGTAAATCTGTCAAGTCCCTTGGAGACCCTTGGCAACCACTTTTGTAAATCTAGCACCTCCTTGGAAACTCTCGTTGTGAAAAATCAAAACCGTCCTTATGCTCAGTGGAAATTGATCTACTTGGAGTAGCTGAATGCAAACGTGGGAAAACAATCTTCCTCGGAGTCCTCCGAGCGTTGCTGTGAAGCAGAACCATCAATATCCTTTATCAGCCAGCCACGAAGATGAAATTCTACCACATGTATCTATGAACTGTCAGGCAGTGCTGCTTCCTCTGGAAGGCTAAAAGGCTGCTATGAACACTTGAAAAGGGAGTTCTGAACCATAAACCACAGACAGTCTCCATTTGGCTGTGCTCAGAAAAACCAGCAAAACCCTTCCTCTGCTCCTCAGGGGACCCAGGGTCAGGACCAGCTTCACAACTAGCAAAAACTGCTTTTGATCCATTCAAGTCACTGACCTTTCTAAGGTAAGCATTTGGCACCCTTTCCTGCTGTTTTCTTCAGAAATATTCATTCTTATTCCCTTCTCAACTACACATGCTGCTTATTGGAATGTTACTGTATTCAATGCAGCAACCATCTTACATGCCAGAGTTTTTGTGGGCTTGGGGGTTTTTGGCAGGATAGGGGAGGGGGCAGCAGCTGCATTTCCTATCAGACCTGCACTCCTAAAATCTATTCAGCAACAGGGTGTTAATCATTACTCTATAATCACTCAATTCCTACAGCTTTAGTACAGTAAACAAGGTACTTGTACAGAACATTGTGCACTAGATGCTACACAAGACCTTAGCAATCAGCAGCAGCTTTCAGATTCAGTGGAGTTCAGCCAAGAAAGTTCACCTAAAGAATACGGTGAAAGTCGATACATTTGGTAACCTGGATGGCTCTCCACGGAATGACAGCACCAGCTTCCCTGACTTTCACCCGTGTTTGTTATCCAGCCCCTCAAACTCTACCTTGTTTAGAAAAAGTCTAAGTTGAAAAGACACTATACCATAAACTCAGTCCCGCCTTTATCAAGTTTAGCACCATTTTGACATTGACAATCCCTTGGTGCAATGCAATACACTTACAAACACCACCACCGTAACGCCACACAGTCAGCACATTCCCGAGCATTTCTCACAGGCACTTTGAGCCAGGCTGCTGCATTGAGAGACGTTCATACGTGTGCCCATAGTTAAAACCTGAGTATTCCTTTAAAATTGTGACAGTACCAGATAGTCCAAGGACAAACAGGTGACAACCCATAACTGTGCCACTGCTACATGCTCACTGAGAACCATATGACCACCCTGTGATGGCGACAAGCCATTTCCAGCTGGCTGCACCACGTCGGCCAAAACCAAAGTTATAACTGACATTCAGCTCCAGGCTGTTCACTTTGTCCTGACTGAAGCACTTGCTAACCCAAGCAATCATCTTGAACAGCACCAAATGACAGCAGGAGCATAACTGACAGTAGGAAAACATAAGAACTGTAGAGTATATACACACACATTACATATACATTCACAAGCACACGCTGTGACGTGATCTGTGCCTCTTTATGTGTATATATATGCAGGCACGTGCAAGCCTAACCTGAGCCCTGGACACCCGGCAGAAGGTCCCATTGACACAACAGCCACACACGAAGTGACCACAGGGCACAAGAGGCACTGCTCAAACGAGGTTCAGTGGGAAGAGCTTAGCCAAACTGATGGATGTCTGACAGCACTGCAGGCAGGTTTCACTCAGGCGGAGTCTCACTAATATCTAAGGCAACGCCTAATGCCCAAGTTCACCCGTTAGTTCACTTACTAAATTCAACATGTATTTTGTTTCAAAAAAGACTAAGGATTTCCCACAAGAATTAAACAATCCCAGAAAATATTAAAGGTTTACAAAAGAAATGACAAACTAATGGCTTTAACTCAGTATATCAAAGTGCAGTGCCACTAGTCTTTTGTTACATTTAGGTGGTCTAAAATGTAACTATACATATACTTTGTCTATACATGCCAAAGCAAGCATCTTGGTTCTAAAACAGGCACCTCAGATGATGTCTCAGTTTGTTTTGGCTGTACAAAAACCCCCAGAATTCCAAAGAAGCTGATCCTGTACAATCAGTTTTTTGAATTGGCAATAAACTGAGGTACTCCACTGGGATGTGGTGGTAGGATCTAAAACCAGAAACAGTAGTCAAGAATAAACTGAATGGATATCTGAGCACCACATTTGAGGTGACCCACACTGATGAACAAAGCCACACCACCCTGCAAAAAACGCCCAGAGGGCACGACATTTCTATGTCGTCTCATTATGTCTCCAAAAATGATGCATTTTTGACCAGTAATACCTCTCCCTCAAGGTAAGTATCCTCTTAGAGCAGACACAGAAAACCTCACTAACAGTTCCTAAAGTTCTGATACTTTTAAGGTAGATTTGGACAACACCCAGAAATTCAGACAGCATGAGGTAGGTATGAAACAGTATACAGCACCGCCAAAAAGCTTGTAAGATCAGTAATTACACAGTATCTTCTTTAGCAGAAGTTTTACAGCAGCGACCTTGCAGCAAGTCTTCGGTGTCAACAGCAGGGGTTGTTTTGCTGTTGAGGTGTGGGGTTCTTTAATAGTTGCCAGAATTTTGTGTTCCGACACAAACTCCTCATATAGAAGAGATCCTAAAGCAGAGTATGAGCCTCTATTGAAATCACAAGCCAGGGCTCATCTGCAATGAAGCAGTGCTTCTCCAAGTAGACCACTGATAGACCTTTGCTGGTTTATGCTGGTGAGGATCTGGGCTACTGGGACAATAAATAGAATTTCTCTGCAGGAATTTCCAGGATGTATTAAAATTTGGCTGCAAACTATAGCAAAACCAGCCCTGCTTCATTCATTTTTATGCAAGATTGCAGACAACCATAGCACCCACTAGTGCCATGCTAACGTGGCCATTCCCAAAGGTGTGATTTTCATACATTTAAAGAAAAAAGGAGCCCAACCTCTGAAAAACAGAACTGTGTGGTCCTGCTCACATAGAAATCTCCCCAAATTAAGACCTGCGTGTTTCATCTTGTCCCGGCCTGGTGAAAAGGCTGATGCTGCACCCATCCTCTTGCCTATCAGTGACTGTGCTGTTCCTTAATTGCAGTATTTTGCACTGCTATGCCACTGATCAGATTCATCCTCACCAAGCTGGGACAAAAATGAACTTTTCAGTGGCATACCAGCAACAGCAATGGAGAAGTACACTGCAGAACTGTGGTACTGTGCAGCCGTCCAGGTGACAAACCACCATATGAAACAGAGGTGAAATTTCTGTTTCCTAAGGCCTTCCTTCTACTGTCAACTCAGGACACTCACCCGTAGTGCCTCAGTTCCAATACTTCATTAACTCACATTAACACAACAGTTAGGACACTGGCAGCTCAACAGGGAAAGACTGTGAACCTAACAATACTCTCGAGCAGCTCTGACCCCTTCTTCTCCCCTCCCATGCAAAAGTCAACTCCTCCCACATTAACAAAATCCTCCTGGATTTAGCCCAGCTGACAAGCTTCTCTCACTTGTGAGGTGAAACACGCAGCACAAAGCACAAAGTTTATGAGGAATTCAAGAACTCTTGCAATCAATATGCAGCACAGATCTCTGCACTACAGCAGTTACATTATCTTGTGCGGCACATGCACTGTTCCCATGGCAACCAGCATCCTTCATCCAACTCCATTATTACCGCTATTTGAGGCTTTCAGAATCTCTGGTGTCCAAGCCATGGCTCAGAGCTACTTTGTGCTAATAAGCCTCAAGAACAGATACAGGAAATGGAGAAAATACAGCAAACTGGGTTTTGCCCCTCTATAAGCAGCATGGAAAGCAAGAGGTGGCATGGGAAATACAATTCAATCAGCTAAGGGGAAGCGACTCTTATATAACTGCCTTCATTAAGTGAGACAAACATAGTGCACATTCACCACAGCTTTTGCACTCCAGCACAATTAACAGTCACCTCAGCCAGTTTGCTGATGAAGAATGACTTTGTATTAGCTATGAGGAAACAAAAATCTTTTTGTTTTGTACATCTATTGCAGTATCGATTTCTCCATCGCGGATATCAAATATTTCTTTATCTTTTAAAAGGACTGAGTTTGTAACTAGCTGCAGAACTGTTCAAGATGATTTAATTGTGACCTTTTCATCATGTCCAATATTTAAACTTTCAAGGGCGATTATCAAAACCTATAATCTTTATAGTATAATCTATATTTGGTTATATAAATTGTCCCCAGGTACATTAAACAAGCTTTCTCTATCAATAACACCACTTTTTTTCCCTAGCATTTAAGCATTTCCACATCAAAGCATTACAGCAACTTCATTATGCTTTGCACAGCTTAATGCAAAGTTTCTCTTAGTCACCAACCAGGGAATTTCAGGCAGAAAATAATCTAATCTATTAAAGCGATCCTTGACAAATCATCCCTAAGTTGCTAGCTAGAGGTTTTATCCCTGTGCAGTAAACATGGGTCAGCAGGAACAGAAACACTTTGAAGTTGGAGGGTTTGAAGGCTCTTGAAATGTTAAAATAAAGAAAGAAGGCACTACACTAGAAAATGCCCGTACAATTGACAGAGGAGACTGACAGGCTGCTGCATCCAGCTGATCTTTAGCTACACCTAAGCCTCATTGTGCTCAGCATCTGTTCAGAAAGAGCAGTGATTCTTTAAGTGGCTTGAACACCAGCTATCCTCAGCTACGCTGGCCACACTCAGCATCAGGTCAGGTGCACCCGTTGCTGTTGAAAGCAGGCAAGGTCAAAAGCAAGGTCAGTCTCCAGAATAGGCCCGTTGGGGAGATGAGGGAAAGCAGCTGTGCCATTCTCGCAAGCCTCTGTCCATTCACAGAGCATCCAGATCAACAAAGCCAGTTTCACAGAGCCCCTGTGAACAGCTGGAACCACAGGTCTCTGGAAGCTCACTGCAGGAGGAGCCTTTTCCCCCTTCCATTGCCACCACACTCCAGGTCCAGAGCAAGCACTGCAACCCACACTAGAGCCCAGGAGGGCCCCAGCAGGCCCGGTTCTTTCAGGCTGAAGAGCAGTGGTGCAGGGAGAGTAGCCAACTTACACTTAGGGTACGAGTTTTAAGCATAGGTGATAAAGATTTAAATATTAGGTTTTACAGAAAAAAAAGATTAAAAAAACCCCTTCTATTAGTGGTAAATGAACATGCTAAGCACTGAGGAAAGGCAAGTAGAACATTACTTGTTCACAGCTCTGGCATCACCAGGCGTCCGTGGTGCTGTTTGCCACCTGGAAGCCTCCTGACCTGCCCATGCCCTCACTTGCGGCTGCGACCCACTGTTGTATCAACTCCATGCCTGGGATCAGTCTCCAGGCTGACTGCCTGTCCAAACAGGTCAGCTCACTCCAGGACAGGGAAGAAAGCACGATTACTATCTGGGAACGCAGCTTCTGTAAGACATAAGTGTCCTTACATCCGAGGCTGAAGACATGCTGCTATTCGGCTCTGAGGCAGATTTTGAATTCTGCTCATGTTTGACAGCTAGTGAAATCAATGGAATTAAATTCAAGTCATTTGTACTACTTAAGCCCACAAAGAAGCTTAACATATTTAATCATATAGCTTTCTGCTATTAAATAGCTTGCAAGAAGAAGAGGAATGGAATTTTCCATCTATACCTTCCCTTTGGAACCTGCATAACAAGTTTGCACCTCAAATTTTCATGCTTGTGAGACTGAAAAACTCTGGTTTTGCAGAGAAGATATGGAGGGATGATCCAGGTATGCTTAAACTGCTCTTTTTTTGTTCTTCGACCCAGAGATGGCTGCTTACATCCAGTTCAAATGCAGGTTCTGCATCACCCTCCTCTACGTGACCAGCAAAGGATGCTAAGACAGGACTGCTAGGTGAAGCAAACCAGTAGATGCAGCTGTGGAAGATGACATTGTGTTACCCTGAAACCCATCTGCTAAGCTAGAGAGGATTTGTCACACAAAAGCAGCAAGATCCTTGAGGAATGATATTCTTTCAGAAATGTTAAAGCCCTGTGCAAATAATCCCAGTTAATTTTAATTTCGGAAGGTTAGATAGTCCTCAGAATTTTCTGTAATTGCATATTCCTCAGAATAGACTCCTCGGGTTGCTCTGTAATCAAATCATAATTAAAGCATCTGTGTCATTTTATCTATCCCTTCCTGCTATTTACAGAAGGCAACAAAGATGCAGCATGCAAAATTTCCAGCATCAAGGCTCATCATCAGAGCAATAATAGGGATTTGTGCTAGTGTGACTGTCTGAGTGTCTCCTTGGGCTTTCATTAGCCTTTAAAAACAACTGAAGAAGAGAAGAATACTAAACAGTGCCCCCCTTGTTGTATCCACAACTGGAGGCCATGTTTTATCCCTGTAACACTTGTTTTTAAAACAGCTGCCTCATTTCATCTCAGCTTCGCAGAGAAAAGTCTGACAGCAGGGAAACAGTCATTGCAGCCTGAAATTCAGAGGTACGTTAAATAGCAATATCACCTTGATAGAGAAAAATATTTCCTCTTTGAGCACTGTGTTAGTTGTCAGACTGCCTCCACTCCATTTCAGCCAAACAACAAAAGAATCAACAAACAAACCAGCTCCCCTGAGCCGTATTACAGCACCCCAAATTAACTAGTTCTAGGGCTCAGCCTGGTGAGGAGCTGGTGGTACGTGCCTGTACCTGCAAGGGAATGTCACAAGACATGTTTCGCTGTCCCACTCCCTTCTGACACGCACTGCTCGAAGTGTTGAAAACGCTGAGCAAACTTCTCTGGGAAAGCAGTTTGCATCTTGAGCTTAGTTTTATCCCTTTCACTCCAGAGGGAGGGAAAAACAAAAAGCAGAATTTCTTGCACAAGCAGAATTCAAGCTCAGACTGGGACAATTTTCTTAGGAATTTTGAGTTTGTATTAAAAGGAATACACTGATCTGTAACTGAAAGCAGATATTTTTCAAAAGAAAATGTTGTGATGTATTCATTCACCACTGATGCAACTTTTCTTTCTAGACGTCAGTTTTGTTACACGATTTTGTAAGGTTACAGAATGAACCTCAGCTGTGCAGGCATTGCTCGATACCGATTGTATTCCTAAGCACTGATTTTTGACTGTGTGCTTTTCATTACAACATCATTCTAAATAAACATTGAAATAATTGTTATTTTACACAGAAAAGATTTCATTTACACAAAGGTTATTCCAAGACTGTGCTCCAGACTAAAATCAGCATTAAGCTCGCTAGCAACATATCACAGCTTTTAAAACAAAGATTAAAACTGGAATAAAATCTAAATTTTTCCAGCTTAACAAATCACACAATTATACTTAAATAACTTCTATTTTTGGATGATGAAGTCTTTCAGAAATGATTTCGAGGGGAAAAGTGATTTTTGAACAATCAATACCTAAACATGCTTAATTTAAATCTGAAATAGAAAGCCTTTTTGTATCTAATAGACAGTGTTAGCTACTGGTGTGGAAGGCCCACATCTGAATTTGATATTATTTCTTCTAGTGGGTTTCTTTTTTCTCATTGGGTTTTTTTGCTGGTGGTTTGTTGTTATTTTATTTTAAAAAGAGACGACAGCAGCACACTGGAATTCCTACAGAGCAGACAGACAACCAGAGGACTTGTGAGACACCAAAGTGATTACTTGCTGCCCTGCATCAATTACAGCTGAAGTCAAAGGACTTGTGCCTGTTAGAGCGTGTGGTTTCCCTGTAACCCATGGGGTTTGTCTGTCACAGAACTGTCATTAACCCAATACAAAGCAGAATTATTGTTAAAAGTGGCATTTTCTGCACATTTAAGTCTGACCGGAGCAGCAACATGGAAACATCAGAATGTTAATGTAAATGTCTGGGGTCTGTTGCCCTGGGGGAAAGCCAAGGCAGGACCTCTTAAGCTAACATTGTTCCAGCAACGCTCGTGTGAGTGGCAGCAGCATTTAGTCCTTGGTTTGCAGATTACATCAGCTCTATTGTGGACAGGGTCAGCATCTCCTGTGTTCACAAGCTTGCATGTTGGCCAGATCTTGAACAATTAAAATTGTTGCAAAACACATTCATGCAAAAATTAGAAAACCAATACAGGGGTTTTTTTGGAGAGTAACAGTTTGTTGTTCACGTTACACTGTGTGACTTCCCTTCTTCAAATGCCTGTGTGACGGGAAGGAGAGTACATATACAAAAGGTATTCTTTAATGATGTTACTTCCTAGTACCCAAGGGACCAAATCCTGTCTGCATTCTACAAATAGCAAAGATGATCCAGGTGTAGATCAATCTACCCATCAGGTTACCTTCCAATCTGACTGAACGGAACACATTGCAGATATCCAGCTGCTGGTGTTGCCCTTACAAAAGGCTCACATAAGCAGCCTGAGAAAGTCTCAGATATTATAGATATTATTTTCCCCTTAGGAATCTACTCTAAAAAAAAAAAAAAAAAAAAAAAGAAAAAAGAAATCTAACAATCCACTTGATATTTCATTCTATTCTCACACAAAGCTTGTGACAAAAGCAGAAGCTGGGGCTGAAACGCTGGCTATCCTCACACTCACAGTCAAAGGACATGGTTCTGGAAGCAGAGGCACAACATATCTGTCACTAGAAGCTCTGAAGCAAGTCAATTGTGGGGTTTTTAAGCCAGATACCAGATAATTCACACAGGATCTGAATGCAGCTTAGTCTTGAGGTAGATCACAAAAATCTCAAGACTGCATTTCTTATTGCTATTTGTACAACAAAGACTTCATTGCCTTGTCTGTTGCTTCACTGAGCCACTGAAACAACTGACCTTGATTTTTAAGCAAGATCTGTCATGACTGCGAAAGCATTCACTGCCTTTCTCTACTTGGCCACGTCGCCTGTTCAAAGAGGTCAGGACTGCACCATCAACCTTCCATCACAAGCATTCAGACAGGCTCTGAGGTGCACCGCTTTCTGCGTTTTATGTAACCAAATGTGTCACCATATTAAAAGCACAACCATGCAAATATCACAGATGACCATCTAACACGCAGCTGAAAGGCACAGATATATCCCCAAGTCCAAATTCATTTTTCGTTTCCAACATTCAAGGCAAGCATGAGTTAGAAGAAATCATGGTAAGTAGCAAATCCTAAGATAACTTGAAAAGAAATTGTCACCAAGGATTCTCTTCAGAGATAATATTTTTTTTCCAAATCACTTGTTCATAGTTGAGTCACCCCAGAAAGCATCTAAAGCTTGTGGAAATTTGTCACTGCACGTAGCACAAGTGCAGAATTCTCACAGAGTATTTACAATCTTCCTTTTTGCATCTGTGGCTTGAATTG
The DNA here is from genome assembly GCF_004027225.2 of Strigops habroptila. Lineage (NCBI taxonomy): Eukaryota > Metazoa > Chordata > Aves > Psittaciformes > Psittacidae > Strigops > Strigops habroptila. The sequence continues at coordinate 19,329,184 of NC_046360.1, forward strand.
CACTTATTGCACTTACCTGGTGAATAGATTCAAATATACAGTTAAAAACACCTTCCCCCACCACCTTCCTACTTGTTTCCAGTCCTCGTGTTCAATTACTACTTTGTTACACCTAATAATGCCATCAATGCTGCAGTACTTTATCAGTAATAGAAGCATCACATCAGCAGTCAGTATCTTCAGTAAATACATTAACCACCAACTCCTCCACCCTAACAAATCATTTACTTTTGAAACGTGTTTTAGCAGCCCAGGAGACTCATGAATCAAGTGAGACTGGTGTATGCAGCCTCCGAATGCTACAAGACTGGGCTTTTAACTTTACCAAACAAAGCTATGTGCTCAATAAAGCAGACATGACAATTGCTTCATTTCTCCCTTTTCCACATACATATGAAACAGTAAGGTTTAGGCACCTAAAGCACGCACAGCCCTGTCTAGAATATTTCAACTCACTGGGTATGAAGACATCCATGATCACAAAACAATTATTTATCGTGAAAACAACTGCCTAAAATTTTTGCAGACCCATGCTCATATGAACACACACGATACAAATTAAACTGTAAAATCTAGCAGCCCACGCTGGCCATCACCAAATGACATCACTTGTACCTTCAACCTCAGAAGAAACAAAAACCGTTGTTTTCTTATACATTCTATAAACTCTAAAAAATTGGAGGAGTTCTCTATGATGCCAGTGTTGATATTAAAAACCAACTTACCAATGGTTAAATTATGCTGCCTGTTAGAAAAAAATGATGAAATACTGAGCTGTCAATGCTTAACACAGTATTAACATGGCAATTTCTGACAAGATTTCATCCACCTACCATTAGGATTAAAATTTATTTTGGCAACTGAAGGAAGGTATCAGCTTATGTTTTCTCTCTTCCCCCTGCCCCACCTAAAGTATTCAGATTCACACACATTAAGTGGCTTGATCCTCAACAGTGCTGAAGTGTCTTTGAAATTCAAGTCACTGTTGCACCTCCAGGCAAATTTAGTAACTCCAGGTTTTAAATCACTGCCCTTCATATCTAGATCTCCACATTCCTCAGATTTTGGAGAAGCCAGGATCAGCCACTGTCCCTTTAATGTTCCACCTCGTCTCCAAAAGGAATGTCTTTTTACTAGAGCTCAGTGTGATTCACTGGAATCTGCCAGGCAGGTCAGGAAATCCCCTGAAGCAAAGGAAGAATATTAAAGAGATGGGACATGTATATCAAATCTCATTACTGTTCTCTTATGAGAATCAATCAAGTGAAAGGACATGATGATGTCATTATGACATCATTTACTTTGGGATTAGAAATTCATAGCTACTTAGCAACTGAAGCTGTCCAATACATAAGTAGGAGATCCAGAGGAAGATGCTATCATCTGACCCATTTACCGCAAGAGAAATATTTGCCACTTCTTGTTTCAAGACTTTGTAAGACGTACCATAACTTAAGAACCCTGCCATTTCGAGTACAGAATATTAGAAATACAACATTTTCTGACTTTTTTTATTAACATCCAAGCATATTTTTTTACCCCATAACAGCCAATATGCACGTTCCCTCAGAGTCATCTTCCTTTTCACCTTCTCCTAGAACTAAACCCTAAAAACGTCAAAAGAAAAAGCTTGCGCTAAACAGAATTGGTTATTTTAGGAACTACTATCTCCATCAGAAACTCAGACCTTGCATAGTTAACGGACTCTAACATAATTGTGTAAAAAGCGGAGCTTAGGAAGCAAGTTTATTTCAATAAGCTGAAAACATCCAGTCGAGGAGCTCCAGGATCTGTCAGAAATTCCAACGAATACACAAAATAGAGAGCTTTGTGCATGAAAAGAGAATTGGTCATGCTACTTCTGCGGCTATTTCTGGGACCTGAAAAGGGTTTGATGCCCGGAATCTATGCCTGACCTGATTTCCTTTAAAGTTCACTCCTCTCTGCTGAAAACACAGTTTAGACGAGTTCTAAAGCAACTGGGCAAAGGTAAGACGTGAACCGAAATCGTAACTAAATCTTTAAATCCATTCTCAATCACTAAATCTTTAAATCCATTCTCAATCACAGCACTAGCCTGACACTTGAGGCTTTCAAACCCGTGCTCTGCTACCGGCTCAGAGCACTGCAACACGTTTAGCATCAAACGAAAGGAAATAAAACACTCCATCTTCTGGAAACAACTTTTATTAGAATGAAGCCGTGTGAGATTTCCACCGAATCGAAATAACTCCAGTGAGGGCGATGCAGGGCGCGGACGCCGCTGCAGGCGGGCTCCGCCGGCACGCCGCGGCTTTCCCTTCCCTTCCCTTGCCCGCCGACCCGCGCCTCGAGGGCAGCGGGGAGCTCCGCGCTCGGCAGCGGAGCGGAGCCGGCATCACCCGCGAGTGCGGCCGCAACAGGCCGCTTCCCGGGCGATTTACCTCAGCGGCTCCGCGGCCGCCCCCACCCGCGCGGGGCCGCCTCACCTCACATCCCCTCTCCTCTGCCCACACGGCTCCGCCGCCCTCCGACGAAGACACCGCCTCAACCTCCTTCCCCCGGGGGCAACCGTGGTCCCACGGTCGCAGCCCGCCTGCCCACCCGCGGGGCGCCGCGGCGTCTCCCCAGCCGGCAGCAGCCCGCCGCCCCGACCCGCCTCGTATCGCCTCAGGGTGCCGCGGAGCGGGCACGGGGAGGGGGCGAAGCTGGCGCTCAAAACGCGCGCACCCTACCTGCTGCCGCGGCGGAGGAACAGGAGGCAGAGGGACGGGAGGCAGGAGAGGAGGCGCCGCCGCCCAGCACCGAACCGACCCGTCCCGTCCCGCTCCGCCGGCGCTGCCCGCCCCGGCCGATAGTAATGTTCATTTAAAGCTCGGCGCGCGCCGCTCCGCCGCGCCCTCCCCACGCAGCAGCGGCCGCGCGCCGCCCCGCCGCGCTCCGCCCACAGCCCGCCCCTGAGGAGAGCGCCCGGCCCCGCCGCCTCAGGCCCGGTTCCCCTCACCTCGCCCCGGCTGGCGACGGGCCCGCAGCGCAGCGCCTTGAGCCCCCTGGGCTCTGGTGCCAGGCCCTGCTGCGGAGAGGTGCGGGGGACGGGGCGGGAGGGCCCGTGCCGGAGATCCGCTTCTCGGAGCGGTTCGGTGACCGCTGGTTCCCCCCGAGGCCCAAGCTGGCAAAAGTGGAACAAAGAAGTGAAGAACGGCGAGTCTGGGAGGTGTTGGGAGAGCTCACGGGTTTCTGAGGGAGTTTGGGCAGCGTGTGGTTCCAAGCGGGACGTTGCTTTGAACAGGAATGTTAGAACTGTGTTTTGGAAGTGCTGAAACGTGTATACATTCCCAAATGCTCTCAAAATGTCCACATGTCAGAAAAGAAACGGTCAGAACCGCCCCATTCCCAGGCTCCTTTTGATTTGGCGTTTTCTCAGTGTAAGATCTCCAGTCAGAAATCCCTGGCCATGGCTCTCCTGAAGGCACCTTCCCAGCTGGGGTGAGCTCGCTGCTGTGGTGGCACAACACTGCCTTGTCCCCGGCATCACGGAGCAGGTCACACAGTGACATACGCATCCCAGTCACGCAGTGTTTCACCATCACACCCACATCCCAGGGGTCCGAGGAACATTAACAGAAGAAAATACAGTGGCAACTTTGGCTGTCCAGGCAATGCTCTGAAGTGAGTGAATGGCAGTGACAACTGGCCAGAGGACTCCTTCTTGAGGGGTTTCCAAGGTAAGCTGGTTTCTCTTGTGACAGGATTAAAGTAGCCATCACTGTAGTAGAAGAATCAATCCCGTGTCTTGACCTGTACGTTTCAGCGCATTAAAACACAACCTCGGTGGTGTAGAAGATGAAGTAGCATTCACAGTCCCTACTAACATCTCTTATGATACACAAAATTGGTAACAACACCAGCAACACGCACTGCACCGTCGTGCACTTGTTGAGTGGAGAAGACCAGCCTCCTCCTTTTCCTCCCAAGAAGGTCTGCCAAGGTTTTATCATTTACCCTATCAGTGAATCATGAACCCACCCCAGATGTTTCTCTATCTTCTTAAAGTCTGCATTGCGCTGTATGAATTTAAGGATGATGTGTGAACTAATGTTTAATACATGATAATCACACAGCAACAGAAATGTAAACACTGAAGTTTATTACCAGGACATGCAGATAGCATACATCTCATGAAATTGGCTAATTACCATTTTGAAACCCAGCTAATTGTGCAGGGCTTGCCAGATGGCTCAAAATCTTCAATGACTTGCTTGTGAGTTTTCACGTAGAAAATATGTTAACAGAGATTAACTCTGTTGCCCATTAATTACAAGGAGTATTTATGCTGAGACCAATAATTGGATTGTCCTGTAATCCGCCATAATAATCAAGAATTTTCTTTGCCCATGTGGTTTGAAAAGGTAATAGCTAATGATATTCTAGCTGTCTGATTCATACAGTGGCAATGAATGACTACTGCTTTGGCACCTCTACTGTTATTTCAGGGTTATAGATTTTGCTACTGATTAGCTCTTGATTAGCCCTTGTCTTCATCACAGTCCTATTTTCCTTGTGTTTCTGCCAAATATTGGTTCGGATTGACTTGACATTTTTAAAATACAGGATATATTCAGTTGTTTAGACCTGCTCCCAAAGTAGTACTGACTGTTCAGTTCACTTGAGGCTGGATCTTAAACCAGAGAGCTAAGGAGGCTCAAGGGACACCTTCTCACTCTACAACTACCTGAAAGGAGGTTGTAGTGAGGTGGGGTCGGTCTCTTCTCCCAAATTACAAATGATAGGACAAGAGGAAATGGCCTCAAGTTGTGCCCGGGGAGGTTTAGACTGGAGATTAGGAACAATTTATTCCGCAAAAGGGTTGTCAAGCTCTGGAACAGGCTGCCCAGGGCAGTGGTGGAGTCACCATCCCTGGAGGTATTTAAAAGACGTGCAGATGTGGCACTTGGGGACATGGTTTAGTGCTGGACTTGGCAGTGCTGGGTTAACAGCTGGAATTGATCTTTAGGGTCTTTTCAACCTAAATGATTCTATGGTTCTATATTCTTGGGAATTGGTGCTGTAGTATCACAGAGCCAAATTGCCAACCCATATTGCCTTCCTTCTGCCTTCCTTCCCAGGCTTTCCACCTACAGCTTTTTCCTGACTGGATGCCTTGAAAAGAAGTCTGTGATTTGTTTTGGAGGCAGTGTCATAATCTCTAACTATTTAAGCTTTAACTGCTAGGAGAGCTGTGACATGGTCCAGTGGAAAGTTCTGTTTAAAATTGGATGTCACGCTATAGTTCATTGACTTGAAACAGATCTGCTGCTGTTCCATCATAACTCAAAGGCTTGGGGGGGCTGAGTTATACTGACTTACAAGGCATGCAGACATGTACAAGCTAACTGCAAACTAAAACCAATGATAGTACAGCATGGATTTCAGCACAAGCTGCACAAGCTTGTGGTGCTCTTGACACTTATGCTACTCTTGGTACCTACATGCGAAGAACCCTTTCTGCTCACCGAATTTACCACGTATCTGATTTGTAATGCTGTTGTATGCTGCTGAATTCCTTAAAAACATCTAAGAAAAGGGAGCTCCTGTTCAAAAAAGCTCCTGTAGGGGAGGAAAACTACGGTTTCCCCCGAGATTATTTATAAATGTGCTAGGCTTTGCCTGCTGTGTTGGCAAGCTGATGACTCAGAAGCACATATTTAGGGGAATCTGTTGAATGTATGGTTCCTGGATGCACAGACCTGCCTGTCTTGGGTGTCACTGTGCGCTCAACTCCCCCAAAAGGTGTATTGCTAATGCAGGCATCTCTGGCAGAAAGAAAGGGTGTAAGTCTGGAGCATCCCACTGCTTAATCGGGTCTGTGAAAAGACCTAAGATTTCTGTGTGGGACAAGCTTGTCAATGGGACTGAACTGTCACTTCCAGGATTTTAGTGTAACCTGGCCGATCTGGAGAGTCTGACAGTGTGCATTTGGCAACAAATGCTACTGAGGCACTATCTTAGCAATCTAAGAAGGGTGATCTTAGGGGTTTGAGGGCTGAAACCCTAAACGTGATAGTTCAGTTGAGGAAACTGAAAAGGAGTGTTAACTGGAAACTGTTATTTGCAGGCCTGAAGGAAGAAGACAGTTGCACTGGTAAGTACAAAGCAACTCAGTACTTGTTCTGGCAGGTTTAAGAGCTATTGCTGTCGCTGTGTTTGCACCAGTTTTAATACTGATAAATCTTACAAGCTACACTGCTGTATTTTTAATGCCATTCTAGATCACATGATAAAAAGGCTGTTGCTCTGATCATTATATTTGTCGACTGCTTAAACTATTCCAGAGTGTAATCTTTCCAGAAGGGAGCTGCTTTTTTGCCAAAAGGAAAATACAGCCCCATGGACAATGTTGGTTGGGTTTTGGTGGTTTTGTTTGGGGTTTTTTTTGCTTTTTGTTCTTGTGATATTGCAGCTTTTGATGGTTAGATATCAGATAGGAATTAACTCACGGCAAGTAGAGATCATGTGCTGAGCAGCATACCACGCTCAAGCACCATACCGTGCAGTAGCAATTAGCCTTTGATGCCAAGAATTTCCTAAGCTGTCAAGATTTTTGGTCATTACCCTTGTGGTTATAAGTCATCAGATCCTCAAAAGCTCAGCAAGGTTATGTGTAGCCAGGACTCAGATAATAAATGTCATCACACAAACACTGCACAGTGTGACAGTACTTACTGAGCAGAAAGGAGCTTGTATGGAGTGTTGGAAATGCATCAGTGGAATCTTAAGGTTCTGGGTAGCATTTTTCATGCAAGATCCCATAGCATTCTGTCTGTACTAGCTAAGTACAGACTGAGTAAGACTAACATTTCCCTCACCGGGTTTCTATCTGAGTAATACTTACTAGGAATATAAGCATTCCCTGGTGTTTCAGTTGGCTTTTTCAGAGTCCTTCCTTCTTGCCCTCCTTTTCCCACTGCACAGAGCACTGTGTTCCGATGAGCAGGTGCTATGTTCCTTCTTGGAAGTGGCTGCACTGCAGAGGTTAAAGAATGTCCACCCTCATTTGAACTCAATTGCACGAGTATAATTAAACACAGCATTTGGCCAACTTTTTGTCAAGAGCTCTTGGAGCCTTTGGGATGAAATATGCTATTATGATTATAATTTGCTATTAATTATCTGTTGATTAAAACCAGCAGGAATGTGTGTCACTACTAGAAGTACCCATATTACCCTTTTCACGGGGTCAAACAGCAATGAAAACTTTTTATTGCTTTGGCAAATTTGGTTTAGTTTGGAAGCATTTAGCTGTTACATTTTAACATAAGCTCCTTACACCTTTGAGCATGAGGCTGGGAAAATAAAAGGTCTTGCTGCCATTTTTCACTAAGTTGCTGCCTCAGCTGCAATGCATTTCTGACCTGCCAAGTCAGTATAGGCAACTAATAGTCACTGCCAATTTGAAGGATCCTCAAGCTCAAACACTAGTGAGACTGACCATCATCACCTCAGCTCTTAAGGTGACAGTAAGGGATACATCAACCAGTAACAAGGGAATGACTTTGCTATTTTGTAAAGCTGGTTGGCTAAACTTGCACTGTGGATATTGCTGTCTTGAAGTATCTCCACCAACAGCAACCTTTGTGTTGTGAGTGTTGGCTTTGGAAGGACCAAAGCTTCTGCAAGCTTAGACAGTTTGGAGCCTCATCCAAAGTACTCTGAACTCAGTGGGAAAAAGTTTCTCACTGACTTTGACAATTGTCTTTGGAGCAGGTCCCTGATAATAATTGCATTGGAGCCTAGCCATGGTGATTGCTATTAGAGCTAGGATTTGGCCTTGACAGATGATGATAAATAATCTAATGATTATTACAGCACTTATTTTTGCATTTCTATAGCATTAAAAGGCATTCATAACATTTTGTTATATTTTTACATCTCAAAGAAAGTTGGCTTGAATTGTGTTTTAAAAAATAGCTTACATCTGTCTTGGCTCTCAAGAGCAGTTATTGGACTTTGATAACATCTGGAAGGGAAAGAAAACTATTGCATACAAGGACAGATACTAAGTATAGCAGAGACAAAAGATTTGAGCCTCTCATCACAGCATTCAACTAAAGGAGAAAAGAGACTATAGAGGGTCTTGTATGGCTGAGGAAGTAGCAAAAGCCAGTTTCATCAGGGACAATAGCTGTGAAGATGGTGGCAGTGCCAACATTTCCTGTCATCCAGAAAAGTTTTTAGAATTTTCTTCTTCAACACACTGTGCTTCAAACCAACAGGGATCAGAGCATTAGCTGGTCTATGCAGTTGATTGATATTAGTGAGAGACATTGGGTTTTAAATACAATTATTTTCATACTGCAAACCATGTCAAATTAATCTGGGATTAGCTATTTTTTCCTCGTCCTAGTACAGTGTGTTTGGGTGCCAGAACAGCACCTTGCTGTCTAGGAAGACATCTTCTCACACAGAAACATGTTATCTCCCAGAGCCTTGCTACATGGCGATGTTTCATATGGCCCCAGCACCACTGTGCTGCAACAACACAAATCCTAGGGAGAGAAGCTAGCTCACAGGCTGGATGGATGGAGCACAGGGTGAACTCTCACTTCTCTGTGTCTTGGGAAGAAGAGAGCAGTTCCTCATGGGTTTTTTTCACCTTTAAACTGCTTCTTATCAGTGAACAGCACAAAGGAATTTGTGAGACCTTCTATCTTTCTTTTCTGTAGAGGCACACAAAACTTGAAACATATAGTACACCTAGTACAGCTAATACACATTGCTTGAAATGTATAGTTTTCTGATTGCAGGGCACTTGTGCCAGGAATAGGGCTTGTACACACCATTCCGGTCTTTCGCAAATAGTTCTTTTCTTTCTCTTTTCAAAAAAATCTTTCAGAACTTATTGTTTCAGATTGTGAGAACTTTAGAAATCCAAAGGACTTTGTACTCAACTCATTGATCATTGCGCTCTTGAGGGTGACTGGATCTTGTCTGTGGGAAATGAGTTTAGAAATGCACTAATTCCATTAAGTGAGTTCTTTTATACCACTTAACTGAATCTCATCAGCAGGTTTCTCCTGTTTGTACTACTGATATCTTGCTGCATTGAGGCAGTGTGACTTGCTGAGCAGGATCTTAAGCTTCACAAATACATAGATTGCTTGGTATGGATGAGGTTTGATTTCTTGCTCATAGACAGGGGAATCTGTCTCATTCCAGGCTCATAAACCCTGGAAAGGTGAGTGTCTAAGCACAGGATCCATTCTTCTTGAAGAGGTTTGAAGGGTGCAAGTAGCAACACTTTCCTCTGCCAAGATGTTCTTCCCTATGAAAGTAAACTTCTCATTCTTGTTACACTTGTATATACCCAAGCCCTTAGTGTACAGCGTACCTTGAAGACAAAGGTATTATTTGTCCAATGCATGACTATTAGCTGATAGTGAAATCTGCCTCCAGATTTCACACCTCAAGAAGTTCCCTGCAGAAAAGAAATCAAGTTCTCTCAATCTTTTGTTAAGATACAGTAAGGCAGGTGATGCAAAATCTTAAATCTAAGGGTTTTCATTTCAAACTAGTTTGCTGAAAGAAGGGGAGCATCACCAAGTACATGTCTATGCATAGGATTTTCTGAGCCAAGGACATTTTCTAGGGACTACATTCAAGGGACTGTGGCACTGTTTGCTGGAGCTATGTGAGTAAAGAGAAGTGAGAAGGAACATTTCTGTTACCAGCTCAGAGGGGACGTTCTAGGAAGTGCAAGATAGCTGAAAGCAGAAGAAGAAATTGAAACTGTTGAGATCTGTGTTAGCCAACAGAACAAAACTTTGATCTTGCTCTACAGACTGCTTCAAGTAATGTCATCCCCCGCTTATCTCCTAACAGGCTACCAACTTAATCACTCATGTCAGAAGGTTTTAAGAGGAACTTTGAAAAGAGAGTCTTCAAATCTATGAAAGGGCAATCTTTTTTTCACCAAAGAAAAGTTCTCACATATGCTGTGCTGTGAGAACTTGCTGAGGTGAAGAACTGAGTAGCATTGAAAGCAATACTAGACATTTATGTCAATGATAAAAATTTTTGCAGTTCTAAAACAAACATACAAATATATCTGTTTTGAAAGAAATTTAAACTGTCAGTGATTTAATTCAGGCTTTAAATTTGAATTATCAGGACAAAAATATTCAGCCATCTTCTTCTGGTAACTTAGGATACTCTTTCTGGAGTTGAGATGCTCTCATCCATGTGTTAGGCATTAACATCAGTTCAAAAATACAGATATTAAAATCTCACTGTGATTTTAGTGTGCCATTTGAGGAGCCTACCAGCATTTGGCATTTTCTCCTGGCACTGAGACTATACTCAGTGCTGTGTTTGTGATGCCTATTCAGGATAGTTGGGCAAATCAATTAGTTCTAGCTCAATAGTGCAGCATTTTCAATATTGTGATGCTTCTTTGTATTGCTCTTTCTCTAGTGTGCTTTTTCCTCCAGTAGGATCTTCAAATCACTTTGAAAGTCACCTGCAGAATCTGGATTCCCAGCAGCCACCTGTTCCAGTGGTGCTGTGCTCTGTGGTTTGACAGCATGGCCCTTCACATTACCTCCAGGGTTTTGGTTTTGTCTCTCAATTGATTTGGTTCTTTCCTCAGTCTTCATACTTTAAGCAATAAACATAAAAGGCAATGGGGACCAGCTCCCTAGCAGCAATACCAGCCTGTGGCTACTAGAGTGCTGGGAACAGTGCCCTGGAGGTGCTGTGCTTCAGATCAAGCAAAACTAGAGAGCCTGGCTGCTGTGGTGCAAGTGGGTTTTGTTGTTCCTTTTACAAGAGTGAGAACATTAAGCCCCGGTGTTCTGGACATATTCCAACCTGGATAATGACATTCTGCCTGCCCTCTATTTTCCTAGCAGCTGTAATTGTTCTTCATTTCCTACCGTACTGGTTTTGGCTGAGATAATGTTCTTCATAGTACCTTGTATGGCGCTGGTTTTTGGATTTGTGACCAAACCAGTTTTGATAACACAGGGAGGTTTTTGTTATTGGTGAACAGCACTTACACAGCATCCAGCCCTTTCTGTTTCTCACATTGCTGTTTCTTACCCTGCCAGCAAGCGGGCTGCGGGTGCAGAAGAAGCTGGGAAGGGACAGAGCCAGGACCCAAGGGATATTTCAGAACATACGGCATCATGCTCAACAATAAAAGCTAAAGGAAAGGAGGAGGAGGAGGGGTGGAAGACATTCAGAGTTATGGCATTTGTCTTCCCAAGCAAATATTATGCATGATGAAGCCCTGCTTTCCTGGAAATGGCTAACAACTGCCTACCAATGGGATACAGGGAATGAATTCCTTATTTTGCTTTGCTTGTGCACACTGCTGTTGCTTTACCTATGAAACTGTCTTTATCTATTGTCATAGTTTTACCTATGAAACTGTCTTTATCATAAATTTTCTCACTTTTGATTGGTAAGCTCCATTGATCCCAGTTTCCAAGGTAGGAGTACCACAGAAAAAGTAGCAATTCAGAAGAAGTGAGGACTGTATGTATTCCACTGTCCCTTAGGAAGTTTCTGCTTGATTTGTAGTCAATATTAGCTCCAGGAGTTTCTGTTGCTTTTTCCCTCTCCCATATGTGTGATCTGTGTATAAGGAAGTCCCATCAAGCAGGACTGCAGAAAGCACAACAGAGGTAAGAGCAGATCCTGCGACTTCATGCAGCTTATGAGAACAGCTGTCCAGTTAACATGACTCTGAATCTGGGGTTCAGTTTATGGGAGGAAAATCTCTAAGGGAGGAAGTAAACTTCAGCAGCTGGAAATGTATTCTGATTACACTCTGATTAATTTCCTGGGGAGAGGGTGAGACACTATCATTTGGCAAAAATGTGCTCAAGTATTTTTTGTCCTCTTCTGAAGTTCTCAAAGCTGTATCCTTGCAATGACATTCAAGTCCTCTGCAATGACTTTTCAGTTTATTTTGGGACCTAACTCTAACCCCAAACGTAATATTTGTAACCCAACAGCTAAACAGTTTATGAACAGCCTGAGTGTTCTACTGATGTTGTTTTCAATTGGCCATGGGGGCCTGATAAATGGGAGACCCCTTGCAAAAGCAGTTCTAAAATCAATTTTAGCTGGCAGAACAGGAAGGAGAGGGAAAAAGCAATTAAGAAGCTACAAGAGAATTGATTTTCACTGGGAGAATAAGCAGGTATTATATATTCCTGTTTTGACTTGGATTCTACTGCTCATAGTGACTGTATGTACCTATTAGTGCAGTGTACCACATTTTGCTGGTTTATTCAGGTCTAGATAAAGTTATTAAGAACTAATTTCATATGTTGAAAAAAACCCCAAACCAAAAACACCACCATATGTGTGCACACTCAAACATGCATATCCCAGTCAGAGTTAATGTTAAAAGCACACTGGAAGCCAGCACTGGTTTTCTATGTAAGCTAAGCAAATCCATTTTTAAAAGCTTCTTCAATCCTTACCCTCTAACTTCCTGGTGGCCACACACTCCAATCCTGGAGCAGTGGCTGCAAAAGCAGCAGCAGCAATGTTTGGAAGAGGAAATCTCTCTTCCCTCTGCCACTTTCTCATTCTAACTCAAGAACAAGCCAATGGTATAAAAAGAGCAAGGAAGTGTTCAGTGCAGATGTGTGAGCAGCTCTTCCAAAGTAGCACTAGTATCATATTCTAGGGCAAATGTAATTTGGAGTGAAATTTGCAGACAGAAACGTGCGCCTGTGCCTTGCAGACCTTGTGGAACATGGCCTGTCTGTCTGTCTGACAGCTATGCAGCTGGCTTCCACATGCACAGGAATTCTGTCCCATGCTTCTGGAAAGCACCAGTTGTTTTGCATGGGCATGTAGCAACAGTGCACTGCAATTCTGACACACATAGCAAGTGTGTTAGAGAGTTCAAACATTATACTGCTAATACTACAGGTTTCATGCAGGTATCACAGCAGTTGAATGCATGGGGAAACCAGCCATGAAAATAGCTAGGGTAGGTTAAACCATTGGATTCTGACTATCGCCAATAACAACGTAAGAGGAGCCAGCTCTTCCCAGACCCATTTCATCTCTGGTAGTGAGGTTTCAGGTCTCAGGCAATCCAGCTAATACCTTTTAGCTGACTTCTCCAGCTAATACCTTTTAGCTGACTTCTCCAGCAGCCAGATCAGCTAGCAGCCCTGCTGCTGGTCATGGGAAGCCCCAGTGGCATGGGACACACTGGGACTGCTCAATCTTGCGTGGCAGCTTGGCTACTCGGTTACATTGCACTTAATGTCATTTCACCTTAAAACTCTATACTTACTCCTCTTTATAAACTACTAACCAATTTCAAACAGTCATGGGCGTTTATGATAAGTCTTGCCAAAGAAGCATCAGTGGGACACTAGCTGTAATACAAATTGGATTTGTTAGTGAGATATAAAATTAGCTAAGATTGTTAAAAGGGGTTTGTGATTTCAAGTGTCTAGCCTCAACAAATCAGAAAAGGATCACTTTCTAGGCAGTGCTGAGCAGCAGCGCTCTGCAAACCTGGTTAGTCTATCAAGTTGAGCACCCAAATTGACAATGTTCTTTTGAAAAGAACATTGTTTCCCATGTTGTTTTAGAAAGAGCAAATAAGGCTTGCAGCCTGACAATGGGCTGTAGAGTACCCTCCTCTGTCTTTCTTGAAGAAGTACATTTCTTTGATGACTTTCAAAAGTTCAGGCTCCAGGTAGTTGTTAGGACTTATTTGAGGAAGTCAGAGCACAGTTATCAGAAGCTATTTGTAATAGGAAAATAGAAATGTTTTCACCATAGTAAAGAGATTGCCAATGTAAAGATCATTCCTGGCTTGCTCTGATAAGAACATTTAAACTAAATGTCCTGTAGGTAAGAGATAAATTGAAGCCTAAGCTGATAACATTAATTAGAAAGAATACATAACTTGAACATCAGAGTAGGCTTGAGATTCCAAACTGTTTTCCAGTTTTGATGGGATGGCATAAAATTCTCATGAGCCCATTTTGTTTGAACACTAATAACTAAGATAGAAAAAAACAATGTGGTTCTGGTTTTGAAAGTCAAATAGTTTGGGATTGATCCTGTCTCTCAGATATATAAACACGGAATATCTTATACTGTGATCGTACCCGTACCAATGGGCAGGAATACGCAAAAGTCTTGTAAACCCAAACTTCAAACTCCAAAAGATCTTGTAATTGCAATTATTTCCTTGGAGGGATGAGTGAAGGGGATGAAAGCAGCAGAGCTGTTTCTGCTGACACCTTCTTGCTTCATATGTCAGCACAGAACATATTCAAAGTGGACATAAATTATGTTCCACATCTGGCTTCTGCTATCCAGTGGCATTTAGAGTTCAGAATAATTTTGGCCAATGAACCAGCCTCCCCTTTTCCTGGGGCCAACCTGGCAACCTGCCTTTACTTTTGGTAAGAAGTAGGCTCAGAAGGAGACTAAAGGACTACACTTCTCCTTTATGCTTTGGACAAGGAGTTTTCACAGAGCACAAGTACTAACTATATTTCCACTTTAGTGTTTGTAAGACTTTAGTGTTCACTGACTTCAGAGGTGGCAGCATTAGACAAAGAATACCTTTCAGAGTGCATTAGTGGCTATAGTGTTCCTGCCCTGTGGCTCTGTTGGGAATGCATGTTCTGCACGGAGACACAATTCACAGTCCTGAGGTGGGTTTGCCACTCTTATGAACTGTAGCTAGCAGATGGCCGCATTTTACTTCTGGACTTAGACTTACTAAGATGTCATTTAAGATAACATAGCAGCCTTTGTAGAGAAGGGCACACTTCCCTACCTGCCAGCATTACATGGAAAATGCCTGTCAAGACATGGGTGACGGCAGTTTCTGAAACAGAAATGTAGTAGCAAGTCATCATCTCATTTGTAAGAGGTGTCAGGGAGGGAGCTTTTCAGTTCTTTGGGGGTTTTTATATTACTGTGAGTTCTGGACCTGAAGGTGAGGAAGGTGAGAGATAGAGGTGCCCTGGAAACCTTGGCAAATACCAGCAGTTATCGGTAAGGAGTCAAGGTTTCTGCTCCTGGTGTAGGCTCTTTCTTGTGTACTAGGCTATTTCAAGTGTCAAACAGGATTCATGATAGGAAAATCAAAGTACTGTTTTCATTTATTTTCACATAATTTTTTTTTTTTGGTAGAAAATATCCTGAGTTCACCCCAGATTAAGGAGTCATTTGGGATGACTGAAACCCTAAGTTTCATTAAAGAAACTATTTGATGAGAGAAATCACCTGGTTTTACTTAAAGCTGCTGAATGCCCCTCCCTGGGGAAAACTGTCCTGAGGCTGGCTCCATCCGAGACCTCTGTCTGTGGTAAGGAATGGCAGTCCCCTCTAAGTCACTGGGCGAATTCCCATTGTCCTGCTGCTTCCATTACCACTAAGCAGTGCAGCTGCAATGTTAATCCCCTGTTTTATCTTCCTTTACTTTGCCATCACATAGATTGGTTGTCTTTAGTTAAGGAATTTGAAACTGGAGATATTTAGTTGCTAAAAACATGTGTATTTCCCCTTCTCTGACCTCAGCAGCTGCACACACAAATGCACTCAGACATGCGTGTGTGATGGAAAAACAAATGTGAGAAGGTGGCAGTTTTAAAAACAGCATTCTCAAGGTAGATAGTGTTTTTACTGGATGCCAGAAGTTTGTGAATTCCTCTCCAGGTGACCTGGCACTTGGAGGTGTGATGTAAAGAAGCTGTCAGGTAAGAAATGGTTTAAATGAAATCAACGGCTGGAACAGCCATTTGTTGTAAGAATAGTACCAGTAAATAATGAGTAAAAATGCTTGTTGGAGGGCTGCAAGCAAAGGGACAATAACATTAAAACACTTAGCATTCCTGTTGTAAGAAGATACCTTGTGGAGGAGGATACACATAATCACAGGCATAATAATAAAGAGCAGTTGTGGAGTCCTTACAGGCACTGTCATTTGAGACAATAGCAATCAGAAGCTTTACAACTGAAGATGTTTTAATCATGTAAAGGTTGTGTCAGTGTCTGTGCTACATCGTGTATCGCATTTGTAAAGGTGCCTCAGAAGCTGTTCTGACCATGGCACTTTGAGAGTGTTCCTGAAGCGAAGGAGAAGCGCCCAAAAGCACTTACCTCTTCAGGAGGATGGCATCCTTCTGATTACACTGACTGTTGGAAATGATGCTGCTTGTTCTTGCAGGGCTCCACCGGAGAGGTCATTCCCTAGTTAGTGTCTCCTGGGAAAATGGAGAGCAATGCAATTAGATAACACAAACAGGCTAGAGAAGGGCAATTTCTAAGGGTGGCATCTTGCAGAACTAGTGGAGACATTCTGATTTAGCTTTGGGGAGACACATGAAATCAGTTTCCATTAAAATAACTTCTAGATGCTGAAATAAAAATTGGAATTTTTCCAAACTACCTTAGAAGGCCAGATAGGCATCTGCTATCCCAATTATGGAATTCTTTAAAGCAGATGAAATAGCTTGCTTTCGTGGAAGTTTTCACTAGAGCACATCACACAGGTAAGAAAGTTAGCAGTGCTTCACCCATCTCTTTGAATGTACAATCAAGCATCTTATAGTCAGTCTGTCATTCCAAATCCATTACAAAATCCCATTTTAAACCTTAATATAAGCTACTGCTCAATAATGTGGGCTGAATCCCTTTGAAAAACAGCCGCTCCCTCATCTTCTCTGCCTGTCCTTCCTGAAGAGCCTGTATCCTTCCATTCCAACACTCTAGTCATAGGAGTCAGAGAAGATAGAGTTTTACTATGAAATGTTTTGCGACATAAACATGGGTTTAATAGCACTATCAGGTGAAAAATATCTAATTTTAATTTCCTTCTGCCCTTTATATGAGCAAAAGCTCTGTTGTTAGTAGTAGATGGGTAATGCTTTTCCAGCAGAACCAATAAACCTCCTCAGAGCTCATTTTCTTTTCCCAATCCAGCCTTTTGTTATCGGGATTGTTTTGTTGGTCTTCAGGAAAACGTACACTCAGTTTTTATATGAGAAACCTGATTAGCTCACAATTTCCTTAGACTGCCAGCATTCACAGATAGTGAACAACTTGCTGCCTACATAAGGTTAATAGTAGAGTTATTTGATGTCTTATGGAATGAACAGGAGGAGGTGTCTGAACTAGACTTTTGATCTGTTGATTTTGACTCTGATGACTTTGGCATGTCTTAAGAAACCCTAAATGAGAGTCTGTAGAAGGGAAATAGACCAAAACTTTTCACCAGAAAATTCAGTGGGAGCCTCGGCTTGGCTGTGAGGTCTCTTCTTTCAGCAGTAAAAGCTGCTTTGCATTTCAGATTTCCCCACAACCTCCAGCTGTCTGTTTGGGTGAGTAAAAGGACTGCTATCACTTCTGGCTCCCCTTCCACCTCATAGTATTTTGGAGAGTTGAATGGGATAATAGCAAGAAGGCAGATGGATTGTAGCTGTCCCTGCTAGTTCAGATGAGCTGGTCTGAAGAGAAGAGGGTAATATAGGAAGGGATATGATGAATTATTCGGTGTGCCAGGTATCTGTTCTTAGCTGGGAATGTCTGTTGCTGTTTCTGAGCAGGTTGGCTCTCACAACAGACTCTGGCTACCAGGATGATGAAGTACAGCAGCTCCTTGGGATTTGGTTATAGGCAGGATTCAAATTTAACAGACTACTTAGCTTTGCTCCAGTCCTGCAACACTTCATGTAGGAGGCTCAGTTTGACCACTGAGGCTTGTCTGGCTCAGGGGGAGAGCAGCAGTGTGGAAGGGTTCTGTGGTGGGGATGGGAGGTGACTGCTGCTAGTGCAGGAGCAAAAAACAATGTCAGGACGAACAAACAGATCCTGGCAGAGATCCCCTGCTGTGTGCATGTAGACACCCAGGAAAAATGAACGTAGACCTTTTTAAAGTATAGAGGCCTCCAAGAGAAACTGGGAAGTGCCCTATGCATTTCTGTTCGGTTCTGGTTCTGGGTTTTTCCTAATATTTGGTAAAAAAACCCTTAAATACTAGAACAACTGTCCAAAGAGGATGCCCTTCACCTTTAGGAGCAGGCAGATGGTAGATCAGGAAAGCCAATGTCTATGTGCATGTAGGACATAGCAACATATCCCAAAAAATAGCCTTGTCCTAGACGTACCCAGTCCCTCATGCAGGGGGAACTAAAAAGACTTCCCTGTGATATGCTGCAGCCCAATCATTCTCTGATCACAGCTGGTGACTCACTTGTGCTCAAAGATATGTGACTGAATTCAGCCAGAGATGGTTCCATTGCTGGCAAATTAAAACTTGCCAGTTGACTCTTATAATAGCATCTGCTCAGCCCTGTCCTGTGGCTGTGACTGCCATAGGATCTTAGGCGCTGTGCAATGCCTCTGCTGTGTCTATTTTTGTTCTTCTTTTTGATTCTTTTCCAGCCTGTTCAAGCTTTTCCCAAATGAAAGTTATCATTGCATTTTACCAGTGTTTATGTATTATTTTGGAACACTGA
This sequence comes from Strigops habroptila, assembly GCF_004027225.2. Classification (NCBI taxonomy): domain Eukaryota; kingdom Metazoa; phylum Chordata; class Aves; order Psittaciformes; family Psittacidae; genus Strigops; species Strigops habroptila. Next base: position 19,347,678 of record NC_046360.1, read on the forward strand.
TAATTTTTGCTAAATTGAATTGTTACACAGAATAGTAAAGTCTGTGCCTGCTGAAAAAGATGGTTTGACAAAACCAGCCCACTTTTCTTGAATGGTGTTCTGATGAAAGAAGTCCTAACACTGTTGAAAGGACATTTTCTTACAGAAATATCCTATTATTACTATTTATTGTAGCAGAAGAGGCCTAAATTTATGAATAAGGCAAGGCATGATGGGAGACTTAATATCTTTTATTAGACCAGATGATGTATCTGGAAAGGAGTCAAAGGCTGTTTCAGACCTGCAGCAGGAGCTGCATGCCCCCAAACCTGACTTGTTTACCAATAACAGCAGCTGGTATAATGAAATTCATTGCAGTTTCCTCCGAAGCTTGCCTAGATTTTTATTTCACAGTTTGCAATGACTTGCTGGGTTGAATTTTATCATTTTTAGTCGAATTAGGAGAGAATGAGCATTTTTAAAAAGCCAAATTCAGAATATGGTTTTCAAAACGTGAGGATTTTGTTCCATGTAGAAGTACAGCTGAAGTTCTGCAATCTCATTATCCTTCAGAGGAGAGAATAGAAGTCCTGCTCCTTTCACCTTATTACCTGATTTCTTAGTGGGAGAATTCCGAGACTGTCTTTGATGTATCTTTACCAGAAAGTAGGTCCACACTAATGGTCCAGGCTATAGATAACAGTACCAGCTCTGTTCAGAGAGCCCAGTCGTACAGCATGGAGATGGGATAACCCTCTTTCTCCTGGAAGGAATGTTCCTACTCAGGGTGACCAGAGTGGCCCCAAATGAGAGCTGGGAAAAGCAAAGCAGACAGTTAGGCCACACAGTCTGTTTTCACCCAAAGCATCAGGTAAGACCTTTAAACAAAGTGCCCCAAGTTCATCTGTAATGTTGTTCCCCACAAAGTCAGTCTGAGTCTCTTTGATGGAGAGTTTGAAGACAAAAGACAGTTGGAGAAGCTTTAACAAAAGGACACCTAGCAGGCCTGGTGGTTTAGTTCAGTAATGCTTTCTTAAACGTGCCACTTAATGAGAGACTTTGCTGACTCTGTGTTGTGTAATGGGCTTGTAATGCAGTACTGGGATGCTGTGTTTGAAATAGAGATGTTGCGTGGTAATGAAAGGATGCTTTTGCCATGGTAGGGGGCTGTTTATGTAGTGGTGGGATGAGAGAGGCCCTATTTGCTTAATGGTAGGGTGCTGCTTGTGTAGTGATACAAGTGCTTTGGCAATGGAGGAGATCGCAGAGCGCCGGCAAGATTTGAGCAACCCCAGCTGCCAAGTGACTTTGTTGTTCTTCTCATTCTTTTCACTGAGGCATGGAGAGAAACAGCCTAACCTTTTGTTCCACTTGCATTTTTTACATTTTATGTTGCTTTGTATTATGTTTAACAAACTACTGACATCTGGAGTCACAGCAGTCCTTGGCCCTGAAGCACTGTTTCCATTACAGCTTAGACCCCCTTCTTTGCCGTTTTATTTGCACAATAATACAACACCCTAATTCTGCATCCCTCTGTGCAATAGCTCAGTCTTGTGAAACCACAGTCACTTTATGTTCTACCCAGTCCTCCAGTTCTTTCATTTATTTTGCCATTTGCGTAATGGATAGACAATGTCTTAGTGTTATCTACTGGCTTCTGGCTTTTCAAGAACTTCATTTAGAAATTACTGTAACGTGTATAAACTGGGCAGACGAAAACCCCAAGGAAGAGATTTCTATTTTGCCTATTTTGGTGTGGTCTCAACCCATTCCTTAGTCTTGATACAGGTAAATTTTGTAACCTTGTGTTGTACAGGTTGGGAAACCGAGGCGCTGAGGAATTAAGAAGACATGGCCAAGTCTGAGGCAGAGTCCCTGTGTCTTAGTTCTTGTTCACATCCTTATCCATACAGACATTCTTCTTTCCCAGGGACACCAGGTCACATTTGAGTTCTGCTTTGATAGGAGTGACAGAATCAGCATATCCTTACATGAGTTCTCTAGCAAATGTATTATCAATCATTTCTTGTTAGCCCCATGCATATCATCTGTGGATCTGAGATCCAAAGGCCCACGAAAAGACTGCTTTTCATGCATGAAACAGAAGTCTTCCTTCATTTCCTTTTGAACTCTCAGAGTGTCAAAATAGATGATTCAAAGAAGAGGAAAGTGAGTAAAGCAGTTCTGCTGAATGAGAAGACATGAAATTCTGGTTCTCGGGGTTCTCCTCTGCTTTGAAATGGTGCGATACAGAGAATTTGGCCGCTAATATGAAGGGATTGAATTAGTGCTACCCATTAATTCCCCTGGAAGCAGTAAGTCGCTGTACCCTTGACATTTGCATAGACTGATGCATGACATCTTCATCCCTTGCAGGTAGCAAGGGATCCAGCAGTTTGACATCCCTCAATTCTGACAGCAGGAGCTTTGTGGGACTCATGAATACACACAGACTTTACAACCCAAAGTAAGCTACATCTATTCTAAATACAGGTCAGAAGTGCAGAGGTTAGACATATAATTCTCCCAGGCTGGAATTGGAGACAGAGCCAGTCAGAGTAAGCTGGGGCAGACGAGAGCAAAGATCAAATATACGTCAAAAAGTAATGCACCTAGCATGTAGCTCTTGTATCCAGCTAGTAACACTGAGGATACAGGTCTCTTCAAAGGATAAACCACTACATATGTTCCCCCACAAACACAACTAATGAAACCTCATGGTTTCTTTCTTTTTCTGCTTCTTGTTTTCCTTACAGCTGCATTTATGTGTAGAGTTCTGAATTCATTTTTGCCACTTGCAGTATGTTCTCCCAAATAGAATCACAGAATCATTTAGATTGGAAAATACCCTTAAGATCATTGAGCCCAACCATAAACCTAACACTGCCGAGTCCACCACTAAACTGTGTCCCCAAGCACCACGTCTATGCGTCTTTTAAATACCTCCAGGGACGGTGACTCCACCACTGCCCTGGGCAGCCTGTTCCAGCGCTTGACAACGCTTCAGTGAAGAAATTTTCCCTAATCTCCATCTAAACCTCCCCTGGCACAACTTGAGGCTGTTTCCTCTTTTCCTATTTGCTTGTTCCTTGGGAGCAGAGAGCAGCCCCCTCCTGGCTCCATCCTCCTGGCAGGCAGTTGTAGAGAGCGATAAGGTCCCCCCCTGAGCCTCCTTTTCTCCAGACTAAACCCCCCCAGGTCCCTCAGCCGTTCCTCATCACACTTGTGCTCCAGGCCCTGCACCAGCTCCACTGCCCTTCTCTGGCCCCGCTCCAGCACCTCAATATCTCTCTTGTAGTGAGGGGCCCAAAGCTGAACACAGGATTTAAGGCACAGCCTCGCCAGGACAGAGTACAGTGGTGCTGGCAGTGGCACCAGGGCCTGTTTGAGAAGAACTTGTTTTTTAATCTAGCAGACCATGAAATAATTAGAATCTTCTGAAGAGATCTAAAATTGCATGTGAAATTACCGTAATAGTCCCTCTGGTCCTAGATGTTTAACAGAATTCTCTGATCAGTGACAAGAACTTAATGCAGCAGGATTCTCACCTTGGTTTGGTGGAATGAAAGGTGTAAAAAGACATGCTGACCTCACTGCCTAAGAAACTGTGCTCTTCCCTGCCTATTCCATGGGAAAACAAGGAGAGGAAAAAAATGCTTATTTAACTACATTTTCAAGATAGGTAATACCTCTTGAGGTTTACCATATTTCATTTTTGTGAGCAGAGGAACACCTTTAAATAGAAACTATTGTTTCACTGCTTTTCTTTTATATGGGTTTTTGGGCTTTTGCTGTTCTTTTTGTGTTTGGAAGAGTCACCCTTTTTTCCCTCGCTAATGCAATTCAGGTGAGCAAAGAACAGTTCATTGTTCTTTGGCAGATAAAGAGCTGCCTTCTTTTTTTCAAATATGCTAAGTTTTTATGTGCAGAATTTCACTCCCAAATTGGTAGGGACAGAAATTAAACCATAAATGCAGTTGAAAACACTCTGCCAATGCAGAGAATATATTGTGATCTTGGTCTAGTTTTGAGTCTGTTGCTTCGGATCTGTCCATAACGCAGGTTTGCCAGGCAGACGTACCCACGTGTGATCACTTGTGTGTGCAGAAACACGACGAACAGCTCCAGGTTGGAGTAGTGGTCCTGCCTTTACTAACTCAAACAACAACTGCAAAGCAAAATTTTCCCTCATCGCAATTTGGAATTATTCTGGAATTGCATCTTCTATGGGATCATTTTTGGTTTGAGGTAAAAATCTTTCCTGATTTTGTAGGCTGATGAGTTCCAAGCATTTTTCCTGAGATAATGACAGATGGCAAACAAATGAGGGATAAACTAACCTGCTAAATAACACGAGATGAAATTCAGCATTTAAATTCCCATCTGGAATGCCGTTCCACTCAAATAGTCTTCTGGGGTTTGGGTGTGGGTTTACTCAAAGTGCTGCACATTGCTGAGCCTGTTAATGTAATTTTGAGGTGCTGGCAATAGGCTGAGGCCACACATGACTGCTCAACTGATAGCAAAACCTCGGGGACCACAGAAGGTAGCAATTACATCCCCTCACAGGGTGCTCATTGCTTGGGGCTTTTAGACATTCTCATTGCAGAAAGCAGCAAAGCACACTGCTGCACAGCCGCTTCCTCAACACTATCACCCCAGCTTTGGTATCATCTCCTGATTTCAGCACGCCATGGAATTTTATGACTTACTATTCCCTTTTCCCTTACTGTAAGCAATTTTGCTACACAAATAACACAAACCCTGCTTATTTTTCTCATAAATCCATTATGCTCTATGCTAATCCAGTCAACATTTATATCAACATATGCACTTCGCTCCAAATGGCTTCATGGAAATCATAAATAAATGGTCAACACACACACTGCTGATACAAATGGTAACATGCAAAAAACCCAACCCATCCCAAACCCCACTTTTGAAAGGAAATAGAAAATGTTTGTAAATACAGTGATTCAAAGTATCATCATCTGACAACCTCTCATCATCAATACTAACATCCAGGGCTTTGTTGCTGTAGATTCCAAACTTTTCAGTAATGTTTTCTGTATCAAAATTCTATTTATGTGCAGTACTTTCCTTTTGGTGATGCAGTATTTCCAGACTTATTCCTCTTATTTTCTCATAGCTGGTAGCATTTCCTAAGCCATATGCAGGCATCAGAACTGACTCTTTGGGAAGAAATCCCAGTACACTGTATTTAACATGCACACATGCAGCAGGGACACTCGTATGCACAGATCATGGCTCACTAATGCCTGGCTTAGCCAGATGTTTCTATATTGAAGTAACAAACAGTAAGCTTAGTGGACTAAAATCCATTTAGCATTATGCACTAGCAAAGATCCCAAATCCACTAGCACTTAGCTTAAACAAAGTGGTTTAATTCCTGATATGTTTTAATTAGGTTGGACTTGGCATTGTGCTTATGCTTTGGATTTACTGAGGGAGATACTTTCACAGTGTCCATTGCTATATTTTGAACAGAAAGTAGTAAATATTAGCCCAAACATGTCTGTTAGGAACGTTGTATCTACATTAAATTATAAACCCACAAAGTTCGTCAGGGTCAAGTCATTCAGCTTTTGAAATGTAATTTAGTAATTGGTTTGATATCTAAGATTTTACCATTAGTATTGCATGATCAGTCCACACGATAGATATAAAAGTGATACTCTTATTGACATGTTTTTGACATAGCTGTACCTTCATTTAGGTATTTTGTATATGTATTTTCATCATGCTTGGACATTTTTGAAGGTCTGTGTGACTGCCATGCTCTCCTTCAGTGTTTGGGTGACAGGTACCGATGAGAATGCTTTCACTAGAGTCTGATTTGCCAAGGAGCACACCTCTGAGAGCCTGAAGTCAGCCCTCCTGTCTCATACATGGCTGTCCCTGAGAAGAGATGAGAATTTACATGCATCTCTTGCTTAATTCTAGGACTAATGAAGGGTGTCACACTTCCAGCTCCTGATTCTGATGTCTGGTTTTCACTACTTTAAGGCTGTCTTTAGTTATTTTGTTTATATTTTATACCCCCCCCCCCCCCCCCAGCTCCTCTCCCTCAGATGCTGTTTCCCACACAGCAGCCGGTGAAGGACACAGCTGTATTGTCTTTATGAGAACAGAGAATTCCCTAGGGCCAAATCTTTCCCACATTGACTATTAAAGCAAAGTCTTATCTTTAGGCTTCCTGTAATATGTCTAATTTGTAGATAAATAAATGGGCAGAATATACTCCTTCTGTCCACAGAAGACTCATTTAGTAAAGAATAGATAAAATAGGGATGAAAGAGATGATGCTTGGGTAGTAACGGAAGACTTGTTCCTGCTAAGGAGCCCAAACAAGTGAGGAATACAGTTCCTACAGCTGCACAAGCCCAGCTCTCTCAGCCTTTCCTCACACGGTTTCCCAGTCCTTGGATCATCTTTGTGGCCCTTCTCTGGACCCTCTCCCGCCAGTCTATATCTATTTTGTACAAGCAGGGACCAAAACTGACCCCAGTATTCCAGGGGTGGCCTGAAAAGGCTGAGAGAAGTGGGACAGGGACGTGTCTGTCTCTGCTGGTGATGCCCTTGTTGATGTTCCCCAGCACCCTGTTGACTTGCTTTGCTGCAGCTGCACGCTGTTCACGCCTATTGAGATTGTGTCCCCCAAGGGCCCCCGTGTCCCTTCCCACAGAGCTGCTCCCAGCCAGGCACATCCCAGCCTGTGCTGCACTCCTGGATTGTGTTTTCCCAGGTGCAAGACCTTACACTTGTCCTTGCTGAACTCCGTAAGGTTCTTGTCAGCCCACTCTTCCAGCCTGTCCAGGTCATCCTGCAGGGTGGCTCTACCTTCCAAAGCATCCACTTCTCACTCAGTTTGGTGTCATTGGCAAACTTCATCAGGGTACATTTGATCCCGTCAATCCATCTCATCATCACTTATGAAGACATTAAATGGTGTTAGGCCCAATATTGATCCCCGGGGGACCCCACTAAGTGACAGGTCACCAGTGTGACAAGGAGCTGTTCACCACCATCCTTGGGGGTTGGCTGGTGTGTCCCCCCATTGCACAGACCACTTGTCAGCTTCTCTAGGAGGAGACTGTGGGAAACCATACCCAAAGCCATGGAGAAATCCACCCAACCTGTTAAACAGCCTGTCCCAGTTATCTCTGAGCTCCTATGAAGAATGACTTGGAGTCAGCTCGTTGCTGACACAGGTTCAGCAGCATGCTGGAAAGCACTCTAACACACTGCATAATGCCTGCTGAGTTTTGAGAGCCCTTGTTTATTCTCATGAGGGATAACTGTGATTTTTATATCCATTTCAAGAGCATAATTTGTGAATATCAAAGCACTGCTAACTACTGTGGTTTAGATTCCTCCCTAGTTAAATGCACTGACTTCAAGGAAACTGTGTCAAGTTACAGCAGATGAGCTCTCTGCTCTGTTTAATCAGAAACTGTCTGAGAAATTGTTACTTAAAGGTGAATATCTCTATATGCAGGGAGGCACTAAAAGGCATATTCACAGCTTTACTTACACACTGGGTGTCCAGGCATTGAATTCTTCTCTTGTACCTAGGACCTGACTTGCTTGTCCAGCTTTCTCTCCCTGTTTGAATGGGGAAGGCTTTTCCTCCTAAAAATGATCTAAATGGTGCCAGCAGGGCACTGACATTGACTTGTCACCAGGGTATTCAACAAGTCCCCTCATCTACCTGCTTTGTTTCCTTTCCATTGTTATAACAGGAGATGATGTGGAACTCAGTTAATCCACATAGGCTGTCTAGAGATTTGGAAGAATATTGCAGGAAGACAGAATATTGCAAACAGCTACTTAAAACATATTCTATGCTTAAATCTAAATGATGTTAACTGTTGCTGTACTACAAAGAGTGGATGTAATGCTAGCTGTTTATGCAATGCTATGTTTAGCTTTTTCACAGGGTTTGAGAAAGACCTAGAAGTTTAATAAGACCCATTTTCATTTAAATCACAAATTTATCCAAGTCCACCATAGGAATAAAGCTGATTGATAGAAATTTAAAATCAGTGTCTTGATGGTTGGTTCCTTTATAGAAGCATCTGAAGCTTCATTTACTGTGTAAGTGGTAAGATTGAAAGCTAATGTGACCTCCAAAATATATAAATGAAAATGGGGACTTCACACTTTCACAGAACAGGCATGTTCCCATCCACTGAGTCTCAGCAGGGCACAGTGCTTTTTCTACCCCTCAACTGCTGTGCTGACGTGGGGCGGAGGACAGAGGGAAGAGGTTGGAAGAGGCAGTTGGCGTAACAGGACCAAGGTGGCACTACCCAGCCTAGAGCAAGAGCTGCCCGGCCAGCCAAGGGAGGTGGTGCTTCCTGTGAGACATGGTGGCTTCAGGCCTTGCCCTCCTACCCCAGCTGCGCACACTGCCCAGGAACAGAGGAGGAAGTAGGTGTCCTCCTGGTTTTAAAGCTTTCTGTAGTTTTTGAACTTCCACTAGCAAGGCGTTTCAATGGCTCATTATGGGCTGCAACAAGAAAGCATTCTTTGTGGTAGCTTTTAAATCTGCTTTCCGCTATTTTCCTTGGTTGCCCCTTGCTTACATTATGGGAATGCTTATTTGCTGTCTCAGTTGATCTTCACACCATCTCTTACTCTCACCATTAGAGAAATGTGGTGTTTTAAACCTTAAGCTTCCCGAAAGCCTGCTTCCTCACAAGCCAGCGCTTCACTGAGTATTAGCTTTGTGCATCTGCATTTGTGTTTATACCTTTGCCTTGTCTTGCTAACATAGCAGCCTGTGGTCACAAGTTAGTTCCTTTAATCTGTGCATGTATCCCCTTGTTACAAGGCAGTTATTAGAAATAGAGGTTAGTGTGCAGCATAAGATCAGAACCTGGGCACTGATTTCACTGACAACACTGGAAAGTGTTGTCAGAGATCTCATCAATGAGCTGTTGCATTCTGCACTGGGCTTTTGCTGGATGCCTTGAGCAATAGTAGCACTGTTTTCTGCTTTCCTGCTTTTGCTTTCAGTGCTAAAGCAGAATAAACCTCTTCCTGCCTTTTCTACATGGGGTGGACGTGGTAAGCCAGGCAGTCTTCCCTAAAGCTCCACTGACTGCAAGAAGGTTTCAGTCCCATTCCAACAGCGTTTAATACAGTAAAAAGAACCTGTGGCCATTTCTTTAAAAGAGCAATGACATTGAGGCATGCACAGAATGTAAAATGATCAGAATTAGAGGAGTCTCTTCAGAGTTTTTCACAGAATTCCTTCATAACTATAGCTGTGCAGATTACTGAAGCTCAGGTTGCTTTGTGTCAGTGACTGCAAAAAGCATGTGTTGTCTGAAGTGTAGATGGTGTCTGCATGAGCTCATACAGCACAGCATACTTTGTCCATTGGTAAGTTTCTTATTGAAGGCTCTAGATCCATTGGTTCACTTTTTCCTTTCTTCCATTCTCCTGTATACAACTCGGACCTACAGGAGCATGCATTTAAACAGCATGCTCAGTGCAGCTTTTAAACAGCACTGAAGGATGGAACAGCCTGCGAGGGGCTCATTTCCAGTGGCACCACAACTGAAGGATGGAAAAGCTGCCAAAGCAGCGGCAGGTCTGTGGTCCCAAAGCCTGCCTGTCTCACACCACCACGAAAGCCACGGAAATGCTCACACTGGCACAGGGGAAGTGTATCCCTCGCTGCCTGGCGTGAGCTGCAGAACCAGCTAAGGCACAGGTGAAAAAGGACGAGTCTTCTACAACAACAGAGCACAGCACAGAGCCGTCCTGAGGCTGCTCACTGCAGCTCACACAGCTCCCTCCTGCCCTGCGCCTTGCCTGCGCCAGCTCTCGCTGCTCAGAGGAGCCACACAGCGTCGAATTCCCTCACACCCAGAGAAGACATGTCCCCTCATCCCCTAGGATTTCAGCCAGGCAGTTTCAGTCCCATTCTCCCCTGCCTAGCTCAGCTGGGGGGCACAGTGAACAAAACACCCTACAAGCTGCACCAGATGCCAGGGAAAGAAGCCAAGCTAGCCATGCTTGCAGGAAGTCTCCTGTAGCTGAGGTCTGGGGTAAGGACTTCAGGAAGAAAGGATTCTGGAACTATTTTTCTTTTTTTCCAAGGAAAATGCATTCTTCATCAGGGTTAAATATTTTTTCTCCCTTTTTTCCCTCCCTGCCCCCAAATTGGCTCATCCATCACTAGAATCAATATGAATGCAAAGATTTTGGTGGATTTGTTGTCATGGAAACCACTTCTCCTCTCTGATATCCCTTACAGGCTTTCCAGACCTTTTCTTGCCTTTAAATTACCATTCTGTCCTACATTCTGAACACACTGGATTTTAATTCCACGTTGTGAACTTCATTTGAAAACAAACTGTGCACAATCGCAGCAAAACCAACAGCCAAAAGATAAAACATTCCCTGCTGGAAGAGTAAAGTAGCTGTCTGAGTGAATCCAACCGTGGCCCCAAAATGGCTGCTTAGGGAAGGAGGGCTAAAAGCCCTCTCCCTTGGAGGGCTGTCAGTATGCAAGTTATGACTTCTGTGAGACAGGCTTTATGTTTCTCTTTTCTCTCTGGAGCTGCTTTGTTGCCCAGAGAAAGGCTCATTTGTGATTAAGGTAGTAAGGCATGAAATCAGGATCCAGACCAGTTAGAGTTACTCACATAAATAAACTTTGCAGGATTTAATCCTTTGAGTCCCTTATACTCTATTCATCACACATTGCTAGTCATGTCACTTTGCTTTTTGCTAGTTTGACTGTATAGAGCAGCCTTAGACTGTATTGTGAGCAGCCTTAACATTCAAGTTCCAAGCTAACTGCACATTTCATTAGGAAATAATACATAACTCTTACATTGTTTTGCCCATTTAGAAGTTACATTGTAGGAAGTTTTCCTAGAAAGCTCAAGAAGTTTAGGCACACGCAGTTCCTATTTAAAGCGAATGCAATCTGTGCTCTTAACATCATGAATACTTAGAAAAACATCTGTTCAATAAGGAAGCACCATGTAATGTAACATAATGCAAGAGAGAAGGAAGAAATAGAGTAAGAAGTACAGTTTATAGTAGTATGGATTGTTCGGGAGCTGGCAGGAAGACAGAGGGTGACAGGAGGTGGGGAGGAAATTTGAGTTCCAGTTTCCCTTTGCCCCCTCCCCCCCCCCGACAGTTGCTTTCATTCAGTGTAATTTGCTATTGCAATGCATTTAGGAAAAAGGATTTAGTATCTTCCAAGCTGGTGCTATCTAAAGCTACTGTATAAAGCAGGTACTCTATAAAGCATTCTGAATGTGAAGAGGTCTTACTTGCTTGCAGAGTCTGCAGGTTGTTTCTGAGCCGCACACCTGCACTACTCACAAAGGCTAGTTTGGGTCAAGCTATTTATTTTTTGGATCCAGGCAGGTCATTTTATTTGCTTTTTAAGCACCCTTTACAGATCTAATTAAAGCTTCTAACTGAAACCTTTGGGAAAAGGTAAAAAATCAGACATTATGGCTCTGCCAGGATTCAATTCCTCTAAACCATGGAAGAGAAAAATAATCTACTTGGGAAATTTCACACAAAATTTACTTACAAGTGGCTTTCAAATGAGCAAAACACCAACAAGCAGGTCAGCTGTTCAGAATTGTCTTGCCTCTTAATAGTTCTTGTACTCTGCCAGATGTGGCAGGGTCACAGCTAGAGCAGAACTGCTCCTAGGGATGATGAGGAGCTCAGGCAGAGGCAAGTATATCTATTCCAGACAGCACCATCTGCCCAACAGCCAGATCTGTAACTGCTGGTTCAGTGGGAAGCTCAGCGCCTGAATTCCCTCTGCTGTTCTGCTGGGAGCTATCTGAGTGCTGACCTGAACTTGGCCGCTTTCTCAAGTGCCACATGCCACCATCCCAAACTTAGTCTGTACTTTATTCTGTAAAGAAAGTTCTCCTCCTTGCCTAGAACATCCATGGTTACAAATGAAACGATGCTACCTGATGGCAGCTGGCTAAGACCCGATGTGTTCTGCCAAGGGTTGTGGCTGGAAGTACCCTGTTTGTATTCTTGGTAGCAGAGTCCTAAAATAGTCACAATTTCCCTGTAAATAAACTCCAAGCCGGGGCCTGTGGCAGGTTTGCTGGCGATGTGAGGAGAAGGCTTCAGCACTAGGTCATTATCTTTTAAATAATTGAAACCAAAAGTCTAACTAGCCTCTTAATCCTCTGTGTTAATACTTTGGGAGAAAGAAACAAGATGCAAGGAGCAAGTCAGCAAGCTGCAGACATTTCTATGTATAAAAACATGAGTTTAAAACACCTAAAGTCAAGGATTCTTTTTTTAATTAATGAGACATTAGCTTCACATTCTGCCTTTTCCATTGGAAGCATTAAGCTTTTCAAGTCCTCTTGAGTATTTGTTGACTCTTGTTCAGTGCTTCTAAACTTATTTATTGGGTCAGTGGTATTTGGTGCTGAAAGAAGGTGGGTTTGGTTTCCTTCACTCCAGAGTGAAATGAAGAGTGAAACAGAGTCACCCTGCTTGCACTTCTCCTTGCAAATTTATGGAGGAGTTTTTCCTACATTTGCCTATTGATTGCCCTGTGCAAGCATGGATCATCCTGAAGTGCTGCTAAGAAAATCGAGTTTTTAAAAATCCTAGGAAGGAGGGGGAGGAAAAAAGGGAGAGCAGCAAATGCAAAAAGACAACTCTCCAAATAGAAGACAAAGTCTGTTCCAGTTATTTTTGTAAGGGGTTGATTGCAATTTGCATCCTGCTCAACCAGCATCTGCCATCAGCAGTGCTCAGTAGTCTTTTTTGTTTTTACTTTGTATTTTGCCTGTGAATGTTGCTTGATGACATTTCCTTCCCCAATCCTCGCACAGTGATCATCCACTCCTCTTCCTTAAACCTGAGTGTATGTCGTGGTTTAAGCCCAGCCAGTAACTCAGAACCACGCAGCCGCTCACTCACTCCCGCCCTTCTTTCCCCCTGCTCCTGGAGGGAAGGGGAGGAAAATCAAAAGAATGTAAGTCCCATGGGTTGAAATAAGAGCAGTCCAGTAACTAAGGTACAATACAAAACCACTACTGCTACCACCAATGATAATAATGATAAGGGAAATAACAAGGGGAGAGGATACAGTTGCTCACCACCTACCGACTGATACCCAGCCCGAGCCGAGCAGCGATCTGGGCCTTCCGGATAATTCCCCCCAGTTTCTACCCTGGGCATGACGTGCTGTGGTATGGAATACCCCTTTGGCTACTTCGGGTCAGGTGTCCTGTCTCTGCTTCCTCCCGATTTCCCGTGCCTCTCCTCACTGGCAGAGCATGAGACTGAAAAGTCCTTGGTCAGAGTAAACATTACTGAGCAACAACTAACACACTGGTGTGTTATGAGGGTTGTTCTCAGACTAAAGTCGAAACCACAGTACTGCACCAGCTACTAAGAAGGAGAAAAATAACTTACAGCCAAACCCAGGACAGCGTACCTTGCTACAAGGTAGAGGTGATTTGCAGCTTGTATTCCAACTATCACGTAGTTATGGCTGCAGGTTGCTTTACTAGATCTGTCATGCTGACCCCTCAGTGTGTGCTAGCATAGAATATTATTGGTAAATAGTATTCCCCAGGGAATACATTTGGGATGTAGGAGTTCCATGATGCAGAATAGCATCTTCCATTATCCTCTCTACTGAAAGAAACAGATGGGGAGTGAAAGGGGAAAATAAAGCCCTCCAAATCACACACTTTCCTTCTCCACATTGCATATCAAGTTTACAGAGATGCATCTGGAGTTAGCAGGGAAGAAAGCACAGCTGTAGGACAACCTGCTAAAAATACCCCTAAATCCTTCATGATGAAGGGGACATTGCCATATGGAAACTGCAGTAAGTCACCCATACAACCAAACAAAAATATGGATTGACTGAAAGCAATGTTTGCATTTTCCATTCACTGTTGACAAGAAGTATCAATCCCACAGTGACTTCAACTGCCAGGAAACTGTCTCTTTGCAGGGCAAACAGGGACAGGAAAGCATCATCCTGCCAATAGATCTGCTGTTCCTGTGCAGTTTGTTTTTCATTTTGTTTTAACTCTTCTTGCTTTCATAGTCTAATTAGATACAGATGTTGTTTTTGGTTTTCCACTTGCCTTTTATTCTTGCTCAATGTATTCTGATGACTGACAAAGGGAAGTTCGTATTTTATCAGCCATTTAACCAAAGTGAACCTGCAGTTTCTTTCCCCCCAACGTGAGGTGGAACGTATGAAAAGCTCCTTTGTTCACCTTCAGTTGCTAAAAGGTGAATTCTAGAGAACATCATTGAGAACCTCCACAGCTGTATCTCAAGAATAATATTACTGGAAATTTATACTGCCTTGAAGTTGCTGTCACAAAAAGAAACCCACACCATCAGTGTAAGTCAGCAGGTGCTAGATCAGTGCTAGCCTGTGAAACAGAAGGGTATCTTCAAGCTACTTCCAACACTGGCTGCCAGATTAGAGAAAGGGAGTTGGATTTAGGCAAATACTGCTCCTGATGGTAATCCAAAGCAGTGGAGAGACTGCTGCACCCAATGAAAAGGCAGTGAGCAAAGTCCTGAGACCCAGTACACAGTGCAGAACTAATTGCAATCGTTTCCAATCAGCTAATAACTGAACTGTTTGTATTGCTTTTAAATGGTAGCTGAAAATATGAACAAACCTCATATCCTGCCCATTTAAATCAAGTCTGCTGGTGGGCAAACATTGCTTTATTCAGAAGAAAGAGGAGGAGATAAAAAGGTGAGGGGGCAATAAGCAGTAATAGAAAGAATGACTGGTGGTGTGGCAGCAGGGATTCTGAAAGGTAAGCAGCATATTATGTCAAGGGAAGAGAGCAGAATCCTGTGTGCATGCCTGCAGTTCAGCTAACCACAAGTATATGTAGTTGCAAATTCAATTTAACCATGGTGAATAAAGCTGCTAAGCCTCAGGTAGCTAGGAATGGAAATGCTAGCTAGGAAAGCAAAGAGTTCATCAACAGGAAAACTGAAAGGGACAGGACAAATTGCAGCTTGACGGGAAAGGACACTAAGGTGTACGTTTTCCATTACCATTAATAGGACTCTCATGTCTAATTTGCACACACTGAACCAGTACAGTTGAAGAAAGAAATAGTATTTGTAATGAGGTTTTCCCAGCAGGAATTAAAAAAGAAAGCTGAAGTAAAACAAAGGCAGGAAAAGGCAAATAGAATGTTTTGAAACTTCCCTCATGACACAGAAGCACTGTTTATCCAAAGGGACAGAAGGCAACAGTTCATTCATTTTCCCCAACAGGCAGAACCTTGGAAAATCTGGTACACAAAACAACTCCCGAAGCTGCTCCAAGAGGTGTTCTAGAAGAATTCATTTTAAACTGCATTTCAGGTCAGTTATGTACCAAAAGTGTATCCCACTTGTCAACTCTTGTATCAACTCAGCTGCGAATGGGAGTGGTAAAGAAATAATTGCAGAAGAACCATGATTCTGCCCTGAGCAATGGCTTATATCTGCTAGAACACAGGCAGGGATAGCAACTGGAGTAATCACCCTTTGGTGCAGCTGAACAGCTCTCAGCTCTTCCTTACTGTGCTGGCCACAGCTAAGGGAAGCACAGAAATGGCACGAGTGAGTCTCGCCGGATTCTAATTCAAGCCTTGAATTAGGGCTGAATTATACACTCTTGTGTGTCAGGGGTAGAGACATGCCTGATTGGCACGGGGCATTTTTGGTCTCCTAGGAATTAATGTGCATCTGATACCACTATTCACAGCATATCTGACATTGCTTTGCTTTGCAGAGATGAAAGCCTGAACTCTAGTTTCTACATGTTCCTGAGGGGCCCTCTCAAGCCAGCCCATGTACCCCTCCGTGCTCCATCAGCCTGCTCAGGCACAAGTATTTAAGGAGTGAATAAAGGGTGAATGTGCCACTTGGTATTCCCTTTAGTGTCACTCACTATTATATGTGACTTTAACTAGTGTTAGCAGTGTAATATGGTTTAGGTTAATGAGTCATTCAGCGAGATCCAGCTTTCCAGTTTGTTGGGTTGATGAATTAATCACCATTACTTAAAGGTCCTTGTTTGCATTGGAAGGCTGCCTGCTCCCAGTGCAGGATCTGGAGAGCTGTCCACACTGCGTGTCATCTTGGCTTTAAGCTGTATCCCAGGAACAGGGAGATACACATGAATTACTGATACACACCAGCTCATATCTATCAAACAAAATCATTCTTGCTCATCAAACTAGCTTTCTTTGTAGAAAACTTCTGAGATTGCTGTGCAAGGCTTAGCAGCATGGTTTCAGGTCCAGTATAGTGCTCCTTCATGGGGCTCTTATCCTTCATTTTCCCCTGCCTCTCCTTTATTAACTTCATCCCTTTCTCCTGTCTAATTTCTTTTCCAGTGAAAACAAACCCCCACCCTCAAACACTTCAAATAGATCTGGATTTGTTCTCTTTTTTGATGTGTTCTGAGAAATCAAATACTGTAAAACTGTTCTGTATGGCACAATACAGAAATCCCACAATGGTTAACATGAGCCTTGTACATTAAAGGAAGGGAAGGTAGAAAACCATCACATAGGGTCAAACTTTTGGAAAAGTCTATTAAATTTGCAATAAGCTGAAAGATGTGAGAGGTTTTCAGGCTGGATAGAGGAACATGAGGAGTCAGTAATAGACTTCCAATTGAAACTGAACTTTACTTTCCCCAACAGGTTTCCTCTTTTCCTTCTGCAAACTCCTGCTTTTTTCTACCTGCCAATAACCTCCTCCACTGTAACTGATGATGATCTGCCAGACAACAAAATAGAGGCAGTGCCAAGCAGCACACACGCACTCCATGGACTTACAGTGGATGCTTCTGAGCTGTCAGGGCCATCAGCAAACATCCTGCACATCCCTGTGCTGCAGAAGGGCCAGAGGGCTGCCTCCCCTCCAGCAGAGCAGCTGCCTTCCTTCAGGCACAGGGCTCTCACACTCACACACAGGGGGACAGTCAGCTCTAACTGCAGGCAGGTGATACATCCATCATGCTGTTACCACTGAGAGAAACCTTTCCTGTCAGTAAGTTATATGTGATCAAACCAATTCAGGTACTGAGGTCCCCTATTTAGACCTGACTACAGCAAAGGCACACAGACCAGTCACCAATGCTGCTTCTCAGTGGTCCTGAGCTGGCCTGGATACACCAGAGGTATTTGCAACAGTGACATTATTCAGAATAGTTGTTGGAGTTTCTAGCTTATCTTGTTGTAGAACACACCAATATCTCTAAGAGATGGAACTGAAAAATAACAGCTTATACATGTTGCTTCCCACCACACATGCACGAAGCTGAAACTGCCTAGCCTTTACATAGTTTTACCTAAAAGACTTCTTGTTGTTTGAACTTCTACTAGAAAGATTTCTATATAGCTCTTATCTGTCTCTGTTGTTACAGGGAGACAACACTCAACAGAGCATCAGTGCGTGGCAAGGTCCAGCTGCTCCCAAAGAGCTGGGAGCCCACGGGGATAACACAGCCAGCAGGCCAGGGCCCAGCCCCAGAGTGCTGAGGCAGACTGGGGATGGCAGCCAGTCAACCACAAGACCAGAGAATCAGGTGAGTTCATGGTGATGAGGCAGGTCTGAGGTCAAGCTAGGAAGTGAGCTTAACAAGTAAGGATCAACAGGTCCATTGCCTGGCATAGGCATGGCTGTGACTGAGCTGGGAATTCAGACTCGTGCAAGCTACAAGTACTATGCCTAAGCTGAGGTTAAGTATAATCATAGAATCATTTAGGTTGGAAAAGACCCTTAAGATCATTGAGCGAAACCATTAACCCAGCACTGCCAAGTCCACCACTAAACCATGTCCTTAAGCACCACGTCATGGAGCTCCTGGGCCCATGGGCAGAAGATGTGGCTGGAGGCTCCAGGTGAAGCTGGCCAGGACCATTAAAGCCTAAAGTATCTTGGCACAAGTGTCTTTCTCTGTGTGGCTTAGGAAAAAAGTGAATCAAATGTATTACTTAGATGAAAATTTAAATGCTACTTTACATTAACGTGCAATAAAATTCCAACTCCTCTTTCCCTCACACCTCTCTAATTTAAGATTGTGTTTGCTGGCTTGACAATTACTCAGGGAAAGGTATTTTCTGTGGAAGATGGAGGATGATACAGGAAATAGTTCTAATGAAAGTTCCATCAAAGAATCAGCTAAAGGAAAAAGGAGATTTTAAAACGTTGTGTCTGAAACTGGTGCTGAAATCCTGATGTCCCTTAAGGAAAAAAGGAGATTTTAAAACGTTATGTCTGAAACTGGTGCTGAAATCCTAATGTCCCTTAAGGACTATAAACTGGGAAAGCATGGGAGCTATTTTTCATTTCATAGTATATTGTTCAAATTGCCACAGATGAACTTTAGGTGAACTGCTGGTGAGTCTGGAGTATTTTAAGTTTTCGAGATGTAATGTATGCTGAACTTTGTATGGGGTCAGAGATAATAGAATAGATGCTGCCTGGGGCAAGGCTGTTTCTCATGACATGAAACAATCATTCTTATGGTTCCTATTTTTGAGTACAATTTTCTCCTCTTCCATAAAAGCTTCTCGTGAACAAATTTAGATGCTGGACAAACCCATGAAACACAGATTTCAGAGGGCAGGAGTTTGGTTTGAGTGATGTTCTGTGAGGGCAGGCTGCACGCTAACTGCCAGCAGCCATGACAACTGCACAGGCAGGAGGCATCAGTAGAACACTGAAAGTGTTAGGTCATTGCTCTCGTGCCTCTGTGACTCAGTTGTGCTTCAGAGTTTTCTGTGGTTTGGGGTTTTTTTTTAGTTTATTACTTTCATACCATCTGGGGATCACCATAAACACATGTAAAACAACTAACCGTAGGAGAAACAATCTGTCATGGAAGCTCAGGTTTTATTTCATCCAGAGCAAAGGCATTTCTTATACATATTTGCAGCAAAGAGAATGCAAGAGGCTACTTCTGAGGTGAATGAGGGCGTTGGTCTGACTAAATGTAGGAATCCCCATGTGAAGAACCAGCCAGGATCCCTTTAGGGTCAGTGGAAACCTAGTCTAAGTGGTCTAATAGAGTCTAGGAGCCAATTCATGTCTAAAACAGGCCCAATTCTCTGCTCATTGTGGGGGGTTGGACTAGGTTACCTTTAAAGGTCCCTTCCAACTCAAACTATTCTATGATTCTATAAAACCTGCCTCAAAAAGACCATTTATTCCTTGCAAAGAAAGCCTCGTTGACTCCCTGATATAGAGTCATTTATGTTGTTACACTGCATGAGACAAACCTTGGTCTGTCTGAGGGAATGTATTAATGAACTGCTTTCAGTAAACGGACGAGGTCAGTTGTGACTTGACCTAATGGCACAACTGGTGCCAAGTCAAGCTGTGCTGACAGTAGATAACAGAATAGGCTGCTGAAGCAATAGTTAGGCCAGTTCCAAAAGAGATAAACCTTTTGCTGCTAAAAAGGGAAGACACATCAATTGCCCGAGGTGAATTTTCAGGTGGGGAAAAAGGGAAGGAAAAAACCCAAAGGTGAGGGAGCATTTTTGTCTTACAGCAGTTCTTTCCTGAAGTGGAAAAGCCAAGGCTGTATGGTCATAAGCAACTGCAAGACATGCTGCACCTAAACTGTGAAGATCTTTCTGTGGTGCTGAGCTATGAGAAACTTTAATTGTCTTAAATGTGCTATAGAACAAAAGCTTCTGGTCTATTACAGTAGTTACAAATCTATTTAATAAATACTGTAAAATAGTTACTCTGCATAAGACAACACCATACCTCAGAAATCAAAACACATTCTGGCTTTAACCTTACATAGTAACAAGTGGGGAGGAATGTTCTAAACATCCTTTGGGACAAATGATGCTCTACCTGGGCATTTCTTGTTGTCCAGCCAAACAATAAGCTGTTAGAGTAGAAAGTACACATTTGTAGTGAAATATATCTATCAATGCTACAGTTTTCTGCAGAAAATGCATTTTGAAGAGATTAATGCGGAGAAACACTTACTAGAAGCACATAAACATTCTCAGCTGCAGTATTTCAATTTCATTTTTGCAACCCCACTCTAACTGTAAGGGTGCAGTGCCCTGGGCTATTTAACCCAATCCAAGGAGGGATATTAGTCCATTTTTGCCCTTTAGCCTCTTGTGCTTCCCTTCATAGAATCATAGAATCGTAAGGGTTGGAAAGGACCTTAAGATCATCTAGTTCCAACCCCCCTGCCATGGGCAGGGACACCTTGCCCTAAACCACGTGGTCCAAGGCTCTGTCCAACCTGGCCTTGAACACCGCCAGGGATGGAGCATCCACAACCTCCCTGGGCAACCCATTCCAGTGCTTCACCACCCTCACTGTAAAGAACTTCTTCCTTATATCTAGTCTAAACTTCCCCTGTTTAAGTTTGAACCCATTACTCCTTGTCCTACCACTACAGTCCCTAAGGGAGAGTCCTTCCCCAGCATCCTTGTAGACCCTCTTCAGATACTGGAAGGCTTCTATGAGGTCTCCACGCAGCTTCTCTTCTCCAGGCTGAACAGCCCCAACTCCCTCAGCCTGTCTTCATACGGGAGGTGCTCCAGCCCTCTTATCATCCTCGTGGCCCTCCTCTGGGCTTGCTCCAACAGCTCCATGTCCTTTTTATGTTGAGGACACCAGAACTGTACACAACACTCCAAGTGAGGTCTCACAAGAGCAGAGTAGAGGGGCAGGATCACCTGGTGTTGAAACCACCAAAAATCCCACACCTTCTCTAACGTATCAAAGGGAAGCCATAACAACACTGTGGTCCTTGGTTCTCTTAGAGAGGGGAATGGACTTCAGCAAGGAAGTGAAGCATCCCATGCGTCTAAGGCACAGTTTACCTGAGCAAACTAACAACTGCAATAGGGGGGCTTTGAGCTGCTCACACGGAGGATGGTGTAGGAATTAGTTATTCTATTCACATCACAAATTAAGTCAAAGGTTATTTTAGTTATTTAGAAAACAAACTGTCGGGATATGACTGGAATGCAGCTTTGTTCACTTGTGTTCAAAGGACTGAGAGCTTTTCATATTTTTCCCACGGCTGAGAGGCAAACTTATTTATAAAGCAAAATTTTCCAGTTGGAAAACATGTGCATATATACATGCAGATGCACACATGCCTGCACACGTTTATATGTATTTATACATACATATGCGTGCACATTCATGGAAACATTTGCTAGAAGCATCCAAAATGGATCTGATTATGTAAAATTCTGAATATCCTCTAAAAGCATTGAGTGTCTGTAACTTCCGTTGCCTTCAAGAGGGGGATAAAGATATTCAGCAGCTGCATGTAGGATGCAGCCCGCTGCCACTACTGCATAAAGCTCCAAGAAATGCACCAATATAGAGATCTCACAGTTTCTGTTTAAAGTGGTGAGAAAATCAATCCTAGACCAAAAGGGCTCGAGGCAAGAGGAGAAGATGAAATGTGACTGACAGAGAGACAGCATCCAGTAATGCTCAGTCAAGTGAAAAGGCAGAAGAACACAGGAATAGTAAAACCTATCCATTTTTGTTTTAATTGGGAGGGGACTTAGCAGGCAGTTTTGGTGCTCTAGGCAGCCCTTGCGAGGCAAAGCCTATAAATATTAACTCTGTTCTATTCTGAAGCATGTAAAACATGTAAAACATATATAGGGCTCTTTATATCTAACACTGAGCCACAGAAAAATTGGACTGTGATTTCCTGTGACGTTAAGATGAAACGAGGTTGTCAAATCAAGTCAAAATGAAAGAGCAGGGAGATAGTCCTCTGCTTTCTGGTACTGCAGTAGTTTTTGAAGTCAATGTCCTGTGCCTTTGCTTCTCACTGCATTTTGCCCTGCATTGCCCTGTTGTTTGTGGTATTATGAATATAAACTGCTTCTTAAAGTGTGAAAGGCAAGGCTTTTTTCCTCAATCTACTTCCTGCTCTGAAAAGGATTTACAGTCCCAGAAAGGAGCAGGAACCTAAGATGCTGGCATTATAATCTCAACTGTACAGCTTGCCTGCCTTCGCCACAGCTCCAGTGTACCCAGCCGTGACACACATTGTCTGCTGCATCCCCTAAGGGCCTACAAGAGACTGGAGGATTTAATGCACACTAATGTATTTGGCTGAAATACTCCACAATTATAAACTATTGTTACTGCAAGAATCGAAGTTGAAGCATTTGAAAAGCATGTGAGATGGAATGGGAAATCTCTTGTTTTGTAGCTTTTCTCCTGCTCCAGCACTTTCAGCAGTTAGAAGTGGCTGAGGGAAAGGAGCAAGTGACAAAGATGTAATCCCAATTAGAAAATGCGAAGAAAACAAATCCTGACCCACCCTCCATGGTGGAAAAATCAAATCCCACATCCCCTGACCACTGACAGTTACAGTCAGTTACATCTTGTTTCTTCCTTTTTTAACCTGTTCTTCTGGCTTTTTGATCACATTTGTTTGTGGTGATTTCAGAGGTAACAAGTGAGGAAGGTGACCTCTCATTCATGTCTGATAGCAATAGAACAGGCTCCCTGGTAAAGCATGCTCCTGTAAGGGGTTGCCTGCTCTTTAGGATTCTTGAAGCTTTGAGGCAGCTTCGCTTCCATGCAGATGAGAGTGCTGCAGGGAAGGGAAGGCCAGGATAACAGAGGAAGGAATTAGGAAAGCCGAAGCACTACACATGCAAGATGGAGAGAGCTGGAAGCAAAGCCAGAACAGCTTAGAAGGCAGGCAGCAGAAGGGGGAGCTTCGGATGTAAATCCTGTTAGCTTTTACAGTAGAAGCAGTGGCCCTTTATGTAGGAGTGTGTAAAGGAAATGCTTCCTGCGGGTTGATTTCTACAGAAATCCTCCAGTGTGCAAATTAATTTAGTGTTCTAAGGATCATGTGATGAGGCCTTCACACCATGCATGTCTTTCAAACCATAACGCCTAAGAGGCAGTCAGTGACTGAGGAATAGGAAGCTCCCCCAAAATTAGAAGACTTAAAGTTTTGTCCAAGGGATTTAATTTCTGAGTAACCATTTGCTTATAATCAGCCAAAGCGTAGCAGGCTCCTTGAACAGGTTCCACAGTGTGACCTGGTAGGACAGTCTTGCAGGACGTGCACAACTGAAAGCACTGAAATGCCACTGAAAGCACTACTGTGTTTCACATATGCACAAAACACTGTGCTCAACTCATGGCAGAGCAAAGGTGAGGTAGAGGCAGGTTGGGGTTGCCAGTGACTCCCCACTGCCTTGAGCAGTTTCACAGTTCTCCTTGGTTTTGCAGGTACTCTGCTATTACAGTTTAGTCTACAGTAAAAAGGTGGAGGAGCTAAAGAAAGCTAAGTAAAGCTCCTAAAGGTCCCTACATAAAAGTACTCCTCAAACCCTGAGTAAAACCTATGGTGCTTGCTGGGCACCCGGATTTGTGGTGTTCCTGCGCAGTGGCTGTGATGAGCTCAGAGCTCACACTCACAGCTATGGCAGTTCTGCTCATGAGCAGACAAAAACAGGAAAGGCAGGTATGCATGAGAGAAGGTATTTTCTTGTCATGTCTGTCCATAGGAAGACAGGGCTGTAGAGCATATTTGTCCCTACAGGGCTCTGGTAGTTCTTGCTTTCTTTGCCTCTGTGCTGCTTTGATTGACACTTTGCCCCAGCCCTGAGTGCATGGCAGTCATGGAAGGATGGCAGAAGTTGGCAGTGCCAGGGCAAACATTTGCTGTTTATAGTCTGAAACATTAGGGCATTTAGAGAAACTTCAGTAAACGTTTTTTAGGTCAATAAGTAAGGATAAATGAAGTTGAAATGCGGAAAGAAAGGAGTTAACTTAGGTATAGCAAGATGCCCTTAGAAAACTTACAGCAGAGTAATTATTAGCATCAGGCTGAATCAGTCAGTCTCTGACCATCCCTGTGTCCTGAATCGTGCCCACCTCATTTTCTCCTGCCATCTCAGCTGGATAGGGTAGGTGTTCCTGTTTGTTCTGAGCAGTTATTATCTGAGATATCTGTATGAGCGGAGTTATGCAAATAGAAGTCATTATTCTCCAAACGTTTGTCCTTACAGCAGTAAGGAGAAAGCCACTGTTGGGGTGCAGTTTAATGAGATGTTAACGGAGTAGTGGGTGAATGTCAGTGTAAGTGCAGCAGGGGTTGTGCTGGGGAGTTCAGCTGACAAAAGAACTGTAAAAATGTGAACTGAACTGAACCAGAAGTTGAAATAAAAATCTTTGCTCGGTGGTGAACATGAACCAGCCGTGTTTCCAAGGATGGGGTGAACAAAGCCATGGCATGGCTGTGGAAGGCAGGCTGGGCTAGGAGAATGAATTAGAATATTATACCACTGTTCTAAAGCAGCAGCCTGTCACTTCATTTAATGCAGGATGAACACTGAAAAGTGCAGCAATTTGAAAGAGTCAAAGAGTTACTCTTATAAAAAAATACAGGACTTGACTGACAAGCTTACTCCCGTGCAACTGCTGTACTGTTTGGACATCAAACTTTGCCAGCTCTATCAATCCATGAGCAAATTGGGTAACTGTCATTTTGATAGCTCACCTACCGCTTCCATATCCCTGCACATTCATAGTGGAAGTTGCAACAGGGAACACTGACTGGGTACAAAAAGCAGGGAGTAGATTTATCTTTGAGAGCTGTTAGGCATATACGAGGGACTTTGGTGATGAGGACATGACACTGCTGTCATGTCTGGGACCTGATGGCACTCTGGGACCAGTGCTGCTTTATCTGCTTCTGTCTGACAGTGTAGCACCAATATTCTCATAGCTTCCAAAGTGCTACAAACAGCCTGGGCAAGGATCTGTGTTTTGTTTCCCTTTCAGAAGTAGAAAGCTGTTAACAACTTCAGTGTTCTTCCCAGCCCGGAACCAGACCAGGTCTTTGGGTGCCCAGTCCCATACAGCCCCCTGGAGCCTTTTTAACATTTCTTTTAGGGAGATTATGACTGTAACTATGAAACATCATAGTTCTGCAAGAACTGTGCATCCCTGGCACCATTCAAGGCCAGGTTGGACGGGGCTTGGAGTAACCTGCTCTAGTGGAAGGTGTCCCTGCCCGTGGCAGGGGGTTGGAACTGGACGAGCTTTAAGATTCCTTCCAGCCCCAACCAGTTTGTGATTCCATGAATTATAGAAAAGGATATTGGCCTGAATAAAGGAATGGATGTGAAGTAAGAAATTCAGGCTAGAAAATGAGCCAGTATTTGTAATAAAAAGGGAACTGCTCTAACCTCTTCTTCGAGGAGACAGCATCACCTCTTGTCATGTGGGACAAGTAGCTAAGGTGCAGCTCAGGGTATGGATGGAAAGACACCTGTATCCTTGACTCCTCTAACTGCAGTGAGGTCACAAATACCACAGTGTTCCCCCTCCTACCCCAAAAGAGAGAGTGCTTGCGTTTCCATAGACCACCAAATACATTTCCAGAAGGTCCCATCTGAAGAGTGTGACGTGGAGACGTCAGTGTTCAGTTGTGTTTTCTGCAGGGCAGAGCTCAGTGGGCTCATGGTGAAGGTGGCAGACACCACGAGGCATGGAAAGGCAGAAGGTAAGCCTTCCTGGGTGGCTGGCTGCTTTCCCTCTAGGGGCAATGTCCGTAGTGGTGGCTCCACATGGGACACACGCAGCTGTAGTCTCAGCAAGACAAATGTCTGAAAGAGAAAACAAACACACAATAAAGCTGGATAAAAGTGCAACTGACACCACATGAGGCTAATCACCCTCCACAGCTGTTGTGGCTTGGAAGGCAACCAAATAAAAGGCTTTTAAGAGGTTTTAGTTCTGGCATTTTCCTCATCTAATACTAACCTGCTTCTGAAAGGAGGCCCCCACTTTCTGTCAGTCACAAGGGAAAAAATAGGCCTGTGAGTGTATGTGCAAGCAGGTATCTGATTTACATGCAGAAGCAATATAATTGCAAATGCAAACTGAATCAGGGTTGCTGAAGGTGGCTGAATTCAATCATATTGTATACATACAGAAATGTGTGTGATTTTAGCCCATCTGACCTTTTGAACATATCAAGAGATCCCTTGTTCTGACTGTCCCTTGACTCTGCGATCAGCAGCCCATGTATATACATGTATGTACACCAGCACATACCCTAAATATCCGTATGTGCTATGCTACCCAGAGTCAGACCAAAGATCCCTCTAATCCAGCAGATATAGGAAATAGTCACTAGTCACAACCAAGTAAGCAAGACCCATGCTCCATCAAACAGAGAAAACAACTCTCATGCTCTCCACTAGTCAAAGGAATCAGTTTGTGAATAAGCTGTTTTCCCCCAAGGCTCCACAAAGACCTCTTTCTCAAGTTCAATACTAGGAAGTGTTCGTTCTGCTTCTAAAATGGCTCTTCAAACACATTGTGCAAACATATAGTCAGCCATAAAACTTCACAGCAAGCTTGACTGAACGTGATAAATCATCTGAGAGAGGAGAGTTCTTGTCAGAAGATCCAACCATAAAACAGAGTAATGAATAGCGGGGACGCCTTTAGACAGGGTCACAGGAAAGTTGAGTAATTTATATGTTTTAAACTAGGTTGGTTTTCTGGTGTTCTCTTTAAAATGGATTGTGCTCAGGACATGTCTTAGGGTGCAAGGAACAGCCCAAGGATTTTCCTCTGCCACAGCTCACTGTCTTTGCAGTCAGGATGCTTTGCAATGCTACTCCTCTTCTCCTCATTTCCCTTAGGTCCTCTTGCTGTCCCAGCCCAAAGTCAGAAATGCCTGTCATGGCAAAGGGACAAGCTGGTCTGTGCTGGAACCTGCATTTATAGCAATGTAGTACAAAACCTTCAAGAGTCCACATAATAACTTTCTTCTACTGCTCACGGACCTATTGCTGTGTATGGCTCAGAGTAAGGCAGGACAGACTAGACACAGGTTGTAACGACATTCAGGGCTGAGGCTGTGGGTCTTGACTGAGAGGCAGCTGCACACCAGGAGATGAACAGGTAAGAGAGTAACAGCCCTGCAGCCAGCTCTGGCAGCACTGCCTCAATCACATCCCCTGTCCAAGAGCTAGTTGAGCTACAGTCAAGCAGCAGAAGAAAGAGAAATGTGCCTCTGAGGAAAGGGCATTCCTAGTTATTTTCTTGTAAAAAGGGTTTTTCTTGCTGTGTAAGTAACCTTTATTTTGGACTTACAAGTAGTAGTTGGCAAAAATGATGGTAGGCTTTCATTTTTCAGGTTACCTACATAGTCTCTTGAGTTAAACACTTCTTAGTATGAAAAACTGTCCAGAAAACATTAAACAACGCTACTGCATGCAAATCATGTCATGAATATGTAAATCATGCCTCAATGTGACACTTGGCTTGTCTGAGAAACACTGATAGACAAAAAAAAAAATTAAACTCCATCAAGGATGAGGACAATTTAATACTTTCCTAGTGTGGCAGACAAAACTCTGAATTTTAATGGCTGTATAATATGATTCAATTCATAGTTAAACCAAAATAACCGTAACTTGCCATAAACATGGTCAAGGGCAAATAGTTGGGGGAAAAAACCCTCAAGATCGAGAGAGAAGCAGACCTAAGTGAGGCTGGCACATTCATTTCCAACAGTGAACAAATAAACCAGCTTTGCCTTTTGTGTCTTTGGTGCTGAAACATGCTCAGCAGTTGCTGAGGCCTCCAGAACATGCAGTGATTCTGCGTGGGACTGCCCAAGTCAGAGCTCTGCTCTCCCACACTGCTGCTACTGACCCAGGCAGAAACTCTTCCACTGGTGCATCTGCACTGCCTGTTGCAAGAGAGTCCAAGGCGCTGTTCCTGCACACAAAGCCACAGCACACGAGAAGCTGCTTGAATCTAGAAGTTGTACAATTGCATTAACACAATTAATGTACAGGTCTGTACAAGACTGGAGCTTGGCAGGTCTGATGAGCTTGAATCCATGCCATACTAACAGCAGGAGCTCAGATACACCAGAGAACGTTCACATCTGCTTGAAAGGTTGTTTAAACGTGCCTGTATTGTTGAACTCTGGCTTAGGTCGTTCAGGGAAGACTTGTTCTTGTAACTACTTTAGGATCCTAAGTACATTGCTTGTACAAGTTTGTAACTAGCACTTGGTCCACTCCTGTCTCTTCCCACCTACTTGTGCCAATTATATTAAAGCTATTTAGAAAGCATAGGGTAGCAGTAAGGCTATCATCATACATACACAACAATCAAATGCCACGGTCACAGGAAGGAGAAAACTATCACACCAGGTAAGGGAGCAATCAGTCATCTGGAAGTATCAGTTTGGTCTACTAGTTTGGGAAGAATGAGGAGAACAGATTGGTTCTACTGCAGCCGGACATGGGCACTGCCTCAGACAGCTGAATGAGTGTCTTCTCCCAGGACAAAGTGTCAGGAGCACAGAAGTAGGCAGTGGTGAGCGCAGCGGTTCGCAGCCTGACTGCGAGGTGAGCTGACTTCAGGAGAAAGAGAAAACATGAACTACACTTTTAATTATGTTTCAGAAATTAATGGACCAGAGCCAAGCATAGCGGCCAAATCTCCCTCAAGCTCAGCTTCTATCTCACTTATATCTACTTTATTGTCCAGTGTGCTCCCACAGGAAATGCTTTTCAAGGCTTTCACATCCACAGAATCACTTTGAAAGTATCAAAAAATGACATTTTCCCAGTCAAGTCTTGTTGAACTCTGAGCCAGATTCTTAACTTGGTCTTGGTGGATTATTTCTGTGCTCAGAGGCATTTATATCTTTCTCAGGTTACCACTAGATATGTAATTCTCTAATTCATTTCATTCACACAGACACACAGTGAGGTGCAGATATATTTGCAAGAATTGAGAGGGAAGAAGGCCAGATAAGCAATGAAATGTCCTTCCTGGCTCTAAAAGACAGCTGAAACCTGCTCTGCATAGAAGAATGTTTGCACAAAAGGTATATATTTAAACCAGATGATACTGATGCCTAAAATAAGTTAAAGCAAATTCACACTACTTTTACCCTCAAGTGAGACTGTCCCACAGAAGGCCCTAGCCTTATGTAATCATTATGGAGCTCAAATACAGGAGCAGGTACACTGAGCAACATAAAGCAACCAGGTTGGTTTTCTTCATCTGTGCCTACTATGAAGTAAAAACCAACAACAGCAGCAGCTTCATGTTCTGTCACAGAGGTTTTCTATAGCTGCACCTGCAAGCTCTGCACGGTGGTGAGAACTAGGGACTAGGTGACTTGATTTTCTGTTTCTTGGCATTTTCCATAGCTATTTGTCTCTCAACACTGGCATCGCATCATCATCTTGATCTGGACTTGTAGCCATGCCAGTGCCTGCAAAAGGCATAGCACAACAAAGAAAGAGGCCCAATAAGGTACATACAGCTGGTGCTGGGCTATTACACCAGGCTGATACACAACTTGCAAACAAACCGTCTCTCCAGAGATATCCTGAAACATGATAGTGGCTGCTAATGGGAAAGGGTGATAGGCAATTTTCCTCATCATTAATTTTCCACAGTGGTATTTGGCAAATGCAAAGTGGAAATTCAATATAGCAATCAAATCTTTGAGCTGAACATGTCAATTTAAGCTGGGGTAACACCTTCTGTAAATGAAATCAGAGTCCACTACCTTTTTGTACTCAATATTTTGAGCCTGAATTTCAGACCAAGACAATGATCTTTTCCTTGGTGCTGTGTGTGGGTGGTTTTGTGCTAAACTGAACACATGGTGATGTTCATGTTTCTCTATCAGCCCTTTGGTTGGTTTGGTGCTATTACAAATGCTTTTGGTGTCTGTTACATTAAGTTAACTTGCTACAAAGGACAAACTTTAGATGCTTTAAACAAAAGATAACAATACCGGTGACCTTCTCTAAAACACAAGGGCCCTTACACTGATATTTTAGGGAACTTCAGCAGCAAACAGTCGGAACTTGAAACTGAGATTTACAGCAAAGGATTCTTAAACATAATCAAGTGCCACCAGAACATACAGCACACCATGTTTGTTTAGATGGCAGTGCATCCGAATGTTCAGGTGGGGAAATAAAGTAATGTTTGGAGCAGAGGATTGCTAAACAGAAATGTGCTCAGCCTCCTGACACCTTCACCTTCCACGAGGGACTGCTGCCTCACCTCCTGTTGGAGACCCTAAGGGAACTTGAGAGGGAATGAGTCCTCTCCTGGACACGGGCCACTGTCAGTGACTGACAGCCAGGCCGGATGAGTGTATACCCATGTGTAATATACAGCAAGGTGTCCAAGATGAAATCTAGATATACATGATGTGAGGGAATGGGAACATATTTCCTTTTTGACCTCAGTATACCTGAATACCTTCCTCACAAAACACCATGAAGGCCACTGAACAGTGTCACACCCCATTATGCATCTTGTTCATTCTGTGAGATAGCCAGTGGCATTTCTAATCTTTTTGTGTCTTGTTTAAAATCTCAGCACAAACAAGACATAGAAAATTAATAGAAAACCAAACATTTTTATTCTAAGCAGGCCTCAGTCATATGGTAATTGTACTTGTAGGAAATAAATTACAATTGATAAGCTGAAGTTTTCCTTTTCCATACGCTTAAATATCAGTGGAAAAAGACTTCAAGTACATTGCTCTCAGTCTAGGTGACCCAAAAAAGCTTATTGCTTTAAAATTCATTGCAGATTGTCATGGTTTAAGCCGCTGAACCCAGGACACAGGTATATCTGATATTAGGGTGGGGGGTTTTTCAGTATACTTTCTGTTGATTTAGTCCAGTCATTCTGCTTTTGCCCCTGTAAATACTGTGTCTTGAAGAGACATGCATTCCCTCTCTAAAAATATCAGATGGGAGTGAAGAGCAGGGGGGGTTTATTGTGTTTTTGTCAAGGGCTGTATCAGCCTATAACAAGTTTGGCAGGTCATGCATTAACTACATACCATAGAGTTACCTGTTAGTAATATGAATAAGGTTATGTGAATAGGTCCTCTATAGGCACAAAGCTATCCTTATTTGTGGAGGTTACTGCTGAAGCAGCGGAGATAAGAAGTCAATCTTCATAGCTTGTGGCAATGTATAAATAATTAGTACAGCAAAACCTATTTAACTGGGGCTGGGAGCCAAAGGAAGATGTGTTGAGTTTTTATATTCTTTTATGGCAAGAGCCACAAAATAAAGACACAATTAAAGACACAATGCAGAATAGCTCAAGCAGGTATTGGATTGGAGAAAATGCTGATTACACTTGTGAGCAAACCTTTCCCTCAAAGCACCAATCCGTACAGCAGGGCAAGTAGATGGAACAAAGGCAGAATGACAAAATCTGGAAGGAAAATTGCTGAAGCATAGTGATAACCAAAAGAAAGCTCCCTCTTTATGCTGCACCTCATGCATTCAGACCTAGTCAGCTCAGGAGATTTTGTTCCCTTAGCTACAGCAGAATGTCAGCAGCCAAAACACATGCTAAATCCACTATCTGGCAGGAGAAAAGTAACCCTCCTGTTGGGAAAGACAGACACCAAGCTTAGAAGAGCTCCAAAGAGTTGGAGCCAGCCAAATGCTCATGCAGTAATAGTCTTTTTTTTGAGTTTCAAAGAAAAAATACATTTCAGGACCAAATACCAAAGAAGTAGCTTCTCCTATCACCAGATCCCATGCCATTAGAGCTATACCAAATTGGTTGTCAAGGGATTTGAGGACTAGGGGAACATGGGCAACAAAAAGTTCCCGATGGAATGAGGCAGGGGGCATTCTCATGAGATACACGTGAGACTTGACTAAAGGACTTTGCTCTGCATACCTCTTAAGACCACACTTCCAAGTTTCATCTAGCTTTGCCTTTATAAAATCATCTCTTTAAGATGGTTCAGCTGGGTAAGGCTATGATCTCGTGATGGCAGTAGAAGTCTAAGGCTTTCTCCATTCACTTTGGAAGAGTACCTTGGATTTACACCAGTGTAGTGTTAAAGCAAGGATACAGCACATGGTATTGAATATATTCTGTAACAAAAAAAGCACTACAGATATTTGTGTAATCCAAAATCTATTCAAGATGTTTTGGTATCACTTTTCACAGTAAGCTGGGAGGTAGTTTAAAGAATGAACACTGGCAACTGAAAGCATACACCACAACTAAAAGATATCTTTACGAAAGGCCCAGAATTTAATCAAATACTGGAGGAAAAGTTTGTTTGAAATGAGGCACATCTTTCTCATTGGTCCATGCCCAAGAGTGCATGGAGATAAAAAAGCATGTGACTTACAAAGGACCTAACAGCATGTTTGCATAAATGACTTCATTCTACTGCACCAGCAGTTGATTCCTCACACACAGTTCCTGTATAAATGTAACTGTATAAGGATTGTCGAAACATTGGTGAGGGAGTGATAAGCTTGGGGTTCGTTTTCTTTTTACTCATATTGCTGTTTGTTGAAGAAGAATGAGTTCAGGTTCAGCTAAATCAAGGTGATGGAGAGAGGGGGGAAAAACAATGCACTACAGGAGTTACTTTGGACACATAACCTGAGCTAACAGCCCAAAACCCCTGGGGCCATATTTTTAATCCCTTGGAGGACTGCCATTATAGTGGCAAGTGTACATTTTGTGGGTGTATATATGCCTGGGGGGGGTGGGGGGTGGTGGGTGGTGCAGAGGAAGAACAGAATACATGCAGCACTTTTTCTCTCTAAAACCTTGAATAACTGCAAACAGGTTATCTGCACCAGCTGGGTAATGCTTATAAAAACCTCTGACCTTCTCACATCCACAGTGTTAAAGAAATAGACCATAAAGGTAGCCAAAGATGATAGCTCAGTAATTTCCTAGCATTATTTTTAGGATATAAGATTGAGACATATTACAGAAAAACTCTGGGAGCGAGTTTCATTGCATGTGCAGCCTGCTGGGTTGTTATCTAAGGAGAAACAATATCTGATAGTGTATCTTAGCTCTTCTCCTAATAATACTGGAAGTTAGAGACCTGAAGGCCGCCACAGCAGAAAGGTTTTAATTTCATTATTAGATCCAAATCCAAGTGCACCAGTAATTTCTTTTTATATGGTGGTTTCAGAATTAAGCAAGTACAAAAAGAGCAGGGCCTTGTCAAATGTTTTAATTAAGAAGGTGAAGCATAAATGATAAGAATTGAAAGGAAAGTTTGCTGCCTTCTCTGAAAACAGGGGTAGAATGCAGATACTCTCAAAAGGAGCCATTCTTTTGGTGCAGTCTAAGCTGAAGTTACAAAGCTTAAAGCCCTGAAAGAGTATGGGTCACAGGACAGATGTGGGCAACAGCATTGCAAGTGGCTACCTTAGAGAGCCACTGAACATCTGCAGCCCTTTATAGTTTCTGAAAAATTAGAATACACTGTGTTAGTGATTTCTCACTCTTATGATAATAAGCAACAAAATACTAAATTATGTTCAAAAGATAACATATAAAAAGCAGCAGAGGAATGTTGAATAGGTAATGCTGGATCTCAATACGATACTGGGAAGGCCAGTGTCCACACCCTTTCTATTTAACAGAAAATTTGCCTCCAAAATGCCTCTGGCTCCAGAAAAGTTGTCCTGGTTTCTCCTTCAAGAACATAGGCTCAGTTTCTACATAAAGAACTTACATTAATGTTTTAGAAAATTACAGTTTGGAAAAGTAAAACTGCTTTAAGACATATTCAGTGATTGTACTTCTGGTGCTTCTCTTGTATCCAGAGACACATATCAAGAACCGTTTTTCTTTCAGTTACCAACTACCTGCTCCATACTGCTCTGTATAGCTTCCCCATTCCAAAGTACTGAAATTCATTCCCTGTTTAATAAGCCTGAGTGTACCCACAGCTCCTTGCAAATCCATTAACGTCAGCTTCAGCTGTTGAATTGCCAGTGGTACCGTATCTAGCCTTACTAACATCATGTAGATAATTAACCTCCAGGCTAGGAAAGGGCCTACGTTTACCACACACAAGCTGATTTGAGCATAATTTAACAGAACATGCATTTCAAACTGCTGTATCTTAACTCCTAAACACCCTACAATCAATGTTGTAAATTCTGTCTTCTGGGGGGTTGATGTATCCCATTTAGAATACAAAGCGATATCCTTCACTGGCCGTGGATAAGAAGCTTTTGGAATGATTAATGAGCACACTGAACATACACCCGGGGATGACCAAGTGAGCTGCAGAGATTGCAAAAAGACTTTTCTCTCAGCTTTTCAAATAATCTCACACCAGTGAATTCAAGGAGTTGAACCAGGGCCTTTGTTTCCACTGATCAGTAATTCCTTATAGTGGTGTGTCCCTTTAAGGTATTGATACAAACAAAGGGAACTGACCTCATTTGGAATTTGCTGGCATTTGCTCTGTCAAAGAACCACCTCTTTTGATGATAGACCAGAACAATTCAAACTCAAGGAATTGTTCAACTTCTGCTGAAAGCTTGATGTAAAAATGGTAAGAGCAGCAACTGTATTTGTTCACTCACATGTAGTAACTGGTCACGAGTTCAGAGAATTTTTTCAGATACAAAGTTTTCTCAGGACAGAGAAAAGTCCTTTTAGACTCAAAGGAGGAGAAGCATATATGCATATAAACAAAACTCCATCCTCTTTCCTTTAGATAGAGTGGAATCAGATGCCTAGGCCCTAGAAACCACTATTAGTTGATTGCATCACTTAGCAGCCCTTTTCTTGTGGGGAAAGGGATCTCATTTTAGTTCAGACTAGTCTCTCTTCCTTCTGTAGATGGAATATAAAGAAATTTCTGCATATTTGGACCCACCCCCCAACATAATTCTTAATTTCTAGTCAACTTGCTGAAAGTTACACCCATAAAGACACTTATATGAGTCAGATTTTTGTTTGGGAGAAAAGTAAATCTTTCATTTGACCTCTAACCTTTCTCATGAATTTCCATCCTAAAAACCTAGTCTGGTGTCTGTGGAATTAGAGCAGGCTTGTGTAGCTTGAAATAAGGATAAGTCTGGACTCAGGAAACCTTTACTCTCTTCCTTGCATTGAAGATTTTAGCCAGCTTAGGCTGTACAATGAAGGCAGAGAGGATGCAGTTGTGTTTTATGCATGACTTTTTTCCCTATTTGCAAGTTACATTGCATGATATTTTTAGCTGTAACAGCACTTGAAACAAGCAGTACTCCTACTTTGGGAATTTACTTAATTTCCCTCCTACACTGAGGTGTGGAGGAATTACAAGCTTGCCATGTGACTGGGAGGGCAACTTCCCTGCACCAATTCAGCACATCCAGAGACAACACAGGTGACAAGGTGGCACTGCTGAGGACAAGAGCAATGCGTAGACCCCATATACTTCTGTCTCTGCCTCACTGCATAAACTGTTGAGTAAAACAACTTTTAAACAACTGAAACAACATTAAAAATAGAGTTTATGTGCTTGATTTCCTGTAGGATATTTTGGCAGGTCTTACACGCTATTACTTTCTGAAATAAAATGTGCAGCACAGAGCTTGGTGTTTAATATTTGTTTAGCACATGCAGTATGTTCTTTTTACTAGTCTGGAAAACTTAGGCTGTGATTCTGAATTAAAAGATACTTGGATAAGCACTGTAAGCAGATGAGAAACCAAATCAGTGGAATCCACACAGCGTATATTAAAACCCCATCATTTGAAATCACTAACGCAGTGCTTAGTTATCCACAGAAATTATTCCAATTTAATCTCTGTGTAGGAATAACAACAAAGAAGATACTTCGTTCCAGCTCTGACTACAGGCATGTACAATTATTATGCTACTACTAGAGAATGGTATGTTGAGACATAAAGCGCTTTGGGATTGCTTATGTGGTAAAACGAACATAAGGTCCATTGTCCTTTCTCTCTGACATTAGCTTGTACATTTGAATTATTTCCCTGATATTTTGCTGTACTCTTCAAAATCCTTTGAAAGGAAGAACATTGTTGGAATATGCCAGATAATAATAGAATCACAAGCACCAGTCAGTGAAGGGGGGTGCGGGTGGGCAGGAATAGAAAAATCCCATTGTTAATTATTAGATCTATTCACCAGACTTGGGAAGATGTCAGAATACTTAAAAAACCTTCATCCTAACAGCAGTGCTATAATTAGAGAGCTGCTATAAGAATTAGCGAGAGAAGACAACCAGATGAGAATCGCAGAGGTTAGCTGGGCTACCAAACCCTTTTCCCCCACTCCCACAACAGGGCTTCACAACTGCCTAGGTGAGAGCAGTTGCAGAGCTGACAGAAAGAGCTTGGAGAGAGACCTCAGGAAAGGGAAGAGTGCAGAGAACGTAGATGGTGCTCCAACTGCTCCAAAGAGAAAGGGAGTAGGAAGCAGAGCATTACATTAGCTTTCCTGTAAGCAGAAATAGCTCCTCAGATAACAACCAAGTTTCTTCTGCCCTCCCATTGGGGTGAGTTTTCCCCAGCAAAGAGATACACAGTGATAAGGCTCAGCAATTGCAATCAGTTTATCAGTGATCTCACTGATGAATTCCTAAGCCTTCATGGTATACTATGAGTTCTGCATTTGTGGTATATTTCTTACTGGAGCTAAGTGATTACATAGGAATCTCAGCTTTCATTAAGGACTTTAAATGAATTTCTAACCATGGTAATTGCAATTCTAAAAGTTTGAAAGCCTGATCTTTACAAATTGCACCCCCAACAAGTCAAACAGTATTGTAAAAATCATTAGAATCTAATTGCTGAATGTGCATGTGGGAGATTCAGTTCAGGATTCTGAAATTCAACTACTGGTGCTCTTTGGCTGGATCACCCCATCTGAGATGGTCTGTTTTTTCCTATGTCTACATTTAATTTGAATTATAGAATAGCAATTATTGATTTTCCTTTTGAAAACAGTTTCATGCTTGTAAGTCTATTCGTGATAGTTAAAAGAATTAAGGTAAAGCTAAATATAAATCAAAGAACCTTTTATAAGTGCGTAGATTGTGGGCTCTTACACAATGATACAGAATGGCTGAATAGAATGCATTACTTTTTTCTCTTACACAATATGCCTGCTACAGAAGGAAGTGTTCTAACATGAACACATATGGCCATTGAAGGACTTAAGACTGAATTCTGGCTTACAGGTCTGCCAGACTACTGGTATAACCATGTGTAAGCTACTTCCCAACCTTCAGCTTGAAAATGGAGACCACTTTATCTCTTGATTACTGTTTAAATCATTATATTACCTTTAATCATATTGTACAGAAGTAATTCCTTCTGTTCATGTATCAGGATTATCAATCACAGAATCCCAGACTGGTTTGGGTTGGAAGGGACCTTAAAGCTCATCCAGTCCCAACCCCCTGCCACAGGCAGGGACACCTTCCACTAGAGCAGGTTGCTCCAAGCCCCTGTGTCCAACCTGGCCTTGAACACTGCCAGCTTCCTCCTATTTCCAGTATGGCAGCTAACAGAGTGTTTAGTCCTTACATATAGCTGCATATATATATAAATAATAGGTATGTTTGTATGGGAATTTTTACACTTTTTTGTTTTGGTTTGGGAGTTTTTTTGATAGAGAAACTGCATTCAGATTGACACATAATTTTGCCGAAAAGAAGCCAGGGGAGAGAGATAGTGACTCAAAAGGACATTCCTTGAATACTAACCATGATTTTGAATAATGCTTTTACAGTCTTCCAAAATGTTGTTTGCTATTCCTTTGAGCAAATATTTACAGAAATAATGGTAAGATCTGCTGGGAACAGCACAAAATATTCTCAGCATGATACTACAAGAGCAGTAGGAACTTCCTCAAAGCGTTTTTGTATGTACCTCCAGCTAAAGACAGATTGTTTACACTGGAAACAGCCTCATTTAGGATTTCAAAGAAAATTCAGCAAGGCAATGCAGAAGAAATACTCACTTGAGCCTCTACTAGGCAGGCAAATATCTCTATTTGTGTGCAGTTTAAGCTGCATCGTTCCAAAGGGCAGCACCCAATGTGTAACCCAGGGATGAAGCATTTATCATGGCAATCTGGGCTGTAAATTGGAGACATCTTGTAGTACACACAAATAGAAGGTTTGAATAGAGCACAGAATTTCTGTGCTCCTGCCACCCATGGAAACAAGCCCTATCTAACAAAGAGCAGAAAAAGAAGTACCAAGAGAAGAATCCAATGCCCCCCCCAAGCGCAGCAGCTCTGCAGGCCTGCTGCCCAGGGACAGCTTTCAGGGCAGCTTTGCCAGTGAACTGCTGTATTTTGGGACTGCAGTGTTTGGGATTGTTGCTGTGGTCCCTTAGCCTGCTCCAGTGTTTGGGAGAAATCACCATTCACATTTCTGAACTGCAAGGAGGTCACATTTCAAATGTCCTGTGTGGCTTTCGTGCGGTACAGGAAAGCTGGTTGGTAACGCATGGAGACCACTTTTCAAGTTTAACAAAGTTAACACAAGGTCCAAGATTTAAGCTCAAAATAGGACTTACAAACTTAACAAGTTTAAGGACACTTTTCTTTGATGATAGTATCAACATCCTTCCACTTTTAAAGGCAGAATGCAAAGACAGTTTCCAGTCTAGTCCTTTTTCCCAGCCTGCCTGTTTCCATTCCTACCTCATCTATCAGTTACTCCAGTTAAGACACTGATGCTTTGTCAGCTTCTCTTGTGTGCCCCAAGTAAGTTTGGTCTTCATAGTTTTTGGAGTAATTCAACTGAAAGCATTGCATACTTTTCTGTGAGTCTCTGAGGATGAGAGATGCTGAAACTATCTAGCACAGTACAATTGGCAGAGCACAAGCTCCACTGCTTTCAGGATGGTGTTTTAGTGCAGAGGCACAATTCCACAAATATTAGATATAAGCCCTTTGATACAAAAACCAGCAAGGAGTGAACTCCTATGCCTCTCCCTCCAAGTGACAAAGAACGTCAGGCCCATTGTACACTGATTATAATAATTTATTGGACTGAAATTGTTTCTAGAAGACAATGATCACCGTGAGGTTGACGGTTCCTAACTTCATTAGAAGTTGCAGCTGCTGCTATCATTATTCTGATTAGTTACCTTGAATTGCTTTGCAAAAGACAATTATCATTACAGCTTCCCTATCATAAGGAGGAAGTGGCTCCTCGTGGTAGAACTGAATTAGAAAACAAACTAGAGCATGAAATAAGGGGAAGAGAGTGAGTGTGTCACATACTAGAGAGAAGCTGATCACACCTTCCTGGACTCAAGTATTTTAAATAGAGGCTATCACGCTGAAAGGCAGGAAATGGTACAACAAATGGTACAAGTAACCACTAATAGATGCTAATGCTAATCAAGTGAAATGATCCTGTAGCTGGTAAAAGGATTTATTTCTGATAAATTGTCCCCCTGCTAAAAAAACCCAAACCAACCCAACACCCCAAAACCCCCATGTCAAGTCCCGTGGAGCTGCAGTACCACCAGCTGGTGATGTATTGGATATGTTCTGCCCAGCTGGGAGCTTTTGTCTGTATTTATTAGCTGATGCCTTCCATTTGGGTCTTTATGAAGGGAAGAGGAAGTGCAAGGCAAAAGGGATACACAATCTGTGAGGCATAAGATTGGATTCATTGGTAGCTCATCCATTATTATGTAGCATTTGTTTCCTCCTTGTCTTGTCCTTCTTATTCCCCATAGTCTCCACCAAATTTACGCACCCAAACCCACTTCTCTATTCATTTCTTCTTCCCATTCCCAGTATTTGATGTGGAGACAAAAAGTAAAGGAGATGCCTGGTTTGGTAGTATCTGTACTGGAACAGAGAGAGCAGTGAGTGGAAAGTGAGATACAGTGAGAAGCTGAGCCATCTAGATGATCACGACTCTTAATTCCTGGTGGCAAAGGCATGTTTTCTACTGGTGATATTACAAAGTCAGCAATGAATGCCTGGCCTTTGGCAAGAGAACTTCCCTGCACTGTAAGTTCCCATAGGTGAGGACAAAACAGTACACCCAGCTCTGTGTCTCTCATCTTTTAACTCAACTCTTCCTCGCTAGGAGTAGGACCAGGGCTTTGGTATCATTTTGTAGTTCTTGGCCAACAAATGGCTGGTGACAGCTGTGGTTGTCACAATATGAACTAAAGTTCATGTCTTCCCTGCCACAATCAGCCACAAAGCAGGAGTGTAGAAGTGGCACAAAGCCACTTACTTCATTGGGGTATTGTCTATTTTGATGGGCGAGAGATCTAGGCCTAGATGAAAATGTTAACTGAAGTCAAAAGAGAACATGTGGGCGAGCATAGACATGGATGACATTGTGGTTTGGGCAGTGGTTGTGGGTTATAGTTTTACTTTTAAAACTCCCTTATCTTTCCCTGTTCCAGACATTGGCAGAGGTTTACTAATGAAGTAGAAGATCATAGCAATCAGGGAGGCATGAGGCTCTAACACTGGACAACTTCCTGCGTACTTGAAAAGAAAGAATTGGCTGTGAGTGAAGTAAGCAGGCAGAGAAAATTCAGACGTGGCATGAATATATGAAGAAGCAAAAATGAAAGATATCACCTCCTTTGGTGAAATATAGTAGACTGACAGGATTAGCAAGTGTGATTGGGGACAAGAAGAACATATATTCCTGTCTTGCAATGTTGCTGCATCCCAGTTCAATAGACGGGATTTTGTATTGGGGTTCCAAGGCACTAAATGCAAACATCAAACAGTCCTTGTCCTCAGTGACCCACAATTAAAATCAGATGAAGAGCAAGCATGGAAGGAAACACAGCAGAATGATATCAGAGCTTGAAGCAGAGTATGACTAACCTAGGTAGCTTTCTGGGTGAGGGCTGACCTCACTGATACTGTCTTCTCTTTCTCCTTACTTGTCTCTCTAACCAGACTTACACTTCCTCGGTCCACACTTTGCTCTAACCCTAGATTGATACCAGGAGGTATGCCTCCTGGTGCTACCAACTTCTGTCCCTCAAGCCCCTGATGGTGCCTCCTCACAACAGAGTTTGTGCTGAGAAAGCTCAGTAGCTTTTCTTTCCCCTTCCTTATTCCACATTTAAAGAGTAATAATACCCCTCACCAGCTAGGAACTCTGACCACAGACAATTCTGCATCTCAATTTTCTGTGGATATTATGGATAAAAAAAATGACATTACAAATCACTTTCAGGTTGCAAAGTCAAGCACTAAACAAAGAGGAAGTGCTGGAATTAAACTTGCCTGCAAAACCTTAATTTGGCCCTTTTGTGCATAAGTATTATGATCTAGACTTTAATTACATGAACACAGACTATTTTTTCCACATCTAAATGCATAGATGTGCAAATTCTCAAGCAGTTGACTTGATTACAAGTATGCGTAATATAAAAGTTCAATAGTCTATTGATATTTAGTCAGATTGCAGAAATTCCACATATTCATCGCAGCAGCTGACTATATTTGGGTACTATGCCAAGAGCTGAACAAACGAAATCAGATTACTGCAAATGACAAGCAACAAATAGCCAGGAAAAAAAATGGTAGGGCCACAGGAAAAGACAGTGTGGTGAATACTAGACAACTGACTGAGGTTCAGCTAAAACAAAGCAGGAATTCTAAAGCATCCCACAAATAATACTTAATCTTTCCTCTAGTCCCAGCAGAACAGACTAATCAGCACAGCAGCCACTCTATACTGGGTAGCTCCAAAGACTAAACCATAAAAATGGGGTCAAAGTGGTACGTTTGAGATACACACAAAAATTAGAGCCGACAGCTTGGCCTGTAGGTCTTCTTCCAGCTGAAGAAAAAAAATAGAAAAAGGTTAATTTCAAGGTTAGAACTAACCTTGTGCTGGTTTTTTTTGTTCACCAGAGCCCAAAGCAGAGCTCATGGCCAACATGTCACCTCGAATATTCGTTGCCATCTCAACTGTGAGTTTAACATTAACCTTTTCTCTTAAATTCTGTACTCAGAATGCTATTGCACTGTGGATTTTGTTGCAGTGTGAAGCAGCTTGGCTTAGTCATCTTTCAATCACTGGTCAGCTAAGCATAACGGCTTTTTCTTTTTAATATCTAAGAGAAACACATGCAGACACAGGAACAATTTTAGTTACTACATGATAAAGGGATATAGCTCTGTTTTGATAGATGCTTTATACCTTATGCTCAGTAATTAATGCAGAAGCCTGGCCCTCCCTCAATGTGCTGGAGAGAAGTTAGAGATCAGGCCAGGCTGGACGGGGCTTGGAGCAACCTGCTCTAGTGGAAGGTGTCCCTGCCCGTGGCAGGGGGTTGGAACTGGAGGAGCTTTAAGGTCCTTTCCAACACAAACCAGTCTGCCAGGCCTGGCAAATTCCATACATTGCATATATTGTATAGGTAATAGGAGAAGATTCATTGAATCTTCAATCCAAGTTTAAACAAATCATCTTTTCCTCTAATATATTATTTTCCTTTTACTTCCTTTGTCACTCCAATTCCTCAGTTTACTCTCCACAGCTTGACATATTCACCCTACTTCCAGAGGCAAGAGATGTGCTCTGTGTGCCTTGCAGATCACTGTATACACATTTCCCATGCATGGCCCTGTCACCTTTGTATTTTTACCTAATCTTAAACATTCCTGTGTGGGAAACTGAAGTGATAAGGCATACTGTATGGCTTCT
The DNA here is from genome assembly GCF_004027225.2 of Strigops habroptila. Taxonomy (NCBI): domain Eukaryota; kingdom Metazoa; phylum Chordata; class Aves; order Psittaciformes; family Psittacidae; genus Strigops; species Strigops habroptila. Next base: position 19,390,237 of record NC_046360.1, read on the forward strand.
GTTGGAGGACAGGGGATACTGGCTCAGCTGTTTATAGAGAGGAGAAAGGAGCTCTACTCTGTAGTGTTATAATCCAACTGAAAGCGTACTGTAGTTTCTGCCTGCACTTTAGCATAGGACATGGGTGAAGGTGCAGAACAAAGACTTCACAATTTGGTAGGAACAAATCAGAAGTCCTTCATAGGAGTGAGAAGAGAAAATTCTGTGTGGTGTATGAATGTAGCTTAAAAATAAACTCTATCCCATTAAACCATTAAATGTAGTCATACATTGTAGTCATACACAGTCATACATTGAGACAAATTCTATGTATTTGATTTTCACTTTGTTCATATCATAAAAGCTCGACTGAGATCAATCAGTGAGGCAGTATCAGTTATCCTGCTGCCACTTCAGAGCAGTTTCAAGCACCAGGAAAAGTTTAAGATGATGTGTTGTAGCTGCATGGCTCATATAAGTTCAGTTCCTGGCCACATGACCTCCACATCAAGATCTTTTCATAACTAATCTTCATAGAAACTAGAAAGGAGAGTACATCTCTGGATATGCCATTATACTGTGCTCGGCTACGCTGAAGAAATGGGAGGTGGCCTCCCAGCCCAGCAGTGTGGGTATCAGCAGCTCCAGCTATCTCACAGTATCTTGGTGCTGCCAATACATGAGTGCATACCCACTCCTGGTCACATCCCTTTCAATCAGCGGGGATGCTCAAAGAGCTACTTCCAATTTCAAAGCTGCAAGTTGCTCTGAACAACAGGTTTATTCATATGAAAATCTAGGAAGGATTTTAGTATAGACCCGTTGTGGTTTACTTAAGGTTTCTTATATTGTGTTATCTTCAGTTATATGAATATGTGTGGGAGTCTGTTCTCATTTCACACGCAGAACTCCCATACCCACCTCATTAAAAATCTGATACCCAAATTGTCCCATTTGAAAAGCATAATGTCACTGAACTTTTCCCCTTGACAAGAGTGTCACTAGCATTTGCCATAGCATTTTACAGTACATCATGCTGGCCTGCAGGATTGCTTGAGCCAACACCACTCATCTCTCATGATAATATGCAGTGTTGGGCATAAACCCACCATATACACAGTACAGCACGCATGTCTGGGCCGGGCAGCTTGTTGTCTGAATGTCTGCTTGACTCTTTAAAGCATGGGAGACTTGGTCTTTGTTTCAAATTACTGAACTGAGACTTCTGCTAATTTTTCTGTTACATCAGAAAGTCAAAGAGAATTTCACATTGCAAATAATTCTCTTGGCTTACAGACTACAGCGTACAAACATAGTCCACAGGGAAAAATCCTACAGGGCAAAGCTGTCAAAAGCAGTGTCGCTCCCCTGTTAGTAGCAGGGCCATGTACAGGGAATGCCAAGGGCATAGCTGGACCTCCGTGTGCTACTAGGGGAATTTATGTGGTGCAATTAAAGCCAGGAAGGAGAGTGATGAAGGTCAGGAAACAAACATTAAATCTTGCTACCTAACAGTGTTCTTATCTTGTAAAGGAATATTTCATGGTTGTCCTTAGGAAGCCTTACAGCTATGCTGTGTTTTGAAATGGGATATGTTGGGAAGAGCAGCATAAATCAGCTAACAGTTATCCGCTGACAAAGGGATTTTTCTTTATAGGTGATAAAGCAAGAGCAGAAATCACAGAAACTTAGGTGTGTAAGAGAAGAATCAAGTCCATGGCATGGACTCTTATTTATTCTTTTTTGTAAAGGAAATGTGGTGAATACTTTAAGGTTACAAAAGATGGGATGGCTGTAGGCTCTCCTAACAAACTGAGAGTTTCAATTCTAGCATATGTTTCTAATAGCTGAAAGTTCACTACAGCAAAATACGTCCAGCATTTTACAGAAAAATCTGCTTCAGTTCGGAGCAATCCTCCATTCACATGTAAGATCAGTGTAGCAAACGGCATGAGGACTATCTCATTAAAGAGTATCTCATTAAAGCTGGCTATGGACTCATGCCACAGCCTCTTGGCAGAGCAATTCCAAAGACTAACCAGCCCCAATTCTAAACCATCATCCATAATGCGCAAAAAAGTAGATGCTCCTTTGATAACGCTTTCTTTAAAAAAGTAAGAAATTAAGGCAGGAATAGCTTCCAGTTGGTTTCTTAGGTTGGTGATGTGTATTGTCCTGTTTCGTATGAGGGGAAACATAACTATAACTGCCTCCTGTGACCATTTTCCATTCATGAATTGCCAGGTAGGGAACAAGATGGTCATTGTTCCAGCAACAGAAGAAGCCAGTGTGGAAGGTACTGTCTCCACAGAGGAAGAGAGTGCACAAGTATCTTGGGCCTATTCACAGCAGCAGTGATGTTCAAGCTTATTTGCAAAACCCTTCATGTTTTCCAGTAAGAGTGTCTGTGTAGCAAATAGGGTTGAATTCAAAGAGTTGGGGTTAAAAGGATGAAGAAAACAATATCTTAAGTATTCCCACATATTGTTGCTTGTCCTGTGACTTGAATCTTCTGGCTTGTCCACTGACCCAAGATTTCATCATGTGTACCCAAAGGCTGCCACAATCTTTTCTGTATATTGCAGCAGGTAAAGCTATTCTATTACTGTTCCAAGACAACAGTTCACGGAGCTTTTGTAACTAGCTGAGGATGACATTTTTACAGGATTAACAGTTCCAATAAAATACACCCCCAGCTCTGAAACTCAGTTTAGAGTGCACCATAAATGAGATGTGACAAAAGAAAACATGAGCTATTAAAAAGATAAAGGAAAAGGCCTCTTAATTAACTTAGCCTCAACTTCACCCTCCCATAGTTCCATTAAATGTTGAGTGCAGTATGCTACTGCTGTGTAAGTGGAAGGTAGGCTGCAGTCAGTATACTGCCTACAGTATATACTTCATGAGATTAGTACGACTTGGTATGGTCAAACACTAAATCACAGTTTCACTGTGACCTAGCAGTGACTGGAATAAGCTCCTCTGTGAAGAATGCATCTAGCTCCAAGTATACAGTACGTACAGTTACTATTTGTACATGACTCTGTTGTAAGAAGAGCATAGTGACTAATAATTTTCCTCCGTGAAACAGCTTCTGAAATGTTTATTTGTGAAAGCAGCAGAGTGGTCTTGTTTCAATACTATTCAGAGGAGGACATGTCAAGGGCTACACACCATCTCTTCTGTGAAATGATTCTATCTGAACACAGAGACAGTTATGTTTCTTTCCAAGCCTTGTGTTTAGCTGCAGTACACATTAGATCAGTCTCCTTACCCCTCTCCCACAAACCACCAAACGAGTTCATTATGATTTTTTCCTGAAGAAAGCAGTAACTCTGATTTCTATCCCAATCATGTCACAGTACTAGTGCCTTAAAGCTAATGTGAAGGGTTGCTTAGCAACTGCACTAAGCCTGATGGGATCATCCTGCTACTGATTTTTGCATTGATATTTTGGTTCTCAAGGATGCTTTGTAATAATGAAAGACAATATTAACCCTGTTTTCTTACCTCAGAATTTAATTGATGCTTTTGCTGGAGTGAAAGCAACTGCTTTCCAAAATGTCTAACTATTTTGTCAGCTCTTTTAGGGTATTTGGGAACAACATATATAGCAATGGGTCCATCAAAGGAAACACAAGTTTCAAACAAACAGCATCTGGAGATCTTACTGATCCCTCTTAAATCTATACGAAAGCCCCTATTTGTGATGAAACTATTGCTGGGTATGACTTCTGAGTTCACAGAACAAAAGCAATTGCATGCAGTCTCTGCTGGTGACTTTTGGAAGGTCTGTATCAATCATCACCACACATAATAATTGTGTTCAACATTGACTAGTTAAAGAGAAACCTGTTAAAGAAAGAGTTATCACATCCTACAGTATCCAAAATCAAACAAGAAGCTGAATGAATTGGACAACAAACAATACACTTATAGTGGAGGACTACGCATTAGTAAGCAGTTCAGTTCAAGGGGATTGCTCCAAGTACACGTAAACTCAATTATGTTTTATATCAATACTGCTCCACAGTAACAACAGTCTTACACTCACTGTAAGGCCCAGGAATTTCTGTCTTTAAGAAAGCAGAATATTATTCTTGGGGTAAGAAGTGGCAAATTCATGTTCCATCCTGCCCCAGCCCTAATGTAGGATCATCTCAAAGATACTAATACCCTATTCAAAAGCCATTGCTGAGCTGAGTGGATGACTTTACCCCTCTTTGTTTCTGCAGGACTTGGTAGAAAAGTCATAGTTGTTGAGACAATAAATATTTTTCTGCTATCAATACTAAAATGCAAAACATGGACAAACATCCTGGTGCTCTCGGCTCCCATGGCCAACATTAAGAATCAATGGGGCTCAGGCAGAGGCAGGTAAGTTATAGAACTGCCCGTAACCAGTAAGATGTGCAGTAGATCCTAGCAGTGTGTCTGAATTTGTGCTTGAGCAAAGTTTTAGGACCTCCATACATATGCAACTTCTAGTGACTGTTCGCACAAGACGCAGGCTCATTTCAGAAGTCAGGAAGCTGCTTTTTTTGAGAAGGTTAGGATCTGCTGCTGTGAATGTCTTTAATCAATGAGGAATTTGAAGCCCCCTATAACTGACAGCAGGCACTTGAATACATGCACAGACAGGGCCTGAGCACTAGATATCATATCCAAGAGGTACAATAGTAAGATGACTCTTGCTAGAGCTTCAGCACAGTGAGCCAAAGGTGCAGTCTGCATTACTTCATGCTACCCTGTCAGATACAGTTCCTGGCTACCATGCTTCTGATGCTACACTAAGGCTAGGGATAAAAAGTTGTCAACATGCTCGTCTACAAGCTGATGTCAGATTGTATTATTTAGACTAAAGAGTATTCTAAACCAAAAAGCCCCAAAGAGCCAGTTCAGATTGACTTTGCAGTAGCAGTGACATAAGTATTGTCTGGTGGGAAGTAGGATTAGGCCATCCACTAATTCAACATGGTAATCAATTAGTTCCTGTGGAAAATGACTGGCCATCCATGACCTTAAGTTACAGGCACTGAAGTAGTGATCTCCACAGCTCTCCACGCAGATTTCAGGCTCCCTCTCCTCAGATTCTGAAAGCCATGGCAGGTTCTCCTCCCTGCCCTTGCACATGCCCTGTGGGCACGCTGCTATGGACTCACACCGAGCTTGAGATCTCTCTCTCAGGTTGCAACCTGCAGCCCAAGGAAATCAGCTGGCACCATTCCCTCTATTTTGATAACAGAAGCAGCTCTCTTTAACAAATAAGTTCCAAACAGAACAAGCTGTTTGACAATTACCATCTTAAACATTTCCAGCCATCCTCAAAACACCGTGGCAGAAAAAAAAAAAAAAAAAAAAAAAAAAAGCAAAAAAAGCAAACTTTCAATCAACAGAAAATAGATGATTGTTCTAAAATGACAGCTTTCGTGCTGTTTATCCCAAAGGATCCTCAGAGCTTATGGAGTGTGAAATAAATTTGCCACTGGTTAAAAATGTAAATTCTTTAAATACATAAAACCCTAATGAAAAGGCTTGTAACATTTCCCTTTTCCTGATTCCCACTTTTCTCTTTTATCTTCCTAGAAGACATTGATTATAATTACAGTGGAGACTAAAATGTATGCTTGATTTTGTGTTTAACAATTATTTGGAAAGTAAAACGGGCTCTTCATGCATGCATGTGACTGGGCATGTGCATGTGCTTCTGCACATACATGCATATATGAATTGTGCCATGGCTTTTAAAGAATTCTAATGCACTGAGTACATTTCATATTTAAATGCAAATAATTTGTAGAGACCACACAGAAGAATGAGTCTGCCTATGGAGATGAGAGAGAAAAGCTGCTTTGAGATTCCATCACCTCCTTAATGCTTTCAAGATGCAGAGTAATGCAAAACAAAGGGCCTGACTCTGCCTTCCCGGAGAGGCAACGAGGGCTCCAGGATCAGTGCCACCGCCTGTCACTTTCTGCTCATGGTTAGTAGGAGCTTGTGATCATCCCCAACCCCAACAGGGTTGGCTGTTGTCAGGTCAGAGCATGCTACAGCTCGTGCCTACTCTGCACTGCCCTGCAGGCACAGGATGCAAGCTCAGGGCTGAAGGAGCACACTGTAGCACAAGACTCAGGCTTGCAGTGGGACCAAGTGTTTGCTAGTTTAGTGGACTGGTTTCAGGTGCCTTTTCTCTTTTAACTAGGATTTCCCATTTAGCATATCGCTTACTGAAGCAAGGAACTAAAAAGTAAAACTAATAGTTTGCCTGACTGAGAGCTGGGTGAAAAGAAAGCAGTTAGGACCCCTCACATGTCAGTCCTTTACGTGCAAACACAAACAAGACCAACTCCGTACTTTAGATCACAGAGTGTCTGCTTCTGCACAGGTGTGGCTTTGGTGGGTGCTGGATTAGGTGTAAAAGCACTTGGTGATCCTTCCCTTACAATGGTTCTTCCCTTAGGAATGTTATCAGCACAGACCCTGTGAGCAGGCTCCCCGAGTCCTTTAACAGCCACTGCACATGTGCAAATGAAGTGTGCAGCACAAAGCAGTGAGCCCAACAAGACTCTCACAGGTGGAGTAGTGGGTGCAACGTGCTGGACTTAAGACATACACAGCATCGAGTTATACATACAGAAGCCCAGCAGGACCAGAACACAGGGATGTGCACTGCATTTAGGCAGAAGCCTGGCACAGCCAGGACACATCAGCCTTGCTCACATATGTGGGGTCCTGCCTGTTCTGGTAATCTCAATGTTATACCATAGACTTTGCAAGGGGCCCTAAGGTTAAGCCTGTTTCTACCCCAACACATTACGATGATCTTCAGATGTTCAACTACTAGAACTCACAGGCTGCACAGGCCGTTGGATGAGAGAGCTGATGATCTGGGCCCTAGTCCCATCACTCCTGCTCACCTGCTGTGTGTACAGCTGTGTGAATAGTAGCTTTCATCTCATTCTTCCTTGAGAAAATGAAAACATCCTTCTCACATACCAAGCTTTCCTTCTCACACTTAGTCAGGTCACATTCTCTTGGAATGTATCTCTAAAGACTTCTGGGTGTCAGATTGTTTGAGATTAAGTACTCCAAGCAGGGTAGAGACTGTACCCAGACTACTGGAATAGCTTTTAGAAAGAACTCTCCTATGGTCTGTGCCTGGATCTCCTTTTGAACAGCAGCACCAAGTTCATAGCAGATGGAATCCCAGGAGGAAACAAGCAAGCACATAATCAGTTCTAGGGACCAGGGCTTGCCCTTATTCTTGAAGCTCAGCTCAGAGTGGTAATTTGTCTTATGTAAAGGTGGAAGATTAGAAGGAAAGATCTCCTTTTGGATCCTTTTCTAGGGGCAAAAGGTACTAGCAATGACTAGTTAGCTTTATAGTGCAGAAGCTGTAGTTGCACTGAACTCTGAGTCAATACACAGGCTATCTATGTTCTTGTTCCTCCCCTTTTTTGTAATTATTCCCAATTCATACTGGAAAAGGCTAATGATGAGAGAAAATTAGTTATTATCCTTTTCATTTCATAATTAATGCTCTCTATCCTCATCAGTAGGTGTCTATTGTGGAATTTCCTATACTTTGCTTTGCCCTGAGAAAATACTAAATTAGATAAGTGACTGTTCTGCTCCAGCATGGATAACCCTACATCGATGCAGATGTGTGAAGCTCCATGTGAATGCACAACCAGTAGCTGAATGACATCAGAAATTTGCAATACATTTTGAATGGCCATCTGTGCAGAAGGTATTACTGTAAAGGATACAGGGTAATCTTCTTTGGAGCAAGGCAGCCACACAAAGAGCCAGGTCCAGAGATCCCTTTATTATGGAGAAGCTCAAGTTTTGCTTTGGAGTTAGCAATCTAGATCGTAGTTTGGGTTGGAAAGGACCTTAAGATCACCTAGTTCCAACCCCCTGCAATGGGCAGGGACACCTCACACTAGACTTCTCTGGCCTCTATTTTTATAAAAACCAATGTTCTTGTTAGGCTGGTGTAACTGGTGATACATCTTGCACACATTTTCTGTCTTTTTCTAAAGCATGACTCGTTTTTGCAGTCAAATGGGCAAGCATCAGCATTACCATCATTAGAAGTGTACCATCACCTTCCTTTAGAGCTGACAGAGACAGAAGTAGGAAAGGAACTTGAACATTCAAATGGGGGTTTAATTCAAATTTGAACTTTGTTTTATGTCAACTTCAGACATTCTTCTCCTTTTATAATTTCCTCATGTGTGAGCTTTGACTTAGTTCATTGTCTAAATTTGTTTCAAGCATGTGGTTCACATCGACTCTGAGAGTATGAATCTAGCAACAAGCTAAAGCCTCAATCAGACCCTGCCCAAGGAGCCTACTACAGAAAAAACAAAGTGCTTGACAGTGCAAAACCACGCTCATATTTCAGTACTAGACAGGACTGCATTAATGACAAAGGAATCTGAAAAAGTGTAAAATAATTTGAACCAAACTAGACCATTTGTCACTCAGTCCACATTTGTGTGTATCAGAACTACATATGGTAAGAAGCTTCCACTCCTGAAATGATTTCTTTATGTAAAGAATAAGAAGGAAAGGTTATTCACTGGAACAGAGATCCCCATTCTCCTACTAGTACTATTGCATGGATTGAAACTGGGGGTAAATGAACAAAAAAAGACCTGTTGCAGACATGACAGCAATTCTAGGGATGTGATTTCCAAAGAGTTCATTTCAGGGTTGGCTTCTTTGCTGCCACAAAAGGATTCAAGAGTTTCTCGTGACTAGAAGTTTTTAATACCTTTCCTCCATGTCCATTCCTTACGTCAGAACATTCAGTACAGCTTTTCACTTTGTGAGAGAAAAGATTGCATTCTCTAAAAATAGCATCTTTGATAGGTTGGCTCTTCTCTCCTTGGCTGCTTATTTTCAGGATCCCTATGGGAATTCAACATCTTAAGCCCTTTTTTCCTGTGTTGTATCCGTGTGAACTTTACCAAGTACAAAGATTTCCGAGGGCACGATGAGAAAATGAGTTTCAAAACCTTAAGATGCTTTTCCTTAGGAACCTAAGATAAAGATAAATAAGTTCTCAAACATTTTTTAGATAAACCCCTGACTGGTGAACTTGAGAGGATACAACTTTGCAGGCCTGCCTCTGGGCTCAGCAGGGAGCAGTTGAGGCAGTTTCTCAGGCTCTTTCTCCTCTTCCCACATCTCATTGTTTCCATGCGAAAGAACCAGAAATCTATTTTAATAGTAGGTTGTTCTAGCTAAATACATCCATCATCTTCTGAAGATATTATATGTGGGTTAACCTTCTCTTTTCATTCCAAACCAGGCTATATTTTGCAAATACAATTTGCAATTCAGGCATAGACCAGCAAACCTGCTTAGAAGGCTCTGCATGATAGATTTGTCCAAGTTATTTCTGTTGAAAGCATCTATAAATAGCTCACGTAATGCCTCAAGTGCGTTATGGAATTATTGGAAGTTTAGCCTGATTAGAAGAAGCAAGAAGTAAAAGCTCTGAAAAAGGAGCTCAAGACTTTACATAGTAATAAAGAATGGTAATTGAAGACCTATGGGTCTATTCATGTGCTTAAAATGAAGCACATAGTCAAGTGTTTTGGTCAGCTGGAGATATTTTGTCTATGAAATAATGTTGGTCCTCATTTTCCCAATACAATAACCACCACAAAATGTTTCATCTCACACAATGTGTGTTAGATCAGAACTTTGTTACTATCAATTCATTTATTCACCAGTGTTCTCACACAAGTCTTGTTTATTCAGTGTGGATTCCCTTGCCTTCATTTACATACCCAAGATCTGGAAGCAATTTCTCAGTAGATGTCTAGAGAAAAGAGAAAAGGCAATGGTGTGCCAGAAAATAGACTACAGCATCCATGGAGCAAATGATAGCTTACAGGTTGCATATACTTCCATGCCTCATTGTCTGAATGTTCATACCAAGGTTTTGAGCAGCTCTGCAGGGACAGCTCCTCTTGCCTAGCTATTAAGCAAAAGATGCAGCTAAACACCAGTTAGTACAGGGGTTTGAAGGGCAAGGATATAACAATAGGGAGTATCACTCTTGTCATAGGTAAATACAGATAGATCTTTAGTAACTAATGCAAGCCAGAATGAATGACAGCTTTATTGGAAATTGTTTTCATGTTCACATCATGCACTAGGGAATGCTCTGTTTCTTCTGGAGCATGGAAATAGAGCAGTCATCTCACTCAAGTTAGTTATGTCCATCCTTCACAATGCTCTCTTGTGGATTCATTTAATAAACTGTTTTTCCATCTCTTCACTCTCAGGTAGCTAACAGCATGCTCTCTTTGGAGCAGTTTGATTGCATCCTTGCATGACTGCAGCCAAAAGAAAATATTCCTTTACACTGATTCCAATGGAATTTACATTAGGCCTTAAGAATCACAGAGCATTCACCAGTGGAATTTACAGGTGAGGCAAGAAATATAAGCTCATAGCATCTTATGCATACCTTCATTCCTAAATGTGGATCCATTTACTACAGTAGGAGATCGATTAGCTCTTCTGCTAGTCTAGCACATCAAAGCTGTTTATCTCACCCACCTGTCAAACCTGATGAGATGCTGGGTGAAGTGTTTCACTAAACTGGAATATATAGCTGACTCTACAAAGAGTATGTGTACTGTTCTGTGTACATGGTATTTATAGTGAGTATTTGTTTTCAAGGGATTTGCAATAGGATAGCAGGTCTGCAGAGCTCAGTGCTGGTTTTCTTCCAGAGCTGTAGGTGGCTGATTGTTCATTTGGTGGACATATGCTTAGGGGTGGACTCATTGCATGTCTTTAAAAACCTCTTAGAGTTTCTTTTTACCCAGCACAGAGTTAAAGCTCCTTTCATTCCTTCTTTTCAGCTGTGTCTGATTCACTCATCTGAGTGGTGTTGCAGGATGAGATTTCAATCTGAGATAAAAGGATTAGATGAATCTTGCTCCTTTTTTTTTTCCCATAAAACCCCACAGTCTTTAATTCTCTTTTGCTGCAAAGTCACTGCAACAGAAGAAGCTTTTATCACCATGGGTAGTGAGCTGCTGTTCTACTTGGGATCTAAATTATACTGGGTTTTAAGATGGCTACCTGCTGGAATAGCTTCAGAGGTTACAGTTTTGCATTTATATACCACAAACCCAACAAGTTCTCAGTTAAGTTTTTGCTGAAAGCCACAGACTTTCATTACCTTTTGTAATTGGGACTCTCAGGAAGAGCTAACCTGATGGCCCCTAACATCACTGAATGATACCTGTGGCCTTCAATGGATATTTGATAAGACTAGCGATTGCAGAGATGCCCCGCAAAGACGGAGAGATACCAGCTCAATCACACTGATGCAGGAAACTCCTATCATGTGCTATGGATGAGGGCATGAGAAATGAGAGGTTTTTCATATGACCAAAGATATTACATATGATAGTTAAGCTAAGCTAATCAAGAGCATCAAGTATCAACAACATCCAAAGAATGCGATTTCTAGATGTACTCATCATAGGAGAGTTTTCTGAAGTGACTGTTGTTTAATTACAGCCCAATACACATTTGTCTAAATAAATTTGAACAGCACCAACATACCCATCAACATAGCAAGTAAGAACTCTCATACTTTGCACAAGTCAAGGCCAGAGCTCAAGAGCTAAAGTGCTAGAACAAAGGATTCACTTTCCCAGCCTTCATAAATGTAGCACTGCCAGCTCTGCCTACGGGGAACATAGTGCACAAGCACCAACCTCCCCTGCAGAAGAACTGCTTCCCTCCCATGCACGGAAACATCATGTTTCCTGGTGTGTTTGCTTAGTTTCAACATGAACTATGCACTATATACATATCTTAAATATCTTAAACATATTGATGTATACATATATATACACACATGCATTTTCAGAGCAGTAGGTTTTGGCTTTCCTCGCTATGAAACCCTTGCAAAAGGCTGTCCAAGGACACCGTACACAGTCAGCAGTTTCCTTCAGCCAGACAATCAAGCTGCTTCCAGTCACTGAAGAGCTGAACATCTGTTACTTGGCAACTGGGGAGGCAATTTGGGAGCATATACCACCCTTGCCACACTCTTCTTGCAAACCTGTCACAGCCCCAGCTACTTGGTGCAAGTAATCCTTTCCATAAACATGGAAGGCTAATGTAACAAGATTATACATTTCCAGAAATAAACACTTCAACACTTATCTAAACTATAGCTAGGGAATCTTTAGTATATAATTTTCTACACAACCACTGGATACTTAATGCAATGACTGATCAGTCAAAAGCTGTTTCTAGGTCAGAGACATAGCCTGGGTAAAACATTTTAGTATACGTGAATTCAGCTCTTGGTCAACAATAGGCTGCTTGCTTTTACAGTTCACATAGACCACAGGCCTGCATGAACTTTTTGCTCTGTTTGAGAAACTGCCAATAATCTCAAAAGCCTGAAGTTATTCATATATACACAGCATGTAGAATCTACGCGTTTAATTTAAGGATTGGCTCTGCTTTACCCTTTCCAGATACAATAGGTTGTTATGATGTTGTGTTAATTTCTATATTTACTTTTGGTGCTTTGTTGTTAGTTTCCTTTATCCTTGGTCTTATGTATTTTTAATGGCATCTTTCTTAGTCCTCAACTTATTATTTCTAGCGACTATTTAGTGTTGCAGTTGAAGAGCCTACAAGCAAGATCACAACTGGTTTGGTTCTCTTGCAAAAAAAAAGCACTCCATATTTACTTTGCATTGTGCAATTTTGATGCCTTTTCTTCATGTGAAGAGGCACTGAAGATGTTCAGTCATTCAGGTGGACTGGTTTTGATCATCTTAACATCTACAACTTGGTTTATACTTTCTTTTATTCTAGTTTTTGTGACAGTTATTTTTCTGAAAGCAAAATATATTTTGCTGGCATCTTTAGATGGCTTTTCTACATTTTCATTTTTGAAGCTTTTCTACAACCTGCCTAAGTAGAACACTTCTACACACTGAGGAGAGATTTGAACCTTTTGAACATATTCCCAGATAAAGCTTTTTAAAATAGCAATCTTTTTTAAACACGTTGCTTGGTCATCAATGTCATCAATCAAAAACATCAACATGCTTCCTTGGAGTTCTATGATTCCTCATACTAACAGCTGCTTCCTGTGTGACTAACAGTTTGGCACGTTCAGACATTCAAATGTGGACTTGATAGGCAGGACAATCCACAACCTTTCTCTTCCAAGTAGGACAGCAAGGTTTAGATACTCAATGTGTTCTTCATCATCTACTTGGATAGAAAGACATTTATGTTCACTTTCTATGGAAGAAAAAAGCATAATCAAATAAGCAATAAGGAGCAAGACAAAACCCAAAGCATCTGCTCAACTATGTCATGAATTTTAACAACAGGTTTAACACCACATTTTAATTCTATGGAAGGCTAATACAAGCAGACAAGTCTACTTTGAAAATATGTATGTACATCCTTGAGATATCAGTGCACCAAATCAGGAGAGCAGCTGGCTGCACAGAACAGTTACTGCATAGGTTATCAGCTTGGGAAGAGAAGAACCAGAAAACATGCAGCCAAGCCTAGTGACTTAGGTGGCTTTATTATTCTTCCGACTTTACTGCTATGAAACTAGTATGACTACAACTTGAGTTAGATAGGTAGGCTACTAAATCTAGTGCTATTTTGGCTTGAAATGAGTAAGAATGCAAAATTATTTCCCATTCAAGTAACCCATGTAGTGGACCATCTTTGCCACTAGCACCTGCAGGCTGCTGCTACACACTTCCCCTCAATTTTCCAGCATTCATGCTCACCGTGTCTGGAATTTACATGTGCCTCCAACTGTATTCCCCAGCTGCAAGTAAGAAGTGTGGTCTTAGGTTGTATTTCCTCCAAGCAGACTTTGGGCCCAGGTGCTTAGAGCACTTTTGAGACTTCCCATCACAGGCAAATCGGTATATTTGCAATCCTACTTTCACGTGTGAATCTGAAATTTGCGCTTTATGTATTTAGTGTGAGGTGTCTGTGGTCTGCACTAAGTTAGGTGTAGAAATTCACCTGCCCATTGCAGGGGGGTGCTGGTACATTCTACATTTGCAGTCTAGGCTCAGTTATCTAACTCTATATTCAGGATAATTATTACATCTCCTTCCAGCTCTCTCCAGCCAAGACTGCTGCTGTTAAGGGAGCATGGTTTACTAAACAACATTCATGTTGTTAAAAATTCATAGAAGATCCAACACAAACTCCCCAATGCTTCTGTAATACAGGCAGCTGTTCTTGTGGTAGTTCAGGATTCAACTTATAGGTTGCAGCAGAGATGCTCTGCAGAAAGAAGTGCAAGTATCAGAGGCAGTAAATATTCTTTAACAAATGTTAGCTTGTTTCCTTCAGTCTTCAGAAACTAATCCCTTCAATTTTGGAAATAGAATCTTTCTAACTAAAAACCAGTGGTAACAGCTGTGGTAAAATGAAAGCAAATCAGGATTACAAAAGTGTTTTCTCAGTTTCTCTGCTGTCACCTTGAATCTTATTGCATAATTCCTTAAAGCCTTGTCTAGCATGTAAATGAATCTGGTGGATGATAGTTCACCATCAGTAATGCTTTGAGTCTTCTAAACACTTTATTAACGGTTAATGATTTCTAATTATGGTTTCTGTAGCAATTAAATTATTGGCTTCTTTTCAAGTATTAAATTAGGATTTTTGCTTCTGTTCTCCATGCTGACACACATTTGGCATATTGGTAGGTAGCCTGAGTACTGCAGTGGTGGCATTTATACATACAGAATGGCTCCTGTAACCCAGCTGGGATGTATTGATGAAATGAAAGTATTCATTGCTGGAAAGTGATCAGTGTTGGCTTCATGTAAGACCTGCCACAAAGCAGGTCATTTAATGTGAAGTCAATTGCAATTTAAAATCTCAATGATTTAAAAATAATCAATACTTCAAATAGCAAAGAAATCTTATTTGAGAAGGACTTGGAAGAGCTATAAATGCTCTTTCCTATAATTAGATCGTGAGATGTAGCCACAACCGCATTACTTTACACTCTCAGATTATAAAAGAGCAATCAGCTGGTATCTTAGCAATACACAAATTATCACTGAGGCCTTTACATCAGTCTCTTCATCTTCCTAAAGCGTGCACTGGAAGTTATTAGACTTACTGCAGCATTTGCTGTATGAAATACCTGTTTTGTGGCAGGCAGAGGCCAGATGATGGCTGCAACTATGTTTTTATGGGAAGCCACTGGAAGAGATATTGTCAGAACAGAAGAAACCCCTCAGGTATTGCAAGTGAAACCAGCACGTAACTGCTTACACAGCAAAGCAGCACTGACTCTGTCCTAGGTTGAGACACCCAAGGTTTCTGCTGTTGTTTAAGTACCAACATGAATGACAAGATGTCTGAAAGCTGATGGCACCGTGGTCTATATGCTGGCCCAGACAAATGAACAAACAAAGGTACATGGGGTCATTAGACAAGTGAGCTGTCATTGATCAAGTACCCTTCTACCTAAGCAGAATTTGCATCTTGCATGTCATCAAAGGAGACTGGCTAACCATCTTTTGATATCACTTCATTTTCAACAGCTCAGTGTGCTAAGATGTGAAGACATCTCTCTTGAGATGTCCTCATGCTGAGCTTAAAGGCTTGATTCTCAGGCAGCATGATCAGCCTACAGGAACTTTGGTTAAAGCCTCCGGTTAATTTAAAGTTACAGGTTGGTAAGGGCTTCAGACAGCAAGCAGAAGTAAACTAAGGATCTCAATTGTGCCAGGATGCACAGGCAATCAAATTTCTTTGGTAGGTTTTCATTAAAGAAGTTTTAGAGAAGGAGAAAAGGTCACTACAATCTGTTCCCTTATATCAAGAGAAGCAGCTCTAGTTTGAAGTGTTACGATACAATACAAAATGCTTTACCAAAAAAAACCAATATTTGTGCTCTGGAAGAGCACAGTGTGCTATCTCTAATTGCCAGCCTCTTGCTGATAAGAGCTACATGAAATGTTTATCTAAACCCACAAATAGCTAGAAACTTGTAATAAAGAAAAAAAATCAGGCTAAATTCTCTCTGAACTGGTATCTGGCATTCAAGACCTGGACTTGCGCAGGTTTTGGATTAGGCTTCATGCTGCATAACTTCACAGTTACTGTGCTGTGTCTAAGCACATTTCCCATGTATTGCATCAGTGATAGAACAATTAGATATCAGCAAGCCATTTCAACCAAACAAGAAACCAGCCAAACCCTTGTACTTATGTTTAAGCTTCTACTGATATTCAGAAAGATTTTAAAAGGACAGTGTATTTTTCTATAGGTATACAAGGCAAGGACCTAGAAATAGGTTATTTCAATTTCTAATGCCTAACATTTTCTGCTTTTCACTGGAAATGGGCTATCTAAACACAGCAGTGCTGTCCTAAGTCAGATTTGCACCAACTCAGAAAAGTTCCAGTGAGTTCTTGAAGTGCTCATCACTTGAGGGCTCACTGAACCTGGGATACTCCAGAGCACACTCAGAAATCACTCTGGATATAGAGCAGATCTCACCCAGATGGGAGTGAGAAGCCATCAGTATCAAAGTCTGAAGCAGCAAATACCAAGTTGGGGGTTTTTTTGAAGAAAAATAAGAGACAAAGCAAGCAAGAGCATGAGATATTTCATCCTGGCACCATCTAACAGAAACCAAGTATAGATAGGAAATTACTACCTTGCCACCCCGCACATATGCCCATCTCTTCATATGCACTCACATACCTATACATATCCATCCACATAAATATGGTGGGGTATAGTAAAAGAAAGAACCTTTTCAATACCCTAGGGAGGAATTTGCCAAAGTGAGGCAAAGTATGACTGAGGCCAGCATTATTTAGCGAATCAAACAGGACACCTCTGTGGGGTTGAGACAGTCAAGGATCCACTGCAAAAAAGATACGGACCATGTCACTACTGTCTCACGAGAGCTTGTATTCCCACCACCATCCCCCCAGCACTGAAGTGTTTGGAAGGGAGTATCACAGAACCCTGAACAAAGCATCACTGATACTTGACCACTCTCAGAGGAGTTTGCTAGCAGCCTGGCATTCTTCCCAGGTTAACTGGTTGCCTCTCTCCCACCTGGGGCAGGAGGTGATACCACATTAAAGCCACAAGTCACAAAGCACATTTCTGCTCCGGCTGACAGGACTCAACATGAGGATCGAGCTCTGTTCTCAGCATCCCCTTCTTACCACAGTCACTTGCAAACCTAGATGTTAAACTGAGCCCAGCATATCCAGGCCTCCTAAATGTGTCTAAGTGTGGGGGTTTTGTAGAGACTACCGCATCAGTCCAGTCAACTTCTTTAAGGGGCATCTCATGACCATGAGCTGACAGAATTTTAGTAGCGAGAAATCATTAAATCTCAGTGGGAATACTTTTGGAATTGGATTGCAGCCATCATACATGCAATGGGGAGAGAAGAAGTTTGGGGCTTTGCCTGGGGAGAGAGGTCTGTATCTTGCATTTTGTGTTAATGAGGTTTTGGAAACCTGGAAATGTCTGAGGAGTCTATAATTCATTTAAATGGGCAGAAAACTAAGGAGGCACATGGGGAAAATGAAGGCCCTTTCCTGACGCTTATTAAAAGGGTTGAGCTCTTTATGTATCAGCAGGGAAACATTCATTGATTTCACAGAGATGAGCTGGGTAATAGAATTCTGAGCTTTCCAGTTGCAGCCACTAAGTCAACTGCAGGTCATTAATGTCAAAAAGAATCTTCCTGTTGCACTTGGGCAGGATCTGTGAAGCTTCCATCACTACTGCAGGTCTCATTTTGTATCATCTCTTCAAAAAGAGCCCCAAACTACAATCTCCAGGATGGTCCTCCTGAGATTTGTACTGGTATCACCATTCATGAGGACCTCACCTAAAGCTGTACCAGGAAATATTTTGCTACAGGCAAAAGCAGGGCTCAAGTTAAAGGAGAAAGAGTTGTGTGACTCAGCTAATGAGGTAAGTAACTTTGTACGGTGCCCTGATCCTGTTCCAACATGTGAGAATCATCCAGCTTGCTGTAGCAAGTACATATTTTAGTGGCACTTGCTGGATTTTCTAGCTGTCTGTATTTGGTATTAGATATACTTTAGGAGAAATTAGTAAGTCTACTTAAATTTTAAGCAGTGGCTGGGGCCTCTGTGCAAGCATTTCAGGACCTGTTTTATATCAAGAGTAGATATAGGACAGATAACTACTGTGCTCCTAAGGTGGAAGAGGTAGGGAGAACTAGTCCAGACTAGTCCAAGTCTGCAAGTAAGCATGGTGGTTTATGCACGTTAGCCAGAATATAAAGGGTGGTAGAATCTTAAGAAGCGTGTTCAGCAGAGATCAGGATGTCTCTGTGCCTTGAGGAAGGACCAGCTGTACCTGGATAATCTAAGAAAATAGTATCTAAGTTATTCCTACAGTCTTTCAGCAATGGAGATTGTCTGCTGGTGACCTTCAGTGCTTCTCCATCCTCCCTGGCATCTTGAGAGAATGCTCATGTTCAGAGCACCCACCATCACTTTATAGCTTCTCCTGACTTGCAACTCAAGTTCTCCATGTAGCAGCTTAACCCCATTACTTACTCTTCTGTCTTCAGAAGAGTCCCTTCTCTACTGAGACACTTTATACATGAAGCTCATAATGGCAGTAATCTCTGTCCCTGATCTGAATTATCCTTTGGCAGATTATTGACCTATAACTTCTTGTCACTCTTTGTGAATGGAAAGCTGAGGAGAGGGTTAAGTTGTATTGACTTTTAAGTGAGCTTGAATACTCAGGTTCCACGCTTTCCACCCAAATTATCAAACATGTATAGACATGGCACACAAACAGCCAGCCTTGCCATGTGCCTTGCTTCTAAGCCTGAAACAACCCGTGCTACGAGGTAAGGTTCTAGAGAAGAAATCCTGGAAAATTCAAGCTGATAGATTCAATGTTGATTTGTCATCCCTAATGCTTTACTGAATAACCATACTTGTCCTTTTTGCCCAATGTAACACTTGAGATGTCAATGGCTTCCTGATGGGACAGCTAATAGGGCAACTTCTTTATCATTTCACCCTCTTTTTGCAGAGGAATCCAGCTTAACAGGCTGTACACTGTTTTATAATGAACATGTGAAGATTTGCACTGCCAAAGTGCTTTGAGCTTTGTTAGAGTGACATCCAGTGGCATATGAAGCGCTCTTCCTTGCGGCAGCACACAGCAGGTAAATCTCTGTTAGTGTACTACCAGCTTTAGAAACATTTCTGTTCATGGTCACAGAAGTCACAGGCAGCAGAAGGAAATGCAGCAGCTGAAGTCTCCAGTCTGGGGTGCCTGCAGCAGGCTGTGTAAATGGATTTCTAACAGATCTGTATAAGTGACCTGCTGGTGTTGGGAAAAGCAGAACACTCCCTTGGCTACGGAATTTGTGGATGCCTGAAACGTCTGGATCTGGTTCCCACCTCTGAAAATCCCAGCGGGCTGGGTTCAAAGGCCCCTTTAAGACAGCATCCCACAGTGTTCCCAGCTGTCTGCATGTATGAAATAACTGCTGGGAATTGAAGAATTGACACCTGAGAAAACATTGTCTCTTCTGACACAGCTCTTTTAATCCAGCTGCTCTGGCAGAAAAGACATCAGAACCTCAAAAATAGATCCCTGGACACATCTTTTCCCCACGTCCTGCCAAAAGGGACCCAACAGGGAAGTCGGGTAGACTTGAAGGATGGTTCCACGTCACAGGAAAAACTGCTGGGGATTGCAGGCCAAGCCAGTATTTATCAGGGGAAGGCAAATCAGAAGTAGAAGGCACGTGCCAGAAAGGAGGCATGAGACGACTTGGACATGTTTTGCCAGTCCAGCAAGAATTACAGCCTGTACCCCAGCCCACTTCTTCTGCATCCTCATGTTTAAGATTTATTCATTGTTTTACTTAGCATATCTGAACAGACATGCCCCATCTCTCAACCAATTTCAACACTTAATCATGTTTAAACATCCTCTGTACAGTAGGATGGCAGAACCATGCTCTGTCCAGCAAATATTCTGTATTTGAAGCACATTCTGCATTGACATGGAGAATATACTCCCATCTGAGTCCAGACCCCTGGTGTAAACTGGTGGCCCAAAGAACAGCATAAAGAGGACAGCGAGGGAGTATCTGGCTCAGTGTGTGAGAGCGGCAGAGGTGAACCCGTGTTCGTACTTCATCTATTGCCAACTCTTCTGATCTTGGTAACTAACTTCTCCCATTGAGAAGGTACCAAATCACAGAGGAAACTACATCCTTCCTCGGCTTAGGGGGACATTTTCCTCCTAGCTTGGTCTCCAAAAATACTGAAAGCATTTTTGCCAGGCAGCTGGAGAAACCAAGATGAGTCCTGTACCTCAGGGGCCAGGGCCAAGGTCATGCTAGAAAATGAGATGAAACAAATCCAATTGCACCTTGGCAGCAGCTGGAGACTCAGTCTACCATAGCAGAGGGCTGATACGTGGCTGAACTGTGTGGTGCTACTGAAGATCTGATTCCTAATGCAATTTCTTCTGTGGGGAGAAGTGTGCACGAGGTGAGCCCTGGGCCAAGCGAGCGTGCGTCAGGCAGGAGGGAGCTGGCACATTTTGAGCAGCAACTTTTCCAAGAAAGAAGCCACTGGACTGGAAATACAGTTTGTGTCCTAACTGGTGAGACAAAACCCTGAGAAGCAACAGCATAACAGGCCAATGTATTTCTGTGCTTCCTCCTTCCCCACACTGTTCTGAGCACAATGGGGGCAGTGGGCATGTAGAAAAGCTATTGGGGGCCGATAGAACTATTATAGAATCATTTAGGTTGGAAAAGACCATTAAGATCATCAAGTCCTATCACTTGTTCCTTGGGAGCAGAGACCAGCCCCCTCCTGGCTCCATCCTCCTGTCAGGCAGCTGTAGGGAGCGATAAGGTCCCCCTTGAGCCTTCTCTTCTCCAGACTAACCCCCCCCCAGGTCCCTCAGCCGTTCCTCATCACACTTGTGCTCCAGGCCCTGCACCAGCTCCATTGCCCTTCTCTGGCCCTGCTCCAGCATCTCAATGTCTCTCATAGTGAGGGGCCCAGAAATGAATGCAGGATTCAGGGTGCTTGGAAGCATTCCAGAACCTCTGGGGCAAACCCTGTGGGTCCAGGCTCAGTTTTCAACCAGCTGTTTCGAAGAGCTTATAAGTTACAGTTGAAGGTCCTTGATAGGGCACCAGTTGCACAGCTGCTTAAATGAGAAACCTCCCATAGCTTCTGTGGTCTCTCAGGTTGAATTATTCCTTGCTTGACTTTTCTTAGCCATGTCCTCCCCAGCCTCAAGTGCCTCTCAGACAGCTCCTTTTCAGGTCTGTTCTCAAGGAGTAGGTAGAGATATTGAAGGCTTTGCTTTATATGCCTACACATGTGCACACAATTAAATGCATATCTGCACCTTGTTGCCTGTCACTTACCAAGTACATCTCATCACCTCTCATCTGTACACAGAACTGTGCTTACAGCTACAGTTATAGCTAATTACACCTTCTAATTTAATAGGAGGTTTGCTTCAACCTCCTATTCTTGGAATTCTCCAATTCCCAGGCACTCAGCAAAGCATCCAGGAATCTCAGCCGTGGTTGAGGATTAGCTGACAGCGGGGACATCTCAGTTGTGTAGACTGTATGTTCTGAGATCTTCTCCAGAAACATTTGACAGGATTCAGAGAGAGAACAAAAGATGTGAGGGCTAAAACCAGTCAAATTTGAAATGAAACTGGTTTTACTGGGTGAAACGGCTGTTGGGGCTGAGGGGGATATGTTGCGGGTTGTCATTATTTCTTATACCACACATTATTTCCCATCATTTTAAACATCTAGACCATTGAAATCTCATTGACAACTCTAACACCACAACAGCAGCTTCAGCATGAACCTCTGGGGATATTTCATACCAACTCATAGCTTCTCTGTAAAGACTATAAATACATTCTTCACATGAGAATTTGGGTCTAAAGAAACCTCTCGACTCCACATCTCCTGGTTTAGATGCTGAGCCGTGGGGACACACTGATTTTACTGGCATGTGCTGCCATCTAATGATACACAAACCAGGTCTCTTGACGGAGAGAAACAGAATTGCACCAAAAAAGGTGCAACTGCAGAAAGGACTCACAAATGCAACCACCTCCAGAAGCGCGTGTCAAGTACATGTGAAGAGCTCGGGAAAGCTGGTGATGGACTTGGCCGCTACTCGCCTGCTGCAGGCAGCGGCAGCGCAGGTGGCTTTTCTATGCAAACCCACAGGTTCGTCAGCTTTAGGCCGATTCTGCCAAAAGGTGTCCCCACTGCCCCGCTGAAGTGCTGTTAGAAGGTACGTTCCAGCAGCACCCAGCAGCCAAGGAGGATGCAGTTACCGACACTCAACTCTACACACCCCGAGAAAGGGAACCTTCCCCAGGGAACCCCTCCACACCACTGCATAGCCCAGCAGAGACTGCAAAGAGCACAAATGGTTTGCTCTGATTTCAGCTCAGAAATAGAAGTTTCAGCTGGGGGAAACTCAATTTTTAAGTCAGATTTCATCCCTTAATTGCAGCTTAACAGGGAGAAATAGTATTTCTATTTCAGGTAACTGCATGTCAGTGAAGAACAGCAGCTGCTGCAAGAAATCAGCATTGCAGTAAGCAAAGAGCACTAGCTTCCCTGGGTTCCAGTATTCCTCAGACACTCCCATTAGATTACCACATGAGATTACCACAGTAGCTACTACCCAGTAACCCATCCAGAGATGCAGTACCAAATTTACTGCCCCCAGTGCTGCATCCTCACTCCATCCTGTCTGCATATTACTTCCCAACACACAGCTAACAGTACAGCTTCCAGTATAGAACTGCCTATTACAGCATTTGAGATTTTCATACAAAACCCCAAAGCTCTAAAGATACAGGTAAATTAAACTCCTTCAGCTGAATAGATAAAAGCTTATGTTTGGCCTACTTTGATATCCAGTTCAAAGGACACATACATCACTAGCCTGTATTGGCTTACAATAGGACCACACCAGACTCCATGCTATAGTTCCCAATGAGAACATTTGCTGAAAAAATGCTTTAACTCCAAATAATTTTAAATTATCTGACTCAAATGATCTAAGTAATGAGGATTTTTAACTAGCAACAGCACTGCAATACATGGAACAGCCTTACAATTTAGGCAGGACATGGGCTAGTCTAAATCCTGCAACAACTTTGCCAATTCAGATCATAGCACACAAACACCTCCAACACAATCCAGCAATACATGAAACCCACAAACTCCAGAAGTTACAGTGCTAGAAATCCAGCTCAGACAAAACTCTGTCATCTACCCCACACTTCGCAGTCCCTACCTGTTATGTGCTTGAGGCAGGTAGCAGAGATCACAGTCACTACATTCAGGAGATAACTCCAGGAAAGAGCTTACAACCATCCATAACAGCACTCCCACAAGACTTCCCCCAACTTCTTCTCAAAAAGAGCTTCTCTCCACCTTCCTTTATAGCATAGCACAGCACAGCACAGCACAGCACTTTCCTTCCCCACCCATGGTCACCATGTGCTGCCACTTACTTTTAATGAGTCCAATCGACTAATAGCCCATCACCACCACTCTCTGCCCCTGCAGAAGCAGAGCCTGGGCTATGAATTGTGCTGGGGAGGAAGTGCAGGTGTTCAGGAGGGGAGGGAGAAGTAGTACTTACACAAGCAGCAGGCCCTAAAGCCTGGGGAGAAGTCTGTGCTAACAGAAGAACCCAACAAGGTTGCCATGAAGGCTGCGCCAAAAGCTTTGACAAACAAGCAGAGACTTTTAAACATAACCTGGGCTAGTTTTCTGGAAAGAATATCCAAAAATAAGCCATGTAAGTGTCATTTGCAATACATCATGCTTTCATCCCTGCAGACAACACAGAGACATTAGTTGTCCTTTGCTTCCCTTAGTAGCCTGTTCTTCTCTTCATTTCTGCTTATGACCAGCTTTGCTGGGCACCCTGTGCCAGCGCCTCAGCACCCTCACAGGGAAGTCTTCTGCATCTCAGTCTCCCCTCTGGCAGGTTAAAGCCATTCCCCCTTGTCCTGTCCCTACCTGTTCTTGTCCAAAGCCCCTCTCCAGGGGCTGCTTTCTTGTAGCCCCTTTAGGCCCTGGAGCTGCTCTAAGGCCTCCCCTTCAGGAGCCTTCTCTTCTCCAGGCTGCCCCAGCCCAGCTCTCTCAGCCTGGCTCCAGAGCAGAGCTGCTCCAGCCCTCGCAGCATCTCTGTGGCCTCCTCTTTGTGACCTCATGAGCTATTCCACCTCTCACATGTGAGTGTGGGAGCCGGGGCTACTGATGGCAGCACTGATCAGAGCACAGCTGAACTCCACAGGACTGCCTGCATCAAACTTGGTCCTGGAGGTTTCCGCCTGAATAGCTGCAGTTTGCCCTTTTGAGCATGGCATGCCTTAATTGCAGGCAGTCTTTAGCCCTTTGGGAAGAGGAGAGGAATGATTCATCTGTGTATACTATGATAAATACGTGGGTGTTTTAAGTAAAAAGAGATCAGCCAGAATTCGCGGTGTTCCTCTTGAGGTGTTTTACTATAACATTTAAGAGAAGCTGCTCTGCCTCTTCTATAGTGCTGTAGTAAGTGCCAGGAGTGGGTAGTGGAGTTGGCTGATGGACTATATGAACAGCAAGCTGATAGAAATAGAAAGCATACCCTGATATTTTGTCATGAGCCATTTATAGCAAGGAACTCTTGGCTATCCTTAGCTTCTCTTGTTTAACTGGAATACCTCAGTAAACAGTAAAGACTCTTGTTTTAAAATCCGTGGACCTCATCACGATGGAGAAGGACCCTCTCCATCAGCTGACAGTAGCATCTTGTGAGAAACAGGCGCCTGGTTGAGGCTTCTAGCCTGTGTTTAGTGGCACCAGAAACAATTGCTGGCAAGATGTTTCTCAGAGATTAACAGATGAAGGAACTGATCCTTTAAAAACTAAAGTATGTAAGAAAAGGGCTGTGCAGCTCTTCCTGGTCAGCACACCACAGCCAGGCATGGAGCGGGCAGGGGAGGAGAGGGCAGCAGGGCTGACTCTTCCATGGAAACATGGATTTATATTAACTAACAGTGACACGAAGTTGTGAGATCAGGAAACATCCGTTTGTTTCGGCCCCAGATTTACTGGACAAGCTCAAAGAAATTGATGAATCTTCTCTTGTTTGTAAGTTCCCCACTTAAAACCGAGGGACACACGTCTGCCCTAACAGGGTGCTTGTGAGTATTTAATCTGTGAGGTGAGGGTCACATAAAATAGATGAACTAAAATACACAGAATGGGGTTTGCCCATTTCCTTTAATTTTTGAAAACAAGTAAGTAGACGAAATCTTGTGCCCTTCAAAACAGAATCTTTCTTGATGTAAAACGTTACATAAACCTTAGTGGTTGTTCATTTTTATTGTACTATTTGTAATAATACTGCAGCTATTTCAGAAAAGGGCAATACTGCTTCTAACTGCATAAAAAAAATCATCACGATAAGAGTTGGGTTTTTGCATTGTCCCCTTCATATTGCTCCCCAAACCCCCCAGTGAGCCGCCGATGCTATTAGGAAATGTCCCCTCCCACCCCTCCCCATGGAAGAAAAATAGGTTTTTAAAAATCAGTAAAGTGTTAAACAAGTCAGATATTAAATGGACACATTTACAAGCACAGCACATTAGTAATACTGTGTAATACTTTAGACCATGCCAAACCATATGTATGTGTATAAAGCTACAGGTGAGATGGTTCATAGCAGCAGAAGAGGAAGCATGTTCCATACAAAGCACATAGTTCCTGGGGAGATCCTTGGATGAGTGCAGCAGTCCACAGTACACTGACAAGCTGACAAGCACAGGCCAGGCGTTCCTGCCCCAGCACTGTGTGTGGAGTCAAAGGGCAATGTTGACCTGTCTGGGACTTTGATTGTGTCCCGATGGATGGCCAGGAGCGGTGTGGGTCCCACCTCCGGGCACACTGTACTGCAAACAGTCACAAGGAGTCCCGACGGCTGAGGGTAACTTCACTGAGATCAAGGCCAAGTGTAACCTGACAGTGCATCTACATTCACACAGCCTTCACTGGTAAGAAAACGTGTTGACATTTCCTCTGGGAGAGAACATAACCGATCCCAAGGTCCAGAGGTGGCTTTGGGTCCTCAGTACTGTAAGTCAGATAGGTGGAAACAAAGACCAGAAAGGGACGCTGGGTTAGAAATACCTACAGCTTCTTACGGCTTCCAAAACTGTTAATTTCTAGGTTTTGGAGCAGATCAACGTCAACATGTAGCTTTCAGTTGCTTCGTTGTATGTAACTCAATCTGCGGTTTCAATTCCGGGAGCATTTCTCTTCCAGGAGTCCCATTTTCCAGTGGTTTCACAGTTGCAGATGCACAGCTGAAGGCTCCCTCTGAGGGAGGCCAGCAGTCCCAGGTTGACAGTTCAGTACCTTCACAAAGGCAGGCTCCTTCGAAGTGTCCTTTCTGAAACACCCAAGGATGGAGCATGCCAAGGTGAGCAGGACTTAAAACACTTGAAGTTGAATCCTGGTAGAGAAGTTCTCTGTGCAACTTCCACCTTACCACGCAACAAATACACAGAAGATAAAGTAAAATTTAATAGATCGATGAGATTTAATGATGTTATCTGAGACAAAGTGATTCTATGAAAATGGTTTTTTTAAGAGGTAAAATCTCAGAGAAATGCTGACCCCAAGTACAGTTCTGGCCAATCCTGGGACATCCTTAGTGACTTGTAGTGAAGCGGTTTCCTCTGGCCGAGGCCAGCAGCCTCTTCTCTTCCCAATAATTCCAGATGATGGTATCTGAGCTTTGCTGAGAAGACAGCAGATTGCATGACATTTCTTCTGAGTTTAGGCTGTTGCTTTTCTCTCCCCAGCAGGTACTGTGCAGGGTAGGGCAGTATTCCTCCTCAGGTTTCTCACACAACCATTAAATAAAAAACCAGGACAAGTTAAAAAGATTGTCCAGAACAAATAATAGTGTTTGGAATATAGGGAGGGAAAAAAGAAACCAACCCAAGAGATATTTTGTCACTAGCACGTGCGTACCTCATGGTAACCACCATCCATCCATACATTCACATACAAAATCTGTTTTAAATCAGAGGGAGTCAGTTCATACAATTGATAGAATAAAAAGGCCTGATGCCACAAACCCAGTACTGCTCCCTCTGCGAAACAGAGAGGTCACGACATCCCTGTCTTCATTCCTTCATCTGCACCATAGATAAATTACCTCCTGGAATCCTTGTAGAGATTAAGGACCAGATTTCAGCAGCCTTCCACCAACTAAGCTCCTATCCCGACACAGTGCAAGCCTCAATACCATGCAGGGTAGAAGAATCAGTGCCTAATCTGAGAGGATCTAGAAAGTACCCTGAAGATAAGAAAAGCTGTGTAGTGCTGCACACTGCCCTTACAGGATTCTTGGTTTCATTTGAGGGGAATGAACAGATGTACAGGCAGACAAACTGGCAAACTATAGATAAAGAGACAAATACAGAGGCTCTAAACCTGCTCTTTTTTCCCTCAGCACATCTCCACATATATAAAGTAACCTTGATCTCCTATTGTACAAGCATAGACAGACACATTTCACTTCAGGGGATGGGAAGTGTCAGCCAAAATGAAGTCCTGGTACCAAGACACAAAGGCAAGTGCAAAGTTTCAGAGGTCTCCTGGAGCAGTACACATCATCCCAGAGACCTTACAAGAGCAGCAAAACTCATCTCTCTTAGGAAATATTCTCTATCCAATCTCCAGAAATACCAGTGACTTGGAAGTGGGCCTATTCCAGCACAGTTTTAGACCTGCTGGAGCACATGGAGGGCAGAGGGAAGGTGGGAAGAGCAGCTGAGGTGGTGCTTCCTGTCGGCTTCCCAACGCTCACCCTGGGAGCAGAGCTGTGGTAGTTGCAAATGTGCCTTCCCAGCCCAGGGAACAGCAGCTGAACCCACACAACCCGACACCCCTCCACTGGAGAGGCTCCCTCTGACTCCCATGGGTGCAGCCCACCCCCAGACAGCAATAACAGCAGCAGCTACAAGTCCTCCTGCATCCCCTCACGGTTTGTTCCAGTATAAACGCAAGGATGTCCTGTCCACTTTATATACATACATGAACAGCTGAAATGGTCTGGAATGCTCACAGGTTAGAATGCACAGATCTATAGAATATTACACCTGCCAGAAATCAACGTAAAAAAGTTGTACAGCACATGATACAGTCCCTCTAGCTGCCAAAAAACATTTACTGCAATCACCATATTACAAGAAGTCATCACTAACATACCATAGAGAACTATATCTTTTTCTTTTACATAATCATTACTTATATAGTCATTTAAAAAATCACTTTTAAACAAGTATACAGTTTTCACTTTATAATTAACTGGTTAATAAAATTCTGTGCAAAACAAGCCAGCCTCTAGAATTAAGTGAATTTATTTATTCATTTATTTATACAAAAAAATAACACAAAAAAAGAGAGTTCTTTCAGAAATGTGTCTCCTTTTCTGTAATGGTTGAAATGGTGCCGTCTCCTTTCAGTTTGGCATCGCAGTCATTTATTGCTGCAATGTAGGCTCCTCCTCCAAGCTTCCCTCTCATTTTCAGATCTGAGCTGGGTGTAATCAGCTTCCTGAATTTCTAGAAAATTGGAGAAGATGGGAGTCATTATTTTTACCTTGATGACAGACACACGTTTCTCGAACAGACTGACTATAACCCCCTTTCTCTTGCATTTCCACTTCTCATTCCCCTGTTCCAGGTACATCCAGAAATCTGCACGCCTCACAATTCTTTACAGATCACGCCAGACCAAACGTTATAGAATGAAGGTGAAGACAAAGTCAAGGGAATTTTCATGCTGAGTAACATCCCCTGTCATAAAGAAGCTCAGCTTGACGCTCTGGGTAAGGCCTGTTCTGTGGGTGCATTGTTTCTCATGGTATAGTCAAAGGATATACACTGAAAAAATAGAGACCAACAAAGTGTATCGAGCTACAGTAAAGAACAAAAAGATGTGTGTTCATCTGAGAACTTTCTCTTTTCTAGCACCGCTGCTGCTCTCAGGTTGGGGAGTAGAGGTGCTGCAGGAAGTTGGCTTACTGAGAAGCTCCCAGTTGTGATTAAAACCCCCTGCCGTGTTCATGTATGGAAAAGAGAACAACCTGTCTGCAGTGCTTTAGACTGGAAACAAAGAGACAGGGAAAGGTTGATGCATTAAAGAAATCATGTTAAGATTTGTGCAAAACTTCCTTTTTGACATGCTAAGGCAATTACATTGCCGACAATTAATTTTGTGGTTCTATACCCACAGCAAAGGTTTCTCAGGTAGTCTCCAGGCCATATTTAATTGGCTTAATGGAGGCATTTCAACATGGACTGCCATCAGCCAGCAAAATAAATTGCATGTTACCCTCTCCATTCAGGAATGCAGTACCTATTTGCAAAGAGAGGTACCCGGATACATTTAGATGTCACACCCTTTGGTTCTGAATGGAGCATAATTTCAACAGTGGAGGTACACACTGTGAGACAGACCTTTCCCAAGTGCTAGGTAAGGTAAGGAGCCCCAGGCACCCTAGACACAGAACTTCCTATAGTCTTGTTCATCATGTTGGCATTACCCTAGAGAATATCAGAAAGACTGAACAAGCATGAAAGGAGCTGAATAAAGGCCCTTCCATACATGTGTTGAGATAGGAGGAGGCAATACAGGGATACCTACTTCCACTGACTAATATGTAAGGAGCTCCAGATGACAGAACTAGGCTTTTCTGCAACATGAGAAATCCCAAATGGGTGAGTAAGGTTTATATTCTTGTTTCTTCCATTATAGATAGTCATCTTCACTGTCTTTCTTTGAAGAAAAGGTCATATATTTAATAACCTTAGCCTCAGCCTGGAGCTGAGCTAACCTGATACCAACTGTTAGTAAATGGCACTGAATGTTTCTTTCTGCATGTGTTTCTCACTTAGAGAACCGTAATCAGGAAAACTGTCCACAAGACATATGTGAGGTTTGCAACCCAGCTCCTGGAGGAAAATCCTGCCAGCACAAACATTAGTTACCAAAGCCATGAAAGAAGACAGCTGACCAGAATGAATGGCTGGTACTAACCTTCTTGAGGGATTCAGCTGATGTTACAGACATCTTAAGCTACAAATTGAGCAGGAACAGAGCTCCTTAAAGCTATAGTATTGTTTAGTTTGCCACAGACTGTACATTCAGAAGAAAACAGAGAAAATTCATATCCCTCTTTCCATCAGTGACTGAGAGGCCTAACCCAAGTTGCCACCAGAAGAGGCACGTGGCATTGCTTCTTTGATTAAACTGTGCTTAGTCTCTTGAGGTGAGGGCTCACACTTCATTCCCATTTCTGGTTTTGGTATTATTAATCTGAAAATGTATCTTACCTCTATGAAAGTGCCTTCTGTCTTCCACAGCTTAATGCAGATCCACAGGGGGATACAGATCATGGAAGAGAGCGCCATCATCCACCCTATGCCGTAGCCCCAGTCAGGATATATATAGACATTGTTGTATTTCAGAGGCTTGTATTTCACCAGGAAAAAGATGAAGATTCCCTGAAATAAGCAGAGAAATGTATCAGTGGTATTTGACAAAACACTGCCTGTGGAACAAGAAAATGATTGACTGTTTAGGCAAGGCCGGTCTCCCTAAAGATGGAAAGAAGAGGTAAGCTTTTCAGTCAGAGAAACAAAACAACCAGCAGTGTCTGCTTTTATGTACAGCTTAAACAACATGTCTCAGTAGCTTCCACAGAAACGAACAACCTTTCAAGTTTAAATCCTATTTACCTCTTGATGACAATAAAACCTGCACTTTGATAGCAAACAGTACCTGGGCAGGAAAGATTAAGCTTTGCTCCCGTGAACCAGCTGTCATTAAGTAACACAAGCTGTGTTCTCTCCAACCTGTCACAATGAAAAAGGAAAGCCAACATTTCAGAGTTGCCTTAATCCGCTGTCTGTGGTTGCAGTTCTGCAGGCCAGCTCTTCCATTCTCACAGAAGCTCCAATACAGCTGTCTAAATTTAGCAGGTGTCTTATCAAGCAGTTTGGACCATTTAAGTTGATGAAATATAGAAAAGCTACTATGGACTTTCTCCAAAGTGGTGAAAAGAGTGTACAAGAGCAAAAGATACTGAGTTCATTTATGAGTTGGTGAAAATGAGTCAGAAAGGTACCCAAGTTTGTGAATGAACTGGCAAAGCTGAAGGGAACCTGGATCTCCAGGTGCCCCAGCATCTGTGGGTTTGCAGCTGTTATCATTTATGTGTTGGACAACTGGAAGGTTTTAGCATCTAATCCTCAAGCACTTGTGGATCAAATGTATGGGCAAACTGGTCATGCTCCTTTTGTAATTTTGGCCCTGTTGTGTAGCCACAGCAGATCACCAGAGTTGGCACCAGCACTGCTACCTTCTGGTAAGGCAAACTCCTTCCCCTTCTTCATGCATATCCAATGTGCTTTTGGCCACTACTTTTGCTAGAAGAAGGAAACTGTCCTGTCTGAAAAACATCTACTTACCCAAAGAGAGAGAAGGAAGTAGGCTGGAGCAGCCAGGAAACCAGCATGAGTCTGGAGGAGCTTGAGTTACGCAGGATAGACACAAGGTGTAGTAGAGATGCAGTGATGCAGTGAAAAGCCTCCATTGTACTGGCAAATGTTCATGTAGGGCCGTTCCTATTACTGTGTATACTAAGAGTTCTCACAACTCACACATTTAACAGATCCTACGGAGTGTTTTTTCACTAGGACATATGCTATGAATCAGGAGACTTTTTCTCAACTGTTGTGAACTAGTAGCAGCAGCAAAATTCTGGAAGTAAGCACAGAAAACCCTCTTTGTGTTTAAACCAAGTTCTTTGGATGCTCTGTACTTACTGCGCAAATCCCGGGAGTTAAAACCATCCAGCACCATTTGATCAGTGACAGTGGTTTGTACCCAATCATGTCTTCAATGTTTTCATAAAAGCGATTGCTGCCTGCCCAGGAAACAAATGAAAAGCAGATGTAGCATGGACGTGGAAGAGGTTGTATAGGTCAGTATTCAAAACATAAAGAGAACAACAGAGTTTCTGACAGAGCAGCAAGGGCTGAAGCTGTGTCTTTCCCTAACACATACATCTCTGTCATCTGTTCCATATTTGCCACAGAGATTGCTGCCCACATCTGGATCTGACCATTGTGAGCAAAGAAGTGGTCCAGCTGTCAAACAGAAATGGCTTCTGGGCACTAACAGTCTGAGTGAAGCCAGTTGAAGTGTATGTATATGCTACAAGCTTGTGTGTGAATCCCTCAATAGCTGGGGACAGGTGGGAGCTGAAGGTCATACTGACAGTCTTGTGTGTGCAAAACCTGCTGGAGCACGTAACCATGAACATCCGCGGTGGTTTGCTCTTGGCTTTGCTGACAGACAAGCAGCAGAGCTAGGGATGCTGCTATGTTCCTCCCTGTGGTAATGAGGCAGGAACTCCAGCTTCCCTGGATATACCTGTGACTGTCAGTGGTGGAAGGGAACATGCCCGGGGGAAGGAAGGTGCAGGTCAGTCCTGACAAGGACTAAGGGGAAAATAAATAAATAAATCTATTTCACTATCTCTGTTATTTAGAGTGGGGAAAAAAGGCATTACTGACTTATGGTAGGGCGTGGGAATGTGGAGAGCCCCATTCCATAAGGGTACAAGGCTTTCACATTGCTTTTATACAAACAGAAAACTTCCATAAAACCTGGAAAAACAGCAGTTTTCAGGAACTCACCGTAAACCCAGCCTATGCAGACACATTCAAATATGGCAACAAAGAGAAGGCACATGCCACTAGCTGCATAAGAGTCAAATAACTGAAAGACGTACATCCCACCCTGGAAGACAAAACCAGATAAAGGAATAAAGCTATTGTGTTGGCACCAGAAGGAGTATTTCATAGCAAATATGGCTTTAATTACACAGTCAACTTGTTGGTTCCCTGGCAATCTTCCTGCTAAAGTTGGTTCCTTCCTGAACAAAGAATATTCATTTCTCAGTGATTTCTTATTGTGAAAGATTTTTGCTTCCATAGCACTTAAGATTATTCCCTTGAATGACAGTTGAATAGTAGACATTTGCTTTAAGGTAGTAAATGCTGGAGTGGAGAGAATGACATCTGACTTGCTTCCAAAGCACTCTCCCATCTCCCTGCCTTTTTTCAACTTCAGTTGTTATCACATCAAGCTGTAGACATCTACAGGTGCTTTTGAACTCCAGATCACTGCACATGAAGAAGCAGGGTCTTGGTTTTGTGTCTGTGCTATTCATATGTAAAGAAATTAGTTAAAATATGGGGAAACAAGGCAAAATCTGTAGCTACTAGAATCACTTTCCAATGGCATAGGGACCGTAAAATGAGTAAATCAACCTCTAAAGTTTGGGTGTAGCTCACAGCCTGTAAGCCACATTACTGAGTCATTATTTGACTCAGGGTCCCAAACCCAAGAATCAGCCTGACTTCAAGCAAGCCTTTAAAACATGTTTTCCTAATAAGTTCAATTGTTCTCCAAATGGCTTTACAATAGCAACCTCTGCACTTGCAGAAAGGAGAGCAAGCCCAAGCTTTGTCCTGCACCAGGATGGCATCCCTGCGCCATGCACACTGCACTGTCAATGTCCTGCCATCCTCTGCAATCAGTAGTGCCACAACAGCTACCAGCAGACACAGTGCAGCCCTTGGCCATTAAAGTGGCCAGGCTTCCCTGGACAAACCTTTAGTTTAGGAAACTCTTTTCTCTGCCTCGCTCCCTGATACAGGGAGGCTCTAATGGCCCAGCAAGCAGAATGTGGGCAGAGGAGAGTGGGGATTCTGCCCCTCTCTCTTGAGGCCTTGAGAGGAAAACTGCTGATAGAAGCAAGCTCTAAGCTCCTACCAAGTACCAAAGGGTCCCAGAGTCCCCCGCCAACCTGGGTACCAGACACAGAAGTAACAGAGGTGTTGTATCATGAACTGATGGATGGGCTGACACCCTCAGAATGATTTAGAACATCCCAAAGCAAACACCCTGGTTTGTCTGGAAAAAAAGATTTATTTCTTTTACGTTGTGTTTCTGTCACTCTCCCTGAAGCAGTTGCTGCTCAGAGATTGGCTGCATTGACTGACCTGGCCTGGTGACATACAAATCAAAGATGTTTTGGTTTCCTATTTTCACTCTACTCCATCTTCTTGATTGATCTATTAATCCAAAATGTACTTGTTTTCAGACAGGTCTGCCCACAGTAAGCAAACAGAAACCATAGTCAATAGAGCTGGTTGGCTGGTGCAAAGCAGATGGAATTTCCTTGGCTACGTAAATGGGATTAAAATATTTCCTAAGCCCAACTGAAGAACTGAGGATACATTCCACATTTCAACTGTTCCACTATAGTTGAGAACAGTGTCTCAAGTATTTTGTAGCCAACATTCCTAACAGTGAAATGTGTGTATGGCAAATGTTCTTGCATTTTACCTGTTATGATTATAAACAGAAGCCCTTTCCCTTTTCTCTGCAGCAGTACAACAAAGCACATCTTACCTCAGTTAACATTATTAGGCCGATGAAGTAGGACACAATGGAAAGGCCGAGAATCAACAGTTCTCTTCGGTAGCCCCTTCGGAAGATTTTTGGGTACATATCTACAACAGCTGTCACCAGGCTTTCAACACACACGAACTACAACAAATGGTGGGAAAGTACAAATGAAGTAAGAGTCTCATCTGCTTTGGGATTTGGATTTGCTACAAGAACACTTCAAATATGCTTCTATGTTCCCATCACAGAGACTGAATGGCCCCTGAGGACACTCTATAAGGAGAAGCTCAAACTGAAAGGAACATCATTTCAGAATTAAAAAGACCAAAGCTACAGATTTCCAGTCCACCACCAAATTCAAATTCCACTAATATTACCCCAGAATGCATTTGCCCTGCAGCAGATGGATTACATAAATTAAATCTTTCAAATGTGGCTTGAATGGGACTTCAATACTGTAGAAACCATCCCTAGGATTGCAGCAGAACTGCACTCTATGCACCCTGCATTTCTGTCACTCACAGGAGTGAGCTGCAGTGCTGTGCACCTTCAAGCACTGCTAAAGGAGCTGCAAGGTTTTGGAGAAGTTCTCTCCATTTTACAGAAGAGAGAAGTTCCACAAAGCTATTAAGTGCCTCAGCCAAGTACAGCTAAGGAAGGAGGGAAGGAACGTTCTTACTAACTTCGAAAATCAGCAGAAAGCAAGAGGCTCAAACTTCTGACTCAGGGCTCTGGAGAAGGTTTCTAAAATAGGCACCCAAATGAATGGCCAGAGGTAGCCAATGTGAAACCTGCTTCACTGCAACAGTCAGGAGCAGAATGCAGGAAGTGCCCATTTTAAAAGACGTTTTGAAGAACTGTTTTATCAGGAAAAAGAGAAGTTACAAAAGTGTTAAGTTTAATGTCATGCAAAATAAGCAGTGAAGGGTATATACTTAAGAACATACTTACTCTATAGTACACAGTCATAAACTTTCTGAACCAAGGCATGCTGAGAGCTGAGCTGCATGCTAAAACTGCCACCTACTTTACCTTGTTCATCAGCTGTCATAATTTTGATGGTCGCATAGGAAGAACAACTTCTATGCTGTCACTTTGCTGCAGAATATGACTACACATTTCTTGCTATGGTATCTTGAAGTATAAATACACCCTAGGAACTTACACTATCACTATCTGATATTCAGTTTCAAAATTCATTGCAAAGTGCTTCAAAAATGAGAAAAGAAGGCACGCTGGTATTTACTGATCTGTGAATCTTAATCACCCATACTTAAGTTCAAATTGATGGCTGTGTTCATAATGAAAGCTGTAGTCAGGCTGAATCAGTGTCATAGGAAATCATAAAGTAATCTGCATCACATAAGATTAAAAAGATTTAAAATAAGGAATTTGAATCATGGTTTTATGCAAGGGATTAAGTTAGGGTGCATTCTTTCATCAGGTGAGATGCATTTCCATCACGGATGCTGCCATACACATGCTAGGGAATCTGACAAAGTATTTAAATAGCATTTGTTTCATACCTGACTATCTAATCCAAGGAATATGAGCATCATGAAGAACAGAGTTGCCCACAGAGGAGAAAGAGGCATCATGGTAACAGCTTTAGGGTAAGCAATGAATGCAAGTCCTGGTCCTGAAAAGGAAGAAAGGAAATAGTTTACCCTTGCGTACTGGTCTGGCTGAGATGGAGTTAACTTCCTTCCCAACAGCCTGTGGAGCACTGTGGTGAGTATCTGTGGGTAGAACAGCACTGCCAACAGCAGCCTTGGGGCTGCCACAGCACCTTTTATTAACCTCTCTTTATCTGGAGCCGCCAGTGCTCTCCCTTTTTCCCTTCCTGTCCCCTGCCTCATCCCACTGGGGTGGGCGAGTGAGTGACAACAGTGTGGATGCTCAACTGCTGGCGAGGGTCAACCCACCACAACTTGACTGTTCTTTTATGGCAGATGAGAGAAGCTAAATACAACACTGAACAACTTGACAAACTCCACATCTCCAATAGTCTAAATATTTGGTGATGAGGCTAATCTGTAATGAA
The DNA here is from genome assembly GCF_004027225.2 of Strigops habroptila. NCBI lineage: Eukaryota > Metazoa > Chordata > Aves > Psittaciformes > Psittacidae > Strigops > Strigops habroptila. Next base: position 19,426,926 of record NC_046360.1, read on the forward strand.
GACTTGCTTGGCACATCAATTCTGCCTACATCCTGTCCAAATGTTTGAAGGTCAAGAGGAGTACCTCTGCACTCCTGCTGCAGTAACTTCAGTGAAGACCTGTCAGCACACTCCAGCTGTTGCATTTAACAGTATTTACAAGCTCCTAAAATTACCAGGGTTGCTGTAGTCTTTTAACCTTTCTCTATAGTTTCTATAATAGTAAAAAGCCAGTTGTCTTGAGGGCTTTAGGAAAAGAGAAATATTTTCCATGAGAGCATCAGTGAAGGTCTGTTTCAGTTTTCCTGCTAACCTTGACTAACTTCATGAGAGTCATTTCTCCTCTCAACAGTTCAGCATTATACTGCTTTCCTTTCTGGTGGCCCTCCTGTTCTTTTTGTTCTGTTGAGTTTTAAATGATGCTTAAAGATGTGATATCCACGAAGATGTTAAAGAGCAATTAACTTCCACTGGATGCCTAACTCCAAGGGATGGTAATGAACATTAGGTGGTTCATTAAAAGCCTTTGTGCCTTTCTGGACTCAAAACAAGAACTTTTATACTTAATCGACCAGAGTGTCTCAGTGTATGTCCCTGGGAGAAAGACTTCGTGACATTAGAAGATGGCATTAGCCATCGGACTGTTAGAATCTGTGTTTGGATGGTATACATTAAGCAAGACTCTGTGGCACAGACCCGGTGTTCTGACAGCAACCTCTGGGCATTTTTTAACGACTCTGAAAACTGCTTTTGGAACTTACCTGATTCTGCAACTTCGGCAATGGGCACGCCTTGCTCATAAGCCATAAATCCAAGAACTGAAAAGATAGCAAAACCAGCAACAAAGCTTGTGCCACTGTTCAAGCAGCAGAGCATGATGCAGTCTCTGAAAATATAAATAAGAAACAGTACAGTCGATCTCCAGAGCCTGGCTTGCTTCCATCTACTGAGCTGTAGGACTTACAGCACCCCACGCTGCAGGACATTAAGCTGCTCATTAAGAGTAAGCTCCCAACTGATATTATATCAGTCAAGTATAACTATTTGCAGGAAGAAGCCATCATTATACCCGTGTGTGTTTTAACTGGTTGAATTACAAACCTGTTGCTATTCATTCACTGTTCTTTGATAGAAGCTATAAAAATATGTAAAAATACTGTAAGAATGGTATAAAGAATAATTTCTTGTCAGTAGTTGCAATAATGTATTCCAGAGGATATGAACTATATATATATAAACTATATAAAGTTGGTATTAATTTGTTTCCTGGAAAAAAACCCCTATGGTCAGATCTTAGCTAATTCTATTCCAATTACAGTATATTGGCAATATCTATCCATACGAAATACAACTTCAGTTTGGTTTACAGATTTTTTGTAAGAAGCCATGGTAACAAAAAGCACCAAATATAGTCTAAGAAGTATGTACATGCCTAAAAAAGTGCCTGACAAGCAGGCAAAGACAGTGCAGGGACACTGATCTCTCAGACCTGTGTATCCTACACATCAACCAACGACAGTTACAAGGCCAAGGTGAAGAAATATTTCTTTCCCAGATTGGAAATGTCACAGTAGTAAATCACTGTGAAAAAAGGGAAAATGGTCTAGCAGCAAGGTGCAATCTTTCCCCAGAGCCCAGTGAAATATCCTTGTTCATCCTGCTTTCAGACAGCACTTGCGGCGTGACAGCGATGAGCTGGGCATGATTTATCCTGACAGTCAGCCTTTTAGGAGTGTTTGCTGTGAGAGCTCTGTACTTGAGACAGTAATAATCTAACCTACATGCCTGAAAGTACATTAGGATTCCAAACCACTGAAACACAAGGCAAGCCTTTAGTTCTGTCAAGCCTATACCTTAGTCTGCTTTATTCCCATCCTAAATCTGAAGCAAATTTTTGTGCAAGTTATCTATAAGAAATGACCTTGTAAAATCTAACAGGTTCTGAATCCACATCTTCAGTATCGAGTCCAATCTTTGTCATGGATTTGTAGTGACTTTTTGAGAATCAGAGGCAGTTCACATTCTGGAAGTCCTGGCACACATTCCAGCAAAACCCCATGGCAGTCTCTGTATTTTTTAATCCTTTGGGATGTGGGGGGGAGAGATCCTACTTCAGTGGGATGGATCTGGCTGCTCACTGGTTGTATGATGCCTCCCATTTGGAACAGCATGTTTTCTGCAGGTAAGATTTATTTGAGATAATTCCCAGGCTTCAGACGCAGCCCAAACAAGAAGATTCTTCTTTTTATCAGGTGAAGGTTGTGGCACTTTAATATTCTTCCAAACTAACATCTTTCCAATCACCTGAATAATTCAAGACATGCATCCCTTATCCTGTCCCTGCCTGGCAGGCAGGATACTGCTGAAAATTCATTCTGCTTTCCTTAAGGAGCTTTTTAAAAGAGCCCACAGAGCCTTTTCATTCCTCCAGTTACTTCCTTACCCTCATGAATCCCCTCGAGACCAAATCCCATTCCTCTTTTCCTCTTGATAAAGGCCATATCTTCATTTCTGAACAGTTTTGTCCATGTGTTGGCAGTGTGAGACATGATTCCTTCGTCTTCTGCACCTCAGTGGCAACCTGTTGTAGCCAGGCTCAGACATAGGTCCCACCGCGATGCAGGCTCCAAGACACAGGATGGTGCTAGAGTGAGACCAACCGGTGCTTCCCCTGGCAGGGGATGCTGTGCAGTGTGCTGCAGGGAGCTGGATCCGCTCTGCAAATCCACAGCCACTTGAAGCAGGAAGATTGGCCTCTTCTGTCTGCTGACACTGTCTGACTCTACTTACACTACTTTAGGCAGTAGAACATTTGGAATTTGGGCTGTCATAGCCAAGCTAAGTGCAATTTAAGTTGCTGCTAAGTTACTTTGCATGTTTAGATGGCAAAGTACATGTACCTGCCGCTGGGTAGCTTTGCATTCAGCTGGTGGATACATTTATCTCTGTGGTTTCCAGTATCCTGGTTCCCTCTCTGTGTGGGGGGCCCCACTGTTTGGTGTTTCTCTGACAGAAGAGCAAATTGTTGCCAAGATATTGAAAGAAGGTGTTTCCTAAAACTGTCTCCTGAACTCTCCATTTAAACCTGTAATTTAGAATTCAAATACTTACACTTTGTGGGGAATGAGGCTCTGTTTGGGGTTCTTTCGCTTTTGGATTGTAATATTTCCTTTATGGAAAAATTAAGTTTTAATTCTCTGTCTGGACATCATAATGGACTCAGCATAATCAACCTGTCATTTACTGTCTTCTTTTAGAAGCTGTTGAATACTAGGAAAACTAATTCAATAACTACTGATGACAGAAGAAAAAAGTAGTGCTCATGTTCTTGCCCATGCTGGTAAAATGGAACAGGGATTCTGTGTGTCACATCCTTTTGACATTGATTCAGGAAAGATTAAACTCTATTGAAGTCATTAGTAATTTCCTTACTGATTTCTATAAAGATAAGCAATTAAATGCTCTCCAGTTCTACTGTGCTCTAGCGAGGAGCCAGTCAACTCTGGTAAAAGGGACATTCAGACCAAACTCAGGTGACTTTTAATAACAGCTTTTTGTAGGATTTTTTTTTAAAAGCATTATTCAAAATTATTTATTTAAAATTTAAAGATATTCATTAACGATCAAATATTGTACATACATGCAATTATATATGTATGAACTTCTGTATATTATACCTGCAATTGTGTATAGCTGTGTGTACTGAGTGGCTTGTGGCTGTGCAAGGGTCAGGTATGATGAAAAGGGATGAAAACACCAGATTTTGGAAAAGAGTTCCTCTGAGACAATTATATGAAACATTATAGATCCCTGTTCTACAAAAACTTGAGCATGTGTTTATCTGCAAATAGCTAAAGGAAAAGGAAAAGTACTTTGGAGTGAAGTATGTGGATGCTTCCATCACTGAAACCAAATGTAAAAGTAAAGTGTGGAAGGTATTACCTGTAGCAGTTGTTGTTATAGTTGTTGTAGCTTCCCAGGGCTGTCAAGCACCCCAAGCAGATGGCGTAAGAGAAAAATATCTGTGTTCCAGCATCCACCCACACCTGGAGACAGAAACAAACCGAGTGGTTAAAAAAGGTCAGGGAGGAATCACCTTCATGCGTATCCTGTCTGCAAACCTGCAGGGGCAGCTGTGCAGGGTAACAGTGTCCGGCAAAGCTGTTACACATCACAGCCTCAAACATGCCATGAGTTACACTGCCCTCTCTTTCCCAGTGATGCAAATGAGGAGTAACTCGGTCTTTGCAGGTTCAACCTAACCTAAGTAGAAAGAGAGACAGAATTTCTGGAGAAAGAACCTCACCCAGCGTAAGTTCTTTAATGGATTTATTAACACTACAGGGTGTTAGTAACTGCACCTGAATAGAATCTTCTGCATTGATCTCATTCTTATTTGATAATTATTTATTCAAATTTAAAAACGTAGTGTAAAAAAAATACTCTGAAGACAAAAGATGCCATTCATAGATGATATTCAGATTAAGCTGGGGAAAGAGAAGGATAACTTATCCAGGGAAAGGGTTTTTAGCAGTACTTAATGGCCCCAGTTAGGCATCAGGATCTGCTTGTTCTGGTCACTGTACAATTAATGAATAAAAGTTCTATAGAGCTTAACAAGTAAGTGGCTTTCCAATAGCATTATGGCAACATTTATATCCTGAAGTGAAGTAAATACTAAATTCTAAATCAGAGAAAAAAAAAACCAAATCAGGAAGCATGAGCTGACCCAGTGTGATTATTCTCCTCACAGCAATCTCAGAACATTGCTATAACATGCAATTTTGTTGACTTCATAAATACTCCAACAAACCAGCTCATTTCATTTGACTAGAGGCTGGGTGTGTTATTACTGGAGGTGAATATACTCTTTTAACTCCCGATCTTGCCATGAGAGCAATGTGAAGAACCCACATCGACACAGCTGCGCTATTATTTCCAATCCAATAAATTCTGACTCCTGGTTTCCTGGGATAAGAGCTCTGTAAGGTTGGGTTTTTTAAAGCAGAGCAACCAAAGTGCTTTTCAGAGAAGTAACAAAACACTGACTGATAACCCGGGGCAATAGCTGTGGAACCATTAGCTACTGTAAGTTTGAGACAGGAAAGAGGTAATGCAGGTAATGATTTCATGACTAATAATAGTAATCAAATACTCATAAGTATATGAAGGGGGTGTATTTGTTTTACATGTGATCAAGTGGGACCTTGGTCTCTGGATTTGTTGAGAGTGTTTCTGTTTAGGACTAACATTAAGATCACATTTGATTTGCGTCAGTGGCTTAAATGGTTTCCTTGCTGTCATACTGAATAAGACACAGCTGGTTACATCTCAAAGTTTCACCACTTGGTAAGGAAAAAAACTGCCCAGAGAAAGCCTTTTGACAGACAGGCTCTTTAACGAGAACAGAAGCTCCCAAAAAAGCTGTAAGTAGCATAGGTCAACTGAGAATGCACAGTCCTCTTAAGCAGAAACAAAAGCTAGGGAACTGGATCAGCACGCGGAGAATCTGCGCTTCCCTTCCGCCTCAAGTTCTGCAGAAGCCGTTGTGGCAGCGCATTGTCCAGCACTCAGATGAGCAATAGCCTTTCCTGTTGGCATTTGCCAGCTCCACACAAGCCTGATTATTCCTTGGACAGCAAGTCCTAGTGGAAACCGGGGCAAAGAAAAGCTGTACTCTGAAGTGAGAACCTTTGGAGCTGCTGGAGAGCAGAGGAACAGAGAGCACGTTCCTCTGGAGGTCCTGTGTACGTAGCCAGAGAAAGATGGAATTCTGGCCTTAAAGGATACTATTTCTGTCAAAGTAAACAAATGTCCTCTAAAGACCATGTGATCTGACTGTGATTCAACATCACAAGTGGCAAATACTTTACGAGAAACACTTTCTGTAAGCAAATGTTCACATCTTCTATAGAAGTTGAATCAGATTGAAGAGCCCTTTTGTCTTTGGTGCACTGTATGACATCAATCTAGAAATTCCAACAGAACTTAAGGGCCAATGTTCAAACACGAAGAAGTCATTTTATTTACTGAATGGAATAACAGCATCAGTGTAGGGTTTTTTGGGTTGTATACTCAGAGAAACAGTAATGCTGAATTTGTGATGACCATTAGTATTTCTATTTCAGGTTTCTGAAATGGCAAAAACATCTACAGCTGATCAAGGAAGTGGGAAATAGGGAAATAAATGTAGAAACCACAGGTAGATTTTTGGCAGCTGGCAAAACGTGAGCTGGACTAACTGTTGTATTTCTGTCTCAAGCCTACCCATGTCAATGTTTTAAAACCATGCAGTTGATATTACAGGTCAGTTCTTTATCTCCTTGCCCCAACGGCTAGTGCCCATTTGACGTTTAGCATCGGGCTGCAGTACTCATTTAGGGCTGGAGAATTCCTTGAGGTATGTGAATTGTTATTACTCTAAGTTCACACCCAGCCTCAGTCATTCACAAACTGTACCTCAGGGGAAGTTGTTCTCATTAGAACTTCTAGTGGGTACAGAGGGGCTGCTGTAGATACCACCCACAAATCCAGGTGTCACCATCTGGCTCCCAGCAACAGAAGCACTGTCAGTTATTTCTGAGTGCTCAATTAGCATGGCCTGGCTTACACTGGAAGTTGCATCGTTTTCCAAGTACATGGAATGAACGTAGCACAATTCTGCAGAACAATGGAATTCTGAAGGACAGAGACAAAACACTGCCAGGAAGCTGCAAACCAAGAGATCTGGAGCCAGCATTGGTGAGAGGCTGGGACAAAAGGAGTATGTTTCTGAAATGAGATGGGGCTTGATAGGTTTCTGGCATGAGTAAATACCAGAGGAAAGGACCTGCACCAGAAAACACCTTGTTCATGCTTTATAAACCTTTTACCTAGAAGATCCTTTGGTTAGTGGTAATTAAGCCAATTCGCTGGTATGCATTCATAAATTTGGGATTGACAATGTGTTACAGTCTTCTATTAGCTTGTACTTTAAAAGATGAAGGCATTTCTTCTTACTTATTTTCATCTCATATTTAAAATGTTTCCATGCCAAAACAAGACTACAATTACAGCACAAACCCTCTGTTTATTATACCCTAATGTTTAAAAAATCCAAACGCCAAAGGACAGAATCTCTATAGCTACTGTGCTTCCATGTTTTGCACCCATGGTACAGCCACTTTCCAGACGTGCTGGGCCCAGCACTATGTTAGCAATAGTATGGGCAAACGAGAGGAACACAAAGGCCAGCTCAGAATACAGCAGCACAGCTACTGCTCTGACTCTTGCACAGAAATGGTTCCTGTTGGCTGGGAAGAAGGAGCTGAGCTCATGCGATGAAGCTCTGTTCCCAAAGGGAGAAGGCAAAGTAAACAAGCCTCGCCTCTGCAGCACTGTCTGCCTTCTCCAAGTAGAAATGAGGCAGGACAGTGAGAGGCTGTGCATCTCTCCACTTCCCATTGCCTGGGTGGGAAGGGGAACAGCAGAGCTGTCTGTGCCCTGATCCCCATGTTGGGGCTTTCCCACACTTCACTTTGCAGCTTTCCTGGTTCACACTGTTAGCTGTGAGCTCACCAGCAGCGGCCTCAGCTCTGTCCTGCTCATAACTAATGCTGGTACAAACACAATTCCACACAACAGAATAAACAAGAACATCTTTTACTACAAATGGAAAGCCTGTTTTGTAAAGCCCAGCTCTCAAAAGCCAGCAATACCCAGATATTAAGTCTGCTTGGGTAATCTTAATTTGGCCTTCTTGGGTGCAGGTCTAGGACACAGCCTTCATTTACATGACTATTCTCTCTCTGCCCAGGGAGATGAATCGAGCTAGTCAAACACAGGATCCTGTTGTCTGGAGGATCCCTTGCCTCTTTGATTGCCATGATATAGCGCATGTAATGAATGAAGAATAAAGAAGGAAGAAGGAGGATGTGCTGTAGTGAAGACAACAGAATAGTGCTCTGGAGAATTAGATTCTTTTCATGTCTCTGCTGTAAAGTTTCTATGTGATGTTACATCCATAAATCACTTAAACCAGCCCCTTCTCAAAAGTTCATTAACTGGGTAACCCTAATTTAATAGGTGTCCAAAGGGAAGGGCAAAATTACTGAGCATTCACTGTTGCAACTAAGATGCATAAAAGCCATGTTTGGAATAAGTAAAAAAATCCAAAAAGCACCAAAAACCTCCACAGTATAAAAAGCCAGGTCTGGAACTTCAAACTGAAAATCCCCAAAAGACTGATGGCCTCTCATTTTAGTCTCACCATGTACCTCTCTACACCAGTAAGATGGGGTCATGCCATACACTGAGAACAGAGTAACTGATCTTTATGCAGCACATGGACAGTGCAGAAATGGCTGAGCCATTCTTTGTGATGCCCCAGGTCTGGACTATGTGCTGTACATCTACAGGGCCAAGCAAGGAGGTGAAAGTATAAACCAAAATCCTGCATCCCTGTCCTGAAATGGGCTTAGCTGATGCTGTACTTGGATAAAGCAGAGACCTTGGGGAAATCTGTTATGTGTTGACATTGATTGTTTCCCTAATTCATGGAATACAAATGAACATTGCTCACCTAAAGGACTATTGAGACGTTGCAGGTTTTTCTCTAATTTGTACCTTCCTTTTACTTTCCATACTCTTTGAATGTATTTTCTATACACAGCTATTATGGAATCCAAGGATAAACTGACTTTAACTGGGACTTCCACAAGCTTTTAGAGTCATGCCAAACAGCTGAATGGAGCTCAAAAGGTATAAAATTGTTTCATGGCTGGGGAACACTAATAATGTTAATAATTAACAATGGGATAATGAAGCAGTTATTTTCAGTCTGATCCTGATATGTTTTTTTAAGAAAACATATTCTGTGGTCACCTGGAAAGCTTCATTTTACACCTCAGCTAGGAAGCTATGAATGAAATTGCACCGTTCTATCTCATTGTGCATGTCTCTGCATATTAGTCTATAGGAAAGATGTGAGATGCCCAAACTGCATGTTGAGGACATTTGTGAGCAGAAGTGGGAGGGTTTGTTAAGAATGCGATACTCGGAAATCCCGTTTGTGGAAGGTTTTACATTCACATCCAGAGCCAGGCACCTCACACCTCTGTGATGGGCCCTGGAGGAAGACAGGACCTGGCCTGATACCCTGCCTCTGCCTGGGAGCATCTTGGTTGTGGGATGGGTAGTGAAGCTCTTGGGATAAACACCAGTTTATGGTTTAATTTTTCAGTCTCTTGTTCAAATAATGTTAAAAATAGGAAAACCAAATCACCTCAACCACTTCCTATACTTCAAATGCCTGTCTCTGCCTCAGTTGTGTGTGTGCATCCCCACAAGCCCCTGCACATGGGGACAGCAGACTTCTAATTGTTGATCCACACATCTGCTGTGGTTGGAGGGTGATTTTTTTCCTCTGCTCTAAGCCAACAAAGAGGATAACCACCGTATAACACCAGTGCTGTTGTTACTGTGGCACTAAGTAGGAAAGACCATGCACAGGCCTGAAAGATGGGATGAAATTTATACCAAAGAAGACCAGAAAACCTCTAAAGAGCAAGCAGTATGTAGACAATCAAGTATATGCCTAATTACACACAAGGAAAAGGAGCAGGAATGAATAAAGCTGCTATAGAGCAAGCTCACAGCTTTATACCAGACAGGAGAACAGTGTTGAGGATGTCATTACAACTGGCTATAACCCGTGGCAGGAGAGATGTCAGGATCTCCTCCCCCTGGAACTGCTCTCTGAACTCCCAGAACCAACATGGATGCTGAGGTAGCAGCTGTGGGTTCTTGATACTAGTCTGGACTTAAACACAGGCTTTAGGTGGCCATGTATTAGAGGTTCAGGCTTTGTGCATGCAGAGAAACCCACATGTCACCTGTTCTCTTTTTGCAATCTTCTAAATTGTATTTCCCAGATTTCTTAGTGGCACCAAACCTTGGGGTGCTTTGGTTCAGGTGATACTTCAGAGAGTTCTCAATGTAACAGCTGATCTCAAACATCTGCAGCATCCATATTTCTCCAACCGTAACTAGAACAACAGTCAAGCACTCTGAGGATTCTTCATTAAACAAACCGTGTCTATTGTGTATGTGTCTTTCCATGACCATTCCTATAGTCTATAGTTAACGGATCTGCCAGAAGTGATAAACATGTGAGGGCTGCTGCTATTTGTACCCCACACTTAAGTTTGCTTCCTTGAATATTTCTATCAAAATCAGGGAATTAATTTCCCAGTGGTGTCTGAGTACTGGCTGAAATATGCATCCCGGTGGGGTAGCTGCATCAATATGCACATTGATTTTCACTCTTAACAGGGAGACTGAACACCCACTTCAGCTGCAAAGCTCAAAGCACCCTTAATTAGAGTGGTTAATGACAATTATAATGAAGCACTCTGAGAACATGGGAGATCTTACAGGCCAGTTAAATGCTGCTCTCACTCTTTAAAACATGATGTTCCAAATGTTGATAGTCATTTATTTCCCATTCTGTTATCAGAGAATAAGCAATCACTTTGGAGTTTTCTCTTCATTTAAATTATTCACTACTTTTGATGAATCTCAGCAGTGTTTGTATTTGAAAAAGCAGTTTTCCTTTGGTTTCAAATAAGAATTTTAAAAATAAAGCCTTTGCTGTCAGGATATAATAAATGAAATTTCAAGGTAAAGGCACAGAACACTTGCAGATTTTTATGACAGGAAGAATGCCTGAATAAAATGACCTGTTGCCAAATAGACTTCAATATGAACATTACTGCTGTCTCAGTCCTACATGTCCTGACAGGTTTCGTGTTCATGTGCCAGTGTCTCTCTCAACGCCTGGGGAGTGTGTAGAAAATGTCAGAAGCTCATGTCAGCTATGGAACATCTCCACCTATACTAGAGCACAAGGTTCAGCATTTTCAAGCTGGCTTCTAAAGCACAGGCTTTGTGAATCTATAGTGACAAGCCACCTGGGGTCAGATAAGCTTTCTGGATGGTTCATGTGCTGTAACAGGCAAATTCAAGGGGTGGAGGAAGCCACAACAGGAGGACTAAACCAAGATCAGCAAAAAATAAAACCAAAATCCATATGCAGTGTAGGAGAAAAAAAGAGAGAGAAGATGGAGAGCAAACAGAGACTGAAAGCCAGTCACGGACCTCACACAGGGCGGCCAGGATAAAGATCTGAGCTTCGACTTTGGTACATTCTTTCATTGTCATGTAGGTTTAGACATGACAGGACTGTAAGGAACTATGCTAGTTCTCAATCTTGAAGTAGCACCCATACGTGAAGAGTACCCCATCAGACATGAGGGAATTAACAATGTGTTTAATTATAAGCATTAACAGAAGTTGTTGGAGAATTAAACCATTTCAAAGGAATCTGCCAGCCATCACCCTAACCTTGGCTTCTCTCCTGCCACCTGAGTTAGATGAGAGGGTTTAAGGGACCGCTGCCTAATACAGCCCCAAGCACTGCTACAACAGGTCAGAACAGGTCTAACAATTTGACATAAAACTGCAGGAAGACCTAAAATTTACACTGAGCAAAATATGACTAAAAAATGCAGTTTCTAAAGACGCTGGGAAAAAGCCGGAGTCTCCATTTCACCTTGTCCTTTCATCTCAGGTAGCCTGGGTATGTCTTTTCTACCATTTCACCATTAAAGACTGCTTTCAGTTACTAGCTAACATAACTGACTGAATAGGCGCTGCAGTGGAAAACCAAGCTGACCGTCCTGCTGTGACTCCACAGAAAACAATAGCCTGAACTTTCCAAGGCAGAGAGCGTTACCAGTTTTTATCTATAAGACTCTTTTTTCCATACTTAGATCCCATGTCTCTTAAACAAATGACAATCTTCTCACTCAGGTGAACTTTTGAAGATACCAGGAATCTAAGAATTATTCTACTGATTGAAGTGTGCCTACGCAGTATAGTGCAACTGTGAGAGTAATTTCCAGAACGTTTCTTACGTTGCTGTTTATTACATTCCTCTGCTACAAGTTACATTTTTATGTATATATGAATGCACCTTCTAAGAAAAATTATAAAATAGGCAGTGGTGGACACTGAGCATTTTACTTTTGATCTTACTCCAGTGCAAGTAATCTTTTTCTGGCTTTCTCATTATGAAGAACATTCAACTACATCTCAAACTGTTACACTTGGCATGGTGTAGCATAGCTGGCAACAGCAGGAGAGAACACCAGGATAAGTAGACTGTTGTGTGATGGCTGGATATAGATACACTGGAGGGAAAGCAACAGGTATATGTGAGGCGGCTTCTTTTTTTGACACTTCCTCTGTCCCTCCCTTGCTAAGCAGGATGCAGAATGCTACACATTCACACAACACCCCACCAGAAAGACAGATTCATTTGGGATATTTTCAGTTTCAATGTAGAATGCGGTGTCAAATGGATGGAGAAGAGGCCAAAGCATCTCTATCTGCCCTGGAGGCTCTGGTGAGCAGGAACGTGCAGCGTGTAGATCCTCGTGCAAAAGGTTATACTCTGGACCTGCCCACAACTGAAATCTCTGTTCAAAGGCATGAAAACCAGAATTAAACAGATTTAATTTATTCTCTAGTCACTCTCTGGCAATCAACTGAATTTTTTTCTTCAATAGCTGCTAACATCAAAATCAGCTGAACATCTGTGCTATGCAACTGAACAAAACACAGAGTTCAGTTCAAAGTACTGGTCTACTCTCAAAACCAACCCAAACAGAAGATGCAGACATTCAAAGTGTATAAATCCATTCCCTGCATTCATTCTGCTCTTTTTTCTGACTATATATGTCTTATTCCAATGAATCCTGCAGACAAAATCATACAGGGAGGAATAAAGTTTATTGTTTTAATTTTCCCACATAATCAACACAGTTATTATAATTGCATAGTTTTTCACGTTTGGTATAAAATAGCAAAAAAGACTGATTTTCAGATCTTGGTATATGGTTAGTTTTTAAAAGTATCTACACAGAGTTAATTAAAAAAAGACACATTTATTCAGAGATCAGACAAAAAGATGTTTCACAAAATTAAACCAGTTAATCCCAGGGGTCACAAGGAAAATCTTTTGGCTAACTACGAAAATCCAGCTTCTCACTTGCAAGTGAAATCTTGGCACAACCAATGAGCAAAACAGACTGTCCAAATGCAATTTTAAAGTAACCTTTCCGAGTAGAGTATTACTTTAATGAAAGACACAGGTTAAAGCTGAGAACTTATATGACAACCCTCACTATAAATCATTGTGAAAGACACTGCCCTCAACAAATATACTTTCAAGAGTAGTTCAACATACTTTTGGTATACTTCTATTCCATTAAATATACTCCTTTAAAAGAAAACTTCCAATGTCCAAAGTTATCCAATCTACATTTATAGAACCTATGCTAGAAGTGTGATGTAGAAAAATCAGGACATAAATCAGACTATCCACTGAAAATGCCCATGTCCTCAGGCTACTTGAAAGTGACAACTGTTCAGACACTCCTCAATGTAAAAGAGAGCTTAGCATGATGTTTTACAAGGGAAGCACAACTCCTCCAGGCTTATCCAGATGGCACGAATAGTACTGCAATATCCCTCTGTTATCTCCGTGCAGCCTTAGTCAAGTCCAAGGAATCATGGCTGAGGGCAAACCTGGGGTCCCCTGGTTAAGGAAAGTGAAGTAAAAACCCTGCTGGATCCAAGCACGCTGGCACCAACTGTGTTGCCTAAAGTAAATAAGCTCTTTAGCCCCTGCCCCTGTCCCCAGATGCCTTCTTGGGAGAAAAAGAAGAATAAAAAAATAGAAAAAAAAGTAAGAAAGAAAAGAAAATAAAATCCTCTTGTTACCCTCTCAACATAATGGGCAACATCATGAAATGGAAACCAAACCAAAACAAAATATGAACTGTGAATTGCGGAGAAGCGGCAAAAAAATGGTGAGTTTTGGATACAGGGCTTAGTTTGTTTCTGAAGTTTACTACCCAGGGGTTTTGAAACAACACAGCTTCTGAAAGCACAGCCTTCATTAGAGCAGGAAAACACAACTTAAACGGCCAGGCAGAAAATGGCTGAATTAAGCTCTTTTTTCCCTCTCTTTAATGGTAGTGATTCTCAAAGGATTAAAAGTAGGTTAGGCGAATAATAAACCAGCTATGTTTCTAGTGTCTACCTGACAACAGCTTTTGTGGAAGTGAATAATTACATGAAAATCACTTCCTTTCCACCTCTCTTTGGGATCTCTGTGGGTTGCTAGGCAGTCTCTCTCCTACCTTCTGCTAATGTTACTTACAGATGGGATGAATACAGTATATTCATTATGAGAATGGTGAGCTGAGGGGGAGAAGGACCTAAATACTTAAAGGTTTGTTTATTCATTGCTGCCTTTGGAGACCAACACTATAGCTCAGATTACTTTACACATATTTAAATGCTAATTTTCCAAGGCATAATTGTTAGCCGAGTACCACCCTGTTCAAATGCAACGGGACCTTCCTCAATACAGGAGCCGCACTAGTAGTATGTTTCTGTGTTGCCAGCCAATGTTGAAAGTCAGGTGCTGGAGCAAAGCATACTGAGGTTCCTTCTGGGCCTTGGAGAAAGAATTCTTTCACACTCTGACTGCTTTTCACAACTGAAATAATGTTTGTTAGGAGACTGGTTTACTTTCCTGAACTCTTTAACCCAAAACTTGGGAGATATCTTGATTGCTCTGGCATGATTCCAAAACTAGAAGCCACAAAGTGCTGTTGTACTTCCCTAACATTCCAACTTTGCCAAAGGAAAAATCCCATCTACAGTGGTATTTATGGGCCCAAGAATTTCTCTGAACTATCTTCATGATAAAAGTTTCCAGTCTGCATTTACAGTCAATCGTTACAACAGTTGCCTAGAATGCATGTAAGGAGAGAGTTGTCTCATAATATAGAATTTTCCCTGGAAATACATTCAAATTTTCCATTACTTTAGTTCTGGAGCATAAGGTAAGGAAAGGGCTAACAAGATAAGATACACAAAACATTTAAGAGATATTACTCATCTAAAAACATTTATGTCCCTATGACGAACATGATTTCTGGGGGGAAAAAAAGTCACTGAGTAGCTGGAACAGTTCTTTTGTGTCTGAGTGATAAGAAATGAAAATGGTCTTCACTAGTAGCTTCACTGGTAGCTTAAATCTGGGAATCTGACAAGTGGGAAACCTTTTAAAAAGGTATTGATAAGAGGCAAAAATATCATTAAGTCCCAATATTTTGGGTGCAGCATCTGCTTTTTCACTGACTCATTCCCTGTCACTGCATACCAAGTGTACATGGAGTTTCTGTCATCAACAAAGCCTGCTTGTACTGACAGCTCTTGCTGAGTGAGAACTGTCCAGCATCCTGGCAAGGTGAAGCCATTGACTGCTGGAGCATCTACATGCTCCAGTTGTGCTCTGGAGCTGTACTCCAGCTCTTTCGCAGCATGCCTTAAAAGCATCAAGAGTTTTCTTGTACACTCACACTACCTAAAGCTTCAGGCATCTGGAAATAAGTTAATTTGTTTTTTCTATGCATGACATGAAAAAGCACCAAAAAATAGCCACTGCCTTTCATTCTCTTTTCAATAGTGTGTTTTCTGTCTCCTAAAGACACGAGGCTTTACCAGGACTTTTTGGGGGGTGTTTGGGAGTTGGGGCATGCTTAGTGTAATTTCTATGCATGATAAAGAGAGATGCGAATGGAGGAAGTGCAGGTCACTAATTCTAAACTGAGGGTGTTGATGAGTGTCCCTCTTTACTAAGACACTATCACCAAATGCTCTCAGAATGAGATATTTGGCTGCTCCCACATACGCTACATGGACAGTCAGAAGAGTTTCAAAGTATTTACACTGCCTTGCATTGAGGGATTGATGAGAAAGGGCATCCTGGCTGATTTTCAGAGTATTCTGAATCCAAATCAAGATGTTTTTAAGGTTCTTTTTTCTTCAAATATTCGGTTAACACAAAATTTGCCAGAAAACAGGGCTCTGGGCTTGGTTTGGGGTTTAGGTTTTCAGGGGGAGGGAGAGGAGGAGTTTCAGAAAGTGTGGTAGGGCTCCATATCCTCTCATTTTGAGAACACCTAATTGCTATTACAGAGCTGCTTGACTGCAATATCAGTCATAAAACAAATCCTTCTCTGACAGCTTTTTTGTTGACTGCTGTTACTTCTTTAAGATTCTCATTCAGCACCCTTGAAGCCTGAGGAACAGCGCAGATATTAAGCATACTATGCAGCCCTGATTGCAAATACTTTAAAAAAGGGTAAATGTTCTTGTCCTGAATTATTATCCAAAGAATACACTTCCTTTAGAAATAAACTATACTTATGGTAAATAACATTAGGTTAAATGTTATTTAATCTAACTTCATTAAAATTAGTAATTCTCAAGAATTCTTTTTGAGCAATCTTCTTAGGAATGCTTACCTTTGAAACTGCATTTCTAACAAAGTATCTAAAAGAATAGAGTTTGAAACAGAAGAAAATACACTTACAGAAGCATAAAAATTATTTGATCTTAAATTCTTCCTTTTACTGAAAACAGCTTAACCCTGACGTTAAAGGGGATTTCCATTCATTTCTGCAGTTTAGACACTGTCCAAGTGCCCAATGATGAATGCTAAAATGATACATCAACCCTGACTGAAGCAAAGTTTGACTGAGAAGTAGAATGCTGTTTACTGTATATGTGATGTTATTTAAACAGTTGTTACTGTAAAATGCTGATCCAAAGGTTTCAGATGTATTGAAGCAACTTAGTGCCATGTATTATTCATAAGTACTAATAACTAGAACACATATTAAACGTTAGCAAAAATAACTGACATACATAGTCATATTGAACTGCATATGAACCGCTCTTAAAATAGACGCTAGATTTCTTGAAAGAAGCATTTCCTCATTCTTGAATACTCTAGTAACCAACCAAAAGCCTTTTGGTGTGTGTAAACCTGCAGCTCAGAGACAGACAGGCTGTAAAATCAGGCAGAAGTGGAACTCCCGTGGTGCTTGAGACCATGGCAGTAGCATACCTGTGATCTATTCCACTTCCAATGGTTATACACCCCACAGTTCCACAGCAAGGTCATGCAAAATCATAGAATCCCAGACTGGTTGGTGTTGGAAGGCACCTTAAAGCTCATCCAGTTCCCACCCCCTGCCACAGGCAGGGACACCTTCCACTAGAGCAGGTTGCTCCAAGCCCCTGGCCTTGACCACCCATAAGTTCTAGATTCAAACATGAAGGAATGTGAATGCTCAGATTCACAGAGCAATACTGCACTGATTTTTAATTGGTTTCTGAAAAGATCTCCCCTTTAAAATGTTCATTATATCTTTGTTCACTTCAGAAATCCCTTTCATGATACAAAAGATTTTGCTGACTGCAAACATCTTGCAGAAGGAACTCTAACAGCGGTATTTAGGTATTAGGACAATTGCAGTAATTATGGTAAAACAAGCATATACAGAGATTCTACCCTCATATACACTGTTGCAGACAGAGGAATCTCCTGTTTCAGTCACTGCACAATCTGGTCTGAGGACACTTGATTTGCAGATCTGAAAGATCAACAGTTAGTATGTAATGCATAGCTGATGTCTTCATTCTGCCTTTGCATATGCACACAAAGATCTCATTGCCTCCTGATGAAAAGAACTGTGTTTGACTGGAGAGGCTGTGGCAAGGGATATATGAAAGTGATCTGGCTCTATGTACCAACACTATGATCTTTTCCAGGTTGCATTCTGCAATGAGATCTAACAAGTCTGCTTTCTTCCTTAGAGTGGGGTGTGCAGAGATTGCCAGGCACTGTCAATACTGGGAAAGAGCAGACAGAGTGGAAACAGCTCTCTTAAAACTGCTCTTCATTTTTACATGTTTGTGCCTTGCTTGCTTGTTGTTGCATTTTCTACAGTAGCAACACCAGCTGTTTGGGGCAATCAATGTGCTACACATTTGATTCACTTTCTCAGATTAGATGGGGTTACATTACTGCCTTCCTCAAACTGTGCTGGGAAAGCTGACATTGAATCTCAGTAATTTTTTTTCAGGCTGCAGTTTCTACTCATACAACCTCTTTTTCAGTGACTACAGTCAGCAGGTGATTGTGCTGAAAATGATCTGTCCCTATTGACTCTTCATGGAAAGCAGAGAGTAGCAGTCATAAAAGCACAGCTTCCTAACCCCCGGCATTGCCTTTCTCCAGCCACTGCCAGAAACATAAAAGCCCAAAGACAAATGAGGCAGAAGTCTGCAGTGTTGACATGCCCAGAGGTGAAGAACATATTTCCCCTTCTCAACTACCCTGGCGCAGTGCCACGGGTGGGCACCTCAACATTGGATTCTGGCCCAGCTGCTGGAATTGTGCCACTGGCAGCTGCGCTTCCAAAATTAAGAAACCAATCAATTTTCTGTAGCATTACCAGCCCAGAATTCATCTCTACTTCCAGAGCCTGTTCCCTCTGTCCCTTCTGTTCCTTCTACACTTGGCATTCAAAAGATGAAAGAAGCTGCTGGTGAAGCTTAGAAACCACAGAATCCAATCAAGAGAAGTTATTGCTCCTTGACATGGTTTATCCCCAGCCCAACTAAGTCTCAGGCAGCCTCTAGCTCACTCCCATCACTGCCTCGGTGGGATGGGAGAATTGGGAAAAAAGGTAAAATCCCATGGGTTGAGATAAGAACAGCTTAAGTGAAATAAAAGAAAATATAATAATAATAACAACAAACCCAATAATAATAAAAGGAAATCAAGAGAGAGAGGAACAAGCCCCAAGACAGACAAGCGATGCACAGCACAGAATCTCCCCACCCACTGACCAATGCCCAGCCTGTCCCCAAGCAGTGATCGCTGCCCCCGGCCATCCCCCAGTGTCTATACTGAGCCTCTGGTCTGGAATACCCCTCTGGCCAGTTCAGGTCACTGTCCTGGCTCTCCTCCCTCCTGACTCCTTGTGCCCGTCCTCACTGGCAGAGCCTGTGACGCTGAAGAGTCCTTGGTTAGAGTCGGCTCTGCTGAAAACCACTCAAATAGCAGTGTGTTATCAACTCTATTCTCAGCCTAAATCTAAGCCACAGCACTGTACCAGCTACTAGGAAGAAAACTAACTCTATCCCAGCTGAAACCAGGACATTCCTACCTTTTCTGGAAGTGGTCAGCGCCCATGTGGTTGCAGGTGATGTAAGCCTATTCTGATTTTCAAATGCATTTTGGAAAAATCTGTCACCAAAAGCTCTTTAGGAAACCAAACATCTGTGGTTTGAGAAAGAAAGTCATTGCTGGAAAAATAACTTATGAGAAGATAAGAAACACCAGATTAGAGTAAAGGAATAATTTTTCCAGTTGAGTGAGGTCACCAATGGAATAATACAACCAACAACCTGTGCCTTTGCTCTTCAGTTTCTTCTCAAGTCACTGAGAAAAAAAGGGTGACACAAAGCTGGTCAGACTAGCAAAGATGATCATTAAAAAAGAAGTACATCCATACAGAGTAGGGGACAACCTGCTGGAAGGTGCTGACCATGAGTCCACAGTGTATCCTTGGGCCAAATAAAACCAACAGCTTCCTGGGCTAAGCACGAGGAAGAGTGTTACCAGCAGGTTCAGGGAGGTGGGTGATCCTTTTTCTCTGCCAAGCACTGTTGAGACAGGTCTATATTGCTGTGTCCAGTGCTGGGGTCCCAGTTCACGAGAGACATAGACTTCCTGGAGTAAGTCCAGTGAAGGACTACAAATATGATTAAAGGGACTGTTGCATCTAACATATGAAGAGTGACTGAGAGAGCTGGGACTGCTCAGGCTTGAGATGACTCCTGGGATTGTAACAACATGATACAAAAGAGGTAACCAGTGTCTTCTCAGTGGTGCCTGACAGGACAAGAGACAAACTGGAACACAGGAAGTCCCATCAAAATGTAATAAAAACCTTTTATTGTGAGAGTGGGCAAACACTGGAACAGATTGCCCATAGAGATCTTGTGGAGTCACCATCCTTGGAGATGTTGGACATGGTCTTTGGTGGACTTGGCAGTGTTGGGTTTACAGTTAGACTAAATGATCTTAAATGTCTTTTCCAACCTAAATGATTCTATGGTTCTATGATCCTGAGCTTTGGGAAGTGAGGTTGGCCTAGAAGATCTCCTGAGATGCCTGCCAGCCTCAACTATACTGTGATTCGGTATGAGAACAGACTGAGTGGCCTGGAACTTCTTCAGTTTAACAAGTCATGAATGGGAAGCTAAATAAGAGTAAGAATACTTTGTTCACTGTTACTTCCAGTGCAAGAACTTTTGAATAATCAGATGAATTTTCTAGGAATCCAGTTCCAAAGGAATGAAAGGATGTAGCTCCTCCTGATACAATTCGCAGACCTGTGAAACTTGTTGCCAAGAGATGTTGGGGATACTGAACGTCTTCATGGGCTCTAGAGGAGATCAGAAAACTACATGGAAGGGAAATCCATTGAGGATTTCTGAACATAAAAAGCCACGTAGACCTCAGGAAATCACCAGAGCTGAAAATACCTGGCCATCCGAAGAGTTCAAGGGGCAAATATCATACATTCCCCTAGGAATCCTCTTAGAACCATTGCAGAAGACAACATACTGGGCTACATTAACTTTGTTCACGGAAAGCTTTTATGTAAAGGGTCATCTTCTATACTTTCAAGCAAATAACATAGTTCGATGCTTACTTTAATGCTCACTGTTCTGCAGAAAAAATGACCACGGTGAGTTGACTGTCCATTCCACAAACTAACATTAAGTAATTGTTTTCTCACATCCATTTCTATAATTCTCTTAAACTCTTACCAGATAATGCCAGTACCCAAACAAGGACTGTTATGTTTCCATGCCTGTAGAACTTCTGGCGCAACTTCCCCCACCAATCCATGCACAGGATAATGAAAATGATGAATAATTGCTACCAAAGGATTAAAGATATAAATTAAACTATGAAACTGTAGCAGTCAACCACTAACGTTATTTTTCCATTCAAATAAGCATATTCAAATAAATTCTGACTAGCTGGCATATATTTAATCTTATTTTATAGTAGGGACACAGGAGACTGTACCTGCAGGGTAGACACCCCGGGACAGGGAACTTGCCAGTAGAAGCTGGATGGAAATCCTCCAGCAGAAACAAGCTGGAACCACAGGTTATATGTGGACTTATGTGTTTAATAGTTCACAACTGACCTATCCATAATTAATGGAATTAATTTATACTTTCGGCCTCCCACATCCTCCAGCAGTGAGTTCCACCAGTTAGTTATTCATTGTGTGAAATAACACATTCTTTTGTATTTCTGTAAGCCCACTACATCTCCATTTTTATAGCCTTTTGCCAAACCCAAGGCAGGGTTCCAGTAGGACCTCCTGAGTTACTGGCTGAGAGCCACACAAACAGGGAACGGTGCCTTGGCTGCAGAACCACAAGGGCTCTGCTCCAGTTTCAGGTCTCACAGTGTGTAAAAGGTTTTTGGTTTGGGTTTCTTTTGCCTTTTCACAAAAACCCCCCACTAGTGACTGCTGGCTATACACTGCCCTATAGAGCTACCTCTGCTAGTTACAGAGCAGATCAGTATCTTAAGGAACATCACAGAAACCATATGGTTCTCTGAAAAGCTATTCTAACTACTTGTCTACAATAGCACCAAAACAGCGGTCCAGCTTCCAGCTGGTATCCACTGAGTAGCTCTACTACAGTTTCTTTATTTTAAAAATATTTATTGCCTACAGACCAAAAGGAAACTTTTTAAAACATTCTTCACTTTAACAAGAATGTCTCTAGAAAATCCCTCAACCGAAACCAGTATTGAATAAACCACAGAAAGGTGCCAAGTGACAATGTATTACCTATCATTCTGTTATTCAATTACACGGTTAAATGCAGACAGCATTGATTTCACACTGCCCACATAATAAGCCAAATATTGCCCTTCACAACCACAGTCAAACCTGAATGCTGAGGCAGAATAAAGAATAAAGGCACAATTAAAAGTTAATTATCTTTTGCAAATAGTAATGTCAAAACAGAGAAAACTGAAATCTTGTGCAACATACTTCTTCAAGTATTGATACTGACAATACAGATCAACAATCCAAAGTGACAGACAAGAAAGTATATTATATTATTATAATTTAATCTTATTTTAGTCACTCAACAAAGCTACAGATATGGATAATTCCATCCTAACTCAGCAAAAATTGCCCCAGAAAACTAAGACATCTAGTTGATCTAGAGCATTAAGCACTTCACTAAAACATCTTAAATCCTCTTTTCATTTGAGAACTGACATTTTCTGTTTAATACGATTTAAGACAACAGAATAGAAAGGATTCAAATTACTAGCAAGATGGTCAAACACAAATATTATTTCACTTCAGCTACTTCTGTGCAGAGGATACGTACTGGGATAAAAATACAGAACAGAGGTATGGCTACATTCAATGAGTGCAAAGGACAGCCCACTGTCTTTTAATTGCTGCCCAAACCAGATGCTCAGGGAAAGACCACAGGAAACATTCCCCAAGCCAATAAATTCCAATTTTATTCTAATTGATTAAACTGTATCAAAGCATTATATGATTTTACATGTTCAAATGACTTGAGTACAAGGCAATGGAAATGCTCTTCAAAGGGGGCTTTCCTCTTTCCATTGTCCTCACTAGAAGCCTGCGAGACCCACCACCTCCCTTACCCCTGCCACAGACACAGGTAACCAACAGGCTTCACACTGCATCACTCTGATCCAGGAGCTCTCAGAGAAACTTTCAGGGTTAGAGCATTTTGGCCCTTGCCTTTGGTACAGCCTTGGTGTTTGGCGCCTTACTTTGTGCCATTTTGTGCAATCACATTCCAACTACAAACAGTTATTTTTATCCAGTTGTTTGAATGCAGAAGACAAGTAGCAGGAATGAGTCAAGGATACACAGAACTGTCTATGAGAGCCCAAGGAAACACACAGAAATGAAAAGCCAATAAATGTCTTTAAGCACAATTAAGCCTAAATGAATGTGCCCCCACTGTGCACAGCAAACCCAAATGAGTTGAAACAAAAAGCTACATATTACTTCTCTTAGTCAAAACAGAACAGCAATTCGAGGAGCAAAAGTAAGAATCCATTAAGACTACCTCACAGCTAAACCTTCAGAATATCAGTTCTGTGGCAGCAATGCCCAGTAGTGAAGTGTTTCAGAATATTGAGCAGTACGGTTTCCTCCTCAAGGAGTGTATGACACAAACCCAGATATATTTATTCACTGCAGTCTCGATGGATCCATATTCACAAGCAGAAACTCTACTTCCTCGTCTTGTAATCTTTTCCTCCTTGTATTTCACCAAAGATTAAGTACTGAGAAAGGAATAGTCATTAACTAAGGCATTTTATAGAATCCTAGAATAACGAACTTAAGTTTTAAATTAATTTTTCCCCACACTCTTGATTTGCATGGAAGTCAGAAGCCTCCAATCCTGAATGTGATGGCCAGCTAGAGGTGGGAGGTCTTGTAGCATCTGCAACAGCCGGCAAGCACTGCCATCCCGAGTGTGCAACCAAGACTCCCAGGAAGGAATCTGGTCTGGTACATAAGGGTAGGTAGACAAACCACTGACTTGTTCTGTGGACTTGGACCAACCTGATTCTGTGGATGAAGAAGTACGGCCATAGCTCTGCAACTGGCAGGGTACCATCACATTGCTGCAAAGATGATAACGTGGTAAACACCATCTCACTATGTGTCTCAGAGTTAATTACTGGTGAATGGTAGCTGGAATTTGCTTGGAACCAGACCAAGAACCTGGTACCTACCCAAGGTTATGTGCCAAGAATCTCTGAGATTCCTCTAGCAAGCTTAGAACAACAATTTATCCAATTATCTCACATCTGAAGATTTTTACCTTTTTTTTTTTTTTTTTTTTTTTTTTTTAAGGAGCATTTTGGGTTTTCCGGGTGTTCTCAGCTCCAAGTAGTTGAGACTCCACCTAATTGTTTAAAGAAGCTTACATCACTAGGTAAGGAGCTGCTAATGACATAAGGAGCTGCTAATGACATCCAGCTCCATAAGCAGCTCAACAAATAGAAAAAATCAGAATGAGTTCCCTTGATAATCTTTATAAATAAAGGCAAAGTAATAAACCAGACTGGTTTTAAACCTTCAGGCATAAGCTTGTCATCTCTTCCCTGTGACGGATTTGTCTTGGAGAAGTTAATTTTGGAAACAAACTGATATGCTAGGTTTACTTAAAATGCTTATCTGAAACATTCGAAGAGCTGATGTGCTGGTAGGTGTTTTTCCTAACACCCAGCCAGGAACATGGACTGATGTATAGGTTGTTCCAGCCCACAAACATCTTTGATGCTGTGTGTCTCCCTCAGAATCACTTCTCGCATGTTCCCCCTCCACGTGAAGGACAATTTGCTTCTGTCTGATACCTCCAATCTACAATACTCAGTGCAACAGGATAGAAAAAGAACAAAAAGGGATTGTGGTTTTGTTTACTTCTTCTTCTTTCCCACTTGCTGACAACTCGTTTAGCCATGTGTTCAACTCTTTTTGGTAATAAAACCTCAGTTCTTACTTATGTTTGCACCTATGACTGCAACTAAAGTCAAAATATAAGCCAGTAGATAAAAAGACCAAACACACACCTCTCTTGGACCTAAAGAGAGTGCACCATTAACATTTTACTACGTGGAGATGTGTTTGACAGATTGGGTTAACAACTGACTTGTCCAGTGACTATACATTTTTGTGACCTAAACGACTTACATATCTGCAGGTAAATGGACTTACAAAAATACAGTTATCAGTGCTACACCAGTACTGAAAATCATTGCCTGCATAGTATCAAAATACCCAGGACAGTAAATTAGCCCCAATGTTATTTACCTCTGCCTCATTCACTGGAGCTGAGGTACCTGTGTCTGCTCTGGCCGTATGACTCTGCTCATTCAAAGTGCCCTACATAGTTCAAAAAGGCATTTACAGGACTGATGCAAATGGTGAGTGACTGAACTACACTTCCAACACACCTTCCCCCCTCCACTGACGAAAGAGGCAGCCACCTACAAAGTTGGAACCTTGCTTACACATGTCAGTTATATATGTAATACTGAATATAATGACCCCAGACCACCTTACCTACTTTGCTGTGAAGTTCAAGATACAGAACAGATCATTTTAGTTTGTAATCTCAAATCATGCACCACATGTTCTGCCTTCCTGCATAAGATAGAAGCTCACTGAGGGCTAGTGCCCCAACTGTACCTTTTTCAGTGGTTTAACTACTGCAATCATTTTCCACCTATGTTCTCATCCATGCTCACCTTCATGGATGGATAAACAAGTTCCTTTAGACCTCCAGGCTGGGAAAGTACGAGCTTTCACTATACGTTTTTGTGAGCATCTCTCAGAGTCACCATGTTGTTTTATTATCTTACACAGAGGATTTAGAGTATCTGAAAAGCAGGGGTTGTTTTTGGAGTGGCAGGAACTGTGTACCCAACTGGCAAATTCTAGTAAACAAGCCACTCAAGTTTCACTCAAATTCTCTGCGAGCCTAGTCCTTTTTAAAGAGAGCTGGGCAATGAAAAACCTTTCATTTATGCCACAGAGCTGGCAGAAACTTAAAGTAAAACCAAGTTCAGGATGGAAAAAGCACTAGAATAAAAACCAAAAATGCCATTTAGGAATTGTATTCAGAGCCTGCAATTCTCGACACCAAGGGGGCTACTGAAAATACTGACATAGAGCAAATGTTTAATTTCACAGGTTCAGTTTCATTTACGTTATTTGTAAAATCATGTCAAACAATCAAGGTGTTTGGTCAAAAATGGAAAGGTTATTTTGGAAGTCAAATGTCGTTTTTCTCATTTTCTGCTTAAATGAAGCATTTGATTTTTGATTCCTACACAAGAGTTTGTTTCAAAATGTAATAATAATAGTAAAAAGAATGAAGGAAAACACCTCTTTAAAATAAAACCACTTTTTAAAGTGCTGGTCTGCTTGAAATGTTTTGTATTTGTTCTGATAAAATATCAGTATGTGAACACAGAACTGAAGTGCAAATTCACCAGGAACCAGGTTCTGCCTCTCGTACTTTCCAAATCCAGCTGCACGTTCTTGATTCAGACATTCTCTGACAGTTCACATGAGTTGACAATAAGCAAACAGATGAAAGATTGGTGAACCCAGATCCCAAACTGCATCAACATCTGATCATTTCCTGCCAAGTTTGTAACAAATATACTCAATGCACTTTCTGGCCTCTTCTCTTTGTGATTCTTTCTTTCCTTATCCCTA
Organism: Strigops habroptila; assembly: GCF_004027225.2. NCBI lineage: Eukaryota > Metazoa > Chordata > Aves > Psittaciformes > Psittacidae > Strigops > Strigops habroptila. Next base: position 19,453,214 of record NC_046360.1, read on the forward strand.
TTTACAGTCCTAAATTGAAACAGAAGTGTTTGGTTGTCAGTCATGTAACAAAACACCTAATATTGCCTCTGTTCTCTGATGGCATAGAAATAGCTTCTTGCAGCCACGATTCTGATGCAAATGGTCACAGAATGCTCAGTTCACCTGAGCCTCAGTGGTTAAAGTAGCTGTCTGTAAACATCCATATGGGAAAATATGTTAACATATGGAAATCTAAGACTGTGAACACAGTTAAGTAAGATATCTTCAAAAACATTAATGACCTTTACAGGAATTCCTGTACTACAAAGTTTTCTGGAATTTAACATCAACATAGGAATAAATTTATGTCTTAAGAGATCCTTATTCCAGGGAAAAGAATATGAACTGTATCCCCAAGTCACGTAATGCCACAGCAGAATCTGAAGTTGTGAAATCCTGTTGACTATCCCATCCTATTATTCATCTTCACAGGCAATTCTGATGATGTAACTTTAGTGTGTATATATGTGTTTGTGTGTATAAACATACCGTAAAGCATAAGAAAAAAAAATTATGCAGTGCTAGGTAAAGCAGTCAACAATCAAGCCAGCTTCAACTGCCTAAACCAAAGCTATACTAATACAGTGGAGTTTCTCTGTCCGTAAGGAAGGAATAGTCAACAATTGAGCATAGTCATTCAGAGCAGAGAGCATCAGAAAGCCACAGCTGCCGATACACACATCTCTTGCTCTCCTGGACGTGGATTGTTGCTGTGAGCTGCCTGGCAGCTGGTGACAGTTCATGATGGGGCAGACAGCTTGTTTTCCCACATGCGTTAGGGCAGTGTGCCAGCAACTGCCATCAGTCACCTCCCACCTTCTCTCTCCTTGCTTTCTATCACCTTTTTCTCCCTTGCCCACACTGCCCTTGCAAATAAAGCACACACATACACCCAGGTGTCATACAAACTATATGCCAGTGTGTACAAAAGGCACGGTAGGGAGAAAGGAGGGCAGAGTAAGGCACACGTAGTTGTAAGATACCTACATAACACATAGCTCTCTTATACCACCCTGGAGGAAGGCACCTTTTCTGTTCCTTTCTGCCTCCTCATTTTGAATTTCTGTTAGTTCAGAGAATACCTTCGGGGCGAACTTCAGCACCAATCTCCTCTAGGCTACTTCTGAGGGAAAAACAGGTGAGCACCCAACTCCCTTCACTAAAAGCCTGAGGCAGAGAGTACTCCAGGCTGCCAGTGAGCCCCTGTGCACAGCACCTCTCCAGTGGGAGAGCTGGGGTGTACACAAGGCACTTCCGTCATTCCTACTTTTCTGCAGGTGTTTGCCCAGCCTGCTTTTTTCTTGGATTCTTTTGAGAATTCAACTGTTATTCCAGTTCTAGGATGGAAATAAAAAGAGTCTCAGAAATGTCTGGGGGCTTAGAAAACTTTTTTTTATACATACAGATCTTTAAAGAATAATCTTTAGGAGCACTAGTTTTTAAACAGTAAATAACAGATTGTCTGCACATCATTGCACTCGTCTAGCAAAGTTCTCTTTTTCTTTTTTCCTCTCATTCCTCTGGAATAACAGGATTAACAAGAATCCTGTTGGCAATTCTTAAAATAACTGTGTATTTTCAGTGCCTCTATTTATATGGCATCATATACCCACTTGTGACTGTCACAGAAATAGCATGGAATATTTATTTGCTTCACTTACTATCCTCACTGTGCACAAGGTCCCTTATTATTATTTCCATATATCACTTAGTATTTTCTGTAACCACTTTTAATGTCATCTGAAAGTACTGAATTTTTAACAGCAGCTTTTCTCTTGCTTGTAGGCTTGACTTCTAGAGCAGCTGCCAGGCTGGAGCCATGGATAGTATTTGCAATTCCTTAAATGTTCCTGGGAATGTTAATCAGTTTATGCACAAAAAGGCTTTTCAAGTTTATCTAGTACTTCTTTCCAGGTGCCATCATTGTCAACAGGGAAAAAACTCTCCCTGTTATGTCAATACGCTGAGCTAATGTGTGGATCCTGTCTCCCTCCAGTGGCATATCACATTAGCCATAAAGTCTAATATTAAAGTGCAATTAGAGATTCCCTGAAACTCAGACGATGTCTCTCCATTGCTGAGATTGCTAACGGGTTGCAGGGATAGCTGGAAGAGATTTCATGTGGCCTAGAAGCCCCAGGGAAATTACAAAATGATTCCATCCTTTCAACAAGTCTCTTCTAACTGCCAAAATCTGCTGTTGCCTGCTCAGCTTGTGTAGCAATACCAGAAAACATAAGGAAAAACCACGGGGAGAAGCAAACTATTTGTTCAGGGCTTGAAATAAATCTCCAAAGCAATAACTGCACTTTGAAGTCACATTTGCTCATAAAAATTAACAGTCACAACATTATGCCATTGAAAAAAACCATAAGAGTTGTATATGGAAGCATAAAAAGGTATGTCATGTTCTCCCACAGACACCAGTAGTTTTGCAATGATGTATTCAATTTAGGCCATGCCTTTCCCACAGCATACTTAAATATACCTCAAATCTTGGCACAATGTAGTGACCTGTGCAGTGAACAACTCCTGAGCTGTTCCATGCATTGCAGAGGGTAGATTTTTGTCATAGCAGAAGATCCTGAATGGTTTCAGCCTTTGGAGGTGTATCTGCCCAGGCACTGGAGTGCAGATTCACCATGAGAGAACAGTGAGTGTTCCTTCATGCAGGGAAACGAAATCCTCATTTTCAGCAGGGAAAATGCAATGTGCTCCCTGACTTGCCTTCAGTCTTTGCAGACATTGGAATAGCATCCACCTAAGGAGCTTTGTTAAACACCTCTACCCTTTCAGCAAGAACACAGCATTACAGCAACGTGTTGGTCCTCCTATTCTTTAAGGCCACATAAACAATTTGTAATGCAAAAGCTGTAGTATATAGTAAAAGGAAATAGTTCCTCATTGTGGAGATTGTAAACTGCATTACAAGGCAAAATGTTTCTAAACATCATAGCAGTCTATATCCTGCCCTTACCATTTAAAATCCCAGGAATTTGTAATGATGGTGCAAAAGGCAGACTTTAGGAATAAATTCTTTTTCAAGTTTAAACTTTAAAAGTTTGGGTACTGATTAGTACTGAGCAGCAACGTGAGAGCCCCACAATCACCAGCAGGACTGTTTTGCTCTCATAGAAATGACAGTTTGAAATTTAGTTTCTATATCAAACGAACAAAGAACAATAGTTCAAAGATACATGTGTAGAGTCAGAGTTGTAGTTCTATAGATAGTAAAGTCAGGTCAGGATTTTCAGACTCGTGGCCCTGGTACGTGTTTCTGGCATTTCACTCTTATTTAAATGTACTGCGACTCGTATGTGTGCATCACAACTGCCTGGTTCAGAAAGCAAACACCTCGTGAAGCAAACGATGCAGAGAATGGGAGGAAATTGGTAGGGAAAAGAAGAGGAAATTCCATAGCTGTTAACAGAACTGGGCATCTCCTCATTATTATTTTTTCCCTGTTAATTGTTTTTTAAGAAATGGCTGTCCAAATTCTTCTATAAACCAGTCAAAACTGCAGAAAATTGCAGAATGCACCACAGAAGGTGGTATGTGACTTAGTGGTATGAAAAGGCTGGTGAGATTTAGGACGCATGACCTGCCTCTGAACCCTTCCTCCAAGCACTATGCTTAAAAATCAGGCTTATCACCCAGTATTGGGCACGTCTTAAAGAAGTACATTTCTCATTAGACTGAAGTTTTTCACATTCCAAAGAAATAAAACCATCAAAAGATTCTCCAGCAATCAGATGTCATTTCATTGCCAACACAGGAAAATTCCTTTCCATTTTAAGGCTCAGTATGCTTAGACTGATACAATACAGCTCTGAAGTCCACCACTTGGGAATCCATACAGTTCCCTTGATTTCCTGAGCATAAAATGAAAGCACCAAAAATGAAAACACAATTTCTTTCAAAGCTAGGAGAGCATTTCTGTTTTCTTCTGCCTTTGAACACAGAGGTTTCCTTCTGCCTCAAGGTGGCAATACAAGTGTGATAGCTGCTCGCTTCCAGGGCTGCATGTACCAAAACCAAATCAGTCTGCCTTATTTCTCCTGCTGCTAAGTCATCAGCAAAACAACTCTGCAGTATTATTGACCATTGGAAAGGAAAGGTTATGAGAAGATAAATTCTCAAATACGTTTCCAGTTTGGATTTTCAGAAAAGGATTTAAGAAGATGTTCTCTCTGCACCTCTGCAGTATTCCCAAATGTGTCTTATGCATCTGAATAGTATACCCAGCCTAACTGGTTAGCAACTGTTGACAGATTTGGTGAAAGGCATCTTTTCTTAAAAGTATAATTTTATGTACATGCTCCAGCATATGAAGATGATGTTAAGGAAGGAGTAACTAGCAAAATAAACTCATGTTAAACTGAAAATTAAGGAGTACGTAATGAAAATTTCCCTGTATCTTACAGGTGATTTGCCCTGTCATTCATTTATCATGCTTAACATTCACATGAGAGTGTATGAGAGATGAAGTACAGCCTGTATTCATAGGATCATTTCAGTTGGAAAAGATCCTTACGACCCAGCACTGCCGAGTCCAGCACTAAACCATGTCCCCAACTGCCACGTTTACACGCGTTTTAAATACCTCCAGGGATGGTGACTCCACCACTTCCCTGGGCAGCTTGTTTCAGTGCTTGACAACCCTTTCGGGGAAGAAACTCCTCTGTGCAATTCAGTTGCAAAACCCAGGTTAAGTAAATTTGTTCAAGATTTTGGCAAGCACCTACTGTTCTAAGAGTGCAATTCTGACCGTGTTGACATGTTCAACCGCAGTAACTCAGACAGTTACTTACAGACAAGCACACAATGAGCAAGAAGCAGAATCCACTTCTACAGCAGGGTTTAAATTCACACAGGTGTGTTTTCCACATCATTGACCATAATGTCACTCCTTGAGCCATCAAACTGGTACATCTGCTGGTCCCTAACTGATTTAACCTCTTCCAGGCACAAATGTTTGGAAAATCCCATTATGAAGCAGCAAATATTTTCCCCAAAAAAGCGCAGTGAATACCACACACAAACACAATTCCGTATTGAGTTACTTAAATCTGATGAGGGACAACCAGAACCACACTCTAGGTCAGGCTTGTACACGAAACCCTTAAGAATCCTATTTACTTTGCCAAATACTTCTTTTTGTGTGAGCTACAACTCAGGCAAGACTCCCACAATTAACCTCTAACAGCACCTGTATCCTCCAGATTGGGGTAAAGGGACATATTTCAAGCCAATTTAAGCATGAAGGCTCTAGAGGTGTCACTGTTGGTGAAACAAAGCATTTCTGAAGCTTAAATATGGTACTCCACTATTATAATGAAAAGTGATTGGTATGAGCTCTACAGATACACAGGACAAAGGATGGCATTTTCAGACCAGGAGGATTCAGTCTGCTGGAGAGATAGAATATAAAAATGAAATAGAGAACACAGCACTTGAAAGCTAAGAGGAACTGAAAAGACAGATGAATAGCTGCTTAGAAAGCTATAACGAACCATGGAATGCAAATTACACAAAGACAAAAGCTTCAAGAACTTCAAACTAAAGCAAGCCTTGAAGAGAAACTTAATTTATTTAACCCACAGTAAACACAGTTGGCACTGTGGTTCAAATACTGCTCTCCTGATACAGACACATTAGCCTCCCTGGAACATTATTTCAACAGACCTCCAGCTGAAGAGGAAAACAACTTCAGCCCGTACACATGCACTGTGCCGTGATACTGTGGAGCAAATCCAAAGAAACAGGAGTAAAGATGAAAACTGAAAGCACCAATGTCAAGGTTACTTCAGTTGTCCTATACATGCTTCTTGGCAAAAATCTCTAGAACAAATTGAGGAGAGCCTTATGGAATGGGCTTTTTTGGATACAAACATTCATGGGTTTGAACATTACTAAGCCCTACATTTCTATAAAAGGGAAAAGGTCTCTATATTTATCTTGTTACCATTAAAAGTTGCAATAAAGCTGAACCAATTTCTTTTCCCTTTTGTTAATAAACCAAATTCTGCCAAATTCAGTTTTAAACTTCCTCTAAACTTCCTTTATTCCTTGAAAACTGACCAGAAATCCTGCCAATAACTCAGAAATCTTTCTTCAAAAATTGATTAGTCTCAACACAATATTTAATTTTCAATGAAACTGCATTTTTTCAACAAAAAATCATTCTCTCCAACCATTTCATCACACATACTATGGTTAAATGACATGTAGTAGTGTTCACAATCTCTATTCTAGTTCATTCTACTTCAGCTTTTTTCCTACAAAAAGCTGCTTAAAATCCTAAGGCAGGAGTATGGCAACACATCAGTTAAAGTCTCAGTGAAATGCAGAATAAATTGGCTTGTTAAATCAATCTATTAAGCCTTCTGAAAAGACATCCCATTATCAGCCAAGCTCTATGTGTGGGACAATCAGATACATCCACACGTGCCTCTTAAGGGCTCAGCACTTCACAGACTGCTTAGGCTAATACCATGTGCTTTGGGAATTGTCATGGCAACGGTGTATTTCCTTACAAATGGATCAGTATAGTAAACAGGCATATAAAACCCCCTTGTAGCCTGACAATAATGTTGCTTAAGCTTGCATGCCCTCCCTCAATGACACACAGAAGCAAGGGTGGTGGTGGCATGTGAAAAATCCACACACAAGGCAAAATCCTGTTAACAGGCATCTCGCACAGCGCTGGCCGAGTGGAGGGAGCAATGGCTCGGCAGCAGGGCTGCCTCCTGTGCATACTGGGTCCACAGACTTCATGGGTGGAGGAATCATCACTGTGTAGTACAAGAGTACCCAGTGAGCGCTTGCTGTTAATCACAAGATGGTTTGGGTTGGAAGGGACCTTAAGGGTCATCCAGTTCCAACCCCCTGCCACAGGCAGGGACACCTTCCGCTAGAGCAGGTTGCTCCAAGCCCCTGTGTCCAACCTGGCCTTGAACACTGCCAGGGATGGGGCAGCCACAGCTTCTCTGGGCTCCCTGTGCCAGCACCTCAGCACCCCCACAGGGAAGAACTTTTGCCTAAGGTAGTTAAGGCAGTGAGTGAGTAATTGTCAGAACCACACAGCAGCATGAAACCCTAGTTAAAACTGGGCAAAATAAACAGATTGCCACCCATGTTCTCAGATAAGCAAATTTCTTGTCTGCTAAAATAAGATGACACATGGGTGTATGTGACCCATGTAAATGCAGACACATTTTCAGTAAGCAGATTAAAAAAATTGATTTGGACAAATACTCCCAAACTTCCTTTCCATTTCTATCTCAGTATCCATTTATATTGTAACAGCCTTAGGACTAACACTGTATAATATGTTTTACATTGTCAAACCAGGTAAGTAAAAGGCTGTCTGCAACCTGTCAGGTTTTCTAGGGCTTGTGTCATTTTGCCTCTTTGCTATCAGACAAATGATATATAATAACTGTTTCACTGTATTCATCTGTCACTGAAAAAAAAAAATCAATTTAATCCTGTATTTCCATGTTCAAGTCTAGTCTGGAAACAATGAAAAAAGAGAGCCTTCTTGGTTTCAGTACTTCATTCCTCCTTGATTGCATATAAACACTTCTGCTTCAAAGACAACAATCATCTCAATGATTAATTTCTCTACTAATTCTGAGTGAGATTTAGAGCTGGAATAAGCAAAGAACCATAAAGTGGCCAAGTCTCAGTTAAATTCATTCCTGTTGAACCAGTGGCAAGTATTTTGCCCCTCAGTGGCAGAAGCAGCAACTGCAGCTGAACACTGGAAAATTCTGAAAACCAAGGCACTTTTCTAATAGAAGAATCATATAACCCAGCACACGTAAGCAGCGATGGCTTTAAAGCCCTAGCCACAATTCCACATCTCTGACAATCAACAACTATCCAGCAAGCACCTCTAGTCAAACTTTAAAATCAAGAAACTCTTGTGCAGTTTCACCCAGTCGGAGAGGAAAAAGAGAGAGATGGACCATGATCCTACCTGTGGGTCAGACAGTCGGGAAAGGTCAGGGTACAAGTAGAATTTTATCCCCTCAGCAGCGCCTGGTAACGTTACTCCACGAATGAGAAGAATCATTAACATGATATAGGGGAAGGTGGCTGTAACATACACAACCTAGCAAGAAAAAACAAACATTAGAAAAATATTTTCTTCCAACTGCAAAAAAACCCACCTACTTTCCACTTCCATTGTGCTGTTGGTTAAAAACCAAATCCTTTCTAGCAGAGAAGTGCTTTGGAAGTCTTTGTTCATGCAGGTGAATTTTATCCTTCAATCTTCCCTTCTAAACTATGTCTTGTAGGAAAGGTCAACAGATTTTTATAGAGAAATTGGGAAGTTCTCCAAGTATATTATTTGCTCTCTCTTGGTGGTAGGTGACCAGACACTAGACTCTAGTGTACCTGAACAGCCGTACCACCTACTATTTCAAACGCAGATACAGGCGAATTACCTCATAATAGCAAGTAATTAGTTGCATTCTATATATTGTATAACAACATATGCAAGGAGTTCTCAGCCACCAAGTAATTACTAAACTGTCATCTCACAAGACTGCTTTGCATGTCTGTGTTTGAGGAATAAACATTCCAGCAAGCTGAAAGGTTAATGCTCTGTACATCTATCTCCTTGCGATGTGCTGTAGCACCCTTATCGTGCAAAGCACCTTCAGGCACACCTTCTGAAGTGCTCAAGCCCAGCAATTTCTTTTTCCTTGTATATGGCCACACTGATTACTTTTTTCCAGAAATCTGTTTGCTCTGTGCATGGGGAACAACTGAGCTTCTCTGGAAACCTGCAAGAAACCACATTTTTCAAAGGAAAAGCTGAGCAGAATTGATCCCATTTTACAATCACAAACTGAGAACAGTATATAGCTGTTAAAACTTCAAGACTGATTAAGTTATAAATTCCATGTTACTATAAGTGTTTCCTTTAAATAATAACCTAAATTCTCTATAGCCATTTCCACCTGTGCAGAGTAGGTATAAAATATCCTCGTGAGGGGATAGTCTTATACATCTGCCTTGCACAAGTCAAAATTACTTAACAAGCTGCAAGAATGAGGAAAATCCTTCGGTGAAAAATACAACCTGTAGAGCCCTCAAAAAATAGGCATTTAAAATTCAAAAGTTCATTATCTCTTTCATGCCTATGTAAATGAAAGAGATACATCAGAAAATGCAGCCATGAAAGGATTCTCAAACACATTTTCATGACTAATGAAATCTGATTTCATGAACTGAAATCCGATCTGCAGGTGGTGCTGAGTATTTAACCCCAAACATGAAATCACCTCGTGTGCTCAGCTGGTACACCCAGAAGTGGAGGAACTTAAAATCACATGGTAGATCTTCAAACATGTCCAGCTGCCCAAGATATACTTAGACACTTCCCTCTCACTGACCTATATATCTAATATATCTAAAAGTAAGCACCTATATATCTTTCGGGTGTCTTAGCCCTTCTGAAAACATAAACCATGGTCTTCCCAGGAAAAGGAGATAACCATTATATTCCCATAGGTCTCAGAAGCCTGAACTGGTGAATTCATAGGTCAATAAGCTTTAACCCAGTGCTTACATTTATTATAACTACTAGTGGAAATGTAAACTGGTATGACTGGCTGAATTCAAGTAGACCTTGTCTCAAAGAGACTGCTTTCCACATTTCAGTTTCAAATGAAAATAGATCATCGGTTAATGAGAAGTAAAAAAGAAACATACAGAATGGATATGGTTCTGCTCTAAGCCTTATATTGGGTGGAAAAAATGGAGGAGCCAGCCTCTGGTTTCATGCTTCTGTATTAAATTCCTTGACAGCTATTTTTACTACTTCTTTTAAATCCATAATTGCTTTTAATAGAGGATAGTCAGCAGACATATACATTTGATGACATAGAAGGCATTACACCTGAAAGGCTGTTATCACATTGAAGAAGAACATTTCATTGCACTATGCTTCATTAACTCTACTGGCTTGCAAGCTGCTATCTCACACAACCCGCTGCTGCCTTGAAATATTTTGCATCAGTAAACAGATTGCAATTTTGTACAGGCAGATTTCTTCCCAGGTTGCTTTGGATGTATATCCTCACTCAGCTTCATCAAGGAAGAACTGAAACCACTCCTCTCTATGTCCAAGAGAGATCAGATAGAGGTACCCCTGAAGAGGAGTCTGTAATCCTGCAGCAGCCATCCAGGCTTGTAGAGTTATACTTCAGGGTTTTCTGTTTGCTTTCCACATGTCTTCCACGGCTCGTCCATGCCTGTCATTAACATTACTGCAGGTACTAGAACCACAACCTCTAGCAGAGTTTTTGATCATGAGGGCAGTTGTGCCTCAGCTTTAGAGGAATGAGGGAGGACTTTCCTTCCTTTCTGGTTACCATGCAGAAAGAGGATAGAAATAGAGTGCAATTGGCTCAGTATTTCTGGCAGTAAATATTAATGCAGATATCCAGAACAACAACAAAAGAGATACCAAGGAAGCATGTGTGGGGAAGATACACTGTTCCTGAGCCAACTGACACTGCTGACAATTTATCAGTGTTGGTGCTCATGCAAGTCAGGAGGCTGCTAGAACTGCAAGCTTCTCCCATACTGCAAGAGGTGTTCACAGTGTGTTCAGAGAGGAGAGTGGCCACCCCTTGTAGGTTGAGCCTACAAGGCTCGCTTGTAGGCTCACTATGCTGAGCCACTTAATTCCATTGCTTCCAGTGCATCAGTTGCTCTTTTATCATGCTTCTCAAGAGCTCAGGAGGTGAGGGAGGATGGGGCATTTTAGAAATCAAATGCCATTATTAGTATCATCATCACATCTGTAGGCATTAAAAGTTTCCTGAATTGTTTTCTTTTCTTTCAACACATCAAACCTCTCTGAATATAAATGTGAACACAACTGTTTCTAATTACACTGCATCCTGTTTTAATTGACTTTAATTGCTTGGTATGTTAATTTGCATTCCAATGCTCAAAATGCTTTTTTTAAACCCTTGCCAGGGCGATGCCAGTGTTTAAGCAGTTGGAAACAAAATAAAAATTTCTGGCATGCTAGAATTTGCATCAAGTTCTGCTATTACAATATCATTGAAAGACAAACTTACAGAGATATTCAGACATATAAGTATGCGGAAAGGCACCTACTGGGACATCTAACAGCTCTTAAGCATACTTAGGTGCTTAGCTGAAAGTACATGAAGACCAAGGACTCCGAGAACAGATACGTCATTGACTGCCATAAGCTTTAAGTACTGAAGTATTCAAAATAAGTTAAGACCAAGTACTCGAATTTCAAATACCAAAATCTTAAGAGACTTACTAACGTGAGTTATAAAGATATTTAGGAATCTATGCAATGGTTTCATGAGTAAGGCACCACAAAGGTGTTGAGAACTGAACTAGCTGCCAGTTTGCATGCTTAAGTATCTTTCAAGCGCAAATATGGTGCACAGGTTCAAAGTTGGCTACTGGGACTGTTGAACTTCTTGTCCTAAAACGTTGTTTTCTGAACATTCTGGCCAGATAATGCTGCAGAGTTTCAAGTGAAGGTGACTTGGCTTGTGAGAAAATGTAAGAGAAATACATGATAAATCCGTTGAGAATAAGAAAGAAGCCCTGCATGCAATGAACGAGCCACAAACCCACAGATTCCTCTGACTACAACTACTACAGACTCCACCAGCCTGATGTTCGGACACTACCTCACAGCAGCTTTGTAGTGGGGTGAGCCATGAATAGGAAGCAGTGAACTTTAATCCTTTGCTTGGCTCTTGCTGAGAACAAAACTGAACTTGAATTCAATGAACAAAACTTAACCTTCTGAGCCTAGGAAGCTAAGGGAATTCTTTCCTGCAAGCTGGGATGTTCAAGATTGTTTGCACTATAATCAACCAATTGCACTTTATAAATTGAAGTGTTTAATCTCATTTGATCCTTCAGGAAATGACTGGCTTGCTAATCCCCTCCCCCTAAAGTCCTCTATTGCCCAAACTGAGTTTTAGAAGATTTATATGGAAAATAAGCCCTGAACCCCTGCTCTGCTTATTATTACCTTGCATTTAGTGTTCCTAGCCTATTGGCTAGTCATTTAGCCTATTTATAGTGTTGACACTGTGACCAGGGAGAACTAGACTGACACGACCAACATCCTTTGTTCAGGGGAGACTGCTGAGCAGTCTTCAGATCTCTGTGACATACAAGGTTTGCCTACACAGGACAAAGAAAAACAAATTTTGCCCACGCTGCAGTGTGCAGAATCAGCTTGGGAACCAAAATTTCACTACTTGAGTGATGTGACAGGGAAAAGAGTCATTTTTATCCTGCTTTACAGTGCTGCTGCAGAAGGGCATGTGAGTACAACTACGGAAATACAGTGATCCTGTCACTCTGGCAGCTCTCATGGTGGTGTAGAGACATCCAGGTATTGACAATTTGGGCATCATTTCCATCAAAATTTAAAGATAAAAAGGAAAGAGTTCTCCATGCCACAGCTAACCCGGGCATCCTGACTCCACTAATCATTTCCCAGTTTCACAAACTCTAATTCCCCAGATGTTAAAAGCAAATGATAACACAATAAAAGATTTCCTTTTTCAACCACCATGGTAGATTGTGAAATTTTCTAAACAGCATTGGTTGAAAAAGTCTTTTGCTGGTATGACACTGTAGCATCTACAGATATAAAAATGACAATGGAAATGAGACATTTTGAACATTAATTGGATTTACGAGAAAAAACTTGTACGAAACAGTATAAAGCAATGACAGATAAATCAGAAAAGTATGTCAAAAGGGGGGAAAAATTCTAGATCTGTCTACATTTCAAAGCTAAAATTTCATATGCAGAAAAAGAAACTAAACCAAAACCCCACCAGAATCCCAGATGAGTTGATTTGTATGATGTATGATTGGGATGGCAGGAGAGAGATAGAATCACAGAATCAACGAGGCTAGAAAAGACCTTTAAGACCATCGAGCCCAACCGTCACCCCAGGACTGTCAAGCCCACCACTAAACCATGTCACTAAGGGCAAACTGATCTCCCCTCATGGCTGCCCCTCATGGTCTCCAGTCACAGCTGCCTCTCATCTGCCCCCTCATAGTGGCCCACACTGTATAGCTGCTGCCCGTACCCCTCATGGCCACCCCTCATCTCCCCTCAAGATCGCCCCTCATGGCCACCACTCATGGCCCATGGCCGCCCCTGCTCTCACCTCATGATCTCCCCTCACGACCACCTCACATCTCTCCTCTCGATCTCCCCTCACCCCTCATGACCGCCCCTGCTCTCCCCTCACAGCCTCCCATCTCCCCCTCCCGCCGACCGACGTCCCTGACATGCCCCAGTGCTGGCGGGAACCCAGTGCTGGGGGAAAATGGCTGATTTTTCTCTTTTCTCTGTGCGTTTTATACATTTTATCCAGCACCATCTTCAGTTTGTCTCATTTGAATATCCACAGAAGAAAATTTGCTCCAGAATCACCTTGTGAGCCACCCTTAAACAGATTGCTCACAAACTGCAGCAGTTCTTCTAAGCTGCTAATGAATCGTGTGAGTGCAGAGAGTTTCACCTGGAGTAGAGAGAGGTTCAAAAACCAACAGGCAAGAAAATTTAATGAGATTTGAGAGGTGAGAAATAAGAATCAAAGAGGAAAACTTCACTGGGCATGCAAGATGAGCTAGAAAATAGGGGCTGGGAGAGGATACCTAATGAAGGTATGCAAGAACCTTGTTAAATGAACAATGATCACAGGAAGCAGGAGGTTCTACTTAACACAATAACAGAAAGGAATCAACTCTTCTAATACCACATCCCACTGAAGTAATTGGCTGGGACACAGAAAAAATCTCTATCAAGCAGAGCTGTGCAAGTCCTTATTTTTATCCTCTTGGTGGTGAATGCAATAAATAAGTAAATAATAGTCTTAGTCAAGCTGAAACAGTTTCCTCTACAATGAAATAAAAACTCAACTCCAATATTCATGTTGAGTCAATATGAACAAATTACATTCTATTCTGTTTTGGTTTGGCATTCTTTTTACTGTATGGGTGGAAGGGAGATCTCTTTCAAATGCAAAATGCTTTAACAAGCCAAAGTCATTATCTAAAAGCTTCATTTCAATATTGAAAAAATAGGTGAAAAATGGTTTTTGCCTGTTTTTTTTTTTTTAAGCAAGACTTATTCTTTATATTGGGTGTGATTTGATGATCCCAAATTCCATTTCAGTAACATATTCTGTGTTCATAAAACTGTCCACCTGTTGTCAAAAGTTCCAAAAGGAGAGCAGGAGAAATGTGGTGGAAGTTTTGACTGAGTGCTGAGGACCCTAATTCTCTAATAGCCTCCACCAGGCCAATCCAGAATACAGCTAAAACTGGAACACAGTGAAATTCCACAGGCAGACAACACGAATGCACTGCAGCAGCTCACATCCCTGGCTGAGGCGAGCCAACAATTCACTCAGATGATGAGCTATTTCTCCACATAAATATTCCTTAAGCAGCATCAAGTTTTCTAAAGATGTGTTACTTGAAATTATTTCTTCCCAGATAATTACCACAGCTGGCTTTGTTTCCAGACTGCCCAGGCCCATTAAGTCCTAGAGCAGTCATTTCTGCTATAATTGCTCTTCAAGTTTGTTGGTTATTTTGATGGGGTGTCCAAGCCTCATACTTAATCACTAAAATGTACTGCCTAGATCAAATGCAAAGCTAGATTTCCATGTATTTGGGTAAAAATGCCCTAATTTAACAGATACTGCTGCTCCAAAATATTCATTTGTTAGACTACCAAGAGAAACCAAACAGAAATGTTCATAAATATGCCCCAAGAGATTTCAAGACGGATATCTTGGAACGCAGTTGTATGCACATGCAGAACTGGTGTGCTTCACACTAGACCTGCAGCAACACTCCAGTTCCCTGGTTATCCCTACTTCTCAACTCCGTGTTTGAATACAATGAGAGGCTGCAGAACTCCCCACATCTCCTTCAGAAAGACACTTCTATGAGTAGAAGGGAGATGCAGTGATGCTGCAGAGACTGCCCAATCCATCCAACTGGAAAACATAGACCAAAAAGTTTCTTCTTGGAACAGAAGTTTCCCTCCAGACAGACATAATCAATAAAGCCCAATCATGGGCACCAGAACACACAGAAGAGCCTATATACCATGTAGAAATGGTTAATTTTATTACATTATTTAAGTCCATTCTGTGAGCACCTGCATTTAAGCACTAAATAGTCATAAATGCAGATAACCAGATTCTTTCTTGAACTGACTATATACACGCACAGCTTAATAATGACCTAATCACTTACAAAGCATGTGCCAACAGCTTCTAAAAAAGTGGGACTGATCCTGATAGACAGCTTGGATCCTGAAAGTATGTCTTTAAAGCACAGTTCCATGTATTTCGAGAATCCATTCCAGTCTGAACAGACCTTGGTGAAAGTCACTGTAAAATTTGGTTCAGAGTATCTCAAGAGGAGACTCAATCTAGATTAAGGCTCATAGGAAAGGATTTGCATGGTTCCCCTAAGTTTACACAGTCTACAAATTAATGCACAGGTCTACAGCAAGTTTTGGAGACCCTGCTCTGCAGCATACGGGAAGATTCACTGATGAATCCACACAGTGCTGACCTTGCTGCCCTGCACAGGGACACAGCCTGAACTAGGGAACTGTGAGACTGTTAGTCATCCTGTTTCACCAATGCCACTACATTTTTTTACTGTAAGAGCCAAAGGAGGAGAGCAGGAAGACTTACTTCCTAGATAAATAGCTATAGTAAACATAACTCAGAGAACCTCAGGAACTCAGTGCAATGACTTGCGTCCTCCCAGTGCTGCTGTTCCTCAGTCTCCAAAATTATATTGTCCAAACTCAGTATTCACCCTACACTTACCAACTGCCTGTGTGTCCTCAGAAGGGTTATGTTGATAAAAAAAGTAAAGGATGTAACAGTTCTAAACACTAACATGCCTAAGAGAGTGCTATCCGTTTGTCACATTGTTAATGTACAGTTAATATGCTGCCAATGCAAAAATCCTAACAATTGTAAAAAAATGAACACTACCATTTGGCAAGCAGAAACAGCTCTACCAGTCTAAACACAAAAGAGTCAGTCCAATGAAAAAATCAGGGCATTATTGCCACTAGTAACTATGGGGTGTGGTGGTGGTGGGTGTTTGGGGCGATTTTTTTTACCCTGAGGAGGCTATTGATTTAAAATCATTATTTTATCTTCACCATAAATGGGCCAGCCTCAAACCCTCAAACTAGAATGACAAAGGAAATACTGGTATCCTACAACTATGAATATCTAAAAGAATAAGGTTAATGTATTGTTTTGGTTCACATTCAATGCACACAGAAGACAACCTGTCCTGTGATTGCAGGCAGGGAGAAGAGGGATGATAGGGAGGAAGCAAACTTCAGCATCTTGGCTAAGCTCATTACTGCAAGCAAAGTGTTTATGTAGAGCTCCCATCAAATCGGGAATTTGCAGAGCCACAAATATCTCTAAATCAAAGACTGCTACTTAATCAAGTAAAAGTCAACTTTAGAAATCAATCAGGAAGAATTTTAAATATAAATTAGGACTAATTAATCAACTGAGGGTTTGGGCTGTTTTATTTTTTTTTTTCATTTGAAAAGGTCTTTAAAAAGCTCAAGCTTTTCTAAATCAAAGCTTTTATTTTTCAGAACCTTCCAGGCTTTCCAGACTTCTGCATGCCATCTAGTTTGCCTTTATACACAACAAGCCAGATACTGATATTAGTTACATATATGCAGAGAAACCTGAATCTTGCTTAAAAAACTTCTAATACAGGGTGACTGGACAATCCCATTTCAATGAAAATAATTTAGAGCACTTCAGAATGATCCCATACTGAATTTCCAGTTTTGTTACTGAGTTCAGTCAGGCAGAAATGGGGAACTGATAAGGCACTAAATGAATTTGGTTTCTTAGCTGCTCTAGACATGTCTTTCAGCTCTCACTGAAGGCACCAGTCATTAGGGCCTGACATGTTCTATAAATGCTTAACCTGTAAAGCCCATAAAGATGCAAGGGTCAGAACAGAACAGGAGATGTTTTTTCCTGCCACACAAAAATTTGTGAGACCTTCATTCTGCATGGGAATGGACTCAAAATTTTTGGCCAACTCATTCCTCTGATCCAGCGAACAATAAATGTCTGTTTGGCCTCTGATTTGTGAAGAACATCAAACTGGGATTTCCAGAGGAGCATTGTCCTTATGTAATTTCTAGCTGCTCTGAATCACAGGTGGTTTGGGTTGGAAGGGAACTTAAAACTCATCCAGTTCCAACCCCCTGCCACTGGCAGGGGACACCTTCCACTAGACCATGTCATCCAAGGCTCTGTCCAGCCTGGTCTTGAACATTGCTAGGGATGGAGCATTCACAACTTCCTCGGGCAATAATGACTAGTTTCAGTGAACCAACGTTTTCTAGTGAAATAGAGCTTTACCAGAACAATTCTTATCTCTAGCTTAGATTGCTGCTTGTCCTGCTTGGTTTTTCTCACCTGTTTTTAAATAAACAAACCAACACCACACACACCACCACTCCCAAATGAACACCACCACTAAGTTAAAAAAAGGTTAACATGCAATCTGGAAAGTGGATACAATGCTATCTACCAAAAGGACTAGTAGGTGAGGTTTCCTAGCTAGAACTCCTCCTCCTTCAAGGTAGCCACAAGAGGTAAAAGATTCCAGTCAGCAAAGATGGATATAGCAACCAGAGTAACCTGTCTGTCTGGACTGGGAAGGGGGTAAGCAGCACATCAGACACTGCAGCCAGCATATGAGAAGTCACCAAGTAAATGCAGGACTACATTAGAAATATTAAAGAATTGCAGACATTAAAACTAGGAAACATCAATACAATAGGAATTAGGAATTTCCCTAGAACTCTGCACCAGCACTAGTCACACATGCACCTCTTTTTGCTACGTAGGCTATCAATCTTCCTAGCACGCAATCAGATATGTTAGTGGCCATCCCTGATTCATCAGTCAACTCTTCACAGTTTTCTGAAAGTACCACAGCATTATAGAATCTTGTGCAATTGATGAGGGGAAAAAAGTGATTTGTAACTCATACATCTTCTTTCGTTTAATAACCTTTGTTATCATGAACCTGTCATGTATATTATACTTGTAGATGACCTTTAAAGGTCCCTTCCAACCAAAAAAACCCCCACTCTATTATTCTATTGGGAGGTTTAAGACATTTCCAGGATAATAAAAAGCTTGTAACTTATTATTGAAAATTGTAAATTATTATTGCAAAAAGGTGTGTGTTTGTCTACAGACAAATTTCTATCACCCACTGAGGAATATAGGCCCTTATCACCATGGTGACAGCTGAGCGATGTATTCACCATAAAGCATTTGCAATACTACTTGTGTATTAAGTATAATAATTACAACAGAAATGTAATAAATAGACTTACCACCTAAACTAACAAGTATCCTTATCATTCAGACCCTAATGGTCCACATTTACATTCCCTATGGCTACTACATTTATTATAATGCAGTTAGTCACGTCTTTATTTTACTTAAAGGCTTATTGCACTGTAACTTCTCTACTAAGCAGCCTCTAAATCTAGCCCCTAAATCACCTCAAGGCTGACTTGTAGGACACTGATCTGACAGCCTGCTGCAATTTAATGGTGGTTTTGAGCCGAGTGTCAACCTGAGAAGAGGTGACACAATGCATAGGAAAAACGGGAGGAATCACACGATAAAGGCATTGAGCTGGAAGACAGTGTGACTTCAGAGCATACTACTGCTATAGACTTATTTTTCTGTCTTAGGCAAACGCTTTGATCTCTCTGCTCTCCCTTCATCCCTTCAGTTCAAAGGAGATCTCCGAGTGTCTGCTATGCAGGTGTAAAGGCAAGCTCTTTGGGGAATAGAGGCATCTCGCTGTGTTCATCCAAGCCTTGGTACACTGAGATTCTAACCTCAGAAAGGCACTCCAGGAACAAGTGACATACAAACTAAACCACAGAAATACTTCCTGACCTGGCCTCCAGCTAGTTATTTCAGATAGCAGTGACACAATTTATACCCACAGGAAATAACTAAGTTTTTATTACAGTTAAATCTCTGTGTCAGACTGTTACAGCAGTGCCTTACACTCCCTACATGACACAATCAAACTTCTACAGGATGTTTTGAGATTTCTTCTGTTCTTTTTTAACCAGACAACTTTTTCAATTGCCCAACAGCAGAAGTGAATAGCAGGTGCAGCAGCCAACTCGCTTCTCAGGGATGTGTTTTAGTTACCAACACAGCACCAGCAGCTGCCTGAAGCCACCTTTGTTGCTCATGTAGCAATTTATTTCATTAAGCTTTCCCATTCTTAAGTCTGAGAGTCTGAGTTTGGGTTCAATCTGTGCCAGTTGACACCGGGGTGGTATATGCAATTAAAGTTTGTAAATCTCACAAGAACAGCCTTGTAAACAAACTGCTTCACAGACATCTTTGCATTCTAGATAAAGGCAAAAATCTGGCCTATACTGACTACAGAAACTAAGGAGACTGCCTTCCCACTGACAGAAATTTGCTATAATACTAACCTTTCTGGATGGATACCTATAAACCGCTTTGTAAATTGCAAAGAATGAGCCAATCTTGAAGCTATGTAGAATAGCAGTAGCTGAGGACAAACTACCTGTGTGAGAACAGGGGCTTATACCAGTTCCACTTCAGCTGAAGGGATACAAAACGAAGGCATCACTAAGAGAGTCACTGCTATAAATGGATACCAGCTCTCATGGTTCTGTACTTGAGGGACCAAGGAGATACTTTGTATGCTCTTGCTGAAGAAAACGTGCAAGTTATATTCCAAATATATAAACTAAAATCAAACAAAAACAATATCCATGATGATTTCTGTGACAAGGACATGGGCAACCACACAACCATTTTTGTAACATGAAGCATCAACAGTTATAAATCACAGGCACATGCAGTGCATCATGCACCTGGAGGAATAATGTTTTGGCCTTTTCACATGTGCATCAACAATGATCACAGTAAAAAGCACAACTTCTATTTTGGCTCCTGGTTTATGTTCTGCTGTATGGCATTGTTCACTGATATTGATGTTTTTTGGGGTGGGGGATAAGACAATTGGTAAGGAAGGGCAAGTTCTGTGAAAGGAGAAATGAAATACGAAGAGGTCATCTAGGAACAAGTGACTGAAACTATTGCATTCCTAAAGTATTTTTTCATTGGGTCAGTGTATGTATTTTTGATAATGGGCTAAAAGCGTCTGGTAAACTCAATGGAAAAAAATAAACCTGTATGTGTTACCTTTAGGCAATCAATACATTTCTCCCATAGAGGTGTCGCAATGTTAAGCTGTGCCTTTCGGCTTCACCTTCAATTTTCCAGCAAGTTTCACTTCATTCCTGCTGCAAATATCACAGCAGGCTTCCACTGCCCTCCCCATACATTAGGTTGACAGATCAAGTGATTTCTCAGTCCAAAAACTCTTCCATCTGCTGTGCCTGAGCTATCCTTCAGTGCGCTGAAACACACTTTTGACTTGCCTGGGCTGTGGACCAGGGCTTAGATCCAGCCTAAGTAAGTATTCATATAGAAGTGGACCACTCCTGTTCAGATGCGGCTGGGAAGGAATGAAATCATGAAGGCAGGATTCTGATTTAGGTTTACTATTTTATACTTCCTCCAGATGCCAAACAGAAGTTTAGGAAAACCACCGAGAGGCACAAAAATCTCCTTTTTTTTTTAAAGAAATCTGAGGTGTCCTTAAATGCTCGGTGCACAGGAGAGTGGAAAAAATATTGCAGTAGCTGTTTTAAAACCTCACACAGAGGAGGCGGAGAGCAGGAACTCTGCATGCATCTCATGAATGTTCTACTTTCCCCCTTTGAATACAGAGATCAGTCTTGGACAGGGTGTTAAAGCCTTGCCATGAAGGGCTATTCTTTGCTATTACTTCAGGCTAAAACAAAAGACACTTCAGGAGATACAATCATTGCTGCCTAGTTCCTTTTCCTGGGCTCCTACAATGGGCCCCAGTTCTTTTTTTTTTGTTTTGTTTCCTTCCACACATCTTTCTCTTATTTTTTTCTTCTGTCCTTTTACTCTTTCTTTCTGCCTCATTGAATCCATTAAGGCCCTTTATATAGTCTGCTATTGAGGAATAAATTTTTTGGGGGACTAGTGACTGAGTCTTAACTGCTGGCAAGTGAGGCTTAACTCCTGATGGGAGGGCAGAGAAAATGATGAGTAAAAAGTATGAAAAGTCCATCTCTGAATTTGGGGTGTCTGGGCACACTGGACACCTTGCAGTGCCTTGCTGGTAATCAGCTCACAGAAAAGAAACATCCTAATCCTAGCTATTTTTTCACCTCTTTCATGCATTAGTCTTGATACACTGTGTTATCTTTCTCCTCATGTTTCCAACAAGATTAATATACTCTTTTCAATTATTTTCCTTGGTTTAGCTCCATATGCCAGTCTTTTTTGCACAACTGTAAATTAGAAGGCACTCCAACATCAACAAGGATGCACTGCTATGAGAGATGTAGAACTGGGTCCTCTCTCAATTACTACAAAATTATCCACAGTCAGAAATTTAAGCAGAATTCAGGTCTGCAAACAGTGTGATAAACTATTTCAAAGATACTAAAGCTAGACTCAAATGAGTGCACTGCAGTTTACCCCAGAACCAGAACAGACCTTCAAGAAAGCTGAAAAACCTTCTGCTCTGGGGTGACAAACCAGGTTTTATAGAGGTGTGCAATGCAAGAGAAGCAAGAGCTGCAGGGGAGCCAAGCAGAAATCAATCTGAGGACAGAGGAAGAAAATCAACCCGTGGCCCTACTGAGCCTAAGGGAAGAGGTCTGTGTACAAACAGGCCAGCTTTAGGTGTAAACAGGCTGGCACAGAAGCTGCTGGCCCTCCCTGCTTTTCCTGTGGTAGGAAGCTCTGTGGAGTCCTGCTTTTGCCATGGGGATCCATTCCATCAGTGATGGCCTTGGTAGATGTATTGCAAAATCTAAGACTTGGAATGAAGGGCAAAAGCCTCCAAATCTTGAAGTTCTGAGTAGCCGCTACATAAAATTGAAAACACCTCAACTACCTCAGAACCTTATAAATCATTCACAGAATAAAGAAATATGACCTGGGGAGTGTGTGTGTGTTTGAGAATAATTTACTATTAATGTGCCCTCTATTGTTTCCCACCCTGACAATGAAGTTATCTGCGGGATGAACAAGGAAACATCCATAAATCATCCTATGCTCCCCAGCACTGCAAAAGCAGGTGGAGGAGGAAGCAAACCTATGAAAAAGAGAGGGAAGGGGGGAATGTGTAGAGTTTAACACTGAGAGATGACACTGCACTCAGGCAGGCAGAGCCTGACATCTTACATGTTGCATTTTAAACTGTTCATACAAATTCTGGGGTTTTCCTGAACAGAAAAATGAAAAATAAAATGTAACCAACAGTTAAATACATTTGCAGCCTTATTTTATTCTTTTTTTTCTAGTAATGCATAGTGAGGAGTTTGATTTTTTGGAATAAATTCTCAACAGCTCAGATGTCTATTTTGTATTGAACTATTCAGGCCTATCAGAATTGCAACTTGGGCCAGAAGGTCTTCAGCAGCACTATAAAGTGAGAAAAGCATAGCTCTCCACCTTCAGTTCAACTCTGCTAACATAGGGATGCTAATTAAATATATTGTAGTACATTTCATTGGCCATCTTATTTAATCATTATAAATGGCCTTATAGATTTCAGTGATTGTTTCCTGCCCATCACATTCACAGATTAACAATGTCAAAACTACTTACCAAGCCACTTTTCTAATACTGTTAATAGTTTTATGTCAAGATGCCCCAGTCAAACAGACTGTTTTCTCCTATCTCTGGTCTTTTAACACATAGAATTAACATAGACTTCCATACATTTTCTTGACAATTTACACTTTAATGGTCTTCCACTGCTCTCAGCTCAGCAACTCAAACTGATCAGTGGAACTAATTCAGAAGTAAGGAACAGTGCAGCATTGCAAACGACGACAGCCATGCAGTTACAAAGTGAATTTCATGAAGTCCAGCTTAAGACCCTCATATTGCTCGCAGCTATAAAATGCACTTAGCAGCATTTACATGACTCTTGTTGAAGTTTTACATATAAAGCTTAAACAAAACACTCAAACCAGGAAAAACCTGGGAGCCCATATGGAATCTAATGAGGTTTACCAAACACAACATGTAGAATTACACAAGCTGCCGTCAAAACCCTTAAGCAGAAAAGAACTATGGAGAATATTATAGGTTACAACATTATACACACACAGAGGAAAAACAAAACATTCACTAGCATAAGAGCAAAATAACAAGTTATAGAATCATAGAATCATAGAATTGTAAGGGTTGGAAAGGACCTTAAGATCATCTAGTTCCAACCCCCCTGCCATGGGCAGGGACACCTTGCCCTAAACCATGTGGCTCAAGGCTCTGTCCAACCTGGCCTTGAACACCGCCAGGGATGGAGCATCCACAACCTCCCTGGGCAACCCATTCCAGTGCTTCACCACCCTCACTGTAAAGAACTTCTTCCTTATATCTAATCTAAACTTCCCCTGTTTAAGTTTGAACCCATTACCCCTTGTCCTACCACTACAGTCCCTAAGGAAGAGTCCCTGCCCAGCATCCTTGTAGACCCCCTTCAGATACTGGAAGGCTGCTATGAGGTCACCACGCAGCCTTCTCTTCTCCAGGCTGAACAGCCCCAACTTTCTCAGCCTGTCTTCATATGGGAGGTGCTCCAGCCCTCTTATCATCCTCGTGGCCCTCCTCTGGACTTGCTCCAACAGCTCCATGTCCTTTTTATGTTGAGGACACCAGAACTGTACACAGTACTCCAAGTGAGGTCTCACAAGAGCAGAGTAGAGGGGCAGGATCACCTCCTTCGACCTGCTGGTCACGCTTCTTTTGATGCAGCCCAGGATACGGTTGGCTTTCTGGGCTGCAAGCGCACACTGCCGGCTCATGTTAAGCTTCTCATCAACCAACACCCCCAAGTCCTTTTCTGCAGGGCTGCTCTGAATCTCTTCTCTGCCCAGTCTGTAGCAGTGCCTGGGGTTGCCCCGACCCAGATGTAGGACCTTGCACTTGGCTTGGTTAAACTTCATAAGGTTGGCATCGGCCCACCTCACAAGCGTGTCAAGGTCCCTCTGGATGGCATCCCTTCCCTTCAGCGTATCAACCGAACCACACAGCTTGGTGTCATCGGCAAACTTGCTGAGGGCGCACTCAATCCCACTGTCCATGTCGCCGACAAAGATGTTGAACAGGACCGGTCCCAACACCGATCCCTGAGGGACACCACTCGTTACAGGTTTCCAACTGGACATCGAGCCATTTACCACAACTCTTTGCGTGCGGCCATCGAGCCAGTTTTTTATCCACCGAGTGGTCCATCTATCAAATTGATGTCTCTCCAATTTAGAGACAAGGATGTCATGTGGGACAGTGTCGAATGCTTTGCACAAGTCCAGGTAGATGACATCAACTGCTCTGCCGCTGTCCATCAGTTCCGTGGCTCCATCATAGAAGGCCACCAAATTGGTCAGGCAGGATTTCCCCTTAGTGAAGCCATGTTGGCTGTCACCAACCACCTCATTGTTTTTCATGTGCCTTAGCATGTTTTCCAGGAGAAACTGTTCCAAGATTTTGCCAGGCACAGAGGTGAGGCTGACTGGTCTGTAGTTCCCCGGGTCTTCCACCTTCCCCTTCTTGAAAATGGGGGTTATATTACCCTTCTTCCAGTCATCGGGAACTTCACCTGACTGCCAGGATTTTTCGAATATGATGGACAGTGGCTTAGCAACTTCATTCGCCAGCTCCTTCAGGACCCGTGGATGGATTTCATCAGGTCCCATGGACTTGTGCACGTTCAGGTTCTTAAGATGGTCTCGAACCTGATCCTCTCCTACAGTGGGCCTAAGGTCTTCGTTTTCACAGTCCCTGCATTTGCTTTCCAAGACTTGGGTTGTGTGGTCAGAGCATTTGCTGGTGAAGACTGAGGCATTACTTACACTAATTCAACCCAATATCCTGCTTACTTGTGGTAGGTAAAACAGTACTGCTGCTCCTTTCCAGAACAGGAAGTTCTTTGCTTTACTGAGGTGTTTATAACTTTTCCAATCATATCATGGTAAAAAGGAAAATATTTGAATGAATAATGAACATGACAAGTAAAAAAAAAAAATCAAG
Source organism: Strigops habroptila (assembly GCF_004027225.2). NCBI lineage: Eukaryota > Metazoa > Chordata > Aves > Psittaciformes > Psittacidae > Strigops > Strigops habroptila. Next base: position 19,478,539 of record NC_046360.1, read on the forward strand.
AAAAATAGAAATCAGAGTGCCTCATACTTTGATGTTTATACCCAATAACTACATCACCAAGAAAGCTTGCAAGGTCATTTCTAATGGTTTACAATGAGGACCTGCAAATTATTTTCTTAACCCAACAGTATCCTTTTTAGAGATGCGATAGATGGTATAAAGCTATCCAATGATAAATTGGGAGTAAAGTCATAAATGTTTCATGAGGAGCTACTGTGTAATCATTAATCTATTATTTTCTGACTTGCAGGACTATTTAATCAAGCATCTTTGAGAACTCATGTTTATGTAAAGAGAGTAGCTACATCAGTTCTTGTTCTTGTGTAGCACTTCAACAGATGTGAGCACGGCAATACTTTTCAGCAGTGCTTTCTGTGCTACAGTTAAGGGGTAGCAAGTGATGAACAGAACCATATCAATGTTTTCAAGTCAAAATTTGATGAGACAGCATGCAAGACATTTACAAAGTTGATTATGAGCTGAAAAAACAAGCAAATTTGGTTTAGAGCAACATCCACAGGTTTTTACAGGGGGGACAGCCTCTGAGCTCTGGGTCTACTCTAGATTGTTTTGTAGACACTTGATACATATGAGGAGTTGATGTTCTCTGCATATTCCTGTGCCAAGTCAGGACAACACTCCTGGCCTTGCCTTTCATCACTCTCTACTTTTATTAGCCTCTCCTTCCATTGTAGCTTTAAAACATATCAAGTGGAGGGACAGCATAAAGTTAACACAATAAGAATAGGATGATGTTGAACTTCAGGGAACTCAAACACAAGGAGTAGGAAGGGACCAAAAGATTCAGAAGTCAGAATCAGCCAGAAAAATATTTGGTGATTCCTGAATATTTAGTGCATACTGAAGCCTATCTCTGTGATACATAAATTAGTTCCAGAAAATTTTGAAGAATGGACTCTTATATGAGATTTGTCCCTCTTCTAAATGATCCTGAAACAAAGAGAGAGAGATTTCTCATCACATACTGGCCAGCACTAATGGAGAAGTACAAAACACTGTGGAAGAACTATTTGGGGTTTGGCTCTGGCAAAAGAATAGAAGTTTTTATAATACTAATAAGAACTTATTCAAAAAGACCCCAAAATACATGAGTCTTGGTCTTAGTGACCATAGAAGCAGTGCGATATTCTAATACTAAATAACACAAAAATCCTGAAGGTACACAGCAGTATTCTTTTATCACTAGATAACCAGAAAATGCTGACTCTGTGTTGAGTTATAAAATGACAAAATCTGACCTACAGCCCCCTCCAACCTGTACAATATTTTGATTCTGTAAATCCACAAACCTGACAGGGTTCCAAACTAACAATATTGGCACCAGAGAGGGATGTGCTGATGCATTCAAAAGTAAGTAAGATGCTTAGAGAGAAAAGGAATGGACAGAATAAGACAGAGACTACCATAATGGCTTTATGCAACTCTTGAAGTCTACCAGTCTCCTCACTTCAAAAGGAATTGTGCAGAAGTTGGTACAAGTGAGGAGTCACTACGAGCTCAGAGAAGGGATCACTATCCGAAACGACTCCCATACTCTCATAGAAACCAGAAAAAGAAAAAAGGAAAACACTAGGATTGCTTCCTTCACCAAGCAGTTTAACAAAAATAGATTAGGAACTTCTGGTGTCCCTTTCCCAAACTTTAAAGCAGAAGGGCATTTAGTCAAATTAATAAATGGACAGTCAAGATCCTGCTTCCCTGGTACCTGAAGATTTCATGCATGTTACAATGAAGATCAAAAGACTCAGCAGCTATCTAGGTATACGCATTATAGAAACACTCAATTATTATAATTAGCAATCCAAAATATTTTGGAAAAGTAAGATATAGAACTAAGCCCTAACACCGAGAGTCTAGAATGATCCTTTAAATGTGTAGAAAATTCACTTTCTTCAGCCTTTTACATAGCTCTTACCTCATCTTTGGAAGCATTTGATGCTAGCTACTGAAAATACTTCTGCATAAGGTGGATATCAGAAATCATCAAACTCAGCAAGTTGCAATACACACATAACATTATGATAGCATTACTTAGTCATATTTTTCCTCCTTTTGCTTTTGAGTTTCTCATTCAAAGACCCTGCACTGGGTATATATGTTACATTTTAAATGTGGAAACTAAGATACAAATAACTTGAGATCTAAGATTGAATAATTAATGGCAAGCACCTGGCAAAAACGTGTTTCTCCTGAAAGCCACCAAAACCACCTAAAATCCTTGGAATGGAAAACTAAAATGTTTTGTGAGAAAGTGATTACTTTCAAGAACAGTAATGGGAAAGTTTGAAGCATCTCGTTAACAGTATCACAAGCACTTCATTTGGAGTTAAACTTTATGTTAGATTTAATGTATTTAACTTAAAATATTAAATATTCATAATATGAGCAGATGATTTCTGTGCTAGTTGGAGAATGACGGGTTTATTTGATGACAGCTTTTAAGGCTTGGGATTTTTTTTCCCCCATGCATTAAGATGCAGAGTAAAAAGAGGAAAAGAGTAAACCAACCTCTTGAATATTTCACAGAACACAGCTGTGTGAAGATGGTAAGTCTCTCTCTCCTTCTCCATTTTGTCTCTTTCTGTTTCCCCTGTCCTCTCTCTCTCTAGCTATTCAGACATCTTCCTTTGAAAATGTTCCCATTTTCAATGTTTCCATCACCATTCCAAGGTGAGAAACCTTTAAGAAGTTTTCTGCTTTGAATAATTGTGTTATTTCATTGAAATTATTCAATCCAGTTAAAGTGCATAGCAAATTTAACAGGCTACCTGAACCCACTTTTAATATTATGATAAAAATCTCAATGTCAGTTTTAGACATTTCCTGCAAATGTGCATATAATAAATTCAATCTGGTGTGAAGAGCTACAATTGCATGAGCTTAAATATGAACTTTCTAAATGCCAATAAATCAGAATTGGAAACTCCAGCCCAGAAGACTGCTCTGTCACCTGTATTTCAGAGCATTTCATTCCTCTGTAGCATCCAGCACACCTGACTGGTATATCTTTGTTTAGCTGGGCTGGGAAGGCAGTGAGATAGCACAGATCTCCAGTGGCTTTGACTGTAAGAAGTGGCAAGTGTAAGAATATTAAAACTCTTAAATGCATCCAGACAGTGAACTTATATCCAGGAGAAAAAAAAAAAAGGTAGCACAGGAAACCAAATGCAATGTCACATATTCAGTTAGTAGAAAGCTTTCCTTACTAATTACAGGAACAGAACTGGAAGAAGAAATGATGGGTATTGGCTAAGAAAGATCCTTACTGCATGTTTCCTGAGAAGCAGGGGAGCCAGAACTCCTGCTCGTGGTACACCAATCTACATAAAGTAAATATATGATAATCTACTTCTTACTGACCCTGATCAAATTTTCTCAAGCTTGAGACCTATAAAGAAGAATACTGGGTATTAATTCCATTCTCTGTGCACTTATGTTGCACCACCACTAGTTATTTCTGCTTAGCTGAAAAGCTTATCATTCCATCTCAAGGGGCAAAGCATGTCTCTCTCTCTCTCAGGCTGATTCACCTAACCTCATCAGAAAGGTGGTTATCAAAATCACACTGAAATGAAATAAAATCAGATTTATTCCCCCCAGCAGTAAGATGAGGTTTTAGCTAAGCTACCAGGGAAAACAGGGAAAAAGGAGTCAAACAGCTCAGTTTCACTTTAATGACTTCCAAAATGCAAAATCTCTTTCTGGGGAAATGGTATAAGCTGAAGGAACCTCATGTGACTGTATATGAAGAACAATAAAAAGCTGAATGTAGACCACACAAATGTAAAATATACCCTTTCCAAAATCACCAGCCCCTCTCCCTATCAGCAAATGATTTCTACCAAGGCTGTTTTTCTGGAGTACAGGGCAGTTTTGCACAACCTTGCATGCACACAGGCATGTGCATTCACAGTACATGGTTTTTCCTCCACCCTTGGGTCAGATTATACTACGGTAGAATAAATCTCCATCTTCAGACATTCTTTCTGATGGAAAAAAAGAAAATTAGTTTTGCTCAGTTTCATTTCTTCACTGCCAGCTGTAGCTCCTCAGACAACTCTCAACCACTTCTGTACCTCCCTGGAGTGCATGCTTCAAAGGCATATGGACATTTATCTTGTCATTCCCTTATATCACCTTTGCTTTTCTGTATTTCTCTCTTTAGGTTTTTTTTTTCCCCTCTTTCCTCTAAACTATTCATGCCTGTATGTATCCCTAGACAGTCTGTCTCAGCGTTTCTCCTGCAGTGACTTGATGAAAGTAGGACTGGATAGATGCGTGCGTGCAAATACCTAGATGAAAAACACAGTACCAGATTGACTGACACAGTTGGCAAATACAGACAGAATTCAGCAAATAGCTGCAGCCAAAGTTTCAATAGGAGGAAGGATGTGTGTCATTGAGGGAGCTGAAAAAAGCACTCTGACATTTTCTAAATTAAAATGAACTCTATTTCAAACAGTTCATTTATAAATGCACACTACTAAAACAGAAACAAATGAAAAAACCCAGCGATGCTTCTAAACTAAGTAATAAATAATTGAAAATTAAATGCACAAAATGCTTCAGTCCACCAGTATTTTTCCTTGTCTTCTTTGGTTCCAACATGAGAAACCAGTGCTTTTTTTGGACACAACCCCCTTCCAGAGCTATGGCTCTTTCCCTCTCTCTGTTGAGGTGATTAATCAGATATTCCACCAGAACTACATCTGCTACTACTCCAGGGGCAACCTCTCCATCATCCCGCAACTCACTTAGGCTGTGAAGTTGTGTCTCTCTGCTGGGTGTCCCATATGGAATGGCATTCACTCAAAGAGTTACAAGAGTACGAGGTATTTTCCTTTTTTCCCCTTAATATGTCCATTCTTCTCTCTTTGATTTTTTTTTCACTATTTCAGCTTTTGCTGTTTTATTTGCATTTGCTGTAGGTTGTTTATATGTCTCAATTCTCTCTGCTTATGTGTGCCATTTATTTGCGGCACTGAGAGTCTCAACTCCTGTCAGTTTGGGAGAAAACTCAGATTTTGGATACCTCATGCACAGTAATGAACAGAACACAGTATTGATTTCAGGTTCAAGGACTGGCTAGTAGTGTATAGTCTGTAACATTAACAAAACCAACCCACAACCAACTAGCCACATCCAACAGAATTAGGGGAAAAAGCAAACCATGAAAACCAAAAGGAACGAAATAATGCAAAGTATGACTGATTCTGAATTGCCTACTATTACAATGTATATACTCGCAAGTATAGCTGCTTACAGCAGCAGAAGATGCATGTGAAATTCTGATTTAAGTAACTAGAAACGACAGCACAGGTGTGGAGCACAAAAGAGTCATAAATAGAGCTGATGCACAGAATTTTAACCTTACCTTTCCAGTAGACTTTGTTCCTTTCCAAATGCAAAAATAGCAGATAGTCCAAGCAGAGAGGAGGCACAGTGCAAGTTCCCAGCGCAGATTCCCAATGTGTTCAATTCCATCAGATATAGCAAGCACCCTTCGTCTTCGGGGGGAAGGGTAAGAGAAAAAAGATAACAATATTGAAGCAAAACAGCACCACATAAAAGACACTGGCCTAAAATCAGATCAACTTCAACCAAGGAGACTCCTGGTTACTGGCTGCTGAGAACACACCATGTTTAGAAGAGACAGAAGGAAAAACCAGAATATTCTTGGTGGATTTTACACCTGGTTGAAAATGAACAAATGGGTAATTTTTCAAGGTCAGTGATGAAATAAAAAGAGATTTTAAAATAGTTTTTGTATAAAGTAAAAGTCAAAGAAAAAACCTGAAAATTTCTTTGAATTAATAACTGACATGTATAAGCCCAAAATAAAACATTTCAAATGTTTGTTTCAATTTTCCTGGTTGGGTTTTTTTTCCAGAAAAAAAGAGTTCTAACCTTTATCTTAAACTTGTAACATTTATTTTAATGAATTTCCTTCTGTAATTGAAACTATAATTGTAAAACATTTCTTTTCAAAACTGTCAAGGATGATGACATTTTCCAGGTGGATTTTCTTTCGGAAATGTTAACTTTCAAACATTAAGGTCGTAAAAACAACCAACCAACCTTTTTTTTTTTTGGGTGAAAAGGGCTCAGCAAAACCATGTATTTCATTCACTATTTCAAAATAGGGTATTTGAAATCCTAGCAACACAGTATATTTCAGGAGCACCCCTCGCAGCTCATAGTCTGGAGCCAAAGTATTTACTGACTTCATAAACAAGATAAAGAGAGTGAAGAGGGGTTTGAGAGGGGTTTGGTTGGTTGGTTTTGTTTGTTGGGTTTTTCAAGCAAGACTTTGGGAACAGAAAAATCCCATGACTTGCCAGTATTCCCCCAGGAAACCTGCAGAACCAGCCTTGAGTGCAGGCTTCCAGATTTCTGAGCTAGCATTTTATTCACGAGAATGACTTTTTGCATAAGAATGCTGCTCTTATCTGGGAGCTGCATGGTCCTTCTATGCCCTTTAATTTTTCCTTTAAATAAGCTCTGAGATTAAACGAAATGTAAATTATTTACCAGCCCATAAATAAAACATGGGTGCTCCTGGCTGTATGGATGAAGAGGTTAAGAGCAAGAGCAAAAATTTATTCCTATAACACTCAATGATTTCATAATTCTCTTGAGCTTTTTCAATTGCTCTTAAGGCTGAAAGAAACCCTATAGATAATTAAAGACTGTTTTTTCAAGAATCTCAATTTTCCAGAGCAATTAAGTACAATTTAACTGGTATGTGATAGCAGAAGCTGTTATGGATTTAAATTCCATACATTCAGAGATTTGGAAACACCTCATCATTTTCAAGCAAGCAATTTACTAATCATATACACAGAATGATTCTTTTCAGTCATTCATGTCTTTTATCAGCTTAACCAAATCTCCCTAAGGACTGGTTATGGCTCAATCCATTTGTGTTTCCATAAGCCTATTTGCACACCTGTAGGCACACATATACACATTCACACTAAAATGTCCAACTATCAACTTTACATAAATTATCCTGAGCAAAGTTTTCTCTGAAGTGTATCTTGCATGTTCTCTTAGAACCTCAGAGACCCTTGACTTACACTGCCCTCTCTCCCCAAGACATTGGGAATGAAAACCCTGAATTTCACAAGTACTCTGATATAGTTAAAAGCCCTCTAATAATAAGCACTATTTATATATATAATTAATCTGCACATAGTTATACAGGTAATTAATTACAACAAAATATACATAGTTTAAGAGTTGATTATTCAGTTTAAAAGTCCAACTTACAATTACCCATATGAAATAATTCTTCCTTTTGCATTTGATTGAGTCATTGGCTGAGGCAATCAGCTGAAGGAGGATAAATTCAAGGCCATGCCTAAAATAAATCGATGTTGGGGAGCAACCTAATCTGGTTCTTTCTGCTCTCGCCAGCAGTAGTTGAGGATAAAGGGAAGTTCCTTCACCTGCCTCTAATAATGAAGTGGAGGATGGAGACATCACCAGCTGGTGATATGGTGGGAAAATGCAAAGACCTAACTATGGGTGAGTCTTTCAGATGGCCATAAAGATGCTGCAGGTCCTACTCAGTCTTTCACACATCCCAAGAGCTGCACCTGCTGTTCCTGCTGCAGCCCTGGAGTGCAGCCATTTACAGCACGTGTGCTAGAACACGTTGATTGCTCAGCTAAGGAAGGCCAAAATTCAACAGGTTGAAGAAAAGAAACACACACAAAACCCCTAAAGTCTGTCTTTGTCTTCTTATTTTCCAGTGACTACAGAGGTAGAAGATCTTTCCACTAAAAAGGAAAAAAAAAGTAAAGGGTGGGGAGGGAGGTTAAACAAACTTTTTGCAATATAAAGCGTAATGTGCTTCAATGTAAAATTACTGCCACCTCATCCACATTTCCTCCTCATCCTGCAACTAGCTGTATTCTGCAAAGCTTCTGCCTAGTTAGGGAAGTTAGGGAAAGGAGTGATCTGCAAAGAACCTAAAGAACTGTCATTAAAATGCATTCAGAAATGAGGAGAGGTACATCTAATTAAGGAGATATTTTAATCAAGGGGAAGCACATATATTCAGTCTAGAACTGAAAATAACATCACTGAGCCATAATTATACAGAAAGGCTGATGAAATAGACACTTAAAATTTAAGTTCTTTAAGCAATTTGACAGATGATATCATGTGGAATTTGACGTCCAACCTCTATACAAATTCTCATTCAAAAAGCAAAATAAATCCTTCAATTCTTGACTCACCTTGAATATTAGCGTTACTTGCAAGAGAACTAAGACAAAAAGGTTTATAATATGATTAAAGAGGGTCTAGACAATAAAAGGCCAATGAGTGTGTACTAACTACAGGCTATGGATAATCATGTTGAAAGACACGCTAGGAGTGTGTCATTAGAAACCTAATGACAAAGCACAGAACAGGTATTTGCAGAGATCTATTTTGATTGCTGGTACTAAAAGGTTTCTTTTTAACCAAAAACCATTTTATAAATGGACTAAGAGGTCTCAAACTATAAATTACTGTCATAAAAAAGAACAAGCCATCTTGATGTTCCTGATTTGGGCACAACTGTTTCCGTGCAGAACCTACCAGGCAAACAACCTTAACCCACCAGTTCAGATTTCTGCTCTGTCAGAATCAAGGAGGAACAACTTTGACAAATGAGGCTGCTAATATCAAGGAAACATTTGTTGTAGAGTGAACACTGTGACCTTTAACAACCATATGGACAGAAAGCAGCAGGTCGCCAGCCTGTTGGCACATAGCATAGGATCACAAAATCATATAATGTTTAGGGTCAGAAAGGATCTTAAGATCATCTACTTCCAACCCCCCTGCCATGGGCAGAGACACTTCACACTAAACCATGTCACCCAAGACTCCACCAACCTGGCCTTGAACACTGCCAGGGATGGAGCATTCACAGCTTCCTTGGACAGCCCATTCCAGTGCCTCAGCACCCTCACTGTAAAGAACTTCTTCCTCACACCTAACCTGAACTTCCCCTGTTTCACTTTGAACCCATTACCCCTTGTGCTATCACTACAGTCCCTAATGAAGATGACACACAGTCAGCACATCTACACAGTATATACCAGTACTATGGAAATCACATCATTTTGTTGTGAGACTACACAGATCCCAGCTTTCTGCAGTGACACATACATGTACATTACTTACAATTTCCAGTTGATAGCTGCAATTGATTGTTTGTTTTTTTTAGTAGTACTAGTACACTGACTTAAAGATGCAGGTTGGGAAGAGATTGGTCCAAGCTCAGTTTGAACTTCACAATCCGATTGAGACCAGTAAGACAAGCAGGAACAGCCGAAAGATCTTTAACTCTTGTTTTGCTTAGAAAGGTTCTAAATTTTATTTTCAAGTGGCATACTGCATTTTTAAACTAATAGTAGTGTTTGTAAGATGAAAAAGAAAAAGGAATCAAGAGAACATACAATCACAAAAATTGAAACAAAATGTTTGTGTTTGGGCCACACAAGTTGTGAAATGGAAACTTTTTCATTTTGCTTTATTTTCACTGAAAAAATAATAATGAACAAATTTCTTTTTATTTCAATCAAACCTTTTTTTTTATTTCCTGGCTATTTAGATATTTATGTACATGTGCACCTAAACATCAGTAGCATTTCTTTTCCCAAATGGGGAGGTGTGAACACATGTAAGATGGCTGCAGTAATGCCAGTCAATGCTATGGACACACTTGGAAGCCTGCTCAGGTACGGGATGTCACAAAGCCGCGCTAACACAGCACTCTGCCTGGGGGAAGCCATACAAGTAGTTACTTGCTTGTAACAGGTATACCATGGGTATAGCTGTGCTGCTCTTGTACAGGAGCTAGCCAGTTCAGGCAGCCTGGAACCTCTGCAGTAGATACTGTTGTATCACCTAAGTAGGAACTTCATGACAAAACCTGCTACAGGACAAAGCCCCAGCAAAAGGAATGGCTCCTAATTTAAGAGAAGCTTGCAAATTCCTCACTTGAAGATTTGTGCACATCTATGTGGGTGATGAACCGTATCATATCGGTCACTCATCCCCATGAATGGCACCTGCCCAGTCTCATGGTACCTCCCACTACTCATGTCCTGCTAATATGCACAGGGCTATAATCACTCCTAGTCTTCCAGACCCATGAATGCATCAAGTGAGATATCAACCTTTATTGAGCTGTCTTGTAGTGTGATTGCAGAACTGTGTGCTGTGGGAAAAAGACATGGAAAGTTTTCAATAATAATTCCACAGTACTGCTATCACACTGCAAAATGGTGAGCATGATGGAAATATATGACCCGATACATTGGCATACTCAGGGCTTAAACAGACCCTGCAAAATTACTTTAGAGTCACACTGTAATCCATGTCCCACAGTCAAAGTAATCCATTTCAGCTGCCAGCCACTTGAATCATTATGCTATTCTTCCCTAACTGCATAACGCCTTCTTAATAAATAAATATTACTCTCCTTCTGCCCTGGTTTTGGCTGGGATAGAGTTAATGTTTTTCTTTGTAGCTGTGACAGTGCTGTGTTTTGGCTTTAGCCTGAGAATAATGTCGAGCAAGCGGCTGTTGTGGTACTTTGTTGCTGGCTGGGGTTAAAGCATGACACTCTCTCATGGTTTGATAGTTTCCAGCACCAAAAGAGAACCTTAAGAACGCAATTCTCAGTGAAGATTTGAGGTGAGGACTTTTAAAAGCAACCAGTTTCTGGAAGCTGTCTGCAGAAAGTCAATGTTCAGTCTGTGCTGACTGCTCTGTGAGAAGTCTCAAATAGCAGACACCTACATTACCCATCCAAAAATTCTGGCCTGATTCTTTTGTAGAGAGTGTCACAGAAAATAAACAGCAAATTAATGGCCTCAACACAATTATCCCTGGTGCTCTCATTTAAAAAAAACAGCTAGTGCCAATCAACTTGAAATGTTAGTACCATAATGAGTATTTAAATATACTGAAGTGCTGTAAATTGGTTTGTATTTTCTTTGTTCAAGCAGAACAATGGTTTAGTGTTTCCCTTCGAAAGTAAGCAGCAACAAGTCCAGAACATATAATCAAACTCTAACAGACAATGTATGCAAGGAATAGACCCAAGGAAGAGAAAGTCTTGCTCAGAGGCTAGCAGTGATTTCCCCAGCAGGCACACTGCAGCTCTCTCTAATACCAGGGCCTTAACTCTCCTGTTGAAACCATCTGGAACAGCAGCAGCAGATGCAGGTTTTGCAGGGAGGTAGCATTCAGCACATGAAATTTCTCTCAGAAAGCTCTAGTTCAGTCTCATTCCAGATACCCTCTTATCTGCTCTTTTTCTTTTATTATTCAACTTAAATAAAACAAAAAGTTGGAACATTTTAAAAATATATGATTCTTCCCTGCATCCAAGAAGTGAGGTTGATGTATTCAGGGGTCAGAAGATGACAGAGTTGATCACACCCTCATGCTCAGCAGTTCAGCATGTACCTAAAAGCTGCCATTACCTTGCATAAATCACACAGACAACAACAAGAGGTAGTGTAGCTTTCACTGTGCCTTCATTTTCTCTTACCACTGCAAGTCCCCTACACTACCCTGGTCTCCTCCCCTCTTAATGCAGAGAAGGACAGAGAAGGAACAAGAGCAGTAAAATCAGCATTGAAAAAGATACTCTGTTTTGAAATAACAAGCATTTGAAAATGGAAAGTTCTATAGTGAGCTCTATAGTTCAGCTGGTTTGGTTCATACTTACATTAAGAAAATAAATTCTTTTTCCCTTGCATATATCAAGACTTGTTAAAGCTGAGGATCTTTATGGTAAGTCCCCCAAAATTAAATGAGAAGAAATATCTTAACAGACATTTCACATTGGAATGTCTTGAAACCTTATCACTAGAATTCACTATGCCACTGCCCTAAGGCCTGAATATACCTACCTTCAAAGAAATATTGCAAACTCATCTACCTTGCAGAGCATTTAGGGGAAAGGGTGCTGAGTTCAGGCAGGCTATCTAATGTTCTCCCGATAAATGAAAGTTTCCAGAAATCATTACACATTTTTAAAAGATTAAACAATAAATAAAAAATCAACAACAACCCTACTAGAAAAAAGCTCAAGAATCTAGAGGACCACTGAAGCTGCCAGTAAAACAACAAACTGGAGGTAGCTGTAGGTAACCATTTGCATTACTACAGAATCTACGATCTCTGGTCATTACAAGTCATTTTAATCAGGGTAACTTTGAGTATAGTGGGTTTGCTGCCAACAACTTTAGACTATGTGAAACTTTGCTGTAGGAAAGATCTGTCTCGTGCCCAGACCTGAAGATACAAATCATTAATCATTTTTGGATCTCATTGAAAACAGAAATTGTTGAGAGACTGAAAAGTTTTATTGCAGGTATTGAACTGAGGTTTTGTGATTGTGGTTGTTTGTGGGGGGGGGTTTGTTTTGTTGTTTAAGAACATGCAGCAGTTCAGTTTGTTGAACTAACCAACAGCCTGGGAAGGAAGCCAGGAGCCTGATGGCATTTGGGCATGTTGAACAGAATATGGAGGGAAATAAGCTCCCCTGGTATTGGGGTTAATTTAGAATGCAAAGGTTAACTCAATCCAGAGTAAGGTTTTTAATTCAGAGGTAGCAAACTATTAATTCCACATAGGATATTTTGCTTGTAAACAGAAGTGAATTTAAACCAGAGTGGATTTGTAACATGTTTCATGCCCAAAGACAGACAATGCTTGAGGGTTGCACTACCTCTAGTCACACACATATAGCTTGACTAAATGTTATTGAAGGAAGATTTTTACTTTTCTTCCTATACATAACACAGAAGAAAAATGATAAAAGTTGCAAGAATCTAATGAATAAAAAATAAATTTATGTGGTATAATAGGACATATTCCTGAAGGGTGGCATTCTTTATGCTTCAGAAATGCTGATGTTTGGTCACAAGAGTATTTACAACTAGACTGAATAAAATCATGATATTATTGTTACGGTGCAGATTTATTCTTGTTACAGCATGTAGTACCAAACATTGTAAGCCTATTTTAAGATTACATTTTAACTGGAGTCAAAATATAGGTGTGGATAAAAACAAATAAAACATGGACACAGTCACAGAGCCAAACTTAGCAAGAAACTAGACAGCAGGCAATGATCTTTTGCTACACACATTCAAGGGACATACTGTTGCTAATGGTTACCTCTAGTCTTTCAAGTAACATAATTGCATGTATATGCCCTGCAAAATATGAGAAGATAAAATCCCATCGGGATTTCATACTCAAAAAGTATTATATAATTACTGAAAATGTTTTTAGTGTGTTTGAGAATGTACTAAAACACGTTTCAACTTAGTAGTTCGCTACATCTGACAGGAAGAAGGGCCCCTCTGGTTTTGGAATTGCTATAGAGGGGCATATGATGAGATAACTGCTACTTCTGGCTACTCACAGCTGAAAAGTAACCTCTCCAACCAAACTGAAAGCTCACGACACTATATCATCACCCGGGAGAACACTGCATTTTCCTGGGAAAGTGTGTCTTAAAGTGTTCCAATGTGCAGAGCTGTACCAGGCTCTTTCTATTCAAGAGGATTAACTGCTGCCAACACATTGTTGAAAGGAATGTACGGGAGTACTTTTTGCATTATTTCATGATTTGAACAGATTCAGCCTACTTGAGGCAGGTCCCTTCATGTTCCCTCTCTGATGTGGAGCAGTTTCCAAGACGTTTTTATTTAAAAAATAAAATGCAACAAAAACCACCCAAACAGAGGAGGCGGCCTCTTGAGGTCACTTCTCCATCTGTATCTGTTCAGCCAGGAACAGAGGTGGCAATGCTGCTTTTAATCTGGGCCAGACTCTATCCTCAGAGTATTCTATGAAAGGAGAACAAAATGAAGCCATTAAGCAGTAGTAGTGCTACTGTGCAGTGGCCTTTCTTATTATAGGTTTTGATACGCTCCTTTCATCCCTGCAGAGTTTTCGGACCCAGTCCATACTTACCTTGTGAATCTTGTTCCCAAGCTCTTTGTACAGAAAGGGTAACACACTTGAGTGCCAATGGTGCACAGGTTTCCCTGGGCAGCAGTTTAATAGAAAAGTATCTGTATCTTTCAGCCATTCTTTACTTTTGTGTTAAAGTGAGTTTAAGTTTCTATCCAAAGACAAGTCTCATCTTCCTTTCCCTCACTGCACTTTATGCAGTTTAAATTCTTAATTTTTTGTGCAAATTTATTGGTTTGAGTATGTCATACCCAAATGCATGAAGTATCGTGTGCAAGTATGCAGTTTTGACACACTTGAAACTCGAGCAGATATTAACTTAATCCTGAAATGGTGGGATTCAAATTCCATGTACCAGAATCCTCCATGGATGCTTGAACTGCTAGGCCAGAGAGCTACCAGCATCCAAGGTTCTGGTAAACATCTGCATGAAGACAATCACACTGTGGATTGTTGCACTGTCAGATGCTTATTCAATTGGTTAGCAGTCATAAAGTCAGCCTCATTTGTGAAACCATAATGACTGCAGCACTTCCAGACACACTGAGGGCCAAGATGTTTGCCAGGGACTCACAAAAAAGTAAAAAGTGACATTCTTTTTGTCACAGAGATCAAAGGCAGCTGCTTATCTAATGTTTGTGACATTATTTACTGATGAGAGTATGGCCAACCATACAACTATAGGAATTTTGAGTTATTTCACCACCACCAGCATTTGTTCTCTCTTGCCTGAATCACTGCAGCTTTCCCACTATCTGACAGAGAATCTTAGAAACCGAATGCTGAGGCTCAGCTGGCCCTACACCCTTCCTAGGCAGCAGCACTGAGTTCTTGCTCAAGTCAGTGCTTCCTCAACTCTTAAAATTGTAAGCAGCTTTAAAGGATCTCTCACGTAGTGAAATTGCTCCTTTCATTCTATTAAAACTCCAAGGTCTGCTGAGCAGCACAGCAGCTTACCTGTACTGAAATATCTTTCAGGAAGTTGTGACATTTCCCTGTGGCTGGCTAATGTGTGCTAATTGTTGTCTAATTTGGAAGAGATGCTGATCCAGACTGCGTAAGTCAAAGGTGGAAAAGAAACAGCTTAGGAGGAACAAAATCTTCTGAAAGAATGCTTAGATTAGTAATAACACATAAACATACAAGCAGCGATATTTCAGAGAAGGCTCCATCACTTGAGTCAGTAATCTCCAGTTTACAGACCAGACACGTTAAAGCTCTCATAAACAAGTAATAGCTAAGAGAAAGTGAGATCAGCAAAATTACATGCATCCCACTTTTCTTTGAATACAGAGTGGTGTTCTCCCAAATAGTAAAAGAGCAGTATTACACAGAGTATACAAGAGTCTAAAGATTTGAGATAGTAAATTCTCCACTGCCTTACATACTGATATGATAACTTTTGATAATGGTACTCATATGATAAACTTACAAAATCTATGCTGAATGCTAAGGGATATAAAACTCTGAAACCAAAAGGCCAGCAGTTTACTTTCTAAACCTCTCAGGACTTCTTACTAAATACATATATTATTATAGGACAAGTTAAGAAGAAAAATGATCCTTCAATAAAATGAACCTAAAAAGACTCTTCTTATTACTTCCCTGGTCAATTGATTACTGTATTTATTACTTATACTGTTTTCCAGGGTTTTTCTTCTCTGGCACGGTTCATTATCTCTTGACACAAGAAAACATGAAGAATGGTACAGTGTTGTCTTAGGCAGCAGGGATAGCAGTGTTCTATGTACTAGTGATACCAAAGCTGTGAAACATTTTTCAGTTCTAAATCACAAATCAAACATGATGTTCTGTACTTTACAGGACTATATATTTAAAGGTAGCTGCCAAATAAAGTAAAGGAGACTTTCTTTCTGGGGAGACCTTATGGCAGCCTTCCAGTACCTAAAGGGGGCCTACTAGAAATCCATACAGTAGACATATGTCTTCAAGAAAGAGAATGCCTTAAAAATAAAGGATTCTTTTCAGACTAACTTCTTTCCCCTCTAAATTCTAACATTTAGGAAAATAAAAATGAGCTGGTTGTCAGTTAGGTTTTTTTTCCAGTGCAGCAATGTGCTAATCACCAAAACACCTCCTGAGCAAGCATAGATACAACTATAGAGTTGAGCACAGTGCATTGTAGCAGACTTAGTCACTAAAAGTATATGTTCTTTGAAACGAACACTGAGTATGGGTGCTGAACTGGAGGTCAATATGGGCTGACACTCACATTTTTCTGAAAGTTAGATATCCAGAAGTAACCAGAAGGGATACAGAATCTCTGTACTGCACAAACCTCTCCTGCAAGGTTTGACATAAACTCTAAAATAGGAAATATAACATATCCACAGGTTTCCAAACAACCCTGGCCAGACGGTGCTGGATACTTACTTGCAGTCTCAACCACCATTGCTCAATGACTAGAAAGATGTATTTCAGCTTTTAGAAGATACTCTACAGATTACAGATGAAAGAATCTGTAATAAAACTCTCTCAAACTAAGAATACTCTTCTGGAAATCCACTTAATTCCATACTTGGCATTTTTTTAAAGCTACAGACAGACATTTCCCAGTGGTCGCATTAGCAAGAACCCCTCAGCTAGAGCATTATGCACAGCTCTAAAATCCTGACCTCTTACAGTGTATTCTCTGTGAACTACACCTATCAGAATGAGTTATTCTTAGTTGAGCCACATTTGCTGTTGTTATGCCTAGTTCTTTCTTCTTAAAGAATGCTGCTCCATTCATCATCCATTTTTAAACTTATCGAATTAAAAGGTAAGATTAAACTCTCCTCAGCAGACTCTTTTCTCAAATTTCTAGTACTGCTTGCACATAATGATTCTTACTCCTTATGTCAACTCCTGCCTCATGAAAGTCAGTACTTAAGTTACCTGAATGTAATGTGACATTGCTTAGCAGCTGCCAAGTATATACATATATTGCTTTTTTCATTTTTCTATGTATGTTTTTATTTGAGACAGTGACAGGTAAACACAGAACACCCCACTTCTCCTCTAGCCATTCCTGACCTATTTTTCTTCAACCTCTTTCACTGAAGTCATGGTAACTTCTGAACCAAGTCTGAGAGTTTAATCCTGTCAAATAACTTTTTTGTACTGTTCCACTCACCTCAGCTCTATAGTTTCTTGGTACTGTCTGAACATATCCAACAACTCCTTTAGTCTTTTTGCAGTTTCCCCCTTGCTCTGCTCTGAAGAAGTCATGCAGTGACAAAATTCTCCTTTTTATTCACCTTCTGAGTGACAGAGATTAGTTTAGCACATGGCAGCAGCTGTGAACTGAAAGCACCTAGAAGAAATGTAAGTCAACTTGACTTTGCCTTCAGCCTTTTAGTCTGTGGACTCGAACTGGGTTGCTCACCCTTAATTAAATGTTCATAAAATGAGAACTACAGACCACAAAATACTGAGAACTCCTCTGCAAAAGGAGAAGGGGTGATGAGTTCAAACTAAAACAGGGGAAGTTCAGGTTAGATATAAGGAAGAAGTTCTTTACTGTGAGGGTGGTGAGGCCTTGGAACAGGCTGCCCAAAGAAGTGGTAAATGCCCCATCCCTGGCAGTGTTCAAGGCCATGTTGGATGGAGTCTAGTGTAAGGTGTCCCTGTGTAGAGGTGGCAGGGGGTTGGAACTTGAACTTAGGTCCTTTCCAACCCTAACTATTCTATGATTCTATGATTCCTAAAATACCAATCTCCTGAGGTACTTGCAGCTTCCAGTATGATTCTTAATTAAATTCAAGTAAATTAAAAAAGTAAACAAAATGTTTTTCATTTGTAAGCTAAAACCAATAATCAGCAGAGTTGAAATCATTAAAAAAAAAAATAGCTATTGAAGGGACCTTGGGTCATTTCCCTTTCCATACAGGACAACTATTCCCGCGTCACTGTTTCAAGGCCTGCATCAATTGATATTCTGTAACCTTTATTGACATTCCATCACAATGTTTAATGAGTCTCCTCAGAAAGAAGTCCTGACACTGCAAATCAATTTCCTTGCTGCCATATAAGCATATGGTGGAATAAAGTGACAAATTTACCAAAAAGCTGTTCAGGTTTGCACGCATCTTCCCCACCACCACCACCCCTCGAGTCTGTGTTCACTTTACTTCTTTGCACAGCAAGAGCATCTCTCCTTTGAGCATTTAATTTGACTAAACAAACCCAAGTTGTTTGACTAAACAAACCCTTTCTGTTAATGCCCTGAATCTACAAGGGCACACTTGGGAAATACTCTTAAGAAGTGTCTAAACTTCTTATTTCTTCTTTATTTTTTTTCCCCTCCTTGTGATGATAGTTTTTCAAGAGCCAAAAATAGATGCAGGCTTGCTTAACTGCAATGAATTATTTGCTCTGCTCAATAATCATGCTGAGATAGCCAAGAAGTAGATGGATGGAACTGCTGTTTGACATTGTTTTCAGTTACTTGGGTATCTCTAAAATCCCTTGCAATGAGGTCCTTAAGATTCTTAATATCACGACAGTGAGCAAATCCAATGGACACATTCTTGGACAGTTGAAAAGGACAGTCTGTTTACAAAGCCACATGCATATTTAAAGGATTCCAGAGGTACTGAAAAACATGGCTTGGAAGAGTTACATGCTATTTGTTTGTATATCTAGTCTTGCAGATCCAATTCCTATGGTGAACTGGTAGAGAAAATACTAGTGTGGGCAGCCTTGTAAAACATGAACGGAACTTTTCAGCTTGTCCTGCGTGAGACACTGCTCTACTTTAGGGGAGCGACGGAAGGGAACTAATTGGTTTCAGGCAGCAATAGTCACCAACCGTATCTTGCTTTTAGTTTTCTAGATTAGAACTTTGCTTAGATACAAGTGTAGAAGGTTATACGTGGCAAGTCTTAGAGAAGGGGATGAGCTCACCTCTGTATTTGCACAAAACCAGGCATAACTGGAAGGAAGCTTTTCAGTAGAGGTCTTCTCTCATAGAAGTAACAGCAACAACAATATCTATGAGAAACCAAGTAAAACCCTGGCGAAGCCAGAAGAAACATGGCATGTTTTGCAATTGCCTGATTTGACCAAGCTTGTCACAGCACAACTGAGGTTTTGCTATTTTAGACCTTCTGTCTCCTTTTATTTCCCTTTTTTAATTTCCCTGCAACTGTGCTTCTCTCCAATATTTCTTCTTCTACAATATCAAAAAGGGCCTACGTAGATATGCACGTATAGATATACGTGTCTTTAAACCTACACTCCTACAGTAACACTGGTAATGAAAATGCCCTGAAACTTACTGATTCTTCAAGAAAAATTAGCATTCCTCAGCAAAACTGGGTATCTGAGCAGCAGCTTCTAAACATCTCCAGTATTTAAGCATGTCACTTGGATCCTGTGCATGTTTTCCAACTATTAGTAGGTAGTATTATTATTGCTAGAACATTGACAGTTGTGTAATTAAGGGGTATTTAAATAGCTCATGTATGATCTTTGATACAAAATGTAATTTCTATTTTTGTCAACACTGCAGGCCAAAACTTTTCCATATTTTATCACAGCAACCAACCGAATGCTACAAATTTCCAAAAGACATTTTAAGTACTAAATAGTGAAATGAATGATTTATGAACTCTATCTGAAATAATGGTATCATTCCAAATCACTAGGAAAATAAAAGATAAGATTTGTTCATGATACCATCACAATCAAAGAAGAGCTTACTATTCCTCTAAGTACCTACAACTACTGAACAGGAGTTCATAACAGTTTAAAGTTACTTTTCCAAAACATAAAGGTGTAACACTAAGTTTTTATTGTTTTAAACTTTTCATTATAAAATCCTGGCTTTGGATACAAATTATATTTATTCAGACTCCTACTCTTGAAGCAAAGGTTTTTACAATGATCAGCTTTAAAAAAAAAAAAAGTTAATCACAATTTGCAGCTGCACCCAAACCACAGGCATAGGAAAAAATGTTTATTGCAATAACCTGACAGCCTTAGCATCGAACAAAAAGAAAAGCACAGAATGCCAACAGATTTCGTCAGACTAGAATCATAGAATAGTTGGTGTTGGAAAGGATGTTAACATCCAGCCCTGTGCCTCACACTGGACTATGTCACCCATCCTGGCCTTGAACACTGCCAGGGATGGAGCATTTACCATTTCTTTGGGCAACCTGTTCCAGCGCCTCAGCACCCTCACAGGGAAGAACTTCTTCCTTATATCTAACCTGAACTTCCCCTGTTTTATTTTGAACCCATCACCCCTTGTCCTATCGCTGCAATCCCTGATGAAGAGTCCCCCTCCAGCATCCTTGCAGGTCTCAAGAGATCAAGTCTTCCTAGATTCCTCCATCAAAATGCTCTAATGCTGCATAATAACTTTGCACAAGTTGCGGAACATCACGAATAAACAAATCACCTGGAGGCCTGGGAGTTAGGGAGACTTGATGATAAACTGGACTGAGACTGGCCAAGGAAGCCAGTCTTTCTCACACTAACACATAGGCATGGAGAGAGGAAGAGAAGCAATAAGCAGAAGGAAGGGCAGTCTGCAATTAGTTGGCTGATGGATTTAGGGAGCAGATGAAAAATGTTTAGGAAGTTAAGACTGGAGACCAGTGAGCAGCCATCTGAGACTAGATGGAGGTTTGGGGAGTGCACGACACTGGATAAAATGGCTGGGAGTAGCAGGCTGGAGGTGGGAAGCAGTAATATACTTGACTTAGAGACAAATCAGAGGCCAATTTGAACTTCCTAGCAATAGAGACAAAGAGGTTGAAGAGACAGCAGTGGGAAGTGCATGTGGGAATGGCAGGATTAGAGATAATCCTAGGGAAGGATACTAAACTGGATGGTTGTGGTGGGGATGCCAGGCAGGCACTAGCATAGACCCCAGAATAACAAATCAACTGAGGAATTAAGGTAAAAACTGAGGTAGCTCCCCAGTGTCCCAGAAGCATGCTAAGATTTAGGTTTCCTCTGAAGAGGCCTTTCAAAGCGTCCAGAACTAAGATTAGAAACATGCAGGATGAAGAGCAGACTTGCATAAACAAAGAGGCTAGGATAGGGAATGAACAATCAAAACCTCACTCATCATGCTGGAAATCCGTATTCATAGCCCTCTTTTACCCTATAAAGCTTATAAGGTTTTCTACCAAAAGAACTCCGCGGTTGTCAAGCTTCCTGCTATTCTGCTCTAGGTAGATTCAGAAGAAGCTTTCACTCTCTCCTGTTTGTGCCAATAAATATTTAATTGTTTATACACAGTACTGAGACCCAAACTGGATGGTCTATTAATGTGTAAAGTAGCAGAATAGTCTCCCTCAATCCTTCTTGTCCTCAAGTATCCCCTTTGATCTAAACCAACTAAATCAGTACTGAGATACTAGAATGATCCTGTAAGCTTCTGGCCAAGGCTGAAGCAAGACTTCAGCATGCCAGTCTGTACTGCATCATTATTTGACTTTTGTACAAAGCAGAGCACGTTCAAGAGAAGATGCTGAAATTCCCACCCCATCCAGAACACATTCAAGAGAGTGGAATATATGTATGCCACTTCTTGCAAGCAAAATGGAAAGAAAAGAGACTTCTAAATACTGAGTCATTAGAGCAAAGATGGCAAAAAGTAATACTCCTCCTTAAATTTTCATGCAAGTGCCCAACATACAGTGTGAAATAGCAATGACCCGTTTCAAACAGAAGTTATGGTGTCTTAAGTAACTTTTTGGATGGGTATCTCTGGACATTGACCTGCATACATGTTCTTGTTTCTTAATTGAAGTTAATTAATAATAAATAATTGCACAACTCTAATGCCAAGTAGTATGAAAAAATGTCTTGGGCCTCTCATACTTGGCACTTTTACTCTCTCTCCCTCTCTAGCCCAGATCCCCTTCTGTAAAATGGGAATAATCTGACCTTATCAAGATTTTGTAGAGACAAATGAACATGTACATAATCAAGAAAGCTATGATTGTAAAGCCACTGGCACCACAAGCACCCCAGGAAGCCTTGATTAAATTAATAACTTTCTCAGCAGAGCAGGAACTTAATAGTGATGTGAATATAAAACATAGGAAAATGAACAAAGAACAACAAAATAACTGAAAGCTGCACAGAGTTTGCTCATATCCATCCTCCAGCAAGAGCAAAGCAGATCTACTGAAAAAATATTCGGCAGTTCTTCAGACAGTTCTATTCATGAAAGATGTGAACTTCAAATTGCACCTTACTTCTAGTCTTTCCCAATATCCAAATACTTGACTTTGCAACTTTCCAGGTTGTTTTTTCTCCATACCAAAAATGTTATGTACAACGTTCGAGATGAAAATCACAAGACATGGAAGTTCATCTGCCTGGTTTAGCGTAAAGTTTATCCCTCAGTTTTAAGAAACAGGCTTAGCATTTTGTCATCTATCCCATTTACTTCTTTCAACTGAAACCAGGCAAAGTCAGTGGTGTTGAGGCAAAACCAGACGAAGAGCTCATATGACCCCAAACAAAAACCAACTTTCACACGGCCTCTTATGAACTGAACAGAAACAAGTGAGTCTGGCACAACTCAGTGTTCTACAAGAGATACACAAAGGGCCTAGTTCTGAGAGGTGCTGAAGGTCTCTGGGTACTGAGCACTCCAGGATCAGGCTCAACTTGCTAATGACTTTTCACAGGGTAGTGGGGATTAACCACAATGTGACTCCTGCAGTCATTTGCAGCCTGAATGAAACAGGAACAACTTTTTGACTTTGTGAGAGAAGGGTTTGTGCCTTTTCCTTTTCGCTAAGAACGGCCCCTTTTCTTTTCCCTAGACAAAAAAACACGTTTTTTCTCACTAGGCTTTACTTGGAAATGCTAAGGATGTGTCACCCTGTCTGGAGAATGACAGGCCAACAACTAGACCTTCTCTAACAGAGGACTAAGTTGTTGTTATACAGCCAATAAGAAACTACTGAGGTGGAATCAACCACAAAACCACGGGTCCTCTGTCTGTCCAGCTCCCTTCCCAGGCACTGGAAACCTCAAATTCCTGACCCTGGTGGCAAATTGGAGTAGTAGCCAAAAGAGTACATAGACATGGTTGTTGTCCCCTTTACCTGCCAGACAATTTGCTCTCCTAGAGAAGTATACAGAACAACAGAATAGAGTATCTTGTCCTCTCTGGGCTTTCACAGGCTCATCCACGGCCACAGCTCTCTTGCATAGGACTGCTTCAACATATCCAAAATTATCAACACCTCAATTATTACTGCTGCTACCACTATCAACTTCGGTTTTGTTTAAATCTTGGACACTAAAAATTCCATGTGCTATGCATTGAAATTCTGATTATTATTTTTCCTTAGAAACCCCTTAAGCTATACAATTAGGATAAGAGAAATGCCATGAACAGTGGTTAACTGGACACTCTCGGAATGATGGGCACCAGCATGAAATGAAAAGTGAAGTCTTTCTTTGGAACACAGCATTGGAGTGTTTGAAGAATAAAAGTGGATTTTGATTGATTCAGCTGCTTACCTTAAAAAACCCTGTACACCAGATGGAATGTGAAACTTCTCAAGGCTATAGCTTGCAAGGTCTTTTTAAGTAAGGTAAGAAATCTTTTAATCTCCTAATTTTTCACAGAGGCGTCAACAGTGATACCTGTAGTCAGCAGCAAGTCTGCTAATTCAAATGAAACCTTAAAACATCAACAGGAATAGACACTTCTAAGCAAGAGAACAAGTAAAGAGAGCCCAAACTCCCAGATTTTGCCTACTGCTCCTCCAATAGCATCACACTGTGTAGCTACAGGCTCACTAAAATATTTTAAGTTTTGTGATGCTTGCATGTAGAATGAGATTCTTCTGAGTGTACTTAAGAAAGCACCTAGGGCCTACTGCACTACTTAACAGAAAAAAGGGAAGACTTTTTTTACTTATTTTTAACAAACATTCCATCCAAAACAATAAATAGGTCTTCCCCCTCTGTGTGACTCAGCTATTAAAGCTGGTAAAGAATGTTGAATTACCAGATGAAGTGAGTCTATACTTGTTAGGGTACGCAAGGAAACAGTATCCTCTGTACTGACCTGAGGAAGAGAATTACGTAGTCTACTCGCCAGAAAAGTTTCACAGTACTGCAAAGGATCGTCTCTCTTGGTCATCGCTGCTCTTGGGTGAGTTGCTGTTTGACTTCAGCAGTAGCTTTAGGAGTAAGCCAAGGCCACAGAAGCAATTAAAGCTAGACATATTTCAGCAGAGAGGCTGAAGTCTTGATTTGCAATCCTCAAACTAGCTGAGGATTTGGATCGCTTCCAGTCACAAAGGGCTGAGCCTTCAAGCTCAGATGATGGAAAAGACCTAGTAGTAACTAGTTAAATGGGGGTAAAGACAGTTCTAATGTCAATGCGATCACCTGCAGTAAACTAATAGGATCCCTATTCACAAGAATTACCACTCTAATTCACAGATCATCTCAAGAGTAAACGGTAACAGAAAAGACAAAAAAAGAAAAAACCAACCCCCAAACTGTTCTTTCTCTCAGCTGACCCTTTACACCATAAATTGGCTTTTATGTGGCCACAACTTAGAGGAATTTCAATTGCAGGCTTGACATGGTGGAGAGCAAAGCGTGAAAGTTGTGAATGGTGTGGTTGTTCAGAAGAAACCTAGAGCCTCCACCTTCCCTTCACAGACATCAGCTTAAGGCATTGTAAGGAACCTGGTTATGCAAATGCATTCAGTCCTGTGATTGGTTATTGCAGCAATGAAGATTCTCACACACTATCCATATGAGTTCTGAAAATAGCAACAAGCATCTGCTCTGTACAGTCTACCCCATCAACTTCCCTTTTACTATTTGTTTCAAAAAGTCTCTCAAATTTATGGTTGCCGACACCAGGCTTTATAAAGGAGTAAAGCAAGATCATGTGAAAAAGACCTCTGGCTAAGCAAAACAGCATTTCTGGTAACACTTATCTACAGACTATAAGAGGACTTGCCAGATAAATTAACTAGTCTAGTAATATATTTGCTTCATTTTAACTACTCTGTGATCTGCAATACACATCTATACACACAGACCTCTACTGAGCATTTATGTCTGATATATTATACCTTAAATATAATCTTCTGTTCATCCCAGTTATTTTAATACAAAATTAGTTCTGATATTTAATAAAGCTCTTTCTTCCACTTGTAAACTAGTTTGTCATGTCTATTTTAAATTTGGAAGCCATGCAACATCATTGACAATTTTAAGCAGAGAGCGTATGCGTTTTCATGCCTTGTTCAGATTTAATTTGGTTTGTTCTTTTTTATTTTAAAATAAAACAGAATTATCTACTGAAGCAACAACTACCACCCATGAAGATTAAGGTAACTGCTGTAGCAAGACATAGAGGTTCAGAGGTAAAGACAATAGCTTATGATAACGTCCAAGAAAATTATGTCAATGTAGAGTTCTGCCTTCAAGGATAGTTTTCATTTATGGTCCTTTCAAAGTGTAGCTATTGCTGTCCTGAACATAAAACAGAGTTCTGAACATACAGCCTCAGAAGAAGGCCTTATCTTAATAATAAAATTAATGAGATTAGAACTGGTCATGAAGAAATCTTAGTAACTCAGAATTTTGTAACACACTTAAAATTGTGAGATGACTTAGTATTAAACAACTAAGTATTTATGGTAAAAAGAAATACACGTCATAACAAAAGCAGACTATATTTTGTAAAGATGTAATTCTCTTCTATTACTAGAAATCAGAATCAAGGAGACACGAGAGTTAAACTCTCCCCTTATTCTAGCTGAATAACTAACACTTCCACAGTCCTTTAAAAAAATGAGATACAGAAGCCAAAGTATTAGGTAGCTTAATCAAAGATGAAGATGCAACTCAGACTCTTAAGAGAAGAAACATTCTGGGGAAACAAACAAATCAACCAACCAACCAAGAAATATTTAAAATCATCTCTTTTTTCACCTCTGCCTCCTCATTAGTATGGGTTTGAGGTTCTTTCCTCCAGCAGCAGGAGCCAAGCTCCCAAGCAAGTGGCACACTTTGTTCTATGTTCTTTCAGGATATGGAATTCTTTTCCTTGTATCCTCTAAAAAAAAAAAGTTAAACTCTCATCCTGACTCTCTTTGGCTGTATGAGAAAATTTCCAGCTGCACTCAGATCACTGTTATAGGGTTAGAAGGTATTTAATCATGTGTAAATTATTAAAATGTCAGAAGATAATGAATAGTCTGATCAAACGTAAAGTTTATGTGCACTTACTCCCAGAATTCCATCACTGGAGAAGTAGCATTTTGTAAAGAGAGTTGACTGCAGTTGCTCATATTAAGTTTTTGAAATTCCACACAGTTTTCTATAAAAAAAAAAAAAAAAAAAGTTTGCTATATTGACATGTAAGTACATTCCTTCTTGTGCATCTTCTAGTTTATGCATCCTGTAAAGTCACCATTTTATAACACCTTTTCTCTAAGTGGTTAAAGGATTTCTAGGTACACTAAAATCCACAGCTGCGACTTCTGCAACGCTGGATTTTGACCACCACATCACAGGAAAAAAATATCCATGCAGTATGGTATATTCTCCATACTCCAATCCTTTCCAAAGGCACAGTTCCAATGGCAAGGACCATATAAAACATCTGAGGCAGACGAATAACACTTTGAGAAACTGAGGCAATTGACTGGGAATTACAACATACTCCAACTGCTGCTGGTTCAATGACCAAAGGTAAAAATTGACCTAGAGAAAACCACCAGCACCAAGTTTCCACTTTGCCTTAACATGCAGGTGAATAGTCACTCTGGCTTATTGTTATCTCTAGTACAGAGAAAGATCAAAGCAGCTCGGCATTCTTGAGCTGACACTCAGTATTTGAACAGGGAGCAACATTGGCTAAGCTCCTTTTCAGGGTTGCCAAAATTGATACTGAAGCCTTTCACATCTATTGTGCCCAAGACTAGTTTTCTAACATAAATAACCTAAACTGCAAGATTTCAGGTAGCTTTAGCTCAAGGAAAATGATAATGACCAATGAATAAAACCCATGACAGACAGTACAATTGGTACATGACTTGAAATCGGACAGTACTATAGGCAATAAATGCAAAAACTGCAGGAACATGGAAATAAGGGCTATTGGTATGTACTCCTCACCTAGATATTTGTGATCTTCACATGCAACAAGTAGAGCATTACAGATGAAAATGACTGGACAGACGCAAAGCCCTATACTGCAAACTCTCACAAATACACACCTCACCTTTCATGTAAGAGGCTACTTTGCATGCAGCAAGGGTTATTTATGTGACTAAATTTTTAGCAGTAGCTTGATGAACGTTATCCCTCAACATCTGGCATTATAAAGAACACATCCAAAGTTCCACATTTAATATCTTCCTCTCCATTCAAACTCCTCCTGATTTCATTAAAGTGAAAGAGCAAGATTGTAGCCTGTCATCAGGTCATCAGCTCTTCAGCAGAATTCATTTACTGCATTCAGGAGAATAGATATGATTGCAAATGAGAGTCTTGGGATTTTGCTGGAATATCTTACAGAATTAACAAAATCCAAAGTTGTCTTCTGCTACCTGGCAATATATTCTGCAGGAATAAATGCTTATACAATGGCCTAAACCAAAAAGATATGAATAAGTCTTCACTCTGGGATGCCTTTTACCCTAGTGCAGTGTGATGTGATTGGCCCAATTCCACAGACTTTTCTACAACAATAGTTTTGTTCCTGACATTTTAATATATTAATCAATTACTTGGAAGTAATTGTATAGCAATAATCTCTACTGAGGTCATACCTGTATTCCATTCATGCCCACAGGTAGCCCAAGGAAGCTCTGTAGTAAAGCAGTTAAACAAATAGAAGATAGCCCATGCTAAAATGATGATGTAATATACGTTTAGGTGTGCCTCTATAACTTGGGTAGCATATCCAATGCCTAGAGACAAAAAAGTGAGACACAAGAGACAAACTTACTTTCCAGGTACATTAAAAACAAATGCTTATTACTTTAAGTATATCTTAAGTTTTGATATTTATTTTATTTTACTTTAAGTTCAATGCTTTCTTTTGCAGTAGAACACAAACTGTTTGTTACCTTCAAATAGAGGGCAAACTTTTCTCCAGCATGTAATGCCTCCTTCACTAGTAAACTGTCCCAAGGCTGTCTCCAAGAAGAATACTGGTATTCCACAGCAAATAAAAAAAACCACGTATGGGATGAGGAAAGCACCTACAAGCAAACATTGAGGGAGGACGTTGTTATAACGAACACAGTTCTTTGGCAGCAGAGTGAGAAATTAATTTTCTTGATAAAGGAAGGATCAACTATTATCCACCTCTCAGACAGCAAGCTGAAAGAGCACAAAGTGTTTACTACTCCTGGTCCCCAATACCAGCAATGAACCTGCAGGCTAATGTCATGGACTAAATAAAACCAGACCACAGTTTCTTCAGTATAGAACGTATGTGTCTCACATGTCTCTCAAACACAACAAAGATGAGAGTCTTGCTTAGCCACACAGTTCTGCTCTGACTGTCATCAAGTCAGTTTACACTGTCTTCTCTTCCTTTTCTCAGGAAAGTAGGGATGAAGAAATGTTATGGAAATTAAATTCAGGAAGTCCTCTGTATGTTACTTGGATAAGCCTGATGATAAGGATCATGAAGAAGGAATTACGAAATAAACTTTAAAACTACTTACAAGAACAGGAAAGCAGGGCTTGGCCTTCTCAGCTAGAAACATTAATGGGAAATTGCAGGAAAATAAGAGAGCATCAACATTTCTGTCAGCTGTTGACTGCAAACTCCAGCATAGATAAAGAAGAGTACAATTCAATACTGAAGTGTGATATTCAATAACAACAATAAAATATTCTCTATCAAGTAACGCACAGCAGAAGTATTATTTCGTGATTGATCCTGTTATTAGGTATGGCACCTAAAAAACACAGCTGTGAAGTATGCCAAAGCAAAGAAATGAGAGAAGATGCATGTTAGGCATAATGTCACTTGCTGATAATGTAGAGTTTAGGTATCCTATTTAGAACTGAGCCTAAATAATGAGGAATAAAATACAGTCTTTTTACTTTGTAGAGAATCTGTTAACATACAAGGCATAAAGAATTTTTTTCCTCATTCCCCAAGTACTCAGACTTTCTGATGAGTCAAAGGATGAGGTAGAAAGCAAGCAACTATATTGGTTTAGACTGAAACAAGGCCAGAAGGAAACAAGTACTGAGAAGAAAGCACAAAATAACCGATTCTGCCATTTCTGCTTACACTAAGAAAGTTTTACTGGTTTAACCAGACAGAGTAGTGCAGCAAAGCACTGCACAGAATCATTTATCTGACATGGTAGGAAAATCACAAAGCATTAACTGCCTTATTAAGTTATGAAAATAAAGCTTAGCACAACATACATAACGTGCTGTATCCAGGCCTCAACTTGCTCCCAAACAAATAACCCCACAACACTAATGAACTTCATTTAAAGCTCCCATTAAATGATGTAAGCATCCCATCATTCAGTTCATTTCAAATCAACACAAGATATGCTGAACACACAAAAGCTGGGGTTGATGCGGCTTTTCCTAGGAAATGTTTTACAGTGCTGTCCATCAATGTATATGTCCCTCAGTTCTTCAGAGCACTAGCAATAGCAGCATTTCCTTCCTTTGGGGAGAGGCCTGAAGATCAATTGATCTTTAATGAACAGCACCTTCATAGCTATCTCTCCGATACTAAATCTCTGTCAGAATATTAACAATAAACAAAATGTTTCTGACTATACTTCAGAAAAATTTCTACAAGGCAAAAAACCCCAAACAACCAACAAAAACGCACACCAAATTCCACAACACCCCCATAATCTGCAACATTTGTTATACTTGAGTCACTTTGATTAGGCAACTAAACACAGCTGCTTCGACTTGCAGTTTCTTTCTTCAGACCCAGCACATCAAGAGAGATCTCTTCATGAGTAGCTGCCTGTAGTTGAATCTCAGCTGCATCTCAAGCAACACACATGGATTTCCCAAAGAATGGAGTCCTTGCAACTGAAACATGGTTTCTCTGATTTACTGTTTGAACAAAATCCCTATAGGCCAGCTAAACTGCTGGCCACTATCAAATCCAGCTTGACCCACTCATATGCATGATCATGGTGAGTCTGACATGGCAATTTGTTGAAAGTATTGGCTTTGACTATGTCCAATGCTGTTCTACAACAGGTACACATCAAGAAAATCAGATGATGTCAGGTTTCCAGTTTGCAAACAGATCGCATTCCACAAAATATCTAATTCTAAACATGCAGAGAAATCAATTTTCCTTCGAAAACCCACTAAATATTCATAAGAACAAATTAAAATTATAGAAGTTTATGCCTACACTACCTGTTACGACTTGGAGTAAGTACCACAGAGAGGTCAGACCTCAGATGTTCCATACTACTGCTTCTAGAGTTGTTCTGTATCTAGCAAGTTATGAAATAACTAGCTCATGTATCTTACCAGGATGTACTTACTACCACTAAGTAGTTTTCAGTATTTACATCTGATGCATCAAACAAGTCCAATTCTGCTCTAATTCCAGCAGGGCATTCCAGAGGGTTACAAAAACACAGGTCATAGTCCAAGTCCCCATTGAATAAAATTGAAGTCAATGGCAAATTTCCCATGGTGCCAGAACATGACCAATTAAACCACACACATTAATTCTACACTTAAAGAACAGAGTAGTGATTAAAGGATGGTATTAATCAGTTTTTCACGAAGTCACCTAAAACGTAGTTAGAATTTTTTCTACCTAATGTTATAGTCTTAAAAATGATCTCACATTTTGACACATTTGCCCATTTTTGCATACAAATGGGCACATCAAAGTTACTGTTTGAACAAGGAAATCATTATATACTGAAAAAAATATTTTTATCTTTCCCTCTGCCAAAATTTCTCTGGAAAAACTTTGATAATCCACAAGAAACTGTTCTGCATATGATATCCAGCATATGAATATTTATGTACTAACAGCAGTACATCATTCTGAAAACAGGTTAATTCTTGTTATCTTAGTTCTGCCAAAACACAGAACTATAAAGAGAGGAGCTACAATCCATGGATGCATCTTCCACAGCAGTATTAGCCTTAGAGAAACAGCAGACAAAATGGGCTCTGAGTTCAGACAACTGTGCCT
Organism: Strigops habroptila; assembly: GCF_004027225.2. Taxonomy (NCBI): domain Eukaryota; kingdom Metazoa; phylum Chordata; class Aves; order Psittaciformes; family Psittacidae; genus Strigops; species Strigops habroptila. Next base: position 19,509,755 of record NC_046360.1, read on the forward strand.
GGGTTTGGAGGGACAAGGGAAAGAAATTTGGCACAGCATTGTTAGCAAACAAACCCATTAAATAACACATCTCTGCATCTCAGCCACTGAACACATTCTTCTCCCAGCCTATACACTTATGCTAACACTGATTAAGGCTTTAAGTGGAGAGAATGCTGAATCCAGTCCACAGAATTCCAAACTACATTTTTAATTTACTTCCCCCCCCCCATGGCTTTGTAACTCTCAGCTGACATGCTTATTCTTCAATGTCACGTATCTTACATAGCTTATACTTAACTACTACCAAGAGATGCCACGTTACGCTTTTGTAGAAGTTAAGTCCGTTCTCTCTGAAATAACATTCTTATTCTAAATTTTATAGGGTTTGTTCTCTTCTCTGAGTAACAGGCACCTTCTACAACTTCCCCTACCATCGTGTAGTGATTTGGGAAGTAATGAGAAAAAGAAGTATGGTTCAGTTACAGGAATTTTCACATGACGAAGAAAAAAGTAATTTTTGTAGCATTATCAAAACCAGTATTTATCCTCTTCAAAGTGTATTGTTGTGAAAAATAAACTGCTACATTCATTTCTACATCAGATAAACTTAAGTATGCTTGGGTCTGTATTCACATGCATAAGAAAACACAGTAGTTACACTACCATAATAGAACATTGGCTTCTTCTGCATTACAATCTTACAGAAAAGAATGTCAATTTACTAGAAGAAAAGCAACTTGTGCAAGTAAACCGTGCAAAACCTGGAGAGGAGAAGGAAAGAGAAACACAATGATCTTTTTCTTACTTGTCAGATGTTTAATACTTCCCTATCCGGACATACACGAAAATCCTGAATACCTCTCTCTTAATGCAAAAAAATCACTGTAAAACATTCTTAACTGTTTATTTCCCACATGCTTATGGTGAGCTGTAAATCAACATATGATGCCATCTTACCTCCTCCATTCTTGTAGCAAAGATACGGGAATCTCCATACATTTCCCAACCCAATAATCTCCCCTGCCACAGAAAGCACAAATTCAACCTTATTGTTCCAGTGACCTCTTTCATGAACTTTCTTATCATTGATGTGGACGAGGTTGGTACTTGAGGCTTCTGGGTCCAAAGCATCTTCTGGTTTGCCATTAATTATAGGAATAGTCTTTTCAGCTGTCATGACTGTTCAGCCTAGGGGAGAGCAAGAGGAAAACATACAGATGTCTTGAATCACTTGTTAGTAATAACCTTCAATGACTAAAGAAGTTCCTCAGCATATCATTGGCTTCTTATTAGCTGCATAAATTTGCAAGTGAAAGTGAGAGAGGCAACTCTGTAAAGGCTAGAAAAGTTGTAAAGAAGGAAAAAAAGGAAAAGGAAGAAGGAAGCAAAAAACCCAAAGAAGCTTTGTACAAAGGAAGGAGAAGGTTTCCAAGTTGACACAGACAATTTAATAGTATAATATTGTTCTAAGGTGCAGGCAGTGAAGCCTTTCAAAAATCCCTCCCCAAGCAAGGATCCCAACTTAACTAACCTACCAGAGAACAGATCTCTCTGCACCTTCCAGGCACCGAAGAAGGGGATGTGGAGAAGGGAGCCTGAACGAATCTGGCCTGCCTGGAAGAGTAAGGGAGCTCCCGGACTACTCACCCAGGGCTCTGCCTGTGCCTGCGCGGCCGGGGGAGGGACAGGGTCTCTAGCCCGGAGCTCGGCTCCCAGCGGACCTCCGCGGGCCGCCGCTCGGTTGCACGGGAGGCGCGGGGCGGGGATAACGCGGGAGGCGTTAGGATAACCAGGAGCCGGGAAGCCTCGTCCTGCTCTGCGGCTGCCGCCCGGCGGGGATAGAATAGGAAAGGATGCTCCCCGCGCTCTGGAGCCGAAATTTGCAAATGCTCAGCCTTCCCCGGAGCGATGGTATAACACCCGCCTCCCCCCTCCGCCCACCTCAGGCTGTCCCGCCAGCCCCCCCGTTCCCTTTTCCCTCCTCCTCCTCCTCCCGGCATCCCCACCCGAGCATCCCCAGCCCCTCGCTCCCCCGCCCCGCGCATCCCCCGGCTCCCCACGGTGCGAGGGGAGGCGGCCGGCGTGAGGCCCGCGGCCGCGGCTCCCTGCGCACCTGCGGCACTGCCCGCGGGCGGCTGGGCCGGGCCTGGCAGGTTAAAAACGGGAACCCGCCGAAAACGGATGGCAATGACATTAAGTGCAGCTGGGAAGGGGGAGAGGGATTAGAAAACGTGGGGGCAACATTTGGGAAGCGTGGAAACCATGTGTGCGCTTTCCAGTTACACTGGGAAAACGCAGAAACGGCCCACATGGGCATTTCTAGCAGGTTTTGCTTAAAAATCAAGCTCAACAGGGACAAAGAATACAAACTGGTTTGTTTCAGGTTGAATTAAATATTTCAAATTGATTTTTTTTTCATTGAATTCTTCCCACTCACCCCCTTTTTATTTTTTGGTAGGTCAGTTATTTCCAAGCCCTGTTTCTCAACCCAAACTAAATCTCTCTTCTGTCATTTGCCCCTGCAGCTTCTCCTTGGCCAATGGCAAGACCCAACTCAGGTTTTAGCTTCAAATCTTCCCTCAGATCCAAACTCTGGGTTGCTGCTGTAATCAGCAGTGTTTTACTCTGCAGCTACAGGAGATGTGTTTGGAATGCTGCCTCTTAGATCCTGGATTACACTTAAGTGTGCTGGAGAACACTGTCCCAGAGACAGCATGCTCTTTCACATCAATTCCCTCCCTTTTGCCCTCCAGCTCCACAGATCCTTCCCACTGCCAGGAAAACTGTTATCCAGTGCTCACTGAAGACAATATAAAAATGCCCATGGACAGATTTTACATTAACTTTAGCTGAATTTGGAATCTAGAGCCTGACCATACCTTATACATGGAGCCTCAGCAGGTTTCCACGTAGAAGCTCCTACTGTGGTTCCAGTTGTTAGAATTTTGCTCTTAAATTCTGCATGCCGTAAGGGTGGCCACTGGGGCCTCACCCTCCATCCTCTGACAACTGTATCCCACAGAAACATTTGCACCAAACCTTGCAGGATGAGGCTCTTTGTTTTCTTATTGATACCAACATATAGAGCACTAGTCAAACCTATATTGTGAAATGAGAAACTGTCAGTGGGAAAACCATGATAAAAGTGCAGAATTCTGAATTCATTTTTTAATTATTATTTAAAAGGATCCTCCACACAACTACTGTTACCAGAGCTGGGGCTGGGTGGTTTTTGCGTGGTTTGTTTTGGTTTTAATGCAGATGGTATTCATTAACTGAGGATGGAATGGATCCATTTTTCCCAACCTGGCTTTGTACAAACCAAACTCAGCTTTGAGGGGTTTTTGTTGTTTTATTTTCCCCCCCTTCTTCATCTAGTTTTGAGCAGGGATCAAAACAGGCATTGTTTTTCTGTATTCCAGCCAGGTTGAGCAGGCTTCACAGGATACACTTAAACATCAAAGCTGAAACTGAATTCTCATTTCATTTCTGAAAGCAATTCTGAAACTGGAGGGAAGCTAAGGGACAGTAAACATTTGACTGATGATTCAACACCAGTCTCTTACAAACAGACTAATGATACCAAATCAAAGGGGCCTGCTCCAAAGAACAGCCTATGGGATGACTGACAGATGCAAAAGGTGTTTAATCATTGCTGATTTGTTCACTATTTGAAATGATTAATTCCTGGTGACAAGTATTTTATCCACTGCTGTATTCTCGCCCTGATTGCCATTCAGGCTCCTACCAACTGAAGGGATTATGGAAGTAATTGCTAGCTGCTAATCTTCGTGAATACTTTACTGAAGTGCAGCACAGTGTTTCCAACAGAAGACTTCCCAAATTTTAAAACATGTTGATAAGCCATTGATAACAGGTTGATAGAGCCTTCTCTATTGCAATGAAAAGACTCTCTGGATTACAGGTTTCATCTCAGTTCAGGCACAGACCTTGTGCATCTCATGCTCCTCATCATGAATTCATGCCTGCTTCTGTCAGTCTGCTGGGAGAGTTGCTGGGAGAGCAGCACGTGAAATGCAATCAAAACTCAACTTGGCAATGAGGATGAGAGGAAACCTTGCAACATGGCTGCACTGTAAGGCAAGAGACTGATTGTTACCAGTATCAGAAGGCTGCTACCAGTAAAACCAATATCTACCACTAAAACATTCATTAATTAACTAAAACATTAGTACATATTATGTAGAAGGGCCAGCAGCATCACATATCAAGTAAACTAGTTATGTCCAAGTAGATCTCTTCTGCACCCCGTTCCCCAGTGTAGCATCAGCTCTGCAGAAGCATTTAGAGTTGTGGGCTCCAACCCACTCAGCAGAAGTAAGTTTCCTGGCTATTCCTTTCAGGTCCCACATTAAAATGATGTGACCTAACGAAGCAGTTCAAGTTCTGCCTTATTCAGGTTTATCTCCACACTCCCAAGGAAACCATTAAAACTCTGCGTAGAAAGTAGACATGGGTGGGAGTGGAAACGAGATGTTTCTGCTAGCCAAAGAAAGGTGCTGTGAAGTACCAAATGTTAGAATCATGGAATGGCTTGGGTTGGAAGGAACCTTAAAGATCCTCTAGTTCCAAACCCCTGCCATAGGCAGAGACACCTTCCATGAGATCAGGTTGCTCAAAGCCCCATCCCCAAAGCCTCTGGCCTTGGAGACTACATTTATTTAGCATTATAAACTACAATTAATAAAGATGAGGAATTTATATTTAGGGTAACTTGAGAAAAGAACCTCCAAGGAAAAGCTACATTCCCACAGGATTCTGCAGGACACTGAAATGTCTTTGGTTACTGCCAGAATGCATATTCAGCCTACTTTTCCATTTATTCTGTTCTGGGACTTCTACCTGGTCCATACTTTGAAGACGAACACACAGAGCGTTAAGACATACCAACACATCTGGAGGATTAACTCTTTGGCTTTCTCCTCCTTGGTGTCCAACCCTTACACAATTCAGAAGTCATGTAAGAAAAACTGCATGATGCAGTTGCACATTCTGCTTCTCATGCTTTGGACAGATACATTTCTTGCAACTTAGGATGCTTTGCTTATCCTGCATTTTGGATCCTTGTTAGGATGCCTCATTTTCTGTAACACTACAGGTGGACAATAGCGAAGTCTCTGCTACACTGTGGAGTCTTTTGGCCCACATGTGCCTTCAGATTTTTGCATTGGTCCTGAATAAAACCAACAAAAGAGAGGCAATAACTAGCTGTCAAAAACCTGCAGAGTTTTCATTAGGATTAAAGCTACCATGAACAGAGCTAATTTTCTAATAGAGGTATCAATGCAACATTCTTGCAAGTCTTTAATGTGATCAAGTCATATTATATAGCTTTGGAAATGAAAAGGCTTGGGCTTGATTCCATTTCTTTTCCTTTTAAACCACGATAACTCTGTTGATTTCTGCAATGTTTCAACAATATAGAACCCCGTGCCAATGAAATTGAAGGGAGGAGGGAAAACCAATCTTCTCCAGCTCTAAAAGCTTTAGTTTAGATTTGCTATAAGCAAAATCTGCACAAGCCTTATGTAAAGATTTCACAAAGTTGGACTCTTCACAGGTAAACAGCTACACAAAAGAGAAGAAATGCAATAGGAATTTCAGTAGTGATACTGATCTGACACAATATTTTGTATCAAAAGCCTAAGATCTCAAAGCAATCTGTGGACAAGCAAGACATGTTTAGCTGTGCTATTACAGACTGGACTTAAGTCAAAAAGCAATAGGCTGTCTGGTTTGTGCCTAATCAGTTGTCTGCAGTGAGGGGGAAGAAAGGATTTTTTTATGTCACAGATAACAACTTTCAAGTTAAGCAACAACTGACTGCTAGGCTTCTATTTAGAAAGGCTTAACAGCTATCATTGTCAATCTCTCTCTCAAATTTATTACCCATGCCTCACAATGGTTGAGATGCTGAATTTAGAGTTCAAGAGCTGTTAAAACCACTTTTTCATCTATTGGTGTTGCCCTTTGGAGGCCTTCTCTTGTCCCCTGCTGTCAGCCCAAGATCCATATTTTCTTTGTTACACACATTTTATCTTTCAGACTATCTTATCTTCTAAACAGGAGTGGGTGATATATTCCATAATATGGGGTTTCTGCTACAGACTCATGCTAACATGTCTTCATCTTTGGATCACCTCTGAGGCATCTTGCTGTGAAAAAGTTCATTTCAGAGCTTCCTAAACATGCATTTTTTACAGACAAACAGCACTTGGAAGGAGCCTCAATCATGAGGCTTACACAGAACTTCCAAGAGTTAGCAGTCATCTATTCAAATTGAATAGAGACCCTTTCTATGCCCTGTCAAGTCTTACCTGTTTACTTAGCTAACAAAAGCACATTTTTACTTTTGCTATCACTTAGAGCAGCAAGAAAACAAACAACAAGCACGAAGTTGTTTTTATGAAAAAATTATAGAAACATAGAATTAGCTAGGTTGGAAAAGAGCTTTAAGATCATCCTCATGCCCCTGACTGGAGGCACTGTACTTCTGAATAAGATCAAGTACATTTCTACATATTGACCCAAAATAACCACCCTACAGTAATTTAACACATGTATGTGGCCAAAGGTGTCCAACATGACAGAGATAGAGAGTAAAATGCAGGGTTTTGTGAAGAGAGGAAAAAGTACTAGAAGAGAAGACACCTATGAAAAGATGTTATAATGTGACTTGCAAGTGAGATCAAGTAAAAGAAATCTCAAATGGAGACCTCAGCATTAGATACATAAGATAGATACAATTGTCTTACCACTAGCAGTTACTAGTCATTCTTCCAGATCAAAAACTGAACTTGCAGTCTTCAATGCAGCTATACCAAACTCATACTGAGAGGTGCTACAACCTGGAAAAGGAATGAACTCTGAGGAAAGCTGCTGTTCAAATCCTCTGCACATATTTCCAACCATATTAAGATTTCAGAATTTGTATTATTAAAGGTACTCAGTGAATATTAAAACAAAGGCAGAATTAAATTCAAATCATAGATGCTCTCTACAGGCACCTAAAGTCCTTTAACTTATCCCCAACATTCTTTCTTGCTGTAGAAGGCAGTAGGGTAAGGAGCTGCTTTGTGCACTGTACACTCCAGGCTAATGTGGGGAGACTCTTAGGATTTACAAAGTTAAAGAACGTAACAACTCTACACCTCAGGTGAGAACTAGTGAACCAGATAAGAAGCAGCATCTCCCCCAAACCCTTGGCAATGGTCCCATTGTCCTCCTGCAGGAACAGCCCATCCAGCCAGGCTCTGTTAATGCATGACTTTTATAGGATGTAACTTGGCTTTCAGCTTTAGAAGAGCCTATCAAACAGTAAAAAAACCATGGAAATGTAAATATCTTGCAATTATATCCCTTCATATATATTTTCAAATGTATATGTCAAGGAACAGAAACATTTCTTGATGAAAATTCGTGTCTCCCATTCTGATTCAACAGCTTAGAATGCTCATGTATAGAAGTTCCCCACTTTTTTCATTTTCTTCAAAGTAGCTGGTATGGAGCTATATTTTAGATTTGTGACCAAAACAGTGTTGAGAACACACTGATATTTTAGCTATCACTGAGCAGTGATTACACAGCATCGAGGCCTCTTCTATTTGTCATGTTGCCCCATCAGTGAGGAGTCTAGGAGCGACATGACAAATATCGGGCATACAGGAGGCTGGGAGGGGACACAGCCAGAACCAGCTGACCCAAGCGATATTCCATACCATATGGTATCATGCTCAACAATAAAAGGTGGTGGGAAGAGGAAGGACGGGAGGACAGTGATTTTAGTTATGGCATTTGTATTCCCAAGTAACAGTCACACACACTGAAGCCCTGCTCTCCTGGAAATGGCTAAACATCTGCCCACTGACAGGAAACTAATTCCTTATTTTGCTTTGCTTGCACGTGCAGCTTTGCTTTACCTATTAAACTGTCTCTACATCAACCCATGAGTTTTCTCACTTTTCCCCTCCAGAATCTCTATCCTATTCTCCTGGGGCAGACAGTGAGCAGCTGTGTGGGGCTTAGCTGCCCATCAGGGTTAGACCACAGCACCTACCCAGAAGCAAAAGACCCGTGTTTAAACTTGTACATAAAGTAAATACCTACTTGTCCCTCACAAACATGGTAGCCAATGCAATACTGATGTTTAGTGAAGGGTGGCAGCAACACTGCACATAGTCTGCCAAATGTGGTTTGAAAACACAGCAGAATGAACAACCTGAGTTACTGTAAGGCATGCAGTCACAAGATGTGAATGAGGGAGTGGTTTGGTTCAGCTTCAGATGTGAAATAGGAGAAAAGCTCCAATAGACAGGTCAACTCAGAAGGAGGAAGTTTTTCTCCATGATACGCAATAATCAGGAAAATATATGACAAGTTACCCCAAAAAGTCTGTTCAACTCTAAGACATGTTTTATTGTTGGTATTTTATATCTTTGAAAATGGAGTGCAATATCAATATATTGCTTCAAAATTGAAAACAAGAGGGCTCGTTTTCAGAACATTTCCTTTATTCAACTCTTTTTGGCTGAAGCTACATGTTATTAAAACAAAGAAATCACTTAAAAAATTTTGATCAGCTCTTATCAAACACACCCTGTCATGTTCAGTATTTGCTTGCAGTATTAAACTGTAAGCATTTAAGCACTGGAACATCTAGAGCTTTAGAAAAAATAGTACACATAAGGTCTCTAAAGCAGAGCTAGCATATTCATACAGACACTATGCTACTGCAACTGCTCTATCAAATAATTATATATGACAACTTAGACTAACTCAGCAAACCACACTTTGAGCTGTCTGCTGGCACATTACTAATTCACAATTAATTGCCTTCAACAAGATTCCTGCAGAGCAGATGAGACGATACTGCAGATGTTTCAGCCAACTTGCATTTCTGTGCACCACTGAAAAGCACTTACAGATTTTTTACTGCTTTGCTTTGTGTCACGGTATTTTAAATCAGAAATATATTCCTTTTGTTAATTTTGGTGGTTTTAAGTTGTTACAGTATTTGTGTACTGAAGATTCTTATTCAAATACTTAACAGCTGATTTTTCACAGCTGTTAACTGACATCAAGCCAACACCTGTAGATTCATGTTCTGTGGCTGGCTCAAAAGGGAACTTAGCTGGTAGACCAGAAAAACATACTGTTGTTAAACCCCATGATGACCAGCAACATCTCAGTGGTTTAAGACACCAAATATAGAATGTTCTCAAATTTTATGATACTCACTTACTAAAAAGCACAGCTATGTGCCAGTCCTGGTGCATGGACTTGTGCATCTTTCACAGCTTAAAAAGGGAGTACCAGTTAATGTAGACTCTAACCCACTGGAAAGGCAAACGGAGAAGATACAAGAGAGTAATACAAAATTTCTTATCTACTGGACAATTGTTTTCTTCAATGACTTGTTACAAGTGAACAAACCAAGGTCAGATGAACCTTACAGCAAAAAGGCACACATCACATCTGCGTGTGCAAAGCGCTGTGTCTACAGGAACAAAGAATAGTAAGTAGGTCCCTGCCTTGCTGGCATGGATTTTGGAAACCTGATAATAGGAATGGTGGGAGGGTGAGAGAAGACATGTGGGAACTGCTGCTGCACTCTTTCAGAAATGGGTGGCATCTATTTGGGTGTTATGATTCAGGCACATGAGACAAAATAGACAGATACTTAAGAGTGGGAAAAAGCTTTCCAGAAACTTTGAAGAAAGTCAAGAGAGTGTTATTTTAACATTATTTTTAAAGCAGAGATGTGAAGAATATTATTTAGATGATTCTAACAGTTGCTACTCTAACCTCATCCTCTATTCCTATCGTATCTACAGGAAAGTGGAAACTGATCCTACAGTGTTTGAGTACATTGAAAAGAGAAGCTTAAAATACACTTGCCTCAAATTCTTTTCCACATGTCTGGCACTGGGTAGAATCATGCTACTGGAAACAGTGAGCCTAATCCATACAAAACCAAATGCATGAGAGAAGAATAAACTCTGCCAAAGGTCATTTTATGCATAACTTGTGCCAAAGGCTTATGTTTGACTTCCTTAACATCCTAGTGTTTATAGGACAAGTTACAGGCAACACATCATACAGAGAGGAGACATTTCATGTTCTGAGAGATGTAGTTCTGGCTTCAGAACAGGAAGAAGAATGAGAAGTTTTGCTCCTTTCTCTTTACAGGCTGTAGTAAGAAAAGTGGTAGCAGAACTGCTCAGTGGAAGGAAATAATCTGTTGGTATTCCGTGCTCCCACCATTATTTAGTTTAGGCACAATGTCTGCTGAATGTAATCCCCAAAGTAGTCTCCTATTTCTTAAACTCCTCTACACTGGTTGTCACTGAAAATACAGAGCCAAATGACCTTTATTCATTACCTTTCATGGCACTTCTTACACTCTGAAAGCTCAGAAAAGCATCATTATTGGCAAGGTGCCCAAGCTACAAATATAGTCCTGGTTTAACAAGAAAGGTAGAATGCTCACTGAAGCTATATGCATGCTTTACTCAACATTTGAGATGCCACTGTCTAGTAGGTGATACTGTGCTGAACACACTCGAGACCATCATTGCAGGAAGTGTTTTAAACTGTTGAAATGGACAACAACAGGGCGTTGATTTCTGGAGTGAGGGAACACTGTCAATGTTAGAATGAAATATTCTAAGTATTCTTCTGATTTATTAAATCCAGGAAATCTTTTAGAATAAGAAAGTCAAGGAACAGGTGAACCTTTTAAATACTTCCTATATAAAAGGGTAAAAGTTTGGAATTTCTCCTGGCACAAAAAGGACTGATGTCTTGCTAGTCTGTAGTTCATTCTGGGCTATAATGTAATTCTGTAAGCCCTGAAATAATTTCTTCCGATATCTGTAAGAATAAAACCCGACTTTACTTTTTCTGTGGGAAGAAATCCTTATGCTGAGAAATGCCAGGCATCAGTTTTTTGCCAGTTTAGCTTTTTCTGAATATTGTTCTAGTCATCCTTCCCCTGATGACTTGAAGTGCCTAGTTAACTAAAACAGGAAGAATACAAATAAAACTGTCACCAGCAGCTTAAGGTCTCCTTACAAGATGTCACATTCTCTACTTGTCCCACTGAAAAAGGAAGCATGCTGTTTGAGTCAAGGCAAAAAGACTAATAGGTCCTAAACTGCAAGAGTGGCAGTGACATATTGACAAATACCAGGTCCTCATTAGCTGCAGGTAAATACTGTAACATTTTTGACTAGCGCACCATTTACAAACCTTTCAGCACATTCAACATCTATTGCCTGAAATTTACTTCATAATAGATACTTTTAAGATTTGGGATCTAAAGGTAAAGTTTTCAAGAAGTAACATTTCCAACGTGGTCTTTTCTGCTGACAAGGGCCAGAACATGGCACTTAGTTGTTTGCTGTTTGAAAGGACTTTGTGGTCTTAAACTTTGACCGTTGGGATGATTAAAGTAGAACATTGACTGTTGGGATGATTGAAGTAGCTGAGGCTAAGAAGATATGGCACTATATCTTGTGGCTCTGTATCTGTATGTGCCTTTATCTTTCCAGAAGGTGTGATAGTTTCCTCCATTCTTTACTAACATTATATACATAATACACATACATAATAGAAAGAAAGGTTTTAAATCAGAAAATGGTTCTTTTGAGGGTTTGGGGGTTTTTTTCTAAGCTATTAATAATGTGGTTTAAAACTAGTTACCTTAAGGTAACTAGTTTCAGGTCCTTGTTAGTAATGATAAGAAAGTATTACATTTCAGATGCTTGTGTTAAACTCACCATTGAAAATCTGTTTATCTCTATTTTAAGTGTTTAAACTTAAGAGTTTATTAGTCCAGTCCTGGGTTTGACAAGGGCCTTGAACGTGGATCAGAGTATAGTGTTCCTCTTCTACAGCTGAGCTAGACGACCCTTTGAGACAGAGTGATGGTTCCACCTGCTTTCAAGAAAATGAAAACTTCTAGGTGTGATACATTTGTTTTTTTTATATAGGCAGAGATAGAGTTTCCAAAGCAGCTGCCTTCTACCATGTCGCTTGCATATTCGCCTTAAAGGAATAATAATGTATGTTCATTTGCTGTATGGCAAATAAATCTGGAACACAGGCTGCCCCTATGAAACGTGGATTTGTGAAGTGTAACACAGATTGCTGTATACCAAATGTTGCTATATACCAAGAAGCACACTGGGTTTTTTGCACTGATCTCTATTGCAGGACTATGATTGTGTTAGTATATTAACCAGTGGAAGTGGAGTGACATCCTCCAGAAAGGAGAGTGTTCATACTGTATACTCTCATGTATGCATAATCTTTTAAACATAGTGCTCTACATGATTTCTTGAATTATTTGTTTCAGTGCTACATTGCTAACAGCATCCTGAAGTTCTAAGTCCCCTTTTATGTTTGCAAATCAGAATCCTGGCCAGACACAGAAAACAACCCATCTATGAGTCCATTTGATTAAAACAAAATTTGGCTGCTGCCTAATGGCTTGCTCAGGAAGCGTTTGGGTTGCATTAAAATGAAGAGGCCAAAGAAAGTTCCTGAGCTGCATTCAAAATCTGATGTTAAAGGTCAAAATACCATAGTGAATGGTGCCTAATCTGTATAATGGTAGAGCAGAAACTTTCAGGAACTCTGCTTACCACCTTCAAAATTTACCACTCTATTCTTAGCTGAAGCAGATGTAAATTCCAGTTTCATATTAACAAAATTAGACATTCAAGAAAACTTATCTGAAGAAATGGCAGCAGGTAAAAGCAATAAACTTCCACACTCAAGTCCTGAATGAGGACTATTGCTTTTCCAGACATTATTCTAACAAATGCTTTTAACAGCTCTTGTCAGGTAGGCTAAAGTATCCGAAAGTCTGTCCAAATCTGCAACTGTCACTACACTAACATTCCCCCATTCTTATTCTGGACTGAAAGTTAATTCTCACTCTGCTTTTACAACTGTGAAGGAATTAAAATAATTCAACATCAACGGGGCCAAACCTCCATTCTCAAACTCTGCAAAAATAAGAAGTATTTAAACCTCCTAAGTTCCACATTCTAATTTAGATCACTTGAGAGGTGAATACATGTTTGTATTAAAGAGAAGTAGATATATGTTTATATTAAATCCAAAAAAAGGGTCACATAATGGTGTATTCTGCTTCACATCCCCCTCTTACATTTTCAGTCTCTAAGAGGTTCTTAGACTGCTTTTTACCAAATGATTCCTCATCAATTGCTCCTCACCCTATCATATCCACCTCTCCAAACCCTCTATAGCAGAACCTTACTCAAATGGAAAGGACTTCCCTGCAATCATAGTAGAGGGAAAATATAATGCTCATTGGTTTATTTAAGGATTTAGGGGCTGAGGTGTTCAAAAAGCAGCTCCTGATATAATTCCCTTTCAAAACCAGTAGTCTTTCCTTTCTCACTGATGCATCCCTAAAGTATGGAAAAAACTAATGCCTGCAAACTCTATTCCAGTTCTAAATATGACACTGAAAACTAGATAGTAATAGTAGGGCATCATGGCCATTTAAAAGACATCCAAAAACTGTAGTGCACTGCAATCCCTGCTGACATAAGAAATCAGGTGATACATTTCCCAAGATCTTCTACAGCAATACATCAAAAACCTTGCACCACTAAAACTCACATGATGAATTAAGGCCCACCTTTCTTTCATTTTGAATACTTTATTCATTTTTCACTATTTCTTTTTTCTCCCACGTAGTATCTTCTGAGATGTCTCAGTTCATTGTTTTGAACAAAACTGTGTGAATATTATGAAATTATTCATGGATATATTAATATTATAAACCTAATGTTAATCAAAGACAAAGATGTCAAAAGCATCAGGACATTTAGATCTTCAGAAAACTTTGAGAGACTGAATTTCAAAAGCTGCATGTAACAACCTCTGGAAAAAATAGGTCCTTTCAAGAAGCAGCAGTGTGAGTACACAAAACCACTGCTCCTGTGCTGGCCTAATGATTTGGGCAGTCAGTTATCAACCCAAATATGACAGCCAGTGCAGAGGCATTCATCCATTCTGCCTTAAACATACCCATACAGTTATTTTCACAAATTAAAAACCCAAAACACACACACAAAACCACAACTTTTGATGAATTTGACAGCACATGTATTGGAGGATGATCTGACTAAATCAACAGTTAAAAATAATATTTTTTAAATGGCTAAAATAGTATAATGTTAGAGAGCACAATGCTAATGGGTAAGTCTTTTGGGTTGTTTCTTTGTGTGTTTGGGGTTATAATTTTTTTAGATTTGCTTAGGTTCTCTTTGTTTTTTTAAAAACAGGCACAGGCAAAAACTGCCACCATATTTAGCAGCAATAAGTAATGATCACTAGGTCAGCTTTCTCAGGCTGGATTGCTCTGTCAGCCTTTTACTGTCATTTCAGTTTATGCTTGAAAACACCTCTCAGAACACAAGTGTTAATCTTTGTTTGCAAGGTCTAATTACCTGAATGTAATCACACACATGTGCGCTCACAGCCCAGAACCCCCTGTGTGCTGGGCTGCACCCCCAGAGAGTGAGCAGCAGGTTGAGGGAGGAGATTCTCCCCCTCTGATGCACTCTGGGGAGACCCCCCCTGCAGTCCTGATCCAGCTCTGGGGCAGCTGCACAGAGGGACATGGAGCTGCTGGAGCAAGTCCAGAGGAGGCCACAGAGATGCTGCGAGGGCTGGAGCAGCTCTGCTCTGGAGCCAGGCTGAGAGAGCTGGGCTGGGGCAGCCTGGAGAAGAGAAGGCTCCTGAAGGGGAGACCTTAGAGCAGCTCCAGTGCCTAAAGGGGCTCCAGGAAACCTGGAAAGGGGCTTTGGACAAGAAAAGATAGTGACAGGACAAGGGGGAATGGCTTTAGCCAGAGGGGAGATTGAGATGAGCTCTTAGGCAGAAGTTCTTCCCTGTGAGGGTGCTGAGGCACTGGCACAGGGTGCCCAGAGAAGCTGTGGCTGCCCCATCCCTGGCAGTGTTCAAGGCCAGGTTGGACACACGGGCTTGAAGCAACCTGCTCTAGTGGAAGGTGTCCTGTCTGTGGCAGGGTGTTGAAACTACGATGGTCTTTAAGATCCCCAGACCATTCTATGATTCTGTGATCTTTCCCATGAATTTACTTAAATATATCACTGGGCCATAATTATTTCTGTATTATTTAACATTATTTTACACTATTACTTTTATTTATTATTAACATTATTTAATATTTAATGTATCCTTTAACATTAAAATAATTTCACTTCTAAATATAACCATTAAGCTAGTTTTTCTGCAATTATAACATTAGCACTATAATTATATTAATCAAATTGTTCAAGTTAATTCAAGATTAAGGACCAAAACCTGTCACTTTGTATATTACTTTGCATATTGGCAAGAAGGGACTACCCTTCCTGTTAAGTGGTTTGTATATGCTAAACTACTAAGATTAGGAAATATCTGAAGTCTGCTCAAAACTTTGTACTTTTCCTTAGAAGAGCAGTACTTCTCCCAGTCAGATGGATAATCAGGTTCCTACTGCAAACAGGCCAAAGCCAAATCCTGGAGAAATTAAATGAAAACTTGGATTTAAAAGTTGCATTTATTTCCTTCACTCGAGATTAGCTCAAAATATATTCACAAATACAAGAAAATTCCTACACTTTGTGGGCATTGGAAAGGAGTTTGTATAAAAGGTCTACATCTAGACATGATTAATTCTGTAGCTTGTGGCTTAGAATGGGCTTCCCATTTACACTGTCTTTTTTATTAGTATTGACTGATTTACTACAACATATTCTAGATCAGGCACCACTTTCTAGATGCAACATGGAGCTATTTGCATATAGAACATTTCTACAGTTTTGTACGCTATACCACACTATTTCTACAGGTGCTTTCTAAAGAAAACAAACATGCAAAGATAGGAAGTCCATTCCTCATCAACAAAACCTTGCTAAGTTTATGTTGTTAGCTTAAGAACACTATGCCTAAGTACTGTAAGGAATGATTCATAGAGCTGAACAAAATCTTGGCAGTTAAAAAAGAAACCAAGCCAAACTTGCCTGTTCTCATTACCAGCTATGAACCCTTACCAGATGTGCTGTGATCCAATAAATCTTTCAAGGGAATCTGTGCAGACAGGAAATTCTGTGTCAAAACCAGGCACACCTCAGTGGCTGAAGCTGATTTTTTTGCTATCAGATATCAAACTTAAACTAACTTAAAAACCTCACATAGATAGAAAACAAACGTGGAAGTAAAATTCCTGCTTCACGGAAGTCAAACATGCAATAGTAGATCAATGAGAGAGCTAACAGCAAGGATGTGCTCAGGCAAGAGAATTTCCCCACCCACAAGCACTGGTTACCTGGGTGAACCGCAAGTGCCTCCACGTTACTTCCCTGGTACATTCTTTGAAGAGTCTGGTTAAATATTCCACTGACTCTAGAAACAGGTTAGAAAATTTATTGTATGACTGTTCTCTCAGAGGGTTGAGATCTACAAATTACAGCTAAATCTTTGTCATGCAATTTATTTTTACAAAGAAAAGCCTCCTTTTGTCAAATTGGCATGTGTGGACAGAATGGAAAGGTTTTAAGTGTGTTTGCAACAGTTAAAGTTAACAGCTATAAAAACAGATTATAGCACTCCTGTTTCCCCAAAAACTTCTTGCTGCAATACAAACAGATATCACAGAATGCTGGCAATGTAGCAGAATTTACTTGCTACATGCTGCTATTTAACACTGATCCAGCAATAGACCTCTCCAAATGGGAGCCTTCCTCCATCCCCTTTCTGCACTTGAGTGCTCACTATTATCTAGAAAATGGGTTTCTCAGCAGGAGGTGTATGACAACAAAATGGGCCCTTGGCTCAGCAACCCAATGTTGTCAGAGCTGAATATCTGGCTGGAACAGGACTTGATATTCCTTAAAATAAGTTCATTAACTGCTTGACCTTTTCTACTTCCTAGGAAGATAAAAGTACCAATGCCTACCAAACACAACACCAGACCACCTAGGCTGCCACTACATCCGTTTATAAACAGAAGTGTGTGTAAAAGTAGAAACCAGCCTCATCTTGCACACTGACCAGAAAGTACGTCGCATGCAACTAAACCAACTAAAAGTCATTAACATTCTCAAACACTTTTCTGGTAGGTACACTGCCACGGAAATACACTTTGTCTGCTGAGTTACGGTACAGACAGTCCCTTTGCCCTAATATCCCCACCTCCTGCTGAATTCCCAGGCTGACAAGTTGCTGCTATGTTTGTCACTTTTACAAGTAACAACATTGCTGGGAAATAGTAATAATTCTGCTTGTGCTCCAGTACCACACATTTTGTTGCTGTTGTTAATCTAAGTAACAGTCTAAACTGAGCAACTACATACCCATGGAGTCCATTAAGTAGTGTCAGAATGTCAGACTTGCCAGCACTTTATGTTCAGAAAAACATCCTCCAACACATTTTCAGATCCAACTATATGACTGATATATGAAGAAGAAAAAAAAAAGTATAAGAAATTACTTCCACCCTGACTGCTTGCTTGAATTTTCCAATGGCTTTTCATGAAAACCATCATGAATTTTTCAAGTATTCCAGAAACCAAGCAATGAGACCAGTGCTAGAGTCTGCAACAGAACCAGGCCATCAGTTCACAGGTGGAAATTCGTGTTCTATGCTACCAACCAACAGGAATTGCCTCCAAGATGATCAACAGCTAGACATTCTCTGCTAAGGCCCAATGAAAACCAAGTCAGGCTCACAGAAACCTCAGGGACAGCCACACACAACAGACAAACACACAGCAGCCAGTGCTTTTGGAGGCTCATGAGTTCAAAAATGCAGTTTGAAAAAGGATATCCCTGCTCCCTGGCCATAGTGGGTTTGCACATACAGCAAAGAGGCACAACCAGCACCAACCATCAATTAGAGAAAACGTCATTGTTGAAAATCAGGATGTGGCAGAACCATTTAGTTTGATGCTTCTTCCTGCCAAAAGGTGAAGGAGGAAAGAATTTTGTTTCTTGTAATCTTCTGGAACATGTACAATGCTAATCCTGCTACTGCTGAGTGGGACTTCAGGGATATTTTCTTTCTAAATCCACACATTTGCTGCAATACTCTCAGCCTATTGTATATTTGAGTAGCTTGATGAGGTTTACAAGTAATTATTCCCTGCCCCAAACTGTATCAAGTTCAGTTCTCCATAGGACAATAGGGGACTATGTTTGCACAATAATTTGATCTACTTGAAATTTCATTTCATGACTACATTTATCTACTTACACCACAGTTATCTGTGATTACATTGAGTTCTGGTGCAATTTGTTTACTCTGGTAATAGTCTTCTGAGTTACCCAAACTTATTTTTACACAGCACAATAACTTGATCCTTAATAGCTGGGTGTATTCTTAATATATTTATGTAACATATATTTTTACATATATAAAGACCTGAAAACATAGCAGTATGTGCATAGAGTATGCTTAAAGAAGTGGAATTTGCCTTTTTTCCCCCTTTTCTAAAGATGATTGAATTTAACTGTTCAGTGAGGATTCACAGAC
Source organism: Strigops habroptila (assembly GCF_004027225.2). Lineage (NCBI taxonomy): Eukaryota > Metazoa > Chordata > Aves > Psittaciformes > Psittacidae > Strigops > Strigops habroptila. Next base: position 19,528,338 of record NC_046360.1, read on the forward strand.
TAGGTATTGGGGCTACTAAGACAGATTTTCCATCCATGTAACTTCTACCTGGTGGAGAAGTTAGATCAAAACTAGCTGCTTAGAAATATCTAGCTGAGGTATATTAAGCCAGTTGAATTGCATAGTTTGAATGATGAATACTTCATGAAAGATAGCGACCCTTGGCTATCTATAATAGAGCACAGACTAGATCTGTGGTACATCTGTTAAGCTGCAGGAGAGATTTTTAATAATTTATCTGTAATTTCACATCACTATAAAAATATTTTTAAATTGTTGCTGGCAACAAAGAAAAATGTTACAACCAGCCTCACAATATTCTTTGCAAGTTATGATTTTCCTTGCAGCTAATAAATAGTGGCTGCAATAAGTAGGAGGTCATTGGAAGACAGAGTGAAATCTTTGAGTGGAGGTGCAACAAACTGTAATAAGAAAGAATAGCCACCACAAAAATACAGAGGAACATCACAAGATATTATAAACCAAATCCTGATTAAATATTTGCAGAATGGAGAGAACTGGCAGCCTCATTTCATACTGTCTTCTGACCATCTATATGTTGCTCTAAAATATTCAGATTATGATTTTACCTGCATCTTCTGCTGTGAATCCCAAATAACCCAGACCTCAACCTGGGTTTGAGTGAGCTGCTTTCTTGTTCCATATTTTAATTGGTTCTACAAATGATTAGACACAATTAGAGGCATCTATTCAATGCTTCAAAATAAAGCTTGCATTGCATTGTTCCTAACTTCCAGACTTTTGTTCCCAGATTGGTCAACAGTTTGTTTTATAGAGATGAGATACACAAAGTAATTTACATTACTTGCATTCATTTAATTAAAAATCAATTGAGCTACAGAATTCATAAATACCTGTTACAAAGTTAAATACCTTGAAGGACACAGTCTGAACTTAAAGTCATTCTCTGCCAAGTGTTTAGAGCTATGTCTTTATAAATTCTTCTTCTTCCCCACATATCTCTCTATTCTAAAAAGAAGTGGAGTGGCTTTACAGGGAGCCAGTACCTCATGTTACTATGTTTTACAGTTAGGTCTTGGAAAAAAGAAATCGCTGGCTACCTGGGGTGGTTATTTTTAGAAGCTGAACATATCACCAGAAAAGTCTGTTCTGCATTCCCAGAGCCAAGACAATGTGTCACACACAGATTAGATGCGTTTCTGCAGCCTGCGGGCAAGAATCCACTAGTGACGGTGCATATCAGCACTGAAACTGAACAGGAGGCCTATCGTGCAAACTACAAAATTACTTCAGGCAGCCAGAAAACATACAGGCAAAAAGATGACGTTGAAATGGCTTTCTTTGAATTTATTCTTGTACTTCTTACCAAGAAAGGCAGAATGGGAATACCTTACTAGTAGCTAGACCGCTGGGATAAAAGCAGAGAAGCTTAGTGTGGTTTATTACAGGAATGGAAGCTTAAAAACCAGTTTGTCCTCTTTGCAGGAAGAGAAGCCACCATCTAGAGGACAGGCACCTAGCATCATTGAAAGGCATTAAAAAGTAATTGTGTCTACTGGAGGACCTCGCATTCACATGTCAGGCACTCAAAGTGGTGCCCAGAGTGCAATTTCAATCTTGGTTCCACAATGAGTAGAACTGCTTCAGGTGGAACCATAATGCACATGAGTGCTACAACCAAGACACCAATTATAGCTTTACACTAAATATTTGCACCTCAAAAACCCCTCCAACACACTGACTTGCTAATGTAAACATACACATAATTCTCCCCAGGCCATTTGGAAAATTACCTTCTTCCCTCACCCTGAGATTTTTGCTCTGGATCTGAGTCCTATTATAAGCAAACTGTTTCCATTCTGGCTGAAATGGTTTGCTTCGCAGCCCCACAAAGATAGCTGGTTTTGAAGAGGAATTATCTCACTCTCCTAGCAAAGGGTAGAGGATGAGGCTATATGAATATGTATCTGGTGCAACTGTCTTTGAACAACAAACTGGAAACAAACATATTAATGTTGCATCATTTGTTGCAAGATGAAAATAAGAAACGTGTCTCAGTGAAAACTACTGATATTTAACAATAATTGATCTTGGCACTAATGGACGTGAAGAGAAATCGTTCAACTGTCTGTTCTACGCACACTACTAGCAGTCTAAGGTAAGATGCTCTGGAATTGCTTATTTATTAAAATAATCCTGATATAACGGGTAGTGCAAATATATGGAGAAATGATTCACATCAAATGTTATATTAATTGCTATAACCACTTAAGAAGGATTAGGATGGAAGTAGAGGGACAGTGTCATTCCAGATCAAAGCCAACCATTCTTGCTTTCAAACATTCAGTATCGATGTTTGAGTGAATGAAGCAGAAGATGGGAGGCTAGCTCTGTCTTCTCCGCTCCATAAAACCACATTAAAATCAACTTTTTGGCCACATACAGTGAGTAAGAATCAAAGTTTCTTTTATCATAGAGAACTTCAGTTTGGACAATAGAATCTGAATTGTTCAGTCAACTAGCACTAAAAACCTCATTGTATTTCCTATTTATAAACAGTACAACAGATATTTTCCAAATTCAAATAGCACCAACTCTAATATGAACCAAAGCTAAAATGTACTGATAAATATAGCAGTATGTCAATATATCACAGTATTAGGATAATTATGGCCTGATAAAGAGAACCCGATCTCAGAAAAAGTAGTAATATTATCAGAGGGTACAAATAACTAGAACTTGGTATGATTTGACAAAGAGATAAGAATTCCAAACATTACCTACTTGATTCTTTTAAACAGCCAATTGTGTAAGCAAAGTAAGTAAAATCAAACCAGGGCAGAATTAAAAGCTAATTAGAAAAATGCAACTATAGGAATCGAGTGCATTTCACTGCATTTCTGGAACCTAAGCTGTGAAAAAAGCTGCCACTGGGAGAAAACACACACACACAGAGCGAGCGAAATATGTTCTTTAACAACTGAAACTCAGGAGGCAAAGTCAGCATGTCTGGGAAACTTAACCCAGGAGGTTTAAAAACTTTTAATGCAAAAATTTCAATAACTGCAAAAGACAGGAAAGGTCTGTACAACTGGGAAAAAAGCTGTGTTAATGTTTTTTGAAGAATAAATGGAAAGCAACTGTAGAAATAGTAGCCAGCAGTCATTTCCTGTCAGGATAACCAAACAGCTCATACCAGAACACAGTGTAAAAGAACTACAGAATGCAAAAACAATAAAATTGAGTTTATGGAAAAGAGAGATGGCTAAACAAATATGTTATCTTTGATACTCTTACAGTCATGGGCAACAGTGGCAATATTATTGCAGAATATCAGTAAGGCAAAACTCTGTGGACTTAATACTGGGTCATACTTCTTTTTACACCACCACCACAACCCCCGTCATATTTTTATGTCCTGTTACTTTACTTCCTTCTTGTAAAATAATATCCATGTCATTCCTGACTAAAACCAGCCCCTTCGGATGACTGTATGTCTGCCCCAACCATGCTTCTGCTTCCTCCTAAAATCCTTACTCAAACTCTGCATCAGTGTTTCTAGTCCCTAATTTGGTTCCTCAGCACTAGTATTTCAACATTCTAATTTAACATATAGAGACTAGATTTTCTTAGGTTGATCTTGCCACTGTAATGACCAATATTATCACTTTCTCCTACCGAGTCTGCCACGTCTCCAGTGATATGAATATCCTCAGTGCTCTAATTTCAGTTTTATCACATCTTTGTCCAGGTCATACAAGCCTTTCCAAATGTTATCTTTCCATTTCTTTGCAGCTAGTTTCTAGCATATGATTAATTAATGGAATCTATTAATTTCTGTCTCTGAGACAGTTTTAAGTGCAGTTAATGTCTATAACTTATACACTAGCAGATTTGTTGTTTTGATACCAGCAGCAACAATCTCCCATCCCCTCACTTACCTCTGCAATTCACACCCACACAAAGGTGTGTAGCTCTGCGTATTACATTCTAGCCTTCGCTCTTCCAATTGTTTTCAAGATTTACAAAAGCATAGTAATATAGCTTTTAACCTCACAGTTAAATTTGTTTGAATTTAGTAAATTGGTTTAAAATTATTGAGAAAATGGTTGACAGGCAGGCTCACACCCAACGCGATCTAACTCCTGCTCTCCTTTGGAAACATGACTGAAAAGCTACCAAGATCATAATGCCCCTCAGCAGCAGCTGCCAAGTTGCTGCTCTTCTTTCATTGCAACCACCTGTAGTATGCTGTTTGCTCGCTGTGGACTGCTCTTCAGATACACAAGTAGACATAGAAGCTTCAAAGGAAATCATTCTGGAAGTCACTGCAGGCTCCCCAAAGGAAGCAGAGTAAAAGGAAACAGAGCATATACAGGGAGAAGCACTACCTCTGTGCTAGTGTCACACAAGCAGAGACAGTTGGAGGACTAGAAAGGAGCATGTCTCCAGACTGCAAGATCAGAGATTGTCAGGATTATTGGACTGTACAGTGCTCCTCCATTCCCCTGATTTTAGCATTGTAGCCCCTGAAACAGATTAAATATCTGCAGTGTGGAAAGCAAAGTAACTAAAAGGGAGTTAATGAGGTAGTAAAAGTAGGACTGTAAATTGCAGACCCATTTATTGAAGCCAACCCATAGATAAGGGCAGTACTATCCTATTCAGACAGCATAGCAAAGAATAACAGACAAGATGAGTAAAGATCAGCAAAAAATAATTTTCTGGCTGCCCTCTAAATTAGGGTCATTTAAAGGATCACTTTGTGCTGACAGGAACACTTCCTCTTCTCCCTTCTGGCTCCAGGTCAGTAGCTCATGCACAGCACAATTGCCATTGTGTTAAAAGACCCACAAACTTTAAAATGAACAATTACACCACTACAGTTTCAAATATCAGTGGGTTTTGTTAAGTGCCTGTGATATTTAGGTCTCAATTAATGACCTATTTATTATGCGGCCTTGCTGGACAGGATCATCTCCCATTTTATACCTCAGAAATGAAGGCCAAACCACTTGTCAGAGGTACTGTGCATTATTAAATGTCTCTCTCAAAGTCTAAAAATGTTATGCAGAACAAAAGATCTCACTCACAAAAAGATAGGCCGTCTTTGGCAGCGAGTCCTTGCCATCATTTATGGCAGCAGCAGAATTCCAGTGACCATGCTTAGAAAACTGTGCACTGAATTTAGCATAGTGTTCAAGCATTATTTAAAGCTACCACAAAAACGGAAAGATTCATTAGCCTTACTAATACACACAGTAAAACCTTAGTGGCTATTCCTAGAAGATTTCACCCGAACTTCAACAGCATAAAATGGTCAGCATTGCCCCCGCATCCTTCCCTTGACATCTGCAGTGGGGTACCAACCTGGGAGATTCAGCATTTCCAGTGCTCAAGAGTGATGACGCATTGTTTATCTAGTCAGACGAGGATCTTTGTTTGGTTTTGATGAATTACATAATGACTATAATAAAAAGTTGAGGATGTTTCATAGAGAAGAAAACACAGGCAAAAAGCTTTTGTGGAGCAGTAAGTGCTGGTAATTAAGTATCACCCATTCTTCCCTTTATTTGGCAAAGCTGCACGCAGAATATCAATTGAAATTCCAAATTACCACCACAGGATCCAGTCCTCCTCATTCAACCAAACTGACCTAATCTGACTCTTCTCTTAGCACAGTTCTACCCACATAACCTCAACAGCGCAATCAAAACTACCCCACTAACGAGAGACAAAGGAGCCTATACGTTTACACAGGAACGCGCGCTAAATCCAAACATACACAAGGCTTTTTTTCTTTTTTTCCAACTGGTTTAGAGGAAAAGCTTACTTACACAACTCAAAGGTGCATTTGCTGGTCAAGATAACCGTGCCTAGCGAGCTGCTTGCCAAACGCAGAACCAAGCAGAGCTGTGGAAGCCTTGCTTCCACCCTTCCCCCGCCGCGCCTCAGGTGAGCTGCGCTGAGGTAAAACAGCCTCTCGGTCCTACCCGAGGAGACCTCGCCCGGGCGGGACGGATCACAGCACCGGCAGAGACCATGCTTACCGCACTCTGAGGTGTGAGAGGTGCCGCTCGCTCCGAGGCCGCGCAGGGCGGGCCGAGCCAGTGCCGCCATGAAGAACGGCATGGAGCCGCAGAGCTGGCGGGCGAGGCGAAAGGAGCGGGGAGAAAACGCAAGTTGTAAGGAGAACACTGTGCAGGTAAGCCTAGTGTAGAACAACAGAGGGAAAAACCGGATTGTACTGCGAGTACACCGGGGAAAACACTCACCTCGGGGCTTTGGGAGCCCTCGTGTCTCTTGCTGGTTACTATTCCCCAGTGCTAAATCCAGAGGTAATTTTCTGGGAAGTGGAACGTTTCCTTGTGCCTGTAAAGTGGTTGTAAGTATTTCTTTGTGGTAAAACTTTCTGTTGGCTCCTTCAGCTCTCTTTTCTTGGTGGCTGCCTTTCTGCAAGCCCGCTCCCCTCAGGCATGGCTGGGGGAAGCTCTTCCGTGGTGGTCTGAGGCTGGGAAAAGGGGCAGCAGGCAGCAATTCCAGCTTTCACCTCCACAGTGCTTTGGCTTTCGAGGACATGTGGTGTGCTTTAAGGATAATAAGGAGTATGTGCTAATGTGATAATACGGGCCATGTGCTTCCATTGATCCCTGCTGGTGCTCCATTAGCAAAACTTTGATTGCAATTACACCCAATAGCCTAAGGAATGGAGGAAAGGGGTGAAGGGTCAGTGGGTTTGGATTTAGTTCTCCTGAAGCCATGATGTACAAACTGTGGTAATCTATAATAGTTGAGGTTTCCTGCTATATTCTTGGGATTTAGTAAGTGGTATTGACCAGCCTTGCTGTATGATAGAAAAACAGTGAATCATGGATGAAGTACGCCCCTTTAAAAAGGCTTTTGAGTGCAACCTCTTTTGCTGTAGTGTTTATTAAATATAACCTGTGCCCTGGCCATGTTGAGGCATTCCTGCAGCAATTCTTTCCCTTTTTATCCAAGTGATGCCTCGGGAAAGCGTGTGAGGGGGAGAAGATTCCCAAATCCTTTCTGGCAGTGAAGGAACAGTGTAGTATGGCTGATCCCTGATGTTGGTATTTGGTTTACCAGCCAAGAAAGGTAAAATTCTGAATTAGGAATGGAAAAGGAATAGGTTTTTTTACAAACCAACCAGTCTGGCTGCTGCTGCAGTTGTCAGCTTGTAGCATAGCTGTGCAGTTAGCATGTGAAGCATATTTAACACAAATCGAGCTGTCTGATACCAAAACAGGTAGTCAGTCTTTATTTATTTTGGTGCCGAGAGGTACACTTGTGTACGAGCTCAGCAGTGCAGGCTCCCTCTGGTGGCTAATTTCTATAATTGACAGGGTTTTTTCCCTCAAAAAAAAAGATTCAGTGTATTCCAGCTGATTGGAATCAGCCTGATGAGGTAGAACCTATGTTTGAGAGCACGTAGGTTTAGGTAGCTGTAAGTTTTCTTTAAAGCACTGATCAATAAATGCTTTTACTATTAGTAGCTTTAAAGACTCACGGGTTGCTCAGTCTTTATGTTGTTCTATGCAAACTGTGAAAGCATACAGGAGTGTTCAGTTTTTAGATTAAAGCCTTTTAAAATAAGTATAATAATATGAAATAATGTAATTTTATTTAATCATGTTAAAACCAGTGTGAATTTAAATTCCATCCCTGCTGTATTTGGAAAATTACCATCCTTGTAATTCAGAGTAGCCATTTGCTTATGGAGATATAGGAATAAAATGAGGGTTAGAATATAAAAGACTTTTAAAACAAACAAGAAGCATAAATTCTTGCAAAAGCTGGCCTTGGACATGCATCCATGTTAAGCACATGTAGGTCAACAAGATCTCTAGATTAAATAAAACCCCTACACACACACATCCCCCCCAAAAAAAGAGAAGAAAAAAAAAAAAGCAAGAAACCAGAGCACAAGCTCAGATGATTGTATAACCAACATGATTGCACAGCTTCCAGCAGCTGTGCTAGGCTATTCAGCCTTAATCCCATGTGGACATACCCAAGACCTACCAGATTTTGACTTAAGTAGTTAAAATTTCATAAATGGCTAAATATAGCCCCCTAGTTAGGAAACCCTGTTTGTATTAGAGCCTTCTCGCAGGTCGGAAGCAAGCATTTAGTTAAAATAGGTAGCTTGCGTACATCTGGTACATTTTACTTCAGACTGCGATTAACAGTGGTAAAGTCTAACTTAGTCTGACAGCTCAAGGTGCCTACGCCACTAGAAGTAAGGCTTGGTGAGGAAATCGCATTTGTTAATGTCATCTAAATGTTGTGTTATTGACATAAATCTTACCATAACTGCAAAAGCAATGAGGACTTTAGCAGTACCAAATTCTAGCTGCAAATATTTTTCTACAGGATAACGAAGTCTGATTTGGATATGTTTCAAGTTTGTTTTTGATTTTCTTCAAGTTTTCATCTTGCCAAATACTATATTAAAGGACTAGTCCCTGAGCTGGTAGGGAACGTTTCCTGGTTCTGAGGTAACCCTTTGTGAAGCTTAAGCCCTTATCCAGTCTAATATTTCATAACATTACAAGCTGTTAAAAGTTATTTCAGGATTGCTTCTCTGCTTCTTGTCCCCTCTCTCTTAAAATGTGTTGAAATTGTCAGAATAGTATTAAAGTTAAGTCGTGCCTTTAAGAAATGTTCTTCTGTCAGTTTGTTTTATATTTTAGGCCAATCTCTCTAGAATCCTTACCTAACCTTTACGGTACTGGAGAAAGGGGGAGGGAGGGGAAGGTTGCTAGGATACTTGCAAAAAAGCAAATTAGCTGCACTAGAAATAAAACAAAAGGATTAAAAATCTCTAACCTTTTGAGTTAAACATCCAGTTTCAACAACTGCCAAAATTTCATGGTTCTTCTCTTTGAGGCAAAAAAACGCGGAATATTAATAGAACTCCAATTTCACAGCCATATGGGACGTTAAAGCATTGCCCTAGTAAATCAAGTTTAAGATTTGTCAAACACTATAAAAACTCTTGCTGTTTTCAGAATATTTGATAATTATTTATAGGGCTTTTGATATTTTTGGGTTTTCTCTATCCATGTTTGAATGTGGAGCTTCAGAGTTCTAGGTCTTCCATAAAACACTGAGCTCTGAGATGAACAAAGCTGAGTCCGTGAAACCAGGTAGAATCTAAGAAGGCTTCAATGGAAGACTTACGTTTTGACAGTGCTGTTTAAGTCTCATTTTACATTTTAGTTCTATTGAGCTTTTCTCCATTTATAGCTTTGGCAGCAGAAATTCAACAAGAAAAACAAAGCTGAAGATCAAGATGCTTTTCCTTCACTAAAATATACATTGTCTTGATTCAAACTCTGACGAGAAATCAATCCTTGAATATTTTTCTGCATCTTTAGTAAAATTCCCGCTTATTGCAAGAAAGTCTCTTTTTGTGTATTCAAATCCATTGCAATAGAAAGCTCATCGTAGTTGTCACCCCTGTGCATTAACTCTGCAGAGCAAGTACTCGTAGTAAGCTATGAGAATTATAAAGCACATCATTTTTAAGGTTCCCTGTCCTGCTGAGGAGTGCAGGTTTGGATCAGATTAAAGCAGAGAATGAAGCCATCATTACTCTGAGTAGTGATCTACCACCATCTGGCCCCCACAAAGTTTGCACGCCGTCATGCTTTGTAGACTAGCAAGTACATCTGCATTAATGACCCTTTCTTCTCTCCTTTTTACCCTGAATAATGCCTGAAGAATAGCCCTTGCCTTTACCATGTATGTGGGAAATCTGCTGGAACACAGGACGGCTTGGGTATTTTCTGTGTTTGGGTCCAGAGAGATGACTACACATCGTTTACTCCAAAGATGTTAATGGTCAGCTAGAGGAAAAAGAAGGCAGAGTAGCGTTAAGCTTTAGCAAGTCAATATTCTTCATGAAAATGTAGTAGGAAGAGCTCCTTGCTGTTAAGTCACAGATGGGAGGAATTGCTGGCCTTGGTGCATGATTAAAGAGAGATAAATGCATGCCAGCTGTCTGCTCTGCAGATGCTATATAATAAAATGCACCTCTGTTTCTTTATGTTGTCAAAAATTGACAGAATTCACTTTTCCTGAATAGCTAAGGATAACTTTAAAAACTCGAAGGGAAGACGAATACTGCCAGTTTCATAATCAATTCCCATGACTCTTCCATTCTGATGTCTTATGCCAGTAAGAATTTGTTCTGCACCCCTTTGGATGCCACATAAGTCACAGATGAAAGAGTATGAATTCTTTACTTACAGAAGGAATTGGAGATTATTATACTGCTTTGGCTTGACTATTTCCTTTCTCCAGCTGAGTTAATAAACAGTATTTCACATAAGAAAGTTGTATACCAGGAGCCTTCCCTGATGTAACGATTTCCTTATTTAACTCTCCGACTCTTTTTCAGCCATGTATTTTTCTTCCTTCTCTATTTGCCCTTCAGTTAGTTGCAAGAGTAAGTTTGCAGGTTTGGGTTTTTAATTTTTTTTAGTTAAGAAAAAAAATTTATGCAGGCATAATCATTGCCTGCATAAACGCCTGCATAAATGGAACTGGGCTATTCACAATCCGAGATGGCAAATTGGTAAGAATCCAAATGCAGCTGCACAAAGACAGCAAACAGTAAATTGAAATGGAAACACATTTGGATAATTACAAACATGCCAAATCAGGAAATGCAAATCTGTGCTTTAAAAAAAAAAAAAAAAGTTGTACTGTTGCCTTTCTGCAGTACCTGCTGAATTAAAAATGCAGAGGCTGCAACAAGACAAACCTCAAGAGTTACAAAGGAAAGTAGGTTGTATGAATTAAGAAGTACTGTGGTCTAACAGGTAGGTCATTTTATAACAATCCGGAGAAGCAGCATTAGGGGATTACAAGGGCTCACTACTCCTTAAGTGATGGGAAAAACAAATATGCCCCACATGGAAAGAGCCTCATCAGCCAAGGTCCTGTCCCACAGTACCCAAGTTAGGCAAGCAGACAGACCCAGAGATGGTCGTCAGCGTCAGACAGAAGCCCATATCTTCAGGCGAGTCCATGGGGATGAAGTGTGTTCAGGGTCAGGCCAGGAACACAGGTTCCCAAGTCAGGGGCAGAATCAGGTCTAATGATGGTAAGCAGGGTCAGACATAAGCAGTGATTCGCAGGAACGTCCTTAGCAAATTAGGCAAGTCCTAGGTCAAGCTGAAAAGTGAATCCGCAGGTCAGGGTTTAGATGTGAGGCTATTTAGAAACTGTTATGTGATACAGCAGAATTTCTTTTTTTATTCTAAAATCCAGGAAATGCTTTTTTTTTTCAAAGCGGGTATATATGGTAATTGTGCAAGATGCTGTTCCTGAAATACCTTGACTGGTTAATTTTCTTCCTGTACTGATCCTGATTTCGTTTAGCATGTATTTTAGAAGGCATTAAATAGAGTACATATTCTTTATAGGGCAAGTTGACTTTTGATATACCATTTACTTTTTTGGGGTAATATAACTAATTCAAGTCATCAAGACTTGCTTAAACCTCTGTGAATTTCAAAGTCTTTGTTAGGTAGCCGGAATAGTTCTTCACAGTATCTATTTTGGTGTGAGAATCATAAGATTCAAATGACTGGCATATCTCTTGTTCAGTCAAAAAGGTTGAAAGACAGCAGATGAGCCTGAGTTAATTCAGCCTTACATAAACATATGGGTCTTCTTCTGGGGAAAAGAGAAAACTTGAAAATCATAGATAAACTTTTAGTAATAATTTGGCCTTGGTAAAATAATTTCAAAACAAGACATGTCTCAGGGAGGAAATACATTTATAACATGAACCTGTTCTCCAGAATTGAACTCCTGATGCTACAGTTTTATGATACACTGTTGTTACATTGAAACCCAACGTCGCTGTGTTTTTCTGTATACAAATGTGAAATAAGATTTGGGAGAATCTAGTCATTTGCAGCCAGGTAATGGATTTCAGAGTAAATGAGAAAAAGATAAACCTATTGGGAAGCATAACTTGGGAACCTGTGGGATTAGCTTTTTTTCTGTTGAAACTTCTCCAGTTTTTAATCACACTATAAATCTTCTCCAAGCAGTGTTACTAGTGAGTGCATTGAACCGTAACAGAGGTAGACTGTAGTGAGGCTGAATAGGTATACTAAGTAATCATTCCCACTGATTATTTGCTGTGGCATTCTTGGTTTCTATGTTTAACCATTGTCTTACGTTTAATAGAAAATGAAGAATGAAACTAATTTACACCTAAATACATTGTTAGAAGGTCATTGCTTTCTATTACTTAAAAATGGTGTGTAATGTAGGTGTTAAGTCTTACTTAAATTGCAAACCACAGTCTAAGAATTTTCAATACAGCCGCATGAGAAAGCTTTGACATACTAATAGTATGAGTATATCCTGCCACATGAAAATCAGAACAGTTTCCAGGTGGTTGAAATTCTGGTAGTTGACACTTAAGTAAAATAAAGTAATACCTGGGTTTCTCTGAGGAGCGGATACTTTTGTGGCCAGAAAAGCAGAAACTATGCATTAGACCATTTAAAAAATGTGGTGCAATGATATCACCACTGTACAAGATCAAGTGCTTTTCTGCAGCACTTGGAATGTGATGCAAAAGAACTGTTTTGGTGTTATTGTTTAAGCTTTCAGTGATTATTGGCAAAAGTTTTTTGAGAGATGCTAATAAAACCTTTTTGCTAGCTCCAGTAATGTGCTTACAGAGTGTAGAGTCACAGTGAAAAGGGGGGACACTTGCTGTGATTTTAGAATTTATATTAGAATCTTTAAAAATACCTCGTGCAAATTCTCTGAAAGAGTCAACTATGGTACTCCTACTAAGATGGCACCTTCCCATTCCGCAGGACATTCCTCTCTGCTTCAAAGACAGATGAAATCTGCACATTGGGAAGTCTATTCAACCGTTTTGTTGGCATGCTGGTAACTGCCAACACTTGCCAGGACTTGGTTCCCCTGTGCCCCTAATTCCTTTCCTCCTCTCCTGAATGCCCTTGTAAGGTTCATCACAGGACATGTGTCCATGCTGAAGTTCTCCTTGCTAAAATACCATGCTTACATGATGTTTCTTATCTCACTGTAAGCACACAACAGCACCAGAATAAACAGATTAATCCCTTAACATCTCTCTTGTTTAAGAGATGGAACTACACTAGCAAAATCTAAAATAAATCTTTCTAAGGAACAGTTAAGAGGCAGTATGTAAGAATTGAGTTTTCCGCTGGCTTGTCCCAGAGACATTTAAAAACATCTTTTTCCCTTTAACAACGTTTAACTTATTCCTCTCCTCTGTATTTGTTGAAGAAAGATTTTGCATAATGCAGCATTACTAGAAACTTTCTGTCCATCTGAATTAAGAACCACCAAAAGTCTAGAATAGAGTTTCTGAGTGAAACTGAAAGGACTAAGTGGCTGAATAATACCTTTAAAAAAAAAAAAAAAGAGGATATAGCCAGTTGCTTTGGAAATAAAGTCCATTCATTGCCAGAGGACTTAGAGATGTTAAGACCACCCAGAAGGCAGGTAGCCTGCCAAATCAAAATCGAAAGTACATCAGGCATAAAGGGCTGCACTTTGCTTTGAGAACTCCCAGAACTACTGTGATTCTACTTTTTATGCTTCATTATTTAGAACCATAAAGGAGTCCCTGCAGCTGAAATTTTATATTTTGCCATCACGTAACCCCATCTGTATGAAAAAGTAATAGATGATAATTATAGCAGAAGCAGAACTGAGAAGTACCTCCATTATGAAACTCAGGCACTGAAAGGTATGGCAATGTCAAGGAGGCAGGTTTTTCCTGATTCAGCGTGCACTTACTGTACACAGCATTCAACTGAAACAGAAGCAAGTGGAAGAAGTGGTAGCAGTAAGAACAGGAGCAGTGTTGTATCAGAACAGGATGATAATGGCATCACTAATCCCATTAAGTAAAAGTTTTGAGAGGTGTCAGATGAACTCCACTCAGAGCTGAGAGTTGTGCTGGGGGTTTTTGCTCTTGTAATCCCTAAATATACAGCTGTGCCACTACTCACTATCTAATTCCCCTAAACTGGGCACTAATTCAAACAAAGCAAAGCAAATTAATGTTTTCCAGTCAATAAATGGGGGAATAGCACTATCAAAAATATTCCAAGATAACTAGAGGTGGCAGTAGTGGTTGTTCTGTTTGGGATTGTCCTCAGGGCTCCTATTCTGTTAAAGTGAATTTTTAAATTGAGGAATAAAAGGACATAGTTCCCACTTGCACTTTAAGAAGTGGTAATCTGATAAAATGTTCTGTTATTTTTATAAACGAACTCTAATATAAAAATGCTCAATACTTTACAGGTATAATTAATACAGCAGCTTCCATTGGTGGGCTGTACTAGTGAAAATAGGGTTATCAGAGGTTGGCTTTTCAAAGAGTTGATTATGCGGCAGCACCTGCTCAGTAGCACGAACCTGCCAAATGCCAGTGACAATTTGTGTCATGTGTTTGAATTTTAATTATGTCACTCTGTGTTGGAATAAGAACAGTAACCAGTGATGAGAATACCACTACAAATCCAATTGTTATGGATTTCAAGGGTGCTGGTACTAACCCAGATTTCCAAATTATTTTATAATAATTAAAAAATGTAACTGCATATTAACTTGGAGCACAATAAGGTCATGGCAACAGAATACATTACTCTGATGAATGACTATAGCCTTCACCATCTGCACGGTACCTCAGTCAGTCATGTTAGGAGCAAGCCCAGGCATGCACCAAGATAAGATTATAATGTTTTCCAAAAATGTATCTGGAAGTTTTCCAAGAATGAAAACATTCCTCCCCCAGGTTTGTTATTTGAATGCTGTATTTATATTGTGAAATACTAAAATAATAGATTTTTTGGCCTGAGTATGATAATCTATTCTGAGAAGCTGAGTGCGTAGCACAGCTATATATTTTTCTTGGTAATTACTGCATCAAAGTGAATAAATGATGGTTGAGTTATAGACCAGCTTTACGAAAAAGAATTCTATTCCAGTTAAAGCCTGCAAGTGTAAGAGACGTAGAACTTCATGAATTTGTCACAAATTGGGTGATCTATCACTAGCAAGTCGTTCATTAATTTGAGTGTGATTTTTTTGCAACTGGTTTTTGTTTTTCATTGATACATTTTTTAACAGAGAAGGAGGTTCCAGTATAATATTTCTGAATGCAGAGAAAGACTGAACACCCTACAGAGACCAAGGGGGAGGGAAAGATTAAGTCTCTATGCAAAGTTGATGAGAGATCATAGAATTGACTAGGTTGGAAAAGATCTTTAAGATTATCAAGTCCAACCTTTACCCCAGGACTGCCAAGTCTACCACTAAACTCAAAAGCACCAAGTGGACCAAATAGATGAAATAAACTATTAAAAAAAATTGGGGTTTTTTGGGGGGGGATTAATCTTGTTCTGAATACATACACAGATCTCCTTCCATTTTCTCGAAGATACATAGAAGCAAAAGTTTGACGAGAAGATGAGCAAGAGAGAAGTGTGTATCTCAGGTAGAACAGAGAAGATATTTGGAAATGGAGGCAGATAAAAGCAGCAGATCTATACCATTTCCAGAGGTGATAAGAAGTTTGGTTCCTGCGTTTCATGCAGTGCTGCTCTGCAGGATTTTATGGTGCATTAGCAGCACAGTGATTGAAAAGCAATTGTCCAATCTGTTTCCTATGGAGTGGAGAAGCAGAGGTGTAAAAGAGAGGGTTCCAAGAGTTACTACACCATAGAGCCTGTGGTATTTTTGTTTCAGCACGATACTTCCAGAAAAGATAATTTCATCATGAAAGGAGTGTGTAATATCTCCTGCACACTAGCTTTTGAGCTTGATAATACAAAGGGGACATATCTATTTGCCAGCCACAAATTTGATCTTCATCACAGTGACATTGATTGTGTCTTGTCTTTTCACTCTCTTGACTAGAAAGGCTTGATGCTTGTCACTGACAGAAATGTTCCTGCTCCCATAACATTTCTTTCTGAATTATTCAAACCTAGAAATTTGTGAATCATGTCCATGCTTCATGAAATTAGTCAAGCCACATGTAAGCTATTTACGATTCCCACTGGTTTTGGATTTTATAGTTTGTCATTAATAAGTAACAGAAATAAACATTTTAGATGTTTGCCAGAATTGTTACTACAATGGTGAATGAACCTGAGATTAGCTGTAGTTGTGCGAAGTTATTCTGACTACAGTCCAGTACTAGCCAGTGGCAGATCTGGCTGGCACTGGCAAATCTGAGTATGGTGAAACCGATAGCCAAGTAAAAGCAGTCCAATTTGCCACCATCTACTCATACCACTATGTTTCCTCTACAGAATGCTTTTTCTCAGTACATTTCAAGATGATTTACAAGGAAAAGTACTGCTCTCACTTTGAAAAGGCAGTAAAGCTTAGATATGTATTGTGGTCATATATGGATAACTTCCTCAAGAAGACATGCTAGTAAACCCTCACCCATGAAACCCACCTAAAAACTTCATGAGCCACAGTTACTGTCTAGTTTGTGTTAAAAGTGCTGTCTGTCCAAGCTAGAAAACCACATCAGGAATATTGCTTTTATAGCCTCAGGACGTTGGAACAACTTAAAAGAAAAAAAAAAGTTACAAAAATTGCAGTCTACTTGCATGAAGTGTACTTCATTTTAACATGTTCTATTCCTTTTATTAATTCAGGTACTAATTCTGCTGTTATTTAAAGCAAAACAAGGTACTTTGGATAAGACCAAGTCAAAAAAAAAGTCACTTTAACAGCTCAATGTTCTTCTTTCTTCTTGAACAGTTCATTAAAAAAAGCCCAAAAGACTAAGCTGTTATTTGAAAATGGCAAACGTTTGATTCTTCAATTGGATAAATTATCTTATGCTGAGGCAAGTCTCACGTTAGCTGGAGATTACACAAACTCACTGACAGAAGGCTATGACTGTTCCAGTAACCAAACTGTTGTGTTTATTTCAGACTATCTGTTTAATTTTCCTTTGCTTTCATTTTGATGTATTGAAGATCACAACCCTCCAATATGTGCAATTTAAGTTTTCGTTGCTGATGACAAGTTGAAATTGAAAATAGGTTTGTGAAATTACAGGTGTCAGTACAGATAGAACAGAACACTGTAATTGTCTACAGAGCAAATCCTTAAAGCCAGATAAGAAATGAAACTGAAAATCAGCTGCAAAAGGAGATATGTCTTTTGAGCTTTGCAGACTCACAAATGGCTTCATCTTTAGAGGTGACCTAGTAGCATCACAAATTGTTAATTCAGCATCAACACTGTTGTTATCAGGCCTTATGCATTTTGTGACCTTTGAATATAGCCATGGAGCATTGCGAGACTGGGGAACTTGGAGGCACAGAGAGACTGTACCTTTTCTTTCTGATCAATTGATACAGGGTTCTATTCCTAATCAGTTGTGCTCCTTGGGCTATCAGTTTTATAGGACCACTGCATAAATTCACAGTAGCAGCAAATTGCATGTAGCAAATCCATAAGTAATGCAGGGAAGTGTCTCAAGTCTTCTTGGGTAGAAAACTTTTGAAATTTGGCTCCTCATTGAAAACAAAAATTTAAAGATCTCTTGTTTTGATTCCACAGAGTTACAAGATATTTTATTGACATGAAAAGTGGGAAATAAGGAAATTAAGGCAGTTGTGGGCTCCCTTTACAGTGTTTACAGAACTTGCCAAGGATAGTTGTAAATCCCGCTACCTGAGAGGAATTATACTTATGTATTACTTGTACACGTACCCTAATCTGCACACTAAGGTGCATTCTGAAGGGCTAAGGAGAAAAAAAAGTGTGCTAGCAGCCATTCATTGACATGACTGTACTTTGTACAAGCAAACATACACTGCATTCGGGGCCAGAATCATAGAATAGTTAGGGTTGGAAAAGACCTTAAGATCATCTGTTTCCAACCCCCTGCCATGAGCAGGGATGCCTCATACTAGACCATGTCGCCCAAGGCTCTGTCCAGCCTGGCCTTGAACACTGCCAGGGATGGAGCATTTACCACTTCTTTGGGCAACCTGTTGCAGGTACTCACCACCATCGCAGTGAAGAACTTCTTCTTTATATCCAACCTGAACTTCTCTTGTTCAAGTTTGAACCCATCACCCCTTGTCCTAGAACTACAGTCCCTGATGAAGAGTACCTCTCCAGCATCCTTGTAGAAAAGAGGCAGATTTCATCTCCCACCTGAAAGTCCTGCCAGAAAGGCTGGAAGGGCTTTCTGCATTTACTTGTGGCCAAGAGAGCCTTAAGGATTTTCCACAATGTGAGACTGCTCTAGCAGAAAGAATTTCTCCTCTCAACATCCACAGGCTGCTTCATAACCAGAAAACAGGAGGCTGGGGTGGAATTTCAGTGTTCACATTTGTGATGAATATACTTATTCCTCTCTTACTCAGTAATTCAAGGATATTATTTTATTTCTCTTGCCCCCCTCTATTTTTGTGGTGGGGGGAGTACAGTGTGCTTTTTAAGCTGAAATTTATTAGGAAATTTAAATCTCAAACAGGATTAAATAAATGGGGGGGGGGGGGGGGTGTTTGTTGTTGGGTTTTATTTTTTCTTGCAAACGTTACCATTGCCCCAAAATGCTTCTCCTAGCTCCATTTTTACTTTTGAGGTATTTTTGGCCCTGTTTTGGGTTATGTTGATCGATATAGGATATGCAAAGAGTCATGATGTTTCTCGTCCTTTCTGGTACACCTGTAGCTGTTGCCAGGCTCTGCAGTGTAGCAGCTCTCTTTGGTTTCCTGTACTTTCAATGTAAAAATGACAACATTGATTGTGATTGAGACATAGCTTACTGCGACACAGCTCTTTCTATCCCATGGATCTGCCACATCTGTGTATAGAACAGAATGAACTACATGGGATGGTAAAATACAATGTTTGTGGTAAACTTTGTTGAGCCGGTAGGTGTGACAAATCTAAACCCCTTCTCTTCCATTCCAATTATTTGGATGTCTCCTTGGCCTAGCAATGAGCAGGATTGTTGGAGCAATATGACTCATGGAACTGGGACTGCTGTGTCAGACAAAAATAGGAAATGCTACTTCTGTCAGCAGCTCATGGTGCTCCCCAGTTTACACCATTAACTTACTGTGCTGTAAAGAACAGCAATGGTTGTAGCTTGTACTACAAAATGAGGACCCCCATGAAGCCAGTACTTAGACATCTGATGAATTGTCACTCCGCTGAGCCTTGTAACCTTCTTGTTACTCCCTCCTTTGTGAGTATTAGGCAACACTAAACTTGCCAGTTTTTCTCTCTCAGCATGTTCAGTAGCCTTTGAATATGAAAGCCCTTGCGGTTAGGTTACTGGGGATAGGAAGAAAAGCACAAAGACTTGTCCCCAATTACTTCTCATGTCTAGTTTATCTATAAAACTATGCACTTTGGTTCAGTTGGAGAACATATACTTTTAAACTCTAAGGAAGAGCTAAACAACAAGAAGTTCAAGAAAAGGGGTAATTCTTTCCCAACAAAAAGAACAAAACCCTTACAGGAGTTCCTTCTTAGTTTCCTTATTATGAGCCAAACATATGGTACGGTAGTGTTAACAGCTATGAAAGACTGTAGTCCTCCAACTACACCAGTCATGAACCAGGGACAAAAGAATTCTAACCTCAATCCTATGGTTGGTTTTGTGTACTTTTCTTTTTATGTGTATATAAAGAGATACATACATAATATTTTATTATGTATATAGGTCCCAGTTTGGGCTATTTCTAAGGGACAGTCAGAAACATCTAAGTCAGTTTAGCAATGACAAGCAAGTGTGATTCAAGTGAACTCCAACAGAGGTCTTATTCTTTAGGGAAATCAGATTGGGTATGGACTTGAATAAATTCAGATTTAAACTCCATCAGCCTGTGGGAGTCTGTGAATGGCTCATCATGTATTCAAGACACACAGTTAGGTACAAATGCCAACCAACAGAGCTGCAGTACAGAGATCAGATTCTTCTTCCATCTTAAAGCAGAGATTTCCTTTCTAAAAATATACTTTAAAAAAAAAAAAAAGCTGCAAAGACTGAGCACTTCGCTTTGTGAGTTTTTCCTTATCTACTAGTTGGGATTTTTTTCTTCTTTCAGTTAAAGTACTCTCAGAATACCAAGGCTATAAACAAGGAAAAAGAAACAGTTCACAATCAGAATTGAAATGATGAAGAAACCCCTAGTTTATCTGTTTTGACAGATAACAGCTTGCTCCTGTGGTCCAGCAATTACCCAATTTTTCCTTTCTAACTGAGTGAAATTAATTTTGCTGAGATTTCCTTTGAAAGTCTCCATGCAGGGAGGCTGGACTTTCCCACAGGAAAAAGTGCATGTTGTTCTATTCCACGTTAACCAAGATTTTCACACTAGTGGTACACAACACTTCTCATCACCTGTACCACCCTTTTACATAGGGGGCAAACCAAGCAGCTCCCAGTGCTGCAGCTGACAGCAGGAAATCTGGGGTAGATTTCAGAACAAAAGAA
The DNA here is from genome assembly GCF_004027225.2 of Strigops habroptila. Taxonomy (NCBI): domain Eukaryota; kingdom Metazoa; phylum Chordata; class Aves; order Psittaciformes; family Psittacidae; genus Strigops; species Strigops habroptila. The sequence continues at coordinate 19,548,865 of NC_046360.1, forward strand.
GGAAAATTAGCCTGATTTATTTATGCATTGAGCATGCTCCACTAGCTCCGTGCATCATGTGAGTCCTTGTTTCTAAGGAAACAACTCTGATGCCGAGCACATACTCTCCTATCATGAACTGCAGGATCAGAGGATTTTTTTAAGACATAAATGTGAAATGATGTGCTGCACTTGATTGGCATTAATTGCTATTTACAAATAGATAATTCTTAACATATCATCAGTTCGGTAGAAGGGATTATAAATCTATGCTGAAATTAACTACAATAAATATCTAGCACTGTCAAATTTAATGATATTTGGGATGGGATTGCCCCAGTTTACAAGGGAAAAGATGTTATACAATTGTGTCCCTAGATGGTGCTTTTACTTTGATTCTTTGCATTCTTTGAAGGCATCATTTGCATTATTGCTGATTTATCATTTTAAAAAAAATAATCAGTGCGTCTATTCAAATTCTTCTGCTTCCAGCAAACATGTCTCGACCACTTCAAAATTGCACCTAAGATACCAGCGTGGTAATGTTGAAAAGCTGGCAACAAACCTGGTAGAAAGGCTGGCACACACCTGAAGGAAATGGTGCTTTTATCTATCAGTTAGTGTTGGATTGCTAAGCTAAAGAAGAAAGGATTTGCAGATTTACAGTAGCTATGGAAGATATTCAGTACGGTAATAAGGGTACTCTTGAAGGATTCTCTGTCCCTGTTTGCTAGTAAGCTAACCACTAGCTAAACAGCTGTAAAGTCTTCAAGGCCTGAAGTCTATGTGAAAGGCTAGTTTTTATGGTGTTAAAACTTGTTTAAATATGATTCTAATGAAGTTGGGTAAGTTGCCTGGTGAGTTAGACTAAGCTATGGACTGTGGGGTTTCATTTATTTGTTTCCAGCTCGCTTGTTTTTTTTGTGTGAGCATCACTGGTACAATAAATGATCGTAGTAAATCCTCCACAGAGTATCAAAATAGATTGTAATTAAGGTGAAGAAATCCACTGAAACAGAAATAAACAGAAAGTACAAGTAAACCTTAATAAGTGTATGAATCTGAGAAAGAGACAAATACAGGTAATTTATAATTTCTATTGTTAGGACCATTTATAGGAGCGCTCTGCGATATCCAGGTACTTCCTCTTTTTAACAGAGGATGTGTTTACACACTGGAAACAAAGATTCAGGAGATTACCCGAACACCAAGACAGAAGTAGATAGTAACCAAACAACTAGGAGTTTTTCTGTGCAGAGGTACACAGAAACTAGGATGCCTTTTGCCATACCTTCCTTCTCAATGTAACTGGTTTGGCTTAAGAAGTTTCTGCCTGAACAGTGGTTTTGTTCAGCAAGTATAGCTTGCAGTTCTGACAGCTCTTTGTATGGCCCTAGGGGTAAAGATACTCCTAATAGTTAGCATCATCTGACAGAAAATCTGTTCAGAGCACTAAAGACAGGAAGCAGTACTTTGATGTTACCAGACGTGGTCAGCCAAATATCACTTTTAGGTGTAATAGCTACCATAACTTACAAGAGAAATGGAGTCAAACATATTCAGATCTAGAGGTAGCCTTGCCAGTGCTGTAAGGTTAACCCTGAAGGAAAAAAGTGTGCTATATTTTTAGTAATTCAGCCCTAAGAGAAGTGTTAGTGAGCGAGCAGAGAGCCACTTCCAACTGGATGGCCAGTGCTCGGAATTAAATGCAAAAAGAAGTTTTTGTACAGTTTGGAAATCTTGAGGTATCTCTAACTGGCAACAGCATGCACAGGAAAGTGGCAACCACCTCATTTGCAAAACCAGCCTAGCATCTCTGGGTGAAGGGACAGATAAAGCCATTTCATTGCTGCTCAGCCTGAGCTTCATTGAAGCCTTCTGAGTCTCACCAAATTCTGCAACACTTGGACAGGATACAGGAGGTGACCACAGTGAAATGATGGGTTTGATGGGTTGAGCCTTTGTATGTAACAGTGTAGACAACTCAATTCATTTCTATTTTGGCTGTAAAATCAGGAATGTCTCTTCAAGGAGCCTCACAATCATAAAATTACCATAACTAGAATGTTTCTAATTATTAAATACCAACAAGAATTGATTTGGACTCATGAACTAGGCTGATAACACACATTTACTGCTGTGAAGGGAGTACTGTATCTACTTGGAGATGGTTTAGCTCTGTGTTAACATCTATACCAAAAAATACCTGTTTAGATTCCCAGGATAGTTTCAGTAGAAGGGTTTTTTACTGACTCTGAATTTGCTTTTCTTGTGCCCCTTTCCTTTTACCTTTGGGAGAATATTTCCTGGTCATTTCTGGTAATGTGTTTTTTCCAGCAGCAGGGATTTTAATAGGCTAAGCTGGTTATATTTGCACGCTTAATGAAAAGGAACATCAATTCTTCTGGCATGTTAAAAATAAAGCAGGATATTGCATGGCTTGTAGGCATATTTAGTTTGTAGTTTTCAATACTTGTAGCCTTTAGCCTTAAATTATCTTTTTTTTTAATCAGTGTAAGGAAGATTAATACTGCACAAGAGGCTATTAAATAAGTGAGTATCTGTCAAGCCTTAGAGGGAATTTCCATTTTTATAAGTAGTATTTCTATTGTCTATCATTTGACTGCAAATGCTTCCTGGCTTATCTCCAATTTGAAAGCTGATATTGTAGCCAATATGAACTGGCCCCTATTAACTAGCAGTCAGGGAAGAAGCGAATTATGTCTGTGCTTTAGGAAGGGACATGTAAGTCACAGGACTTAAGCATGTAATTTCCTTTAAACACACACTTCGTTTGTCATCCTGTGTGAAGATGTTTGCCTGAATTAGGATCCAAGTAGGCCATCTAGTTAAATGTGTTTCTACTCTGAGAAGAGAATCTCTCAACAAGTTCACACAGGCTTTAAGATGGATGATGCTGAAAGTTACAAAACCTTTTACAAAGAAAGTTTTGCTTTATTATTTGCTGTTCATAAGCAGAGAAACACGCACAAAATGAGAATATCTCTGTGGAGGTTTACGGACAAAACTATTAGTCTAGCCTTGTTCATATGATTTTACTGGAGGTTGGAAGTGAGAACGAGCTCTAGCAGTAGAGGCACCCCAAAATTCAATTGAGTGGTAAAATGCTTGAAAAACTTCACATGAAGGGAAGTCTGAACTTAAAAGTAATTTTTCAAGTCAAAACTGTCAACAGATTGTTTCATCTGAATATGTGTTAGAAGGAAAGTCAACAGGGGGAATTTGTTGTTTTTCCAGGAATTAAGGACATTTTAAGACCAAACCCAAGTCAAGCGTCCATCCCTTTGTGTTGAGTTACATGCTCTCTTCATTGGTTAATCCGTTAGAAAGGGAAGGCTTGATGGGCTTTTGTTGTAAATTCCTTCCCATTTCTTGCAATTTAAAATAGAATAAAAAGGGATCAACATTGCTACTTACATTTCTATTACACATTTAAAAATTGAATTGAAAGAGGAAAATGGTTTATGCAGGGGCATCGAAATCAGAAAACTCTTCAAAGTTTGAAGCCCTTTTACAGCTTTTATGCTGCTTACAAACTCGAAAAATAGGTACTTGCAGATTGCTAACTCCACAGAAAACCTTGGGCTTTTTGGGATAAAGTGTTTCTGCTCAAAACTGATTTTGTGGGGAAAATTTAAACATCACTTTACCTGTGTACAGTGTAGCATTAGAAAAATATTTTATTTACATTAGAAAACCTTATATATGGATGTAACGCAGTAAAGGTTGAACTTAAATCTAAAACTCTCTTCTTCTAGGGTGTATATTTTGTTTTGTATTCCCTCTTTCTTCTAATATACAACTGTACTTAGAGGCAGCAAGAACACTAGCCCGAATATCTGAAATCTAAAATGAACATTATTAAGCAACAGGCAAAGAACTGTTCATTCTGGCAAAGAAATGCAAGAATAAACATTCTAAAACATCATATCTGTACTTAAGAACTCTGATCAGTTTTAGTAACTGCTGAATAGCCCTTTTTTCAGTACCAAAGACAATAGAATTGGTCCAGGTTTCCAGTATTACCAACAGCAAACTATTTTCATTTTAATTCTACAAAAACCCTCTATCAGAAGGATGATCCTGTTGAATGTTACCTTGAACAGGGCCTCAATCTCTAGACTGTCCAGTTTTGAAGAACATACTGAACCTGGATTGATTTGAAAACCTAGAGATTGCACAGGCAAACTAGCAGGAAAACAGCACTCCAAAGCAATCTTCCCTGTAGAAGTCTGTAACTTTTGGACATTGACCTTGTAGAAAGCTGCTAATTCATGTGTGTGTCTATTTTTAAGAAAAAAAGACAGCATATGGGAAAGTAAAAGTAAACAGACATTTATTGTATCTAATTAATTTGTCACCATGAATAGTGACAAAAGCTTAGAGACCCAGCTATTACCAAAGCAAGTTCATTTATTTAACCAAAGCACATCCCGAGATCTTTCTTTGTAAGCAATAGTGCTCCTACCAAATTCTGTTTTCCAAGTCTTTTTGTCAGAGTTGAACTTGATGTCAACAGACTTCAAGAATATCTGGTTATGGTATATGCATCATAAAATCATCATAGAATGGTTTGGGTTGGAAAGGACCTTAAGATCATCTAGTTCCAACCCCCCTGCCATGGGCAGGGACTCCTCACACTAGACCATGTCATCCAAGGCTCTGTCCAACCTGGCCTTGAACACTGCCAGTAGTGCAGTTAACCATCATTCACTGGTCTTTTGCTATTGCCCTTTCAAACTCGATATACACACAACTTTCACCAAAAATCTCTCATCTGAGGGAATAAAAAAATTCCAATATTCCCAGAAAATCAAACCAAACCAAACCCCGAACCCACTGAACAAAACCAAACGCCCTCCCCCTGCCTGCAAAGTCCTTACATTCTGCTTTCATCTGCTTCCACAGGCTAGTCTCCAAGGAAAAAGATGTAACACAAAGTAAATCTAAATGTTACAGCGGGCTTTTGATCAGTTAATTTTGGAGCCTCTGGGATGTGCTAAAAATTATTGTTTCTTTTTTGTTCGGAGCACAGTTCAGCAGTCTGGTAGCTGACTGTTTTGCTGCCTCTTGGCTTTGTCATCTCTTGCACTTCACTGGGAGCAATTATAAGAGAACTGGAAATGCAAACATGGTAACATGATCATTTATTAATGAAGAGAGTGAGTTTATTGCTGAAATGAGGAAAAAAGTTCTGTTTAAATTCTAGCTATGAGCACTATCAATCTTTTTCAAAGGAAAAGCAGCCCAGAATATCAAGATCAACGTGACTTCATGTCTCCATAGCATCATTATTTCACTAACACTTAGAAAAATTAATGAAGAGGTTAACAGAGCTTTCTCTACCTTCACCCAAACTGATTGGACCAATAGCACTGTTTCATTTCCTTGAGCATGTAGCCAATAATTATAGGAAGATTTAGGAAAATCCAGAATTTTTAAGACTCCTAGGAAATATTTTGAGAAAGCAAGCTCCAGACCCATCACTGCCCATAGTTTGGAACCCCTGAGTTAGATTTCATCTTAACTAATGTCTCCTAGTACAGCACTGCTTATTGAAAGATGGAACTTGTCCAAAATACAACCTTGGTGAACTCTTTCTATAAATATTATTCACTTTGAAATTATCACTTCACTTTGTATCCTTGTAGTAACAGCTTTGAATGGGGTCCTGCATATAAAAACCCAAGAGTTTAACATCAAGAATTGTTCTTCAGGAGTTTCATGTCACTCTGGAAGAAGTTACCAATTGGAGCTTCTGTTATCCAGTACAATCACTGTATTAGCCTTGAAATACATTGATCTGTGTGGTCATACATAGTGGGGAAACAGGATCCAGATAAATCCCAGCTCTAGAATTCTCACATTACTAACAACATTCTGATTTTATTACTGTGGTTGGCTGCAGTTTGTAAGCCATGAAATTGTCTCCCTGCCAGACTAGGGCAATAGTTTTAATCTTCTCATTAATTTAGCAGATGCAACAGGTCACAAATGAAATATGGTCAAAACCACAATCTTAAATATACCTGGTGATTAACTGTATAATCAGTGTAACGTTGCCAGCTATTGCTATCAAGATTGCCTTCAGTGTTATCTATTATGTACCAGTTACTTTGAGTGTCTATTACTTTCTGTAATTATTACTTTCTGTAAGAGTATCTCCTATTAGTACTTTTAATAACTAATTTGCTCTGGAGAATGAGAATTGGCTTTGAATTTCAGTTCACTCCATAAGCAGATGCCCATAACGTTCTGTCTGCAGCTGGATTTTAATGCCACTATAGTTTTGGAGGAAGTTTTTCTGGTATTTTTGGATTTAGGTCTTTTCTGGGGGATTGGAACTAAATTATCTTTAAGGTCGCTTCTAACCCAGCCCATTCCACGATCTGTGATCTCAGACATGCTATGGAACTTTGCTTTGTGTTCTTTAAAAGGTTTATTTTCAAAATGAGTGCTCTTTCAAGACTTTTGTATCATTGAGGTCTAAATCTGGACATTACAAGCTTCATCTAGAATTAAAGCCTTATGGGGCAAAAGTAAAACCAGGAATAGAAATTGATTTCTATTCCAAATACTTTCAGAAACCAAGGATAAGGAAATAAAATACGAGGTTTTTCTTTGGGACCTCTTTTGAAGCATCACTGGAGTAACTTACTGGAATAAACCTAAATTCTTAGGCTTTTTCTGAAACATATGTATGCCTTCAGAGTCTAAATCATATTGCAGAAGTTTGTAAAAATATGCTTTGGACAGGTAATCCCTAGAAATTAGAAACACCAGAGGTTAAATATGAGGAGTATAGAAGCCAATATCTCAAGCAGAAAGGAACTACCAAAATGCACTTTGCTGTTTACACTTAGCATAAGGCATCGCAGATGGCTCTTGTCCAGAGTTTCAGGAGCACCTGAAGATAGCTATGTTCTGGCTACTGAAGTGTCAAGCAGGATGAAATAGAATGACCTGTGAAGCTTGTTCATTTCTTTAGACAGTAACATTTCTCCAGACAATTTCCAGCACAACTTCTCAAAGCTAGTGATTAGGCAGAATGCCTTTTATTAGACTTTTTGATGGTCTAGGGTGACACTATGTGGCTAATCCGAGCAGTGAAATATCAATTGCAAGTTATCTCTTGGAATAACTCAGGAGGAAAATCTAACCTCTTAATTCTAATGCTAAACAGACAAGGGTAGAGCACATCAGGTTTTATTAATGTCATATGAAGTGGTGAGCGTGTCTGAACTTTTTGTTCCTGTAATATTCAGAGTATCACTTGATGTAAATATATGCAGCGATGAAAAATGATTACACTGAAAATAGACTCTGCCTTAGAAGGGATAGAAGAGTTAGGCTGTGGTCTAACCCTTTTTAGAAAGGGAAAAAATATCTGTATTGTCCTCTTAATCATCAGCTGGGTGATGAAGAGACTGTTAGGAAGCAACGAGCAGGCGATATTCCTAGTCCAATGTCTTGAGCTCTTTCCTGTTACCTTGAAGTTAATTTTCTTTTATTTGGCCCTGTCTCCCCACCCCTTCTGCCATTTCATTCCTTCCCTGGGAGGACTGCTTCTGTCTTATCCATCTGTATGGATGTGTACACTCACAATCTAATTCTGCAAATAATACCACACCTCTGTATTTGCATGGATACCTATCAAGCTGCTTTATCCCTACAGTTCATGGCTGGCCACACACATATTTGGGTGGCAGCCTGTTTCAGCCCGTATCTTGAATGAATGTAGCTCATACTTCCACAGATTGCAACAAGGCTTCACTGGTTCCACCCCATGACAATTCAAAGTCATCAGCTTGTGACCTTATCCCATGTCCAAGGAAAACTCCCTTTACATGAGTCAACACTGAATGCAGAGTAGCAGCCATAAACTTTTAATACTTTAAATATATCAGTTCCTGTTTAAAAGCTTTTCAGCATGCACCAGCATATCATTTGGGAAAAACAGTCCCAGTGTGACATACTGCACAGCACCCGCCAAGTGTCTCAACCTGACAAATAACCATCACTTTAAACTGCCTCAGGTCTTATCGTGCTTTGAAAGCAAGTCTCTTTCATTGTTCTTCAGATACAACTCCATTTTCAGGTATCCACTTGTAAAATTTAGGGTAGGAAACAGTTTGAGTCTGCTGCATTGTCCAGGTATCATCTATTGCAGCAGCAATAAGTGAGGACTTTAATAATTAGTTCAAGCAGTTTTGTATAATCTTATAATTAGATCCTGCTCTTCCTTCCTGCACCCGCACTTCTTGACTTGAACTATGAGTGAGGCAATTTTAATAGTATTTATACTTCTTTGATGCAATTTCTCCACAGGTTTGTCCAGGCCTCTTCCCAATTTTCTGTAGCGTTTCCCTCAGAACCAACATTAGTCTGTTTGGGATTCAGAGACTGTCCTAACACTGATTGTCTTCTCAGCTGCTCCACTTGGCCTATATTTAAACCCACAGTGGTGATAAATCTAATAATACTTCTGGGAATGGACCTTCTTTGTTGTCCCTTCATACCTTTTTTGTATACCAACATTTACCACATCCACTGATGCAGTTGGTGACCACGGTTCCCTGTCTCATTATTTTCAGCTTGTCAGTGACACTCAGCAACCCTCAAGTCTGTTCCTCCTTCAGAGCCATGAAAGTTTTGCTCGTTAAGAATCACCTGAGATGTTGGCTCCCAAACCAGATGTCAGTAGTTTCCTTTGCTATCACTGCTGCTATTAGAATTTCTATCCCTAGATAATATTTTTACAGCAGAACAGTTCCTTTCCGAATAATTTGTTTAGCCAAAGGGAATTTCCACAGTTAGTTTGCTAGACATCTTTTGTTGCATTTATAATAAAAACCAAGCTGGCTATTTTTATTGTCTATAATTCACTTGAATTTTAACAGTGAGCTCCAAAAATTAGATCTTAAAAGTTGTAATCCATCAGCATATTACAGTCACATTTAAGACCACTTAGCTATTTCTAATGGGAGCTGGGGAGGGAGGCAGGCAGAAGTCACGCCTAATTTCTTTGCAGTAGGTCTGGTCTCATATTTTCTTAGCCAAAACATTTCTATGTATTTCATTGATCCAAGGTATAAGGAAAAAGTAGAGCTCTGAAGTTTATCCCCTAAACTTCAACCTCCTAGATCTCTGGCAGCTAGGCTTTCACTAGCACAATAAAAGTGCTATCTTACAATAGGAAGGTTTCTTTCTCTCCAGTTCCCTTCAGTAGCAGCACTCAATTATATTCCCCATTATTGTTCTAGAAGTCGAGGTGATCCTGCTTAGATTAGGTACAATTATCATTTTATCTGTTTCTGTGGTTAAGGAAATGTACTTTACATAGCTTACTCTCTCCAGTTTCCATCTTCCCCACTGACGTTTTTGCTATTTATGGGACAGATTCAAGTTCTGACACAATTTTGACAGACTCTTGGAACATTATTGACCTTGATGCTCCCTGCTGATCATGATTTGTAAGTCACAGGCCAAGTAAATTGATCAGTTGTCAACTTGTCTTTTAAGTCCTTACTATTATCTGGTTGGCAGCCCCTACTGGAAGTTTTCATCTCAACCACCTACAGCCAATCCATGTACTCACCACCTACATTGATGGTAGGTTTCTTAATAACATTTCAAGTCCTAGAATTAAATGTAGCTAAATCAGGCCCATTTCTGGATGCACATTCCACAGCGTGTTTAGAGCTTCAACTTCAAGTTGTATGCTACAAGCCCAACAATTCATTTTCTTAAGTTTTCACATGGATCATATCGCTGTTGAGACAAGTACCCTACTGAGCTTTCCAGCAGAAGGAAGCTGTGTTGTCTGTTTCCTTGCCACAGTGGTTTCAGCAAACTATTCTAGAGAGCAACCCAATGGCCTTTTTTAAAGGTGTGCAGCTGTTGAATGAAGCTTTGATGATCTACATAACTAGTGGGTACATTTGAAGGGCTGCATTTTAAAATACAGTAAGAAAATATAATGAAAAGATGATCAGAAGAGAGCTAGTCTGTTTAAATGATTAGACATTAATTTAGCCTGCTGGAGGATATGCTACTCCCCTACTTTGAAAGGGATCAGAAGAATTCTTATTTGGAGCTTATAGATACATTTATATGATGCATGGAAACATTGCATTCTCATACCCAGGGCACAAAGTTCTGGCTATAGGAACCCAATTTACAGCCTCAAGTCCTGTACACTCTGCAGGCCAATAAAGAATTCTTAACCTTGGCAAAGATCCTTCATCTCAACAACTTGCAGCTTCCTGGTCGTCTTAGTCCATCCTCCTTGTCATGCCTCTGAATGTTCTTCTGTCACTTATCCTATGCATTCACCATGGAGTAACAGAATTCCCTCATCTGGAGTAGTGTTTGTGATGTGCATTACACTTATCTGTGCTACCAGCAGATTGGGTGCTCCTGCAAAGGGTTGTGAATCCCATTCAGGAACAGCTGCCTGTGAAGAAGACTAGTCTTTTAGCTGAAAGTCAAGCTAAGAATGGTTTGATGTACTTGTTTATTCATCTTTCTTATCCTCAAGATGGATGATTTGATTAATTTTTGTGTAGAAAAGTTTTACATTTTATTCCTAGAGATTTAAAAATATGTTACTCAGTCACTAGACTATTATCAACCTTTTTTTGCAGCCATATTTAAGCCGAATGGAAAAGAATCCGAACAAAGAGTCCAAGGAATTCATATCACCATCTACATTGCTATTGAGCATGGTTTGTTTGGGGGTTTTTTAAACAACACAACCACCCCACAAAAACCTCCTGAATTGGTGTAGAATCTAGTGCTGCCAAAACAAATACAGCACCCACAAGAGTTTAAAATACAAACCTAAAGCAAACAACAGAAAACAGGGAGGAAGGGGCTAAAAAAGAAACATTTATCAGAAAGCAAAAGCAATTCTTGGAACCAGTTTTTCCTTTTGATCAGAATAACTTAACATATCAGGGACTGCTTCAAAGCTCAGCATTTTCTGAGAATTAGGGAAGCTTGAAGAGAGTGTTTCAAGTGATAATCTGCTATTTCCATGGTGGTGGCAGCCTGCACAATGAGATGTGGTTCATGAGATTCAGTTCTAATGGCAAATGGCTCTCAAGCTGTATTTTAACCTACGGTTGAGGGCATCCAAGACAGGTGAACGAACACGATTTCCATTCTAGAGAAATAAAAATTCATTTTGAAGATGAAGTTTAAATCATTTGTAAATTACTCGTTCTCCAGACCAAAGTGCTGTTGTGGTGAAAGCAACTGTTATGCGTACGTGATTCAGTAAACCCAGAGAGGAAATACTCGCACTTTGGCGACACTGTGCCATGGGGGCTGTAGGACCTGTGGATAGTCAGAGCCCTACTGAGTTTATACTCATTTTCTCTATTGTTATTCATAACATGTTCTTAAAACCTGGGCTGTACCAGCTGTATTTTCAACTCTGAAAGAGAGTATTTCTTGTATCGTGGACATTACACTGTGGGGAGTGCCCTCCCCACACACTGGTGCCACTGTCAGAGGGTTGCATCTGCATCATGAAAACTAAATATAGGGAATCATGACAGTTATTAGCATATGCATTACCATAGGCTCTGGATCCTGGAGCATTCAGGCTCTGTTGTACTGTACAATACTTAAAAGCAGCTTATGATTTTTATAATTGCATCACTCGGGCATTGTTCTTGGAATGCAGTATAACATTTTCTCCTGTGGCTCTCACATACAAAGCACAGCTTTTCTTCTTTCTCTTTCACTAGAGACTAATGCAATCCAAATCTTAAGAGAACAAGTTTCTAAAAGATCCTGTTCTAATTCATATTCTGTCCAGTGTCCCTTCTGTCATCCCTCTTCGGCAGCGGTTTCTGTTTCTCCATATAGATGGGTTACAAAGGTTAATGGATATTGTACAAATCTGCCAGGTTTAGAAGGCTTCGTGTGATACTGTGCATGTACAATATCAGCTTTTTCAATCACAAACCTCTGAGGGTTTGTCAGAGATTGTAGGGACAAGAACAGATCACCACAGTTTCTGGAAATGTAACACTTCTTTGGGGGTTTTTTTTCCAGCTTTCCATATCAAAAAGCGTATCTCAGTATTCTGACCGGAAATTAGCTATGTTTTATTCAAAAACCTCTCCTTGGCATTGCCCTATATCTGAAAGCAAACCATAATAATCCTGTGGCAACATTGCTATGGTGTTATCTCAGCTTTTAATGGCACAAGCAGCACAGAAAATGAGTCGCATGCTTTCTTAATTGCAGTGTTAGAATCTGAAGAATAGGTTGAAAAACCTAACACCAAAGTTACTCCAAGAAATAGAATATGAATTGATACATTGAAATTGAAAATTATCATTGCAAAGGGAAATGGAGATCCACCATGTGAGAGGAGCTCTAAAACAATCCAAAAAACAACCCACAAAAAAAGCCCCAAAACCAAAATTATCTCCTTTAAAACTAAACCAATACATTAGTGCCCTTCCTCTGCATGAACATGCTTTAGAATCTTTAACATCAATACTAAACACACTACTGCTTGCATCATCATTTCTTGAGCCAGGCAGATTGAGCGCAAGAATGAGCAGTAAGAGAGCCTGAGGGAGTTGAGTTTTTAAATGAATTTTAAGATATATCAGAAGGATCTTTAAAATCTCATTGATTTCCAGTATAGGCAATTCCTATCTTAATTCAATCTCTGTAAGCAGCAATACATCATAACATTAATGCATGCCTTGCTTATAATCAAGGATTGTTTTTAATCGCAGGACATGTCTTCTCTCACTGAGGTACTCTGGACTTCCACATCAGTGAAGGTGTACTAAAAAGCAAAAGTCCGGGGAGTTACAGTACAAGTCCATAGTTCTCCTGCACCCTAACTGGCCTTCTGTCTCTGAAGCAACATACAAAAAAAGCACTACTGAGAAAGCTTATGCTTGGGTGAGGTCACAGCAGAGACGGTTACTGTAATAAAATATCTGTGGTCTATTAGCTGAAAAGTGAACTAAAGAGTAATAGTAACTGTGAGATACTGAAAGCTAGAGAGCAACATATCATGATGTGGTACACTGTAATTTTTCATTATTTGAATAATAGTTTTTCATCCTTTTATCTATAGTGATAGACTATAAATCAAAGGGGTGGAGGGAGGGAGCATAGACACTTACTAACTTCTCCAGGAACACTACATTAGTCTTTCCCAAACTTGCTTAGTAACACACTGCAGGTCAAAATAACCCTGAAGGGCATGATATTTGAACAGTAATGAATTATTCCACTGAGCCTTTTCAAGAAATAAAATGCTGTACACTCTCCCTTCACCACATTCTCAACTCATTACCTTTACCTTGTCAACAAAGCAGTGCATAGCTCTCCAAGCTGCAGTCTGTCACAGAGCACCACCACGCAGCAGAGTCCTTACCCCCTGCTTCCCCTAGTAAATGTGCTCTCCTGTTAATGTGCTTCATCTGGAGTAGCTCACACCCTTTCAACTACACCTGGCCAAGATGACCTTCAATTCTTGGTGGGTTTGATGCTCATTGTATCTTCAAATTAGCTAAATCTATGATACTAGCTCAGAGGTTTGGTTTTTAGTACATTACACTTCCTGGATAGCTAGTGCTTCTGCAGAATAGGGCTCTAAAAGATTTCCTTTTTGCACTTGCTGGTTCTGTTGGTTTGCAAATGAACATTTGTTCTGTGTTAAAATTACCTTGATCAGTATCTGAGCTTTAGTGGCTTTGAAATAACGCAGGACTTCTTGAGAAGACCGTTGTTTAAACCAGAGGAAAAATGTGCTTTTCAATTCTGCAAGCTTAATAACCTTAGTAAAACTGTATGTGTTTTAAGGGAGGACAAGTGTAGCAGTTTCATTCTTAAGTTCAGTATCACTGCTTGCAGTAGTCTTTGAAATGATGAAATCTATGAAGATGTCATTAAAAAAGACTTCTCCAAACTACAGAGAAGGGTAAGAGACCCGTCTTTCAAAGAAAATCAACTTTCAGATAAACCCTACAGAGTTTTGATTTTTTTTTATTTAAGCAAATGTCTTATTATTTTAGGAATTTTTTAACTATTTACTTAAATTTTCTTACTAGGAATTTTCTCAAAATGGTGTTCACATGGCACTTTCAAAGCTGATTTTCACAGGGCCACAGTAAGGAGGACAAATGGAGAGAGCAATGCTGACTTTTCTGTCCTCTTGACACCATTTAGTTGCAGTCTCAGGAACAAACACGGTATTTTGTTAAAGCTGCTGCCATGGTAAAAGCACAATTTCTTCTTTTCTCCTTTGTGATAATGCCTGCGAAGTCTTAACCTCAAAAATTGGTGTTTTCTGAGCCCAGAGGATCTTTTCTAAAATCAGGCTCATTTTTTTTTTTCCACTTTGATAACATTTTTTGAATGATGTTTTGTGGAAATAACTTATAAGGAGCCATCATTTGGTACGAGTTTAACTACCTGCCTGAGTTTCCGACCAAATGTCAGATTGTTGGGGAACCCAGATAATGTGGGGGGGGGGTTAACTTGGTTTTGTATAAAGACATTATCTGGATCACATAGCAAGGGCCTTACATGAGCTATCAAATAAAGGAATCTCAAATTGTAACTACAGTTATGTCTCATTTCAGGATTCAGGAATACAACTGAACACTTAAGTATGGTGAGACTGCATTGACAAAGAATGTAAATCTTAAGCAAACATTTTATTGACTATAACCAGGCAGCAAAATATTTCCCCGACATGAGGAAATTCCAAGTTGTATCAACTATCATTTTCAGTGTCTGGTGTTTGGAGGGATGGCAGATTTCCACTCTGCTGTAGGAGCTCACTATTAGCATAAGGATGCTCTGCCAGTGACATATTACAGAGCAGCCTGCACATTTTTAGGAACAAAATGTACTGGCAGGATCGGATGGGCAGGAACACTGAGGAGACAAAATGCTTTGACATTATTAGGTAGTGCTTCTCTCCTTAAACCAAAAATGAACAGCAGTTCAGTCATCCCCACAGCAACCTCAACCAATGGGGTTTTTCTCTGTGTTTTCTCATTCAGTGAAAATACAATTCATACCCAGGAATTACATGCTATAGGGAGATTGGGATATAGGTGTCATGGTTTAACCCAGGACAGTTGGCTATTAATAAAAGGAAATAGGTAAAAAGGCATTTTTTCACTAAGACCATTTTTATCACCTCAGGGTTATAAGTAATAATACAGAAAAATGTAATAGAAAAATACTGAAAATATCCAAATCCTTCACAAGCAGAGAAAATAGGATAATAAACCCAGCTAAAAGTGATTTTAATTCTTGATGGTAGATTAAACTCCACCAAAAGGGTGCACACGTAACCAGAAATGGCTTCCCTAGCTGCAGCCAGTGCAGTACATCCTGCAGCCACAGAGCTCATTCTCCCCAGCCTTGCTGGTGCTCCAGCAAGAATGGCTGTTAATGTGAAGCGCGATGCTATTTTGTCAGATGCAAGCATCTGTCTGGCAGAAAATCATCTTGCTTTAGAACAGCCACCAAGCAGATGCTTGTGACTCTGCATTCTTGCTTCTGAAACCATAATTCTCTATGATAGGCTTGGTACCTTAGTGGCAAGACAAAAAGACAGTCACAGGCACTGAATGCTCTCTCTTTGGGGGATGAGCTCCAGAGGCATCTGTTCAATTCCCTTTGTTGTAGGCTGGGTAGAACAGTCATTTTAATCTGAAATAACTGCAGTTTGATTCTCTGATAAGTTGTTGCTGCTGCTTCTCTGTCCCAGCACAAGCCCTCTGCCAGACCATATGGTGACACCAGCCACAGAACTGGCTAGAAAGCAGTGGAAATTATCCAGAAACAATAAAAACCCAGTAGATAAACAGTCTGTTCCAGCCATGTAACTACATAAACACTAGTGCTGGCGTGTAAGGGAGTGCATGATGCTTTTTGGTGGAATAGCAAATAGTCATTCAGCATGCTCCTCTGTGACAGAAAGCATTCCATTTCATTCAGTTACATCCTGAACATAAAGCACTATTTATGTACACAATGACAGGTAGCTGTCTTCTGTAACTCCTGTAATCTTTGTCTTTTAGAAAAGCATTCCAGACATGGATCAAATTAACAATTATAATTCATTACACCTATGCAAAGTAAGCATAAGAAAGCTTTCCTAGTTGACGTGTTTTGATGAGAACGTATTGGTAATATATTCCTGTGGTTTGTCATCAAATAATGGTTGTCTTATTTTCTTTAATCTTTCTAGAAAATGATTTAAAATGCATCTTGCTAATCTTGAATATGAAATAACTTGAAATAAGCCACTAATGAAAGGACCAAGAGGTTTTACAAATACATACAGGGTCATCTTCAACAGATATTGTGAATGTTCTACAAAGTTCTGTCAAGAAAGCTACATAACTTGCTTGCTAATGTTCATTATTGTAGACTACCTGTCTTGTAAAAAGTCATTTCATTAGCTGTGCACCAACACTGCTCATACCAGATCAACTCCTAATGGTCTGTAAATGCACACAGACAAGGGATAGAAGGAGGTGCTTTATCATTTGCTTGAGAAGAGAACAAATCCATCACAGACAGAATAAGTGAAATACATTCCCTTACTTGGAATTGAACACTTCAGTTGGTACCAGGCAAATGTGGTCTCCCAAATACACTGATAATCAAAGTTTATTTGAACATATGGGAGAAAATGTTGTTGTATTTCAACAGCTTTGTGTTTTTCAACAGTCTGCCTTGTTTACTAAGTTGTTTAATCTTACTTCTCTTCAGTTTCCATCAGGTTAGATCATAGTATGCCTGTTAATACCTGTTTGTAAAAAGAAAAACAAAATCAGACACTTCTCTGTCTTCCTTAGTACCTCTTATATCAATGTGTTGGTGAACAAAACTGAGCATTCCCTAAACAGATTTCATGTACCAACAGAATTCGAAATATGGATTTGTAGTTTATAATCCAGGGCAGTTTACATGTGGACCCTAGTCCTGATCTGGGCCATGAATACATTTTATTACGTAATTCTTAATAGCACGTTTTCTTATGTCAATGTCTCACACTGGAGCAGAGACATGGAGCTGCTGGAATAGAAACATTAACAGGAAACGTCTATTGCTTACCTTTTTGTAGTTCCTCAGAAGCAACTCTAATAATTATTACCAACAGGAAGTTGGAAGTGTTGAACCCTGGTCCTCTCACAGCCTGTGTAAGTAAGGATGTTGCTAAGTGTGCTACTTACTTCAGTGTAAACCAGTACCACAAAATGTGTCATTTGTTTTTGTATCACAGAAGGGGATGCTGGAGATCATCCCCTTCTGGTCAAAGAGATGTCAGGTTTGGAGTATCAGCTGAGCAAGAGTTTGTTACATCTGTTTTCCACCTAGAGGTCTAGACCTCAATTTGGGAACCTCAGCCTATTCACAAATTTGGACTGAAGCTGGAAAAGGCTGGTAGACAAAGAATACTATTTGAGTACCTCTTGTATTCGAACTCAGTGCCTAGATCAAGCCAATAACAAACAATTAGGATTTTATTTCATTTCAGTATATAGCAAACTATACATGCACCTGCATTTTCTTCCTTTCCCTCCCTACTTTTCTCTTTGCCTCTCCTTCATGCACTATTTGTGAACGATTTCCCCCATTCCATCTCAGTAATATCTGCATCAAATACATATAGTAGCATTTAGTGTAGCATCAGTCTACATGATCAGCACCTGATATTTCTATCAAGGCATGCATGACTACCCTCTTTGTCTTCACAGGAGTATATTTAGTATGGGTACAAGAAGAATAGCAAGAATAAACCACGTCATTCTTATTTTGAATCAGGACATCAGTCTTAGTTCACTGTGATGGACTAGTCACTTTAACTTCAAATACCACGTGCCTTTCTGAATCTTCAGTCTGATGCAGAATATGAAGTCAGGGTAGTGGGGAATTTAATCCCTGTTATTCTTCTAAATTCACGTGTACAACTCGCATCTACGCAGTGCTAAGAAAGCATATCACAAACACTTTTGAGAAGGTACAACTCATAAAATACATCTCTGAGGCTGACAGAAGCTTTACAGATACTCAGCGCTTAAAACACACCGTGCAACCCCAGTCCACTTTCTTACTAACACCTCAACACACAGATACTTGTTAGCGGAGACAGAGTGCTGCCAAAAGCACTTGGACTAAGGCTGCAAATAAAGGTATGTGTGTAAGGAGGAGGTAAATGAGTGACAGAGAATCAGAAGATAAATATTTTCAGATTGTTACCTAGGCTGAGCTCACAAAATCAAAGCAGAAAACAGTTTAATTCCAAACCAGTTGTAAAGCTCAATTAATACAAGAAATCTGTTAACTAACAACTATTTTCTGTAGGGTTTTTGTTGAATTTACTGTGTTGAATACATTTGTATTTTTTGGTAACTTTTCTCCCACTGTAGTACTATTTCACTGTAGTTTTGGCTGCTATCAGATATTTCTCATCATACAGAATTTGTGGGTAAGAGCTTGAAATCATGGTATGAAGACAGGAAAATCTGTAAATTGAAGCATTTTACCTTTAACAATGACATTATATGATAGTCACTCACCTTACACCTTGTGTGAGAAGTTCAGCTCACTATGTCTGTTTAGCTAACTTCAAAACCTTGCTTTTACTAGTGCAGTTGCCTGTACGATCACGGGCTGTACTGCAGCCTATGGAACAACAGCATTAGTCTAAGCTATAAAAATAAGAAGAAACTTTGGGCTGAGGGTCTAAACACCAAAATAGGAAGTCCTTTATTTTGCCCTAGCACTGCACATGCAGTGTTAAAGGTCTTAATGGCAGGACACAACTCCCGGACTGAACTCCCTATTTCCAGAAGAGTTTTTTTCTGATTGTGACAGAGGGGGAAAGAGGTGAAAAAAATGTACCTCAATGAATGGATATGTCATGGGCCAAAGTGATAGGAGAACAGACTTCCATGTCTGTTGGTCTTAGGACCAAGATTAAATTAATTATTTCAGACACAGATTCACTGTACTTGGTAATTCCAGATGACTTCACTGCAGCATCATTCACATCAGCCATTCCCACCACTGTGCACCACCACCTCAGCATGGACCAAGTCATCTTTCTAGGCATCACCCTGGCCCGTAGTCGGGCAGGGACTGGAAGCACCCTGGGCTGGCTCATGGCCGGGGTGTACTGAAAGTGTAACCACTGACTGCTGAGCAGGCTTCTTGCTGCCAGTCCACAAGATTTACATACACCTCTCCATTAAAAATATCGCAGTGGGAATCCAGAGCTAAATCTAATGACTTCAGGTGAAAATAAAGAAAGCTGTTACATTCAGACCATTATTGTTCATGCTGCTTTGTGAATTTATTTCTTTAAATTTTCCACTTGTGCTCCTGCCAAGAGAGATCTATTAGACAGAAAGCAGCAAGAGTAAAACTTTATCATTTTGTTTCAAACTATAAAATAATTTACATCACATATTTTACTTACTTTTGTCTTTTTTTTTTTGTTTTTTTGGTTTTTTGTTTTTTGAAACCACAAACATTCCAGCATCACACTGTAGGAATAAGAATAACAATAGAAAGCATAACCTTTTGCATAGTATTAAATGAACAGACAGAGTTAAGTTCTTTATTTACAATTATTGTCTAGATAAAAAAATTCATAAAAACAGATGAATGAACATATATTAATAACCCCTAGTGGGATGGATTGCCAATGTACCACTGTATTGTTGTCCACAAATCTCATGCTGCTAAATACAGTACGTAGAGAGCGAGCATTTATATATTGCAGGGAATTTTAACAAACTGATCATTTTGGTTTTTGATCCATTGTTCCCATCACAGAGAGGTCAAGCAATAAAAGAAAGGAATTGTGATGCACGACTTGTAGTTGAAAGGTCATAGCTATTCTGCTTTAAAAAAAAAAAATCTATCATTTATCATATACATAAAGCACAGTCTCTGCTCACAAAAGCCCAAGTTTTCTATGCATCTCAGTTTATATATGTTTTACTATATATACACAGAATGCAGTGTTCATTGTCTTAACAGTTTTCAAGTCTGCAAATGGTACCTTAGGGAGGGGTACTCCTACAGGAGAATTTAAAGACAAATGAAACCAAGAGAAAACATGAAGAGTGTTTGAAAATAAAAAGGCAAACAGTCAGTGTGAAGATGCTGAAAATAAATTGTTCCAGTATTAGTAGCTTCTGTAGATGTTCAAGTCCAAAGCTAGAGGCTTCCCTGTAAATAGATAACACTTTTGTTTTCTTCTGAATATGATATCCCAAATAGGCCATAGAAACCCAATACATGTTATACAAAGGTTAATCACCATATTTACAAAGCGAACAATCCTGACTGAGTTTCAATCACTTTGTTGCTAGGAGTTAGCTAAATAATTATGTTTCCATGCTAGCTTTTTACTGTTAAGAAACGGGTCACACTATGTGTTGAAGAGAGAGTTGTATATACCTTCAAAGACCTGTTCTGCTGTTGAGTGAAAGGTTTGGATCAGATAGCGAACTAAGACTTGGAGCCAAAAAACATTCAAGCTTCTACACAAGAGTCCGGAAGCTGGCAAGTCAAGCTGATTAGAGCGTTACCTGGCTGAATAGTCTTGATGCACCCTGAAAACGTTTTAGTCACTTCAGTCTGCAGTTTGGCCATGAGTCTAATCTTGTTTTGGAGAGTTCTGGCTTGGTTTAGTGCTTGTGACTGCAGAGATGCACCACTTTACGAGCCAACTCTAAGACAACCAGTAAGACCTTAACAAATCAATTTATCAAGCTAGTTTGAGAGTGTTTTTCAACACATCTGGCATAATCAGTTGTGTAATTCAAAATGTCTTTTGCACTGTACAGTTATGGAAAAAGATCATATGCTGAAAAGTCTCCAAGCAAACTTTATATTAAATACAAAAATTATTTATGAAAAATCTGTGATCCACAAAGTGCTTAGCATTCAAGTGGTTGACATAGCAATTATAGATGCTCATAAGTTTTATGTTATCAGGGCTGTTACCATCTTGAAAAATCTTTTTTCACCCTCCATACTGCAGGTTTTCTAAACAGCTTTCTTCGTAGAAAGCTCAAGGTACAATAACATGACTGTGTTACAGTGATACCTTGAGACTACAGGAAGACAAGCTCGGTTAAAAAACAAAAAGTCACACAAAGCACATCTCAATATACAATTAATAAAGTTTCATTCAGACCTAATAGTGCAGAAATGATATTGTTCCTTTAAAAAAATCAAAGCAACAACCTACAGTGATTCTCATCCAAAATGCCAACAGCCCGTACTTCGCAAGTAGTAAGGAAATCAATGCCTAAAGTACTAACTGAAAGGGATTAACACAATATATCACAATATTTTAACATTAGTTTTTATCTCCATATAGACAACCCAAATATAACTTATTATATTTATAAACTCATATAATATCTCTCTAAAAATAGTTTTGGAAGCCATTGCCATATGTTAAAAGAATGAAACAGCCTCCATTATTGTATGTTGCACCAAAACAAAGTCAAGCAGATTATCGGGGGGGAAGAGACAACCTGATAATTTTGATTTTTATTTGAAACAAAGGAAGCCTGGTTTACCTCCCTGTATACAGGATCACAATGCTACATCCAATGTGTTTTATTTTGGCTTCTTTTGTTATTTACTAGCAGTATCTACATTATTTAACACCCAAGAAAAAAAAAAATCAGGCAGAAATCAGAACACGGTTGTAATAAAATATCCAGGGTGCGATATTACAGACATTTTCAATGAGCTGAGCTGAGCCAGTTTTATACTACTTCGGCAGGAAGTGCTTTCTTAACCCTACAAATAGTTAAGGATATTATCTACAGGTTTGTAAACAAATTACATTCTTTTTTTAGGACATAAATAAGTTAAAATAGTCAGAGCAATTTGAGCAGAAACAAGGCAACATGCCAACAAAGAAACTTTATATATATAACTATTTATATATAGATAGATATATACATATATATAATTAATTATGTATATACTTATATGTATATATCTCTATATATAGTCTCATAAATGTTTAAGTTCCTCTGTCCAACTGGTGCAAATCTACTGTGCAAGTTAAGCTTTGCAACTTCAAAAAAGTTATTTAAATTAATCTATACAATTGAGTCCATGCCACACAAGCATTTCAAAAAACTCACAGACCAGTGAATTGGATAAATAGCCTCAGAAAGAAGTCCTCTGCAGTTCCTGCTTAAGGAGGAGAAAACAAAAAGAAAGAAAAAGAAACCAAAGGAGAGAAAGAAGGGCCAGAAGTGTACAGTACGTTCATGCAGGAGGGGTGGTTTTGTTTGTCTGACAGGGAACAAAGGGGGGGGGGTGTGTATGTAAATCAGCCATTCATTCTTTCCCCAAAACCATTGTGATCAACAATTCATTCACTTGTCTCAGAGTGAATAAGAGTTCAAACAGCTTTTCAGCCAGCAATGTTTTTAATATATATATTTATATATTTCGGTTGCTGTGGGGGTTGTTATTTTATTTTACTTTTTTTTTTTTCCTTTTTTTTTTTTTTGCAGTGACCTTTTCAGCTAAAGTGATGTCTCCAGGCTATGTATTGGGCTTCCTGGACTAGAAGAGGTAGCTGATTTACTTGTATCAGTTGTAAGATTTATTCCACTGTCGATAGCACTGTTGTTCTTGTTCAGCGAAGACGGTGGACTCGAGTTTTTCTTGAGAGCAGAGTCTTCTTCTAGGTCTGTGTCATCAATGAGTGGGATGTGGGGCTGGGAATCTTCTATCCTAAATTCAGGATGAGTCATAAAGTTGTGAATAGAGGTTCTAGATTCTGGTTTTTCTAAACCTTCATAGAGAGAGCTACGGAATGCCTTCACGACGCGGATCTGGGGGGAGAGAAGGAAAGAGGGGTCAGAGGCAGCGCCTTTGAAGGGCGACACTGTGTTAGAGAATACTTTGTGAAAAATGTAGCATATGGTTAGGGCAGTGCAGGCAGCTGAAGTCCATAGTCTCTGGATGTTATGTGCATAAACGAGTGGCTCAGTTATGTGCATTTTGAATATCTGTATCAACTGCAATATTAAAATAAATCAAGTTTAAAGCCATCAAAGAACTGATGGGAAGTAGTGGTTAAAGAAAGCGAACGTCCACTCGTGTGGTACATCCCTAGTAAAAGACAAGCCATGTTAATTGTAATGCAAATGTAAAACCATGCATGTTGATAGTTTTGCAGTGAGTAGTAGGAAGGCTTTTTTTAATTAAAAAAGTCTCTTTTGTATTGTTAAAAAAACCATTACACATAACATATCACACTTCACAAACAGAAAAGCACAGAACACAGACACGGTTGGATGGGTACGTATGAGACACACACAGGAGCCAAGTGTAAAAACTAGAACTAATATCAATGTTTTAAAGCAAAATCTAAATGAGTGCAGCCAAGAGCACAAAAAGCCAAGCAGACAAAGTACTAAGCGTATCATGCTACCACAGGGAAAAAAAAATTCACAGTTACCACATGAACAGAGAGAACTTGCACACAACAACTACACTTGGAAGCCTGGATAATGTGAACATAGTATTGTTGAACCAACTTTTATTTTTCCTTCATGCATATGTGAGGTAAACACTCGAGTATAGACCCACTGTTCTAGCCATTTAGCTTTTTAATATATATAAAACGTGATAAAATATTGATGGTTGGGTTGAATTGGATTGCATTGTTAAACAAGTTTTTTTGGTTTCTATGTCTCAGTTGTAAAACTGTAAAGTTAAATTCCGGAAGCGATACGATTTATGCCATATATGCAGTCTTTAAACTATAAACTAGGTCAGCTGAGTGATGCCAGGGTCAGGCTCGTGTCATTAACCCCCTGACAGTAAGAACACATGAAAATGAACTGCAAGGCTCAGCCCACTAGACTGTCAGGGACAGTGCAGAGTGCTTTCCCAGATGAAAATGAGAGGAACAGAGCAAGGAGCATTGCAGAGTGCGGGCACTAAGCCCTCTGTGGGAGGGCAAAGGGAGGGATGCTGCCTGTACCCCTGTGACCTACCAGCTCTGAAAAGAAGGGAAGGTTTGTGCTGGTTTACTGCTGAAAAAAACATTACTTTTTGAAAGCGGGAGGTGGGGGCAGAGAGGAAAAAACAGAATGGCAAAACGTGATCTGTTGGCAAATGTTTTATGACTAAGTATGAGTTCTATCCTTCTACTTCCATGTAGTCCATGAGTGAATTTTTAGCATTTCTTAGAGGGGAGACCAAAGCACAAGCAGAGGCAGAAAAGGTGCAAGCAGGCATTGTGAAAGCTTCTCCACACACATTTGAAATGGTTTGGTGGTTGCCATGTTTATCTTTTTACACATAAATATGGTGCACATTATTGGTTAGCCTAATACACCCTGAATTTGTAAAGCTTTAATTCCTCTTTCAATTGGCAGACTGCATTTCAGTCATGGCATGGGGTCACAGTGTTACAGCTGTGGAGTCTAGCTGATCCTGTGGTTGGAGTTGTCTAAAGCGTACAGAATTTCAGCACAGCTGAGAAGGAGGCTGACTTGTACTTTGATCTCTTTGACCTGTATCCTTGTTTATGTTCTCTAATTTGGATATTTATCATCTTTCAAAACTCCTAATAGCGGAAGTCAGTCATGCTATCTTAAGACATATGGCCTTCAGTCAGTGCAAACACTTTTCCTTTCTTTTGTACATATATATTTGGTAACAGCGGGGCACAAAAAGTAGTTCATGGGACTGCTTATGCTCCAAATAAAAGGATTAGAGTGGTATCCCAGTCCAGACGCTGGGATACTAGAAGATTTTAGGAGGCTGGCAGAGGTGCAAGACAAAAGGAAGATGAGAATAAATGTACAGGCTACAGTCATAGAGTGCACCTAATACCTCTTTGGCAGAGCCCCTGGAGTTACAAACCAGGGGTTTAAGAGAGCTGAATCTCTTTAAGCTGTGCTGCGGTATGTGATGGTTCTGTATAGTGAACACACTGAGATAAGAAATTCATTTGCATTACTAAAGATAGGATTGGAACTCATGGGGAAGAGGTGACATACTAATTGCCTTATTATCTATGCCTTTCTATATTGTATTTTAAAGTGCAAAGTAATTTAGTCTAAACAATGAAAAACAAAACAGTATGTTTTGTCAAGGCAACCTTTAAAACATGTTACTACATTGCCCTATTTTAAATCAGGAAACTTTCTGCAACACACTTGCTTTATAGTAGGGGCTGATACAGTGACATTTTCTGCAAAGCCACCTATAACTTCTGTTGTCTAACTGAAAATAACAGTCATCTCATTCAGTTGCAGCTATTTGCTGTATCATATCAACTAACAAAATAATTTCATTTCCTTGAATACAGCCACTTCTTACTGCATACATTTAGGTTCTATTTGCTGACTGGATCCTTTTCAATGAAGGTAAATTTTTATTTAAATAAAATGTTTACAATTTGATATCACGCTTGAACAGATCCAGCAGAATCCAATGAAATAAAGCTTTTCTTCAAGTCACACAAACTGTATTTAAACCTCTGTGGGTTAGCAATGGAGGAACTGATTTCAGTTCATGAGGCTCCAAGTTCCCTGGCAGGGAAAGCATCTATATTGCATTTAATACCAAAACTTGGCATCTGATTTGCATTTCATACCAAGTTTTTAGACAGTCTGACTAGCTGACTAACAACTTACACAGCTGAGGGAAAACTGTAGCTTTAGGTTGTATCTGAAAGCCAGTTATGAAAACCTGCCTGCCATGACCTGAATTTGGTACTCAGCAGTGACTGCTTGAACAAAGGATCCACTGAGAGAAAACAGTGCACTAACATCTTCTGCTTGGACATGCTTACACAGAGTCTGAAGATGTAACTGTGGAACAGTCAGCCAAGCAGTTGTATCCCTTAGTGTGAAGACCTGTGGCAAAGTTTTGGCATGGACTGTGCCAGTCTTGGAGGAACATTTAGATGTTACTAGAATTGCTTCTAGTTTTTCACAGTGATTTTTAGTGGAAATATGAGAACTAGTTCAGATCTGCTGATACCTAAAGTAGTTAATCTTCTGAACACAATGATAATGCAAAAGCCAAACTTGGGCAAACCCTAAAGCTGAGAATACATAAAGTTAGCTTTCTAATAAGCTTTCTTCACTAGGGAGCTGTAGAAAACTACCTTCTTTTCTTAAAATCTCCCTAGAGTTTCAGACATGCATATGGATTTTCCACTGATGTTTTGCTTCAGGAGATACTCCCTCCCCAGCTTTAAATTTTGCATATTTAGCTTGGCATCTAGAAGAAAACATTTATGTTTTTAGGGTCACACCTCAGCCAGTGACACAATTTCTGCATTACAATGTAATTCAAAATGTTGTTCACAGTCTGCCCCCCAATGTATAAAATTATTGCCTATAAGAACAAACTTGCTCATTATGTTTGTTAGTGGAAGCAAAGGTTTGTTGGATATGAAAGTGGTCTTCTAATTTCCATGTAATATTCTACCATCTTTAAGCTGAGAACTAAAAGAAAAAATACTCAGAGTTACTTGGCCCAACAGCAACAAATTCTTGTAATACATGCTTAAGTTCAAGATTTGAACTAATATCTGGTGTAAAAATGTTTAGGGACTTTGTTGAAACAAAGCCCATGTTACTTTTCTGAAGATAAAATAAAGCGGATGAACTTTCATATAATGTTATGGTCTACAGCATGTAAAAGCAGGGACATACCCATGATGGATAGAACCCAGAGGGTGCTGGTTTATTATGAACTATGTAAGTTCATGTCATGATGTTTCTTTATGATACTGACAATGCCAAGGGAAGACAAACAGTGTGATACAGCTCCCTTTTCTCACAGTAATGGAGACAACAGAAAAAAATGAACTGCTTTTAAACAAAAGACTGTGGGGACAACACTTCAGGACATTTTTGACACTGCTATAAGTTTCCACTTCTTTCTTCTCTGTAGCTGTAATAGAAAAAACTCTTCAGTTTCATCCCACCTTGAAAGTTAGATTTATTATACTGCATCAGGCAAGAAAAATAAAAGAAATAGAATTTTAGATACTACACATTTTTCCCATCAGAAGAAAAAGATGACGTTCAGAATCTCACTCCTAAGTACAACAATCTAGGCAAAATACACAAGGCCTGTTAAGCATCAACAGATGTATTATGGTTGGTAGTGTGTGGGCTTATACTCGAATGTTTACCTGGCTTCATATAAGCCAAGTATCTTGAGTTTGGTTCACATTCATTTCAGGCTCAAGGTTAAAGACTCACAACCTCTTTTTATTTCACTCTCTCCTGCTGAACCCTTTTGTCCAATGTTCTCTAGCCCTCTGGGAAAACAAACACATTTAATATTCAGACAGTAGAGAGTAGGGCACTGCAGAAGCAAATAAATTCAATACTGAAAGATCAGTAAGGTGATTAGTATAAAATTGTAAACAAGAGGTCAATTTTGCAAAGAGATGCCAACTCTTAGGTGTAACTGATACTATTCTATATTAAGACTATAGCTATACAAAGGCAAATAAGTTTGGTCAAGTACTACTGCATATGTAAAGCTTTGATATAGAAGACCTATCTTCAGTATATTTGGTTTTGTTTATTTGAATCCTCCCAGCTTTATGTGAGTAGAATGCGATTAGGTATCCACAAGAGTAGATATTACATGTGTTGGAGTCACCTCTAAGTGCTGCAGCTAATATGCTCTGCATTGTATGATGCAGAAGTTCAGCAAATTCAAAGATAAAATACCCACTAAATTTTAGGAGAGTTTTCTGCTCTGATGAGTGAAACAGATGCTCAAGATTATCTGTGCTACTCTCTTCTTTCTACATAAATATGCAGTAAATCCAGTAAGCGCTGCTGAAAAGTCAAACCACATGCAGCAATGGAATACCTGCATATTCTGTGAAATCCTCAGGCCTGAGTTGCATTTTGCAAAAGGCTCACCTGGCTATTATTCCACTGAATTTTAGGGCATGAGATCAGAATCACATGCAGGGCTTCCACTTTCCATATCACCTCTCTTGTGTTACAGGATTGTTGCAAAATTATGGAGTCTGACACTTTAGTGTCAGATTTGGCAGAGTTTAAATATATTATGCAACCCTGTTGCAAAGAATGTATTTCTGCATTAGAAATCTAAACCTTCTTGTCACGCTATATCTCCTTTTGAAGACTTGGTCTGTATTTAGACTTTGAACCTACTTAGTTTCCCTACAGGGAAGATCTACAGAAGTTGATTTTGATCTTGCATATCCCAGCAAGATTGTGAAAACTTGGTTATAACCCGTAGGAACATCTAAGCTTTAGTATAGTATCCCTGTCTCTAGTTTAATGATGTTCCCAAATGGTGCTGCTTCTATAAACGTAACTTCAGATGTGGACTTTGTAAAGTTCTGCTTGTTGCACTTCCTCAAGCGAGAGTTAATCCATGCTGCCACAGAAAGCAACCAACATCTTCCCCAAGGCTGGTATGCCCACTTGACTTGTGGGATCTGCATGTCCATCAATACTGGACAGTAATCTTTGCCTTGACATTTATTAAAATAGAGAATTTTAAGGATGGGGGTTTTTAAGAAGTGTGTTCCCATTTTTCTTCATGAGAAAATTTGATCCAAACTTAAGACTTCATCTCAAGTTTTAGTTGTAAAGTCTGTCCAGCTGAATAATGATTACATTTATAGGAAACTAAATACGTAAGAAATACAGAAAAGCAAAAGCTGCTGGAACAGTAAGTAATTTTTCTTGATACAAAACAATTACAAATAACTATCCTAAGCTCTCTCTTTAAAATTATCTATTTGTAAATGGACTGTAAAATGCACTAGAATGAAGTTTCCTCAGTGTCTTACGCTAGTTTGACAACTTGCAGGTGCTGATGCCCTTACACCACTCTGAGGCAAACATTGCCTGTGCAGAGCTTCTACCTATAAATGACATTTTGCTGACAAGTCTGATAAATTTCAACTATTTTTTTTAAAACCAACTAACCAACCAAATCCTAAAAAAACCTTCAGAGAGTTGCATGATAAACAAATATTTCAGAGTATTTTGGGATTGTTTGGTAAGATTTTAATTGGCTGCTATAAAATTTGGAGTCATCACTTTTTCCTATATCATCCTTAACAAATGGCTTGTCTGAGGCCACTCTTGCTAGAGTGAATATTAAATACTTCTAAAAGGCTCAGAACAGTGATGGACCTCAGCAGAACAAAGGAAAAGAAACTTGCAAATTCAGCAACTAGAGCAGATTCATGACCTGGGAGGCTGCCTTTTGGTGGGGTTCGGTTGGTTGGTTGGTGGTTCTTCCCTCAATGTTTCCAACACTTAACAGTACTTTTTCATTATCATCTTTTGTGAAAGAAATGAATTCTTTCGTAAGAGACCTGCAGTTTCTGGCTGCTTCCACTTAGGAACAGTAGTGACTATATGTGAGACTGACAGGAAGGCGGAAGAACAAGTACAAAGGAATATTAAATGTGAGTCTGTCATGTTCTTTTGAAGGGGTCCCTACTGATAATATAAACATGTCAGAACCAGATAGAAACAGATTATGTTAAAGAATAACTTGTTTACTTTGTGTACAGTGAGATGTACTCATCCTCTTCCTAATTAAACAATGTAGTAGCAAAGGCTTCAAGCATATACTTCATTTTAAGCACAAATTAACATTTTGTGTTACTAATTCTGAGCTTCAGAAGTAAAAAAGATGCTCCACTAGATCTGATTTTGTTTTCCCAAAATAAAACATAGAAATAAATGCATGTAAAGTATCAACCAAAGCTGGGATGGAATAGCCTGCTATCTAAAACCACTTCTAACTCTGTAATGTAACAGCTTTCCAGTGATAGGAGATTGTGTGTGTCCCTGCAGAGGACGTGACAAAACCTGAGAACTTGGCTGAGACCACAGGACATACGGACCTTTATTTTCCCCACGTTCTCATTTTCTGGAGCTTAAATGTATGCATATTACATATGCATTCATATTTAATTTGCATTGAAATAAATGTTCTACTTTTATCCGAGTATATAAAATGCCAGGTTTCAATTTGCAGAAATTTTCACTATGCTTATATAAAGCTGCAATGTTTTTCAGAGGAGATAAGAGACTCATGATGCAGACCTCATTGTTACCAGGTAATGCTGACAACCACACATTTTTCACTTGTTATTGGCAAAATACCGTGACAGCTAAAAAGTATCACCAGAAGTAGGGAAGTTTTAGTACTGCAGTAAATATTTCTCTGTCTAAATTGCTTTGAATTAAGGTATTCCCCAACTCTATGAAAGATTGGAATGAATTCATATTTATGAACAGCTGAAAGTTGCAGGTAATAACTGACTAATCTGTTTCATAAACCACTGTAGATGTGGCTGCATATGACAGGCAGTGTTCTTTTTAAGGATGAACTAACCTTGGAATCAAACATTCATCTGCCCAACATACTAGAAAATAATTTTACATTATTTAATATATTTATATACGTTATGATAAATCTGCAGAAACTGGGGAGATGTCCCAATGAACTACAGATTCAAAAGCTATACAATTAGTGAAGGACTGTGTAAATGCTCTGTGAAGTTAGACTTACATATTCTTATTAATAGAGTAGGATGTGATTTTTGTATTTTTTAAGTGTTGATATCAGAACTTCTGCATTTTGGGCACCCAAAATGACACCTAAAATATCCTGATTGCTGAACATGCTGAGCACCACTGCTCTGAAAATAAACTCTCCTGATAGCATCTCATAATAGACCCTTTTGTCCTGGCTATAGCCTTAAGGTTTTCCTGCGATACTCCCCATAACACATATACCTATGCAATATTTTTACGATTCCTGAAGAGTAGGAAAGGCTTAAAAATCAGAGGTACAATTGTCCCGTTATTCCATTCCACCCCATCAGAAGGAGGTAATGATTTAGGATTTAATTCATTCTGAGCAGCTCAGAGGAACGAAGTCAGTTCTGTCCAACCCCATACATTTTAGCAAGGAGCTGAAAAGTAGACCTAGGTGTGCGTTTTGGAACTGAAATGTTCTCTGACAATGCCAATTGACAAAAACATACCCCATTTCTGTGACATTTGGATTAGGAAAAGCTTTCCAGGTTCTGGAAGATGAACAACCAACTGTAAATTGGAAACAACTTCAAAATAAAAAGCATTCATTAGGTTTTTGTCATTGTACTAAGAAATCAAAACTTTCCCTAAGGGTTATAATTTGAAGCACACACTGGTTTGATACTGAACAGACATTATAAATATATATTTATGGTAATAAAATACTAACAGTCAAAAAGAACCACTTTAAAAGTCCCAATCTCTAATTATCTTCTGCAATGGAGATACATATCTCTGGGTAGCTTAACAAGTCAATCATGTGGGTTTTATTTTACTGAATAAATGTGGCTATGACTGATGAGCTCTGCAAGACCTCTTTTATTTTTCCAAATAAAAAGAGACATCAAAGTCTGTAGCAAATTATGCTTTCTCCTATTAAATAATTTCAGCCCATAACCTACTAAGGCCTTTGTCAAGACACAAAACTATTCAATTCTTAGTTGCTTTGCTGCAATGGAGAGAAAAGAGGGAAGATAAGTTGTGCATTTTCATTTTATTAGATCTATCCCTTCAGACTGCTGGCTGCAGAGTGTTATTGTAACATTTACCACAGCAGAATGAGCTGCTGTTTTCTGCTCCAATGGAGAAATGCTTTTATGGGAAATGGTTCCCTGGGTGAAAGGCTGGTTTGTGTGAAGTGTTTTGTGACCTGCTTAGTGTGGAAAGGAGGGAGCGTGGGCTCGAAGGTCTCAGAAGCAGATTACACTGCCTGTGGCGTGGCAGTGGCAGGCAGCTCAGTGACTTGGCTGCTCTTGACTGTGCTGCTGCCCTGCAATGTCTGCTGCTGTTGGAGTAAAAGTTAGCAGGCCAAGCAGCAAAAGATATAACTTTTCTCCAAGGAGCAGCTGCCGAAGTTGGTACTCCTATGGCTCTCTCGGTTCCTAGCAAAAGCAAAGTTTCTCCTTTGACTTAATTCCCACAAAACTTCTAATGCATGTCTAAATGCTTGATGTTCAAATACTGAGGAGGTTTACACTCAAACAGAATGAAAAGGTCAAGCTTCTTTTTCGTCTGTAGGAGTTCTGGCATTTTATTTCCTTCTCTTGTCTGTCCCTGTCTGCCTTATCTCTGTCTACCTTCCCTCTCTCTGTTGGCCAGACAGACAGGGCTGGCTTCTTGGCTGTTTGGCCAACTCTTCACTCAAACTTGCATAAAGAATATACTGCATTATTTCATAAAGTGACAAACTTGTGAATTGATTCTATCAATTTAAATGCTCTTTTCATGCTGGCTACGCTGTAAAACAAAATAGCAACTTACAGTCCTGAATAGGTAGAAATACAAAACAAAGTTCTCTCTGTAAGATCCTTCCTGAGCAACTGGAATTTTCCTGTTGTTGAAGCAGCCTTTCTTGTTAGCTGTCTCAAAGTTTTTATTCACTTCACTATCTCTTCACTAGATGCTTTGTTTGCATCTAAAAGAAAGCTGTGTCAGGATTTCACAGTTTAGAAACCTATTTCTTCTAACAAAGAAAATTGTTACCACATTTATTTGGTTGTTTCAACACTGTCCTTTAATGGGTCTAGCTCCCTCCTTCCTTGATGCTTACCTCCCAGTGAATTTAGTGGTAACAGATCTATTCTTTCACCAGTCATGTAAACCTTAGTCCCTCAGCCTTGCATCATCAACTAGATTCTCTATTTCCTTTGTTCCTTCCTGTACCTGTGCTAATTAGAGTACATCTTTTCTGGATGTGAGTGACATATACCCAGTTTTCCAGACGGAATGATCTTTTCTCTGACAAGCTCTATTGCTCAGTATAAGATATTTGTAGAATCATTTAATGTACAGATTTTATAAACAGTAGAAAATATATCCAATGAGATTGAGAAAACGTGACGCAGAAGCCTCAAATAAAAGCAGAATCTCCAAACACTGGATAAAAATGAGTAGAAAGTCCTGTCCTAACAGCAAGTTAACAAAACTTGCAACAGATCATGGAAAGCATCTACTGTACACAAAGTAATCATGTTATGTGTTTCTGGCTACGTGTAAACTAATAAACATAACGGGACAAAAAGGGAAAGGGCAAAGTAGCTTAGTCTCAAATGACTGCTACATAAGTTGGCATCTCTGTAGGTCTGATGCATTAAGAATACACACTCACGCCCAGCCGCAGCAGCAGATGTGCTGGTAGGAGAGGAAAGAGCATTGGATAACGATACGTGACTAGGGCTAGAAATATTGGTTACATCCTGGGTCTGGCTTGTGACGGAGGACTGTCTCCTTAGAGCCCCCTGAAAGGAAGTGCCACTCTTGAAAGTATTGACTACTTCGATCTGTAATGGAGGAAAGAATGAGACAAGTTGCTTAAAGTATGGATACAGTTGCATAACTGACAGGAATAATAATGAAAAACAATAAATCAACCGTGCACACAGTTTTACTTCAATCGAAATAAATCCTTCTAAGTGTTCTTCTCAATGTTTTTTAGATATGAAATGATCCAAATTTTCTGCCTGGCTAAAACGTAACAGCTCTATAGGAGACAGTGGAGCTGCATCAGTTTAAACAACTAGATTTGAAATAACAGTCTTTAAAATTTAAACCATTTTATTTGTATGTAAATAAAATAAATACAACCGGCATACTTGCTATAACTAAACTGTTTTCCTGCTAAGAGTAAAGTTACTTTCTTATTGATCTCCAAGTGTTCTTTCAGAGGGAGGAAAATTCAGTCACTCAATTGGAATTGGGGAGGAACAGGGACGATACCCAACCAAACAAAAACTTTTAAAATATTCAAATTATGACTCCATTTTGTCTACAAACACAGGGCTGCCACTATACTAGCTTGATTAAATAGAAAGTGTTCCACTGTCTCTTCTGACTTTTTCTATAATGAAAGTTTGTATAAGCACAGTGATAATGAATATTGGTATTTTATAACTACAGATTTAAAAATAGTCATATTTTATCTTTATACAGAGCACTTAAAATCACACAGAAAATTATGTGGAACTGGATTGACTGTTGCAGCAAATAACAGTATCATTTTCTACTTGTTATTTTGTTATGTCTATTGTATGCACTTTTTGATATATCCTTCCTGAATACCTGAGTGTTTTACTCATTACCACAGAAGATGAGTTAAAAAAGACCTGAGTATTTCAAGGCATTCTTTGTCACCAGTATAACCCAATAAAAAGCAGGCTCTGCATACAGATGTGAAGCCAGGGATTGGCTGTAGATATTATCAAGGTGTATATATGCAACAAATACCTCCACACCAAAACGTCCTCTTTGTTACATTAGTACATCACAACAAGTAGTAGTAGTATCAATTACAAGAATTCAACTAACTACTTATTTGAAGTAACCCACTGTTACCAGATTTGTATCTTGCAAGCCAGGTTGCAAGATACACAGCCTAGAACCTAGTTGGGAGGAATGAAGTGGTGTATTTATCAACTAAACCAGCACAAATCTTGGTGCAAGCCCTCTTGAATTATCAAGTTGAAAGCACTATAATAAACTGGCTAACATTTTCTGCTGCGGTCAGTCTTAGGAATAAACAAATTCGTATGGCTTCATCTTTAACACTACAGATGAATCCTCTCCCACAATCTGATCTTTGGGCAGTGTTTATTTTCCTGCGTGGTTTTTGGGGAATACCCACATCACAGCCAGCTGTGAAAGGGATCAGTGGTCACTGCTGCAATATTGTCACACTGAACTTTTACTATACAAACGTAAAACAGCTCATTTGTTCCCTGACCACTGTCTGAGAGTCCTGTTTACCACATCCATTGAAATGTGCACACTCATAGATGTACAGTATTAAGCAGTCATCACAACATCTCCCAGCTTGGCTCTCAGGTTTTTCTGCAGCAGACTTATTTTAAATTGCATGTCGGATACAAATATCACAGTAAAACATTACGATATGAGGTGAGCTTGCATGTGGAATAGGGGTACAAGTGAATCATTAGCTAAAGTTCACATTTGCATCTAGAAAAACACATATGGCCCAAACCACGGGTTATATACAAAGGCATATTAAATACTCACCTGAAATGCTCACTGTGCAAAAGTGGAATTAAATACAGATCTTGGGTTTTCATGATCTAACACAGGTGTCAGAGCACTCTTCAAAAGAGACCATTCAAAAAAGATTTCAAAGACTCTGACTGAGAGCACAAAGTGTGTATCACTGGGGAAGACAGCTGATAAATCCTAAGCCAAGGGGCAGTTCTAGATGTACAAATGTGTTCCTAATAAACTGAAAGACCTTAGTGCAAGAGTGAAAAGATAAGGGAAGATCTGTATTCAACAGTTTCTCCAGAGAACAAGAATTACATGTGTGTTATTTACTCATTCTTGTGAAGAAAGTAACTACAGCTCTTCAGGGATAGAATTCATAGTGGGAGGACAACAACCTTCTCAGAATCTCAAATGCCGAACATACAGGGCTGTCTCCTGCCTGAAGCCTAGAAAGAAGAGAAGAATTTGGCCCAAAAGTTTATCTTCCAAAACCAGAAAATGACAAAGAAGAAAGAGATCATAGAAATAAATATATATATATTAAAATAATGCATTTTAAATGAAGATGCAATTTCTTAATTAAAAACCAGTGCATTTATTTAGAACAATTCAAGCTGCTAAAAAGGAGAAACTAAATGATAAGTCATACATCATGAGAAGTTTGAATCATGTTTTGATTATAGGCCTTCAGGTAGAGAAAAAAACCTCTCCTCCATTTGAAGCTTATTTGTATATTGGAATTTTGACCTCTCTCATTTTTCTGTACTATACTCTTAAAGATCTGTGTCTTGGAGGTAGCATGGCTAATAAAACACTGGTGATCAGCAGTTCAAAAAAGAAATAGAAATCTTATACTAGCAGAATAGCCCTTGCAAAACGTTCTCCTGTGGTTTAACATAGAACAGATTGTCAGCAAGCACTTCGGTTGTCATTAGTGTTAACAGGACCCAGGGCTCATTCATCTCATCTCCAGCCAACAACTTTTCTCATGAAATCAGACAGTATCCATGGGCTACTGCCATGTTTTCTATATTAAAAGCTCTACGGAAAGCCATAAAACGAGGTGCTAGGCTTTTATCTAACTTCAAAACCACTTGCCAGGAGTGACTTTCATTGCTATTGGGTTTGCATTGGTTCAAGAGAAGAGTTTTAATGCAGAAAGGAAGGAAAGAAAATGCAGTACAGCACTTCAATGTATTTTTTAGTATCTAAAGAGGAATAATCAAATTTTCAGGAACAGTTAACATGGCAGCTGTATATTTTTCAGGTTTTACTTTTATTCTCAGAACATTTCAAGCCAGTTATTTCCCACGTTAAGCAGATAAAGCAAACTGAATTACAGGATGAATGAAGCAGAGGAGGAAAGCTTCAGGCCTGGTGCTGCAAAGATCTGACATGGAGCTTGAAAAGTTTTCAAATCTCCACACTTCACCATTTTTCCATACTCAGATGTGAGGTAACTAAAGAAACTTTAACGTATACAATTAAAAAAGATGCCATGATTTCTGGTTGTTCCTCAGATTACGCAGTTTTGCATGCTCAACTTCCAAAAGGCTCTTAGACCTGCCAAGATGGTATGATGAGTCTTGTCTCTTCCTTCAGAATGAAGAATTTGTGAGAACTGCAACAAAGACTTAGAAACAATGCTGAAAACCAGCAGAGGTTGGAAAGTCCTGTCTCATATGCAACTTGAGACCACTTTTGTATCTTTCTGAAATTTGCATAACTAGGATGAGTCATTTGTGGAATTTCATATGTCAGTGGCCTTCCAAGAGAGATACCCAGTAAATAAGACACGCATCCATCCAGAAAAGCCCTGAAGTATATTTATAAGACAACAAAACATCTAAAAGAAGTAGACAAAAATGAAAATCAGAAGTAGCAAGTCAGTCTCTTTGCCTTAGTTACGTGCATTTTCACACACCTTTCTTTAAAGTACATTCATGCATGTCTTCATAGAAATACGTCTGACATTTCAGTATGAAGAATGACCAGTGGAAATCCTTTCACTGATGTCTAGGTTTGAACCCTCAGGTTTGAGAGAGGGCATAAAAAGAAGCAAAATATCTTTATACTGCTCAGTTTTTGTCAGTTCAGATGAGGTTTTATTGGAGTATTACAAGGGAGATCTGCCAGAAATCTGTGAAAAACCCCAAACCCTATTATAGAGTCTTTAGAACTGTTTTAGGAGTGAAGACTTTTGTTGAGTGCTGTGGCTGTCTGTCCAACAATGACTGGACAGAAAACAAGCAAAAATAATCTAATATGCATCACAAGCATATGATGGTGGAAACTGGTCTTGTTAGGATTTGAATGATCAATCTAATCGTGAGAGAGTCTACAGTTTATGCCTAATCTTACTGTCATCCTCTTATATATATAAAGTGAGGGGATGCTCTACCTTCTTCTTCCGCAACTCCAGAAGTGCATTAGACATCAGAGGATTCTTGCAAATCCTCCAGCTCCCCAAGGATGCTACAGACATCCTCATCTTCTTCCATCAACTCTTCTTTAGCTGGCTTCCTGAGAAATGTAGTACAAGTGTATGAATTTGGATGGGCCACAACACACAGCACAACAAAATGTGCTCAACTCAAGGTCCATCCAACAGTAGATCTAATTTGACCTGCATATAAGTTCATCACTCTCCAGTGGACACCTTGGAACTCTTTTTGAATCTGTTGGCCCATTTCCTTTTTTCATTATCATTCCACAGATGTGAAATGGATGTAAAAATCAAAGTCACTAAATAAACAAAATGAGAGAAAAAATCACAGAGGCCTCTTGGCAGGAGAGAAACAACACATCCTACTGAAGGTATTTCTACAGCTAAGAGCAGAAAGGAAACTAGGAAGATGGATGTTAGCAAAGAAATATTATTCATGTTCATTTTGTTTTAAATAGTATAAAAGAATAGTAATTTATCTGTGAATTAAGTGGACAAAGATATGCAGAACTAAAAGCTACCTCTCAGACTAGAAAAAGAACTGAAAGGATGTAATTTGCTTTTTTGTGCTTGTAGTTGTTTACACTCACCACAACCAGAAAGACATCCTGACAGAAATGCCAACAGACAACACTCCTCCTAAAGCCACCAGGAAGAAAAGAATGCATATTTAGAGGTCATCTTTTCATAGAGACACCTGGGCACCTGTTTGTCACCTTTCTACAGGGGGAATTTGAATTTTCTCTGATGATGAGTGCTCCTGACTCAATAGAGCCAAGACACACAACCTCAAAGCTGAAGATCCATATTTAATTACTTACCATAGAACCTTGGGAATTTACCCAAACGCTTAATCTCTCTAATGGCAGTTTTCACCCTCTTGATTTTTTGCTCTGTGGATGCACTGAGGAGACCCAACTGGCCTAGTTTCAACTTAACTCCCTAATTTTTTCTAAAGGCATCCTTCACCTCTTTCTCCAGAAAAAAAAGGTATCAATTTGGAGATGGGGAAAGGCAGAAAGTACTGTTTTTCTTGAACGAAGACAAAAATCAAAATCTACCGAGATAAAAATATTCTTTCAAATATTATTTTTCTTAATTATTCACCTCTTGTAAGCATCATGTAAGACATTCACATCTGGCAAGTACCTCTCTCTGTCAGAGCTGCTCTCTTCTGCAAGCTGGCACAATTACTTGATCTTAGAAAGATCAAGGAGAGAGCACTGGAGTGTTATAAAACATGCTACTGCACTGCAATGAAAAATGTGAAACAGGTCACAATTCTTTTAGCACTACAGGACATATTTGACCAGATATCCTCATCTGTACTATATTTAGCATCATGATTCAGTGCAAATATTTAGTATATTAAAAAATGCCATGGATTTTTGTATTTAGCAAAAGTGGGGGGGGGAAGTTCAAATAAAAAGATATTTTAGAAATCATCCACAGTAACCCAACACATACATTTCAATATTTAATGGATGCTTAGGCCCTGACTACTAAAAATAAATCCAGAACCACATTTTTCATTGCCAAATAGGAAAAAAAATCAATTCCTCTTAATCATGAGATATATATGGTAGTGCCAGAACAGAAAATATTATCATCTTTTTTAATGAAATGATACTTTAAACTTTCGACTGAACAATTTAAATTACTCTGATTGCAAAAGTGGCAGCAACAAGAAGTTTTTGACAAAATCAAGCAGGTTGTGTGAGAAAGCCTTCAGAACATTTTGCTAACCATTGCCCCAGTTAGCACATTCCAAATGGCGCTATTTTATGGACTGTCATCACTGAAGTAGAAAAATAATTCGTAGTAGTCTCAGAAAAGTATTCCTATGTGTGTATCATTTCGTAATTTTTTTGTTTTATTTCTGCTGCTGTACACACACCCCTCTTTCTTCAGTTCACCTGTTTTACTTTCTCATGTGCACCTCCTTTGAAAACAGTACCATCAGTCACACACTCAAACGCTGTGGCTTTTCTTACAATATTATCTAGCATTGATCAAAGGTTAAGAGTGTTTTTTTCTAGACCGTGTGGGCATTTACTTTTAGCATACCTGGGTTTGGATTCTGTTGAGCCCTCTGAACCAGAGAATTTGTCCACGTCGAAGTTCTCTCTCTGCATGATCAATTTCCTCAACATCTTCATTGAGTTCTTCCTCAGGGGCCTCCTCCTTCTCAGTGAGCCTCCCTGCCTCCTTTAAAAACTTTAGCCTACTTGTTGGGATGGTTGCAATGACCTAAAATTACAAAAAAATACTGAAAACATAAGCCTCATTCAATAACCATAGTGCAATAATCTGCTCATTGCAAAAGAACACTGATATTTTAATGAGATCTATAGTCTTTCAGGAAAGCCAAGATAAGCATATTCACAATGGTACTTTACACTTACACAACTCCATTTTAGTCCAGAAATACTTAGTTTGCTGTGTAAACAATGAGCATCACTTGCATAGCTAAACCACATGGGCTATCCACAGCTATGGAGCAAGTTTAAGGTTGGGAAAAATGTCCTTCCTCAAAAGACTAAAAGAAGATGTATTTATCTGAAGGTAGTTATTTAAACTTGGCAAGATCAATACTTCTGCAGCTAGAGTTTGGGTATTTCTAGTGACTTACAATAACGTATGTTAATGTGAGCTGAAGATTAGTTGCACCTCATGCTTAAAAATCTTCTCACGCTACACTGGTTCCTGTGTTCAGCTTCCCTTTGTTTTGGCAAGTTA
The DNA here is from genome assembly GCF_004027225.2 of Strigops habroptila. Classification (NCBI taxonomy): domain Eukaryota; kingdom Metazoa; phylum Chordata; class Aves; order Psittaciformes; family Psittacidae; genus Strigops; species Strigops habroptila. Next base: position 19,589,188 of record NC_046360.1, read on the forward strand.
AAATGCTTTTCTCAGCATTTCTCAAAAATGAGGTTTCTGAAAGGGGTGGGTTTGACTCTCTCCCTGTTGGACTTCTTATAGGCCTAGCTCTTCCTCTGTGTCCTTGTAACTAATAAATCCTGATTAACTCAACCCTCTCTTCATTCTGTTTGTCCACCAAAGTGGTCCTTGGATATAAGTAATACAGGAGATAGGCAATAATCTTAAAAATGTGCACATACTGTAGTTAGCCAGTGTTCTAACACAGTTATTTCAGTGTGACTCTCTCGGGTCGTTTTCTTTTTGTTCTGATTTCTTTTGCCAGCTTAAATAAAAATATGTGCAGATGGTGATTTAAACAAGACACGACCTGGAACATACTGAACATGTAAAAAACCCAAATTTCCTACAAAGTTCAATCCATTAAATCCATTTAGCAAAAAAAGTGCTGCCATTTTCTTTTTTGTCTGTCTTTGTTTCAGCATGGAGCAATCACATCTCTGAAGCCCAAATGTGTGAGAGATAGGAGATAAAAACAGTTGCAGGAAAGCTGGTGAGGATATATCTTACAGTTCTGGAAAATTGGGATGGATGAAGACACATGAAGAGGCACCAAATATTTGCAGGATAAAAAGAAACTGCTGAGTTTGTGAGGGTCTCCTTGAACTTCATGAGCCACAACTCCACTTTTATTATATTATTTTTAAAAACAAAGAAGTGTCAAAACCCCACCAGTTTCAACACTACTACAGAACCTCTTGAAAATGCATTTTGGGGTGGAAAAACAAGATGCCGACTTAGAAAATTAATGAACTGGCTGATGTCAGAAAAGACAGAACAGGAGTTAAAAAGAAAAGGTAAGTGCTAGTCACTTAAATACTTACTGAAACTCCAGCTTCCCAGCTTTCAAAACACTACAAAGCCAGCACTCTACAGAAAGGAGCTACGTGAGAGGGTTTGGTATCTGGTGAAAGTGATGGTGATGAAGTACTTGCAAGACAGCACACATAGAAACAACTGTATTTGGTGGTGATTCTGTGCGATAGAACATACCTCTCCTTCACGACCTCTCTCAGCCAGACTGACACATTCTGCTGTAATTCTTTTCTTAAGGTGTTTACATGTCTTTTTGTTTGCTCATTTGTTTTCCATATCTGCAGACACCTGCCCAGTTCAGGTAATGGCAGACTCAATCGACTGGATTTAGATTAAGGAACTAAATATATTCCCCATAAAATTCTCAAAGTTTTAAAAAGTGATCAATAATTCTGGGACTGTAGGGTGAAATATTTTAGAAAGACTTGGTTTTCAGAAGTAATGAGGGCCACGTTTTGAAAAATGGTCCCTCAAAGCATCGCAGAGTTGCTTCCTAGAAATAAAACTTTAAATCACGTTCTAAAGTGCCGGTTTTAATATCTAAACCTGAAAATCTTGATTGGGTCTAGTGGTTCAAAGGAACAGAGCACGTTCAGGAGAGTAATAAAACAAAGGGATAAGTTTGTTCTGTGCTGAACTAGAATTAGTCATAGCAGGAGAGAAAAGGCTGAGAAGGAAGTGAAGCACGTCTTCTAAAGGAAAAGTCTCTCTTACTGTAGAGCTCCATGAAGAGAGGACTTGCCACAGGCTGTAAATCATGTAAAGATATAAATGCATTTTTTTAGCTTGTGTTTTTCTTCTCTGGTCACTAAATACTGCTGGACCACAAAAGAAAGATTTTTTTTCCCCTCTGTATTTGCTTTATGTAAAAATGTAGTCTTCTCAGTGCTAAAATTATTGAGGTATTCCCACAGCAGTTTGAATTTGACGGCTAGGCTCTCATAACAAGGCTCAGGCAACTATGCCCATCTTTAACCTGGAAAGAGATGGTGATACTATTCTTAGTTTTCAGTGGTCAAATAATAACCACGTGTAACAAAACTTAGAAGCGAAATAGTACATTGATCAAAGGCTGTGGGAAGTTTATCACAGCTGACTGGTCTAACAAAAGAGGCAGGATTTTTCTCCTTTTCCCTGCTTTTCTTCCCCCCCCTCCCAAAGTTGGTATTTTCCCATTTTCAGTTGAAAACAAATCTTTCCTTTCCAAAAATTATCACACTGACTTTAGATCTTCCTCCTGCAAGGTCACAACTCAAATCCCATCTTCAGGTAATAATTCCAGTAGAACCACCTAATAATGGTGGTTGTCAGCAGCATATGCATTAAAAGCTGTCATGACTCTGAGCTTATTTCGTCAAAAAGAAAATCTGAGGCCCAATTGTCCAAAATACTAATCTTTTCCAGAAGACGAAAACCAACTAGATTTGAAAGCTAGCATCTGGTCATTACAATGCCATCAGAACCAAATCAGTATTCAATTGCAGCTGACAATTTCTTGCCTGTTTCTTCACAGTGGCAAACTAGTTGATGTCTGTGCAGCTTCACAGCCGAGAGGCAACATGTAACTTTGCATTTTTACTGTGTCAGGTGGCATCAGCTTAAATACATTAATAATGCATTCAAAGATGAAAAAAAATTAACATTGTTATTAACTTTGCTATATGTGTTTGTACATACAAGCATAATGTAGTATTTTAACAATACTGATTGTAGATGTATTATAACTTCTAGTCAGATAATCATGTAACTTACTTATCTCACTGACACGTGCTTTTACATCTCTACATAAGTTTATATTAGCTAATGATGACACAGGTTGTAGCAGAATTTTAAAATGACACATGAATTAAACTGCACTTTCCTGCAACTATTATAGGAAAAAAATCCTTTTTCTTTCATCTGCTCTTCCATCCCACAGGGAAGTAGGTGGATGAGGATCACTGAGGGTATGTGTTAAATGCACTGGACTTAGTCCTGCGCTAGTAACAAGGCTACCACGGACTGGCTGAGGGGGTGTTTCAGCAAGGGAATGAGTGGGTTGATAGAGAACTGGAACTAAACATAAACATGCTGCCTTGGGTACTCTATTGCAGGGAAGGTCACCATGCACTGGCCCTTGCTATGCTCTTTTTGTGACTAGAGGACTAGGTTATGAATCAAACGTCTTTCATGAAAAAGCCTAACTGCAGATGACCTTGGTGACAGCACGCCCTGCTCAGGGAAAGAAAAGATGTGATAATTAACAAAAATCAAAAGGAACAGCGAGATAAATTATCCTTATTACTCTATCTGTTCTTGAAGTACTTAGAGAGCACCTGTATTTCAGTGTGTGCTACAAATGGCATTGTTAGAGAGCACGGAGACAACAGGATAGTAGGACTATGAGCAATATCGCATCTGTGATGGTTTATAAAATCAAAAGACAGAATTCTGCATACCTGACCCCATACAAGTTCTCCTAGTCCAATAAATACACACCACATCCACTGGTCAAGCTGCAGGGGGGAACAGCTAAATGGTTTTCCTCCAAACTGGACAATTACTATCTACAAAGGAAAGCAGAGAAGAAAGGGGGTCAATATTTTCTGATGATAAAACTAAAGAAACCAAAACACTCTCCCCACCCTCTCCCCCCCAGAAAAACCTCAACAACTTTCAGTCGTATTTTACTTGAGATTTCAATTTGTCCTCCTGCATATTATAGCTTTGCTGGTTTCATTCCAACGTATTTTACCAGTAGAATAGTCAAGCATATTACTAACAACCTCTAGTTTAATGGACTCAATCTAAAGAGCACCCAAAATCAAAATGCTCTCTTATATTCCAGATAGCTTGTTTGGCACTTGTAGGTGGCACTACCAGAGGTACAGTTTGGGAACCCATCCAGCAAAATCTCAGAATCTCAGTCACTAGAAATCCAACCATACAAACTTATGCACCTCAAATTAGGGGTCAGAAAAAGCCATAACACTTCAGACTAAGGCTTCTGTAGCCTCACACCTAATAACAGTGATATAGGAATGCCCAGGAAGAAAGAAATAATGACTGTCCCCATGTGTTCTCCCAGCTTCTGAGTATTCTCAGCTGGAGATGTGTTGATTCTGGAGCAGTATATTTTGGAATGTCCACTGCATGAGAGATTTTTCCTCAAATTAACATTTTATTGTACAGTTACAGATGTGTTATCATGGATAGACTGACAGGATACCAAACTCTAGTCCTGTTGGAGAAAGAGGGTGGGAAAACCCCATGCCATGCAGCAGGATAACCAGCACACAGAACCTGAACAAGTTTCTAAGCCTGGTTAAATTGTGAAGGTTTTGCTAACTGAAAGTCAGGTATTAGTGATATTTTTGTTAGTAGTGCTGCTGCAAAACCAGGGAGCTGAAATCACAAGCCAGAGATTTAAACTAACTGTCAAAGGCCGCAGATCACAAGTTCAAAGTAGTAGTCCAGTCTATGATACAAAAGAACACTAATACATAAAGCATTTGTGAGTGAATAAACACAAACTACGAACACAAATTCACCCACGTGAAGTGCAAATACACAGGAAGAGGGGAATGGGACAGGGAATGGAAGGCAGCAGATAGGAAGGAGGAAAATGATTGGAGAGAGTAAGGAAAAAGGAGGAGACAAAACAAAAATTGTGACTATGACACTAAAATTGTAAGCAAGAAATTACAAGTCCACACCGAGGAATTGCTAAATGCTATATGGCAGATATGACATGTTTTAATCCATCTTCCCTCGCTGTGAAAATCATTTATTGGTTCTGAAAGCAGAGAAAGGAATTTAAAAGAAATCTATTGCTTGTCTGCTGTGGACAGGGGTCGTAACTACCCTGTTATTTCTCAAGCTGTTGTAGCTCTCTCAAAAGCACTTTCTGATCCTTACTGAGGATACATTCGAATAGTCTCCATCTTTTTTACTTTGAAAATTTGGCCACTGCTGCTGGCTTTTTCTTTGTGGAGGAGTTTAGGGGGAGGACTAAACTAAACTATTAGTTAATGGAAGTACTGCACTCAAAGATGAAATAGCAAAGCCAATTTAGTCTGTACTTCACAGAAAGTGTATTAAATATATAAAGAAGTAAGAAAGTTTTAAATATGAAATAAAGCCACTTCTGTAATCTCCCACATCCATCTACATAATCCAAGCTCAATCATTTTTTCTTTAGAATAAGGTGCTTGGCTCACGCATCCAGCTATTAAAACACACAGCCAAAATTATAAATGCTTTCCTGACATTGCTTCAGCAAGCAACATTATGCAAGCTGTATTTCCACAACCTAATACACAAAGTGGAAAATAGAAAGATTAACCTTCTGCTGTCCCAAGAAACATACCTGATTTTAAAAAGAGACTTAAAAGCAAGTAGGAGTCACAGCCTAAGTACTCTTATGCTACAGTGTCTTTTTTGATTCACTGCTGGAGTGCAAACCTAGTGTTTTGAAGTGTGCACTTAAAGTATTTCAGCTACTAGGGAAGCAGGGGAGAGTGAGGAAAATCAGCAGCCAATTCAGAAATGTGGCTAGTAGCTACATGACACTTTTCCTTCAGCCAGACAACCGAACAGAGTAATGCCTACAAGTAAGAAAACATCCTCAAATACTGCCCATGATTAAAAATAAATAAATAGAGGTGATTGTGAATTTGTCAGGCCTCTCCTAAAGCCATTTTAGTTCCTGGTAGTAAACCCATGTCTTCAAAGTAGCTGTTAAAGAGCATCACTATCAAGTTCTGTTACCAATCACTGGTGTCCTTTTTCCCCATACTTAGTTTATTGAGTGGTTTCCCCTTTGCTGTTTCAAACCACTATATCCCAGATTCTAATAGCTCTACCCTCCTCCTTACTACTTCTATGAGGAATGTCCCAATACTGACAGCTTCCAGGATGCCAATGCAGAATTGAGCAATAATGTCAAGACAGAAATAGCTCAAATCTAAGCAACTGTGAGGGCTGCAGTAGGCTTCTAAGAGGTAATGTCAAGTGGTATCAAGTACAGGATAGGAGTCAGCAATAAGGATGGATGCAGGAGTGGAAGGAGGAAGCTGAGTTCTTACAGAAGAAAAATTACAACTATTTGAGAAAAGTGTGTATTTCTGGCATGATGTTCACACATGACTGGGACAGCAAACTCATGAGATGGACATGAAGAATTACTGCCAAGACACAGTATTTCCGAGAACATCGAATAGCATTAGGCAGTGGCATTTAACTTCAGAAGAACAGATCAGCATTAGCTATTTGAAGGCCAATTTATCTATTCACGGAGTAGTAAATTAATGTAAAACGCTTTGTTGCTATTGACTGGTATATTATTTCATAATTTCTTCTACAAAAAAACAGTTCCAAGACCACCAAATCATGATGGATGTTATTATTGCACATCTTCAGATTAATTTAAGGTTTGACCTACTTAAAACAATCAAAATTTATGCTGTATTAGTATGGCTACATAACATATTCCATTGCTAATATTTGTATTGATTTAAAAAACTATGTGAAACCAGGTGCTTTACTATCAAGTGTACCCCTTTACAACATTTCGATTTAAAAAAAAATGTACAAAATTACATTTCTGATGAATAGTTACTAATTCTTGCTCAAATACTTACCTGAATAGCAAAGGTACCCAGTACAATAGTGCAAAAAATAGGATTTCTGAAGATGCCATCAAAGACATTCCTTTCACCATGGATTTTCCGTGCGTTGATTTCATTGAAAAGCTGCATCATGACGAAGGTGTTGAAGATAATGGTGTAATGCTCTGAAGGAGGAGAGTGAAGGGGTGCATTCCTCCCACTGTCAATCTTAAACATTTTCTCGCCTAGGCATAAGACAAAAACAAAGGTTTCCACTAGAATAAGTTAATCAAACTTAAATGTATATTTCCCCGTTTGCTTTAGCTAGTTGACTCCTGTGCTCTGCTTTACCAGCTTGCTTTCTGCACTTAATATATATTATAGACAGAATTTATAACACCAGTAAGCAAAAGATACCTAAACTTCCTGAGCAACAAGCTTCTCAAATGATGACTTTTATCTAATAACTCAGTATACCTATGCAAAGTTTTCAGTAGTGCTTTTCCTCTAACCAAGTAGTAATTATTCTAAGCCAATTCTTTCTGATGTACCAAGCACCTCAGACCATGTTTGTGATTTTATACAAGTAGAAGTAGCCACTCTTGAGCAGGTTTTACCCATTTGCTACTCCAGTATGGCATAAACTCTTGACAAGCATTCAAGCATTTTAATGATAAAACCCACAGACATTCCTGGTTTTAAATGGATTTGGGTTTTCTCACTCTGCTAGTCTGCTTTGCAAGCACACCATGAGGCATTGCTCTTTATTTGGATAATTTGACTTTTGCTTTTAGACCTGGCCAATAAAAAAGCAAGATACAACCTATGATGAGTAACTGTAAAAATGAGATAAGGTTTGAAAAGATACTTGCACCTGAGGGACCTCTTTCCTTATAGAATCATAGAATGGTTTAGGTTGGAAGGGACCTTTAAAGATCACCTATAGTTCAATCCCCCTGCCATGGGCAAGGACATCTTTCAGTAGATCATGTTGATCAAAGCCCCATCCAATGTGATTTTGAACACTTTCAATGATGGAGCATCCACAGTTTCTCTGGGTAGTTTGTTCCTGTGTCTCACCACTCTCATTGTAAAAAAAAAATCTTTATGTCCAACCAAACCTACCCTCTTTCAGTTTAAAACCACTGCCCCTTGTCCTGTCACTACAGGCCTTGGTGAAAAGTATCTCTCTGTCTTTCTTAGAAGCCCCCTTTATATATTTGAAAGGCTGCAACAAGGTCTTCCCAGAGCCTTCTCTTCTCCAGGCTGCCCCAGCCCAGCTCTCTCAGCCTGGCCCAGAGCAGAGCTGCTCCAGCCCTCGCAGCAGCTCCGGGGCCTCCTCTGGCCTCGCTCCAGCAGCTCCACGTCCCTCTTGTGCTGTTGCCCCAGAGCTGGATCAGGACTGCAGGGGGGGTCTCCCCAGAGTGCAGCAGAGGGGCAGGATCCCCTCCCTGACCTGCTGCTCACGCTCTGGGGGTGCAGCCCAGCACATGGGGGGTTCTGGGATCAAGCGCACACTGATGGCTCATATCCAGTTTTTCAACTTCTTTCTTATATGCAAAGTTTACAGGTAACGGTTATTGAAAGAGGCATTATCTTAAAGTGAGGATGGTCATTCACATGGAAGTGTAACTAATGAATGAACTATCACAATACTACCCCACTTCATAACCAGCATTTTGTTAATGACAGCAAATTAAAACTTCTCTGGTACCCTACTAGCGTAATATTAAGAATTTCTGAAGAAAGAAGAAGAAAGGTTTCCTCAGGTTTTCTCCTGAGGTCATTAATTCCATCAGCTAACAGTGAGCATTTTCCTGCCTTGGGATATTTGAGCAGTTCATGTTCAAGTCACTTGGAATAATGAGCATGTTTCCAAAGAAAGAATTTGGCTTATAGTCTTTTGACAGAAATTAGATTAGGATATCACGAATATATCAGTAACACAATACAAGGCCACAAAACTTGGACTGCAAGAGAGCAGATAGTTTAAAGAAGATTATACATCTCCTCCAGAGAGGTAACTAAGTATTGGAAAACATTCCCCTTACTACATATAAACAGTAAAGGAAAAAATTAATGAAAAGCAAACAGATATAATAATTTTATCTGTTGTAGATACATACACACATATATACACACACACATCTATTTGCTTTCATTCAGTACACACACAAACAGAAATATATGAATAATTCTTCCCTCAGTCACAGTATCTGTCCTTAAATTGCTATTATTGCATTGCATCCCTTAATGGGCAAAGGAGAACATGCTGCTATTGTGGAATGGCAGTGGTTAGACCCATAACTAGTTTTATTTCCGAACGTTCCAAAAGGCGGTATAGTTTATCAGCTTTATTATGCCTCGTTGCTGAGGTTATGATTTATTTTTAATACTACAGTTTGACAGAACTAGACAATGTCTTCTGGATTTCCAATGTGCCTGATGTCTCAAATGCACTTCTGTGTGTTCGAACGCAATGGATTTATTGCCACATCATAGAAAAAAAACCACATAAATGTGAGGTACTTGTCTCTACAGAAACCAAGTACAAAAAAATGAAGTATTAATTGGTCAAAATAAAAATAATTCTCATTAATTTGGAATTTAATTGTCAAAACACTGCATTTAGAACATCATCTCACCGCAGAGCTGAGCCTCATGGAGTTCGGAAAGGCAAAGACTATTTCCTAGGCTTATCAGAAAATTGGTTGGGCTGCATCCCTCAAAGTATGCATGGGTTTTCCAGAGACACACAGAAATAGTTAGAATAGGATGAAGAAGCCTGGTTTTCTTTTCATCAAAGCTCAGGATAAAGTATTTTAAACCGTAAAACTCATCAAAAAGCCATTAAAACTCCCCATAAAGTCCACAGAAGTTCTTGTTCCAAGATTCATATCACATGAATTACCAAGAATGAAGCTCAAAAAACTCCAAAGAACCATAAATTTACAGATACAGCTTATATGGAAGTCAGTACAGAAAGAAAAAATGCGGAACACAACACATGTAATTTAAGGGTGATGACGTAATGACAAGAACACAATACCCAATCGATAACATTATCAGTCCTTTGAGCAGAGTTCACTTATTACTGTGAAGCAACAGAATCTATTATTAGCCTCTGCTATTCCCTGCAGCAAGAAACATTCCTCCTCCTTCCCTCCCCTCTCCAAAATACAACCTGTAAAAAGCATCCATTCCTAGAAAAGCCTGAGGAGGAGTCCACAATCTAATAAATTAGATTTTTTTCCCCTTTTGATATCCATTCTAGATTTTAAATGTCAAAACAGAGTGTTACTCATATCACTTAACGCTAATTACTTGCTTACCAATACTACATAAGATCAGCATTATTTCTTGACTATGGCAAACATTTTGCTCCCGATTAGAGCTTCTCCAGCTATTGGTAAAATGGATCTTGATTTTTTTCTGTGTTTTTGTTGTTGTTCTTTATTTTTTGTTAAATGTTTATTAAAGATGACAAGTCTCAAAAGGAAATTTCAGAATAGAAGAACCAGGTTAAATACTCTGATTAAAATGTAACCTATGCTACATTTTAACATGAACTTTTGGCAAAGCCTATGTTTTGTCAAGAGGCAAAAATGCTCACTGAGGCCTTTCCCAATGGAAACAACAACTGAAAGGTGACTCAATCCCTCTCTTGCATGTGTTCTATTTCACCTACTATTTCTGATCCCATTAAACACCTCGCTTCTCCTAGCTCTTCAACTAAGACAGACTTAATAGATATGCATTAAGGAGTTACATTTACAGCTTTCTGACATGTTCTAAACCAAGCAACAAGCATAACAAACTTTCTTACCGACAAAAAGAAGTGTAAATATGAGAGTAAGCTGGTAAACAGCGTGGCCCAGAATGTTCTTCATCATGGTACGGGATATAAGAGGTTTGTTCCTGCCATATGGCTTTCTCAGCAACAGAGCCTCGGTGGGAGGTTCGGTGGCCAAAGCAAGGGAGGCAAAGGTGTCCATAATGAGATTGACCCACAACATCTGTACAGCTTTCAGAGGAGAGTCCTGTGGAGACAAATTAGAAAGTTACAGATTTCCTAGAAAAATAATGGTTCTCAGGTCTTCTAGTGGGATTTCATTTCTTCCTGTGTGATGCTAGCAGTGCTGAAGATGGGACACTGAAATCCACAGACCTTTAGTCTGCCCTACTATGTCCTTTCTTGTATTTCTTATGCAAGACCAGTATCACAGGAAGCACCGTGATCTGAACAAAGATAAATTATTTCTCTCCAGTCCTTTAAATCAGGAATATTTACAATCACACAATGCTTATAAAGCATAACATAATGCTTTATGATAGATTTTACAATACTCTCTGTTACTTCATGCATCATGCTGAAATTTCCAGCTGAGTTTAGGTAACTAGATAGCACAATGGGGAGTTTCTTTCCTGGAAGAAAAATTATACTGGAACAATTTAAAAAGTAACGTTTCCTTTTACTATAAACTACCTATACTGTTTTGTCAGAAACAGCTTGAAATTATTAACAATTTATGAGACAATTCCTGAGATACGTTAATACATCTTACTTGGATAAGACCTTTTAAAAACAGTAGTGACTAAAACCATGCCTGATATCTGGATTTAAAAAAAACCACCCTGAAACTCATTAAACTATACCAAATATGAAAAAATACTAAAATCCTTATTATTTCACTGGGTAACAGGATAATGTATTTGAAACTCCGGAACTGGAAAGAAAAAACTCAAACATTACTAGTAGTCAGGATGTATTAATTTTCTGAAGCAAATCTCCAACCGCTAGAAGGAGCTCTTTCCTCACTCAAATCAAGAGTCTATGGTCATACTACAGAGGACTTGAGATCTCGTTTAAAACAACCCAAAAGAAAATAAACAAAGCAAGCTAACAGAGATCTCCGCAGAACTCGAGATGATTACTAGAAAGTTTTGATTTGTAATTCACTAGGGCAGCTGTAATGATGGCTGCAACCTCTTCAAGGAGCCATATCAGGAAGAATGCAGGAGGTTCTTCTTCTGTATCTAACAATCTCCTTCCTACACCTTTAGACTGAACACAGAATGGGCAGCATTAGTAAGGTCTGCTTCCTGTTTCAAATAGATGGTTTTTATTAGAAAAATAGAATCTCAAAAGTAACAAGGTATCAGCATGAGAGATCTTATAATGGAAGGCAGTTAATCTGCAGTGTGGAAGTTGGAAGATCAGAGCACTATTTTTATGCATTACATTACCATAGTGCTGTAATAATGAAGCAAAGAAATTTATGGACCAGCATACGAGCCAATCAAAGGCAATAAACCCACCTTATGAACTCTGTCCTTTTTGTCAAAGGGTTAAATGGTCATTTTTAATGAAATATTGTCAAATAATGAGGGCCAATTCAGTATCCCAAGAACATATGGAGAACAATGGTAAGTGGTCTGGTCTCTTGTGGATCTGGTTTATATTCCAACTCTCCCTTGCGATAAACCATTATTTCCTCTTGAAAACATATATTTAACATCCCTACGCTTAGACAAATTTTGATACATTAATAAAAAAGAACCCAACTAGTTTTTGGCTTATTCAAACGGATGGAGAAAAGCAACCTCCTGCTTCTAAGTTTTACAGGTTGGCTACATTAGGGAAAATTATCATAAATAGATTTTCGACCTCTTGGTTATGGGTTGCATTAAGTGGGCTTATGTGGAGAGTTCAGTCACTCATTTGGTATGCAGCTGCAGAAACAGGAAACATCTTTGTCTTCAGAGGTGGCTAAAAACCTGAAAGCAATCAGGACAAACTTTGTTCCAAATTGAGGCCTCATTTGCTTTTATTAATACTAATGCCTCAAACAAGGAGAGTACTTGCACTAAAAGCAGTTTGTTGCTAGGGCACAGTATATAGAGAAAAAAGAAAATATGTTTTCTACTGAACATTTTTCCTTCTCATACTTCTACCTGTCTGGTTAATAACTCCTTGAGAAACATTCTCTACTTTGAGATGTTACAATAGCTGAATTTCCACTTCCTGTGCTGACTTCTGTGTCAATAGACTGAATTTGTCTGTTATGCTTAACAAACAGAGTTAAATATTCAGGTGTCTATCAGAGCCTGACATATTCCTAGCATAACGAAGAGGCAGATTATTTCAGTCTCTAAATCACGCAACTGTAGTTGGCAGTCATCAGTTTTGGCAACAACTTGTTCTCACCATTTCACACTGCCAATCACCTTGGGTGGCTGTGGTGCCCCTAATAATTATCTATTATTGGCAGTGCTACACTGCTCAGTCAAGTGTGAAAGCTCATTCTAAGCTGAAGCCAAAACATTAAATACACATTAGTCTGGGCAGGCAGTGGAATGAAATTTCCACTGCAACTCTATCTGATTTCTGATTAGTTGGTGGAAACTGAGGAAAATACGTATCAGCTAAGGAGCTTAGTCTTCCATTACAGATTTTAGTCACTTATGCAAGTGGGATGCAAATTCAGTGTTCTTCTCCCTGCATTTTGGCCACTAACTGACTAGCTAATAGTTCCTAACTCACTTTCTGAAAACTTTGGGGATGAAAGCTGTCCAAATTGCACCCAAAATCACCAGTTATTTGTCAAATTCCTTTCCACTTGACCTTGGAATAGGTTAGCTTTGGCCTAGAGGTAAAAGGAAAATGTCCCTTAAATCAAGTGATGTTACACTTCATCTTCGAAACACTTAAAAGTACAAATTGCCAAAGGCTGGAAATAAACTACAAATCTTTTGTGACATGCAGAGCCTCACAAATTTTAGAGCTTGTTACTTTTGATTTAGATGACAAGCTGCAGGAGAATAAAAAGGTATTTTCACCCTTACCTCTTCATTCCCACTTGTCAGAGAACACATGCCTGGGTTTATAAAAATGAGCATTTCTGGTGGGTTAACCTTTTATCCACTAATGCAGAGAAACGTCAGCCTTCACTTCTGCTGCTAGATCATCCACTAATTGTATGGCAGTGGCATCCTCAATTTTATCTCCACGCCTCTAAGCCTTCCCAAAACAAAGCTAAACAGTGCATACTTTGATTTTATATTATAGCTTTATCAAATTTGCCAATGCTATGATTTTTGGATTTTCCAAATACAGTTCTGCATTCAAACATTATAACCATGTAAATTACTGCCTTATACATGTAAGTATAGATCATCCTCATTTCTTGAACAAGATCTGTAAAAACAACAAGTGATTCATGCAGTAGTTCACTGCTAGAGTGCTTTTTAATTTACATTTAATTTTCCAAACATAATGTACTATAGAGTCACTGTTTTCAGTTCCCAATGTCTGCTAAAGCATGAAGTCTTTCTCAGAGTACGAGAATAACAATTTGAATGCAAAATGTTAAAACAAAGTCTTTGTCTTCTCCGTCTTTGATGCAACCTTTCTGAATAGTTACATTGCCTCAGCGGTTGGATACAGACAAAATTTGGCACGGAGATAACGTGCTAGCTTTAGAGTTCCAGTGAAAAACTGTTTCCATTTGACTGAACTGCATTTTAAAATCTTTATTTTGTACCTACCCAGATTATTTTTACAGCTCCAAACATAATGACCTAATATTCTCTTGGTACTGTGTAGGGGACAGGAAACAGGATGAATCTTCTAGCTTTGTAAGGCGCACATAGAACTCTATATGATACCTAGAGATGTGGAGCAATGACTCATTTGAAGTACAAAATTCACAGTAAGTGTAGGCAGAGCTGCAAAGAAGAACCCTCACTGAGTCAGGCAAGGGCTGTGCAAAATTGTTATTCCAAGAATGAAGTCAGAATATATCTCATAAATCCACTGGAAAAAGAAATTACTGGTTTAACCTGAGGTAATCGTTGCTGAACAGAATGGACAATTATATGCAAACTGGTCAAGATAACCACACCCTGATCAGTTTAAAAGTTTGCACTGAGCAACCCAGAGAGAAGAAAGCAAGAGATAAAGGAATTAGTTATTTGAAAGACAGGTGAATTAATACAGCTTGGCTGCATTGTGCCACAAACTGCACCGACATGGGACTAGTAGTAACAATAGTTGTGATCTCATTGATGGGTGTTACCTACAGGCTGGACACAAAATTAAGAGCACCTATGCAGCCACAGATGGAGTGATCCCCAGTCAGCTTTTAATCAGAGTAGATAAGCATAGAAGAAGCTTCACACTCTAGCGTCCCTGTATGCTGGTTCTGAATTGCAGAACATACTTTTTGAGAGGTGACATTAAGCAGCATGGAAGAAATGTTACAACCTACACAGAATTTTTCTCATTCTAGATTTGATGAAATATCACCAAAACCATAATCTGGGGAATATTAATTAACCTGAATATTAATTGTGAACTACAATTATATTCTGTATATCAAAGAAAGACAAACTGACTACCTAAAAGCAAAGTAAAATCCAGTCCGATGTGGACCTTATCATATTCATTTTGAAGGTCACAGAAAGCTATGCTGCCTTTTGGAAACTATAAATTTTAGCTTCATTTGTTTGTTAAGAACTTAAACATTTCAGTCAAGATAGTAATTTAAGACCTGTGTACAGTTTTGCAGACTTAAATCTGGGTATGTGCACCTAGCCTGCTTGCAAGGTTTTTCTGTTATATTCATGCATTTTGGGATAAAGCTATTTTCAGAGCAGCCACAGGGTACAGTATGTTCTCAAGGGTAATTTTTAGTAATGCTTATGAGCCAAACAAACATAATGCCCTTTCACTGGCTAGAGCCTTTGAGTCAAAGCCTACATAATGATGTTCATTCGTAAGGCAGAAGCAGAACCGAGAGCTGCTTGGGATGATCAGCAGTCAGGCCTTTGAGCATAAACAGAACTACAATGGAAGTAACTGCTGCCCTTTCGCTACAATTTGCATTTTAGCTCCTTTTGGACCTCTCTGTTGGATTTGCATTTTTACTGACAAATTAAGGAATTGCATAAGAACCTATCTGGACAGAAATACAGGAATTCTAGGAGGTGTACATTAAAACCTTTAAACAGGGACTACAGACTTGACAGGCTCAGCGATGGTCTTATAGACCATTAGGGCAATATAAATACACTGGGCCTGATCCAAATCCTACTAGAAGCCAGTGGAATCATTCAAAGGATGAAGAAAGCTCTGGAATGAAAAGCTTGCACTGTTTATGCACTTAGACTAGATAGAAAATAGTCTTTGCACTGTAATGTTTAACCTCATAAAGAATAAACCAGAAATCCCTCAATTAACAAATGGAATATATTTCCCTTCATGTTTTCATGAAGCAATTGAAAAAATGCTGGACATCAACGACAACAAAAAAAATCACCTTAAATACATGTTAGTAGGTGTGGCGTATGAAAGGCATGGACTCAGAGCATCTTCATGCAGCGAATCACTTTATTGCCTATTGCTCTACCTTTTATACCAAGCTAGTTTTAGCACATCATGTTTAGTTCCTGGTTTACAGTTTTGGTTTTTCAACGTTCTTCATCATTTCACAAACAGTCCCAAAATAACCAGTTCCTTATCTTTCTGTTCTCCTGCTCCTGTCCAGCTGGGTTGCTCTGCTTAATCACACAGTGTACTTTGCTTCTTCTTTAACTCTTTCTTCTCCAGCCAAGCAGTTACTTCTCTTTGGCAAAAATCAAATAGTTTCCATCCTCTCCTACAAGTAGGCAGTGACTGAATGTCTGTAAAACAGGGTCTTAAAAGGAAGCACTCGGAGCAGGCCCAGTCACGGCATTCTCACCACGCTGCTGCTTGTACTCTTCTCTATATTGTTTTGTACCACTGATAAAAATCCAGGAGGTCTGACCTTCCAGAGCTTTAGTCCTTATTCCCATACCTTCTGTTACCAACAACAATCACTTTACAGCTAAGCATTTTCTCAATATGCTTGGAAATATTTCCCAGGGGAAAAGTTATCCAAGTTCTGCAGCCACGCGAGTAATTCTGTGGCACAGAGAGGCTCAGCTGTGACACCCAGGCGTCAGCAGGGCCTGGGGACAGTGGGAGGGAGCTAGCACTTGGCAGCTTGCAATTTTGACTTTTTGGAAAACAAGTGAATTCAGGTTTCAGTGCTTCCTCTGTACAGGATAAACCAGTTATTTCATTTGTTAAGATCACTTCCACTTGCTTCAAAACCAGCCTTTTTGCATGTCTCTGAGACTCCCAGCACTATGCTCATGCTCACTCAGCAGAGGAGCTGACTGGTGACAGTCCCATCCACCCAGCCACTGCACAGTGCTAGCAGAAGCTGAAGCTTGCTCACATGCAGCACGAAAAAAGCCTGTACATGTCAGTCAAGGCTTAGGAGAAGTTTGACCTCATGGGTTTGTAAAGGTACCTGGGTTTCTGGTTTCAAGTATCAATTCCATGATTACAATGTAAGTTTAGCCTGGAACAGAGCTAATGACTTATTCATTGTTTTGCTCAGGTGTGCATGAGGTGAAATATACCCACGAAAACAGGTCTGTGCATCTGGATGATGCACAAGAGAGGGAAGCGGCAGCTTCCCCATCGTGTGTCTCCATCAGAGGAGGCAGTTTGTAACAGCACCTGTCTACAGCATCACTTCAGGGAGGGACAGCACTAAAACCTGCATGTTGTGTTTTATCCTCCATTATAGAAAGACCTCCTACTGTACTAAATACACCCTCTTTTCTTTCTAAGGAAAATAAAACTTCATTTTATTAATCAAAAAGTAGTAATTTGAAGGGGGGAAAACTATGGTTTGCTTTCACACGTGCTTTTGCAAAAGATATAGACACACTGCAAGTACACCAGGATTGCACTGAGGGATTAATGTAAAGGGAGAAAAAGAGATCCAAGTCCAACTGCATGTGGCATTTAACTGGTTTGTCATTTGCACCTGAAATTAAAAGGGATTGCCCGAAAGCAGCAATGCTTTTATCAGTCAAAAAGCCCCCCTGCTGGGATTACATCTGTGTGTCAGAACTGCTCTCCTGAAAATAATAATCCCATTCCATAATCCATCAGAAAATATCCATTTCATAGTGAAATATTCTGAGAGGAAAAGGCCAAGTCACATAACCTCATCCTTCTCCCAATCCCTGACATTTTCTGTCCATCATCACAAGGCTCAGTCATGACAATAATATATAATCACAACCAGAGAGCTATGTGGAAGCAGCACAAAAATTAGCAGCTCTTAAAAGTAATTTAGTTCCAAGAGAAGATGAATTAGTACACTTCCTTACATGAGCCGCTATTTAAGATTTAGCAGCTTGAACCTAAATGCACTCTTAAGGCTCAGAAGAATACTTTCTGTTGTGCAAAGTAAGAATCAAATGTAAGCCACCATTACTTAAGAATGAAAACTTACCTTGATAGGATTTGACCCCATACTTTCAGCAACAGCTCACCTGGGTAATGCATGCTCCAGTGAAAGCCACAATCACAGCCACGATGTTAACAGTGAGCTGGAACTGCAGGAACTTGGAGATACTGTCATAGACATTGCGTCCCCACATTACAGCCTTCACAATGCTACTGAAGTTGTCATCTGTCAGGATGATGTCTGAGGCTTCCTTTGCAACATCTGTTCCAGCAATACCCTGCAAAAATTAATTGTGACTAAAATTACCTACTAGAAAGTAGAGAGACAGTCAGAATACAGATCTTCATACTCATTCAAAGTCCACAGTTACACAGAGACTTCCCAGCATAGTAACACGGACTGCTGAGTATATTCTACATTTTCTGTTCACTAGGAAGGTTGCTAATGTGGCCTATTTCTGAAAGTAAGGACACAGAAAAGGGGATTGATAGAGAGCAGTGGAATTCATGTGATGATCGTTTTGAGTGGTTTAAATTACCAGCTTAATGACTACTGATCTTCTGAGTTATTTTTATCATTGATTATATCTTATTAATATACATGAACAGAATTGCTAACAAAAATTAAAGTTATGTATATTAATATATAGTCTAGAATATTAATGTCTTCAGAATCAGAGTACATTCGGAAGACATCTTTACACTGAGTGATGGATTTAATCAAAGCAAAATAGTGCTCCACTGTTGTGGAGAAAATAGTTCATTTTCCTGTATTGGCACAGGATTGTGCACATGGCCAATAGTTACCTTAGACAAAATACTGGAAAAGTAGCAAAACGTAGTAAATGAAAGGATTCAGAAGCAACCTAAATCACCCCCTCCAATAACTAAGTAATAACCAAGCAACTTTCTCAGCACGTAACAAATGAAAAACCTCTTACAGCAAATCTATAATGACACAAACATCAATAAATATGCTCAAGATTATACCATTGCAAAGCCAACATCAGCTTTTTTAAGTGCTGGTCCATCGTTGGTTCCATCACCAGTCACAGCTACGACCTGCCTCTGCTCCACCTGGGTACTGTCAATAATACCTGCAAAACATATGTGTGTGTGTGTATACATACACATATACATATAAACGATTAGTAAGATAAAACTCCCCTCTAAAAATAGCAGGGCCTGTGTAACATAGACTACACAGTACCACACAAGTCTTACACAGATCAATAGAGCTGATTTTTTAAGGAAAAGCACCATGAAAGCTGTGTCATCACTACTACACACTACCAGACATCACCACTAGAATTTACATGAGAAGTTCTGATCCTGCATCATCAAAACATCAACAAAACTTGCATAGAATTCAAAGGTAATGAAATCAGATCATTATGTTCTTTTAGAAGATTTCTACTATTTAAAATCATGTGTCACAGTAAACGCATTTCAGCCCAGCTCTCTGATTAAACATCAATGGAAAAGATTTGCCAAAGCCTTAAGTTTATACTCAAAGCTCTCCTCAGCTGGGACTGAACTGCAATAACTGCTTTACTGGGATGCCTCCTGGCAATCAGTTTAACCTAAAGCTAACAAATGCCATTGATGAATTATATTTAGCTGGAGCCAGTTTAACATTTCAACAGCCATGTTCAATTCTGCCAAACACTGATTAAGAAGAAAGAAGATATAAAATAATTCTTTAAATTCTGGAGCCAAACATTTTAATAAATAGACATAATAAAATGATTCTGACTTTAATTTTGAGATCATTTGAGAAAAGAAAGCACTTTTCACTTGGTGAATTAAGTATCATACAACCAGCCTGCAGGGGAGTGTTTTCCACTTACGCAGATGGGGAAAGTAAGGAAAAGAATAAAGAATTTTTCTAAGGTTACAGAAGCAGCCCTGGTTTTTAATAGGATGGGGATCATTCACCACTCATGTTTGTATTTCCATGTGAGAGTCCATTTGAACACAAGTCCAGAATACAGGATTGTTGCATAGGATACAAGAACACCTCTCCATATTAATTAGGTGGAGAAATGACAAAATGCCTTTTGCTAACACATTTTGCACAAAGTCATAACCTCCAAAAGCAATTATCAAAACCTTCCCAGTGTAAAAAGCTTTCATTCTACTCTGGAATAAAATAACTCACATATCAGATACCTAAGCAGAAATAGGAAATTGTAGATTACAAAGCAATAGCTGCCTCTTGGCAAGGTTCAGGCTTATCGGGCGCTCAGAAGATTGCAATGCAGCATGGAAGCAGTTAGTGTCCTGTGTTTTTCAGTCTTACAAAAAGCAGAAAAAAACCCTATTTGCTTTCCACTGGCAGCATGAACTCAGATAAATGGCACATTATTCTGATAACATCTTACAATTAGAGCTTTCAATTTGTTGGGGTGATTTGCCTCTGGTATTACTAAATAAACAGGAACATCAGATGCCATTACTGTTGAAAGCGTTGGTCTTCCCTTCTTGTTATTAACACATCCTTTGATGTTAAATCAATAGTTAAAGCTTCTTAAAAAAAAAAAATAGTTAAAATGTCTGACATGCCGTAGTATTAACTGCTCCAAACAGGTAGATAGCATCCTCTCACAACTGGATTCCAAATGGGAACAAAACCCAAATCAAGTTGAAGAGGCTCTAACAAATGCTCTCCTATAAATAGCACTCTAAGGTCAATGACAGTACTACCAACTGTCCTCAGCCAACTGCAAAGTAATCTACAGGGTTTAGTAGTTGCTCACAAGGTTTAGTAGTCATTTTTATCACTAAAAGCAAACTATGCAGCTGGAATAAGCCCAGCATAGCAGGGGAATTCCTAAAACTTGGCAAAGCTTCCACCCCAAAAAGCTTTTGCCGTTTCATTGGTCTGTTCCCTCATCTTAAGCTGTTTGGCCACGACTTTCATCTGTCAAAAAGAATTTTATTCAATGGCCATAGGAATACACCTAGAGCATAACATTACAGTGTGTTCCACACACAGACTCTGCTGATGTGGCAGGAATCTGGGGAGGAGTCATGTAGCTTGCATCAGGCATAAGGTTTTCAGAGCAAGCAGCTTGTTTCTGATGAGGGAAAAGCTGCTATTTAAAACAACTCTGCATAGCTATCAAGAGGGGCACTGTACGCACAAGCTTGCTAGAAAAGGTACCAGCACTGTATATACAGCTGAAAGTGAAATCTATCCCGCCTTCCTCCCATCTAACATTAATCAAATCATTTCAAGGTTAATGTCAGTGTTATATGTAATATTACAGACAGCATTGGTAATTGTGAACAGTGCACCACAAGTTCATATATTAGCATAGCAGAGAAGAACATGGCTAAACCACACAGGTTTCTGCACCAAGCATGCACCAAAATGTGCTTTAGATTATAAGGGAACCTTGAAGGCATCAAGGGAACCCTGCCTCCCACGAAGTTGCATTCAATCCCAACTACACAGACCTAAGTGGTATTTAGAGAGTAGAAAACTCTAGATTCAAATGCACTATACTTCTGCTTCCTTTAAACTGGTCTTATGTTCCTCGCTTCAGGGGAGAGTTGGCTGAAGCTGACTTTTGACACTGTGGAACAGGTCAACTTCCTGAATACTTCTTCAGATGAATTTGAAGAAAAATAAGTTTTAACATTTTCTCACAAATGAAAATTAAAAAACCACCTGCAGTTTATAACGTGCTGATATTTCATTTCAGAATTTCAATTAATACACTTTTATCTATATTTATTATGCCACTTAGTCTCATGGTGTGTCCACATTAATGGGGCCATATATAATAATATGCTGTGCAATAATATTTGAAATATTTTAGTAATTAAGGGTAATTATTAAAAATCTCTTCTTCTTTAAAGTTCCCTTTCTGCTTATTAATACATCAGCTTTATATGAGAATAGTTTTTTTCAATATCACAGAAAAATAATTCCAGCCTAATTTAAACATATTGGAAGGCACAGCTTCTTGAACTGATAAAGTGAATATTTACTATACCTTCTCATAAGAAGATGCTATTTCCCATCAGTTCTAAACAGTTGTTTCCCATAGTATTTTAAGTAACAGTACGACAATATTGAAGTATTTCAGCAATAGTATTATAAGGACACATCAGTATAAATTCTCTGCATTTTTACTTGTTATATTTTGAAATAGGATAAAAAAAATGAAATTATACCAATGGGTGTCATAAACCCCGTAAGAAACTGTATTTCAGTTGGATTGAGATATCGAACCTTTTCATTGCACTGAAACAGTTGGTGATGATAAACCTTTTGTTTTCAATCTAGCTCTACTTCAAAGCCACAAATGTTTGAGATCAGCTGTCTGCCCAGCCTGCAGTGCTGAACCAAGCCTTTGTCTAGTCCCTCAGCAGTAGTAAAAACAAAAATGCAAAATGAAAATGATCCTTTAGCAGGGTGGGATTGTGCTATGTTAAGGAGAAAAAATATTCCCTCCAGCAGCTGTATGCCATTAAATATTAAATATAAAAAAGTTTATTTTGTGATGTGTGTTTTTACCCTAGAGCAGATAGACTACATCAAAGAAAAGAAAACCCTCTTGATCCCTCAAGTGTCTGAGAAAAACACAACATTTTAACAAGAGGCCCCAAACTAGTGAACATTTCAATAGTTTCTTGTAACTTTTAATGGCCCTTGGAGTATTACCAGCCAAAAATTCCAGCATGATTTTCCACAGACTTGTTCTTGAACTTTGTTAGATACTTAATCACTATATCATTTGACCTTGTCACATCTTCAAAACATTAATTGTATTAGTTGCATATGGCATTCAGTAGTAGTAAGTATCTCTTGGATTGTTGCTTGGTTTTGTTCAGCTCTATTTCATTTATTTCATTTTTCCTGGCAAAGGTTTTATTTTCCTCTTAAGGGAAATCCTGACTGATTCAAATGAGGACTCCCAAGGGACTTATTTAATACACTTGATGAAACACAAATTGTTGCGTGTTTCGGAAACAAACAAACTATTAGGCTGTACAAGTCAAGCCCTTCAACACTATATGACAGTCTTTTCAATGCTCTAGGGAAGTGAGGAGACTTCAGCTAACTTAGTGCAGTTTTAATACTGACCTATGGAGCTAATAACTGTGGTCCAACCCAGTGGTCTCCAAACCTTTTCAATCATGAACATCTATTGGTTAAATCTTTTTGAACACATACCCCCAAAATATGTATTTTATTTATAAATTATACATATGTAATACTGTACTAATATATTTACGTACATTATAAAACATACATTAGAAAAGGACGAGATAGAGATGAAATAAACAGTGTCTAAAAAATAATCTTCTATTTAATAATGGTAAAAAATATGTTCTTCCTGCATCCCAGTGGATTGTCCCTGATGTGCGTGCAGCCCATTTCAAGACCACTAGTCTAAACAGCGGCTGGAGGGGGTGAGTAACAGCAGGATGTCTCCAGCTGCCCCATCTTGTGCACCGTGCCAAGGCTTATGAGGTTTCTCTGGATGATCCATGCTTCCAGAGTTCCTCACATACACTGGTCCCAAACCCAAAGGACCCTATTGAGCCAGTCTTCAAATTCACAATGGAACTTTTGCTCCAAAGTCATGTAAACATAAAAAAAACCTTACATACTGCTCAAAAGTTTTTATCAATTGTGTATGGGGTCATATCAATAAAACCTTGCCATACCAAAAGGATTTCCTACCTGTATGTGAATTACTTAAGGAGCCAACCAGCTGATAACATGTATCTGATCAGCTGGATCTTATCCTGAACATCAACTCCTGCAAGAATTGCTAAGATGGGTCTTCCCAGACTTTCTAAGGCCTTAGCAAAATCATCCAGTTCTTTCTTCATCAGGAAGCCAGCAAACACAGCCATCTGCTGACAGGGCTTCTGCCTGCGCCAGCCCCCCAGCTTAGCATGGCCAGAAATGACGTTATTCCTAATCAAAAATTAGCTGATTTCATCAGCTGTCTTTTAAGTGTGAACTTCAAAGTCAACAGAGTAGGATTTCAAGTCATCAACAAGTGAGTTACAGACAGGAAAAAGGCTTTATAAAGAAAACCGTGAACAAAACCCTCTTTTATAGGAGCATTCCATCTGCAGTGTTGTAAGAGAACATCATTTGTGTGGTGCAGTCTGAGCAAAACCAGACTAAAAATACAGCCAGAAATCTAAAGGAAGCCAATGCACCTCACACCATGAGTGAGCCTATAGGAAAACGGAATCGGCTTAAAAAGCCCATCTCCATTCATGTGATGCTATAAAAGGCAGCTCCAAGTTTCACCATCTCCAATAACTGCTATCGTAACATGAAAAGTGTTTTATCTTGGAATACTCATTAAAAATAATTGTCAGAGAACAGATGCACTTGAGTGACTTGATTTTCTCTAAATGAGGTTGTTCTTGTTTTCTTCATAAAGAGGTATAGGCAAAGACAACAAAATCTATGCCCCTTCTTGTTTTATATGAAGAACTCAACATTTTCTTTCTGACCAGCAAACACACATTTTCCCTTCCTAGCAACAACCTCATTCTAGCCCAGTTAAAAGTCACAAGGCAAATCTGAGATTAGTATTTCTGTTATTCATGCCAACCAGTTTCCTCTTCCATTTGAAGACTCAGGTAGAACACAAACACAAGAGACTTGGTTACCGAGAACACTTCTTTGCATTGTGTATAAATGTGCAATTAAAGCTAAGAACTCAGCTATAGTTGTCACAGCAGAATTTTCACAACACAGATGATGTGCTGAGCATACTTCAGTAACTTTGGCATTAGTTTGCACACACACATAAAGCAGCCTCCACGCACCTTTGACCAAAGTGTGTTTGTCAGTGGGAGATGAGCGAGCAAGCACCCGAAGCTTTGGCCAGATTTTGTCGATCCGTTCTTGCTCAATCTGGAGGGGGGGGACACACAAGAAAAATCCCAAAACAGTAGAACTGTTAGTCTGTGATTAGTAAAATGCAAACTATATTTGTGTCTGTGTGGCAGCTGATTTGCTTCACTGCCCTGGTCTGCAATTTTACTCCAAAAGCAGAGAAAAATTACAAGAGCCATCAAAACTGCAGGTGAAGACAAGGTCAAAACAGGCAGTTTACTACTGCCAAAGCTCAGCTCTTGGCTAATGTAGGTATATTTGCCACAGTATCTCATCAGCTTTTCTTACCATCTTTATTGATAGTTCCACTCCATATCATGACTCTAGATGGAGGATGCTGACAAGTAGAAGACTGTTATTCTATTCTAACTTTGAATCCAAATCCTTCACTCCATTTTGACACCAATAATGGCGGAATTTTCTCTGTATACGAATATAACAAGGACAAACTCGCTGCATATACTAACATTCCCAGGATTCCATCAACCAATGCAAGGAATAAATGACTGTGTCCGTTCATTAATGATAAACTCAAAGGGACAGCACAGAGTTTACTTTTTTAAAGCTGACTTCAATGAACCATGTGTTAGCTCCATCTTTTATGAGCAGTTAAAAATCTTCCAAAGAATAGATGAAGTTATGCAAATGGTTAGAGTGAGTGGATATAGCAGTACATTAGATAAACTGCTATAAAATGAAGAAATGGGAGGAGCTGGTTCTCGGTACAGATCGCAATTCTGTGAGAGAGATCTGCACACTGCTGTTGAGTTCCTTCTCTTTGCTAACAAACCTGCTTTAATGTGCTTAGTTTGATTTCTTGTAGTCTAGTGCTATGGTTCTAAACAGTGCTGAATTAGGCTAGCATTAAGCTGAGAGTGGCTCTGCATCAGGAGAAGGTGGCCACATTTTCACTGGTATTCTTAACTGCAAAAGGCTAGCAGTAGAAAGAAGTAGCAGTCTTTCCAAGTAGTCTTTACTGGTACGAGGTACAGTGGAGGAGAAATATTTCAGTGTTCTTGCTATTTTTTAATAACATATTCATCATCTATCTGGATTTAGTATATGAATTACCTCTCCCTTCTCATTTCGGATCCTTCTGTTGAACTCTTTCCCTTCAAGGCAGAGAAAGTCTTCTCCTGGATGAATGATTCCACATTTTATGGCAATGGCACGTGCTGTGTTGATGTTGTCTCCAGTGACCATGCGGACTGTAATTCCAGCTCGCTGGCACTTTCTTATGGCTTCTGGGACCTACAAAAGCAATATAACAGCAAAGAAAATTCCTAGACAAGAGATAAAATTTAAGTCATTCTGTTTCTAAATCAGAATATTTTAAGGCCAGGAAATTCATGAAGGAAAAAGTGAAATCGTACAGTTTATGGCATATTATAGCTACCTGACTGTTACAGAATTGAGGTTATGCCACAGGCAAGACAAATCTTGCACTGAGGAGCACGCAAACCCTTTTTAAGAGGAGCTGCCTAAAGCTTCTCCTGATTTTAATAAAAAGGAGTGCTCTGCAGCTTTTCTGACCTTTAGCATCAGGTACACCTCAAGAACAGCCTAGATAGATACCTTCAGCATACTGCCACTTCTCTAAATTTCATTTGTACCTGGAAGAGACTAAGTGCATCCCGGGACTCCTCATGAAAACAGAAACCCTTCCCAGAACTAGTGAAACTGAACTTCCTTACTACAGAAGACAGCAAGGAACAGATGTAAAGCAATTCTAGGTTGCACTGGTTCTCACATGTGGGGCAGCGGAGAGGTACGTGAAGTAGACAAGTGACACTCAAGAGAGGAAAAAGATTCCCCAAAGTTGAGCATGACTTAGATAAGCATCAGAACATTAGGCAGTGATCCTAAGTAAACCTCCAGGAAATGTGAAGGTTATCCCCCAAATTAAAACAGCTCGGAGACCTGGCCCTAGATGCTTGCTCTGCAGTGTTGCCTAACACTCTCCATCTATGTAATTCATACATAAATCATGTTTGCATAAATTCCCCAAATACATATCTGACCACTGACTGCAAATTGCTGCTGTATGACAGCTGAGCTCCTTCAGATGACAGTTATGTAAAGTAACAGGATTGTCTGACTGTAATGAATTATGTCAGCAATCATGTATACAGAGAGCTGTTGATTTCCTACAGAAACTAATAAGCAAAGGATATGATGATGAAAAGAATTTTAAAATAATTATTGAAAATTAAGAAATAAAAAATAAAACCACCACCCCCCAAAAAAAAAAAATCCCAGATGATATTACTGGCTAGAACAGCAAAGCCTCACTATATTCTACTACCAGTTCAGTGCAGCTTGCTGATCATAACCTCTGTCATAGATATAAGTGTATTGTAGAACTCAATGCCAATTAGAGTGGATTAATCTCACCCATTAGTACAGAAAATATTAAGAAAAGGGGCCACCATCTACAAGATTACCCTGTTAATTCTGTGCATCTCTAGATAATTTCCTCTATAGCTACAATACATGACACTGCCGAGGGCAGGGCATTGCCTTTTGCATGACAACCACTGCTCTGATCCAGTGTGGCAAATGCTGGCCTTCTAATGATTCCATGGGGCCAGAGAGGCTATGTATCTCGGGCTGCACGTCAGATTGAAATTACACACCCTTAAACCATATTGTAGATAATGATTACTCTAATCAGTGAAT
The DNA here is from genome assembly GCF_004027225.2 of Strigops habroptila. NCBI lineage: Eukaryota > Metazoa > Chordata > Aves > Psittaciformes > Psittacidae > Strigops > Strigops habroptila. The sequence continues at coordinate 19,616,486 of NC_046360.1, forward strand.
ACAATTTCACACCATGTTTCTGCATCTTTAATGAAGGCAGTTGTGAAGCTTCCATTTCCCCAAACGCCTCACTAAGCTAAGACCTAACTTGTCCCATGTACTACACTACTTGTCCCATGACTACAAAGAAAATCCCTCCACCCTCAGGCTGCATCCACGCAATGTGGTGTTTGCAGAATGACTCTGTCAATACTGATTACAGAACCAACAGAAAAAATAAGGGTCAGCGATTTATCTTCCCATTCTCCTATCTCTACTAAGAGAATATTATTCCCACAAGTTCGATCCTAGAAACATTATTTGGACCTGAAGCCTTTTAACATTATGAAATAGACTTCTACGGAAGGCATACAATCTATGGGGGCATTAAATCTATTGCTTAAGCAGATGACTCCTGATCTACCGTTTCCATGTTAATAATCCTGACTATATCCCATTTGCCAATTTGGAATGCCCTTAGTATCCACTTTAGCTGTGGTGACCCTCATGCATAGGATAGGACAGATTTAGATGACTTTCTGTAAAACCAGCACAGTGGATGAACCATGAAGGAGAAAATAAATTACAATGCAAACAGAAAAAAAAGGTCTAGTCACAAAAAGTGCCAGTCCTATTACACAGGGTCACGGGAGGACAACCTACTTTCCAAACCATCCCAAAATCAAATAGAACTAGAGAAATAATTCTATTTTCCTCTTCTCTCAGTTTTTGGACAGCTGGTGGGTGGTATCTGATTTAATACTGTGTACAGTAATTACAGTGAAAATATTGTTCCTATTTTTTTATTGCTGTAAGGAAGAAAGAGTGTTGGCAGACTGAGTGGGCAGGGTAAGTACATATTTTCCATCAGTTCTGCAGAGCTTCAGTACACATTTTAAAATTCTCTGGTCTGCAAAGAAAACCCCTCAGTGCATGCACACATGCATAAATTATCCAGTGCAGGAATATCTATCAGAATCAGGTGACAAATAAATAGGTGGCATTTGGAAGTGGTTTATGTTCATTCCCAGAAATAACAGACTGTAGGCGTACATTGGCAAATCAGTATAAGCCAGTTCAGACTCATTAAAATCAATCCAGAAAGACTGTCAAAATCAACAGAGAATCTCTACAAGAACAAGACATCGTTCTATTTGTTCTCTTCTTGTATATTTATCAAAGAAAAAACCACACACACACAAAAAGATAAATATCAAGCAGGTAGTTCAGTGCTGCTGCTAATGAGTTAAGCTACTGTCTGAATTAACCAAGGAATTATGCAGAAGTCATGGGTGTCCAGTGGTTACACTCCAGATAAAGCTGGCCAGTTGCTGGATATCGCTGTTGAATAATTAATCCAGATAGCTTCTTTTCTTGTATAGAAAGAAATGCAAGTGCAAGAAAGCTCCCAGCATTATCCTCAGAACAGATGGCAGAACTCTGAACCCATGCGAGCATGGCACCACTGACACTGCAGGGATTCCAAAGATGCACACCAGCACCGTGCCATAGGAGCTCAGTGGAAACAAGGAGGCTTCCATTTTGCATGTGTTAAGTCCAGCAAACATCTTATGGAAAAGGAGAAAAGGGAGCCTTTCCCAGGAAAAATGGGAATGTAATTTAAGGGAAACTAAAGGCGACCAGGATGGTGACACTGGATTGTTTCATTGGATATACCTAATCTAAATTTCTGTCAGAACAAATTCTGATATCCATGGGAATAATAACAAAATAGCAGCTGCAGTAATAGTTCTAATTTTTTATGTTCTTTTTCCTTACAGAAGGCATTTGGAATGTGGTGTCCAGTGGTGACTCTATTTAATAAATGGGCTTAATTCTGGCAAAACAGTAAAATCCCTTGTAACAAACAGCTCAACATCTTACTATTTGCCTCTACAATGGGGATTTCACCATTGTAATATATGTATAGTACGATATTCCCACTAAGTCAGATATTCCATAACTAGCCAGCTTGTCTGAAATTTATTGGGTTTTTGCTGGCTTGGGTTTTTTCAGTTCCTTTCCCCTAAGGTACTTTTACTACTTTCTATCCAGGTATGGTGTAATAATAAATTAAACATTGTCTTAAAAGTTCTCATGACTTTATTACCACTTAAAAACAGGCAAAAAGGGAAAGGGGGGGGGAAAGAAGAAAAACCACCCAAAGCCTCAAAAACCCGTTGTCCAACATTTGGTAAAATTCTGAAATAATAAACATTTTACCATGTGTCTTGCAATGAAGTAAGAAGTGTCACTGCATATTCTGGTGCTAAACTACAAGAAATTCAATACATTATTCAAATAATTATCTAGAAATAAAATGCTTTCCTGCCTTCACCTTCTTTGATCCTTTACACGAAAGTCAGGCTTGACCTTTTTATTTTTACCAACGTTACTCATTTTTTACCTCAAGCTCCTAAGGAATTTTTCCCCACAAGAGGAGAGCGGTTCTCTTCTAAAACATACTCATCATAATCTCATGACCGGATAGTTTGCAGCTATTTTCTATAATGAGTGCAAATCCCTCATTATTTGGATAATATGCTACCCATCCCCTCAGTCTGTCACGCACACACAACCTGACCTACAGCTATTTTCTCACATGGAGCATGAACCAGTTTGCAGGGAAAGAGGACTGAGTCACAGCTCCAGTGGTCACTGGCAGTTAGAAACTTTCTGAGTGAAATATAGGTGAGCTAGAGCATTAAGGTATTGCTGAGCCAGAGCATTTTAAGGTTTTTAAACATGTTTAGGCGTTCAATGTCAGGTGTAGGGACAGATGGGTCAGCAGCAAGAGACCATCTGACGACAGATAAAGTGAATGCTGTTTATCTGATGGTTGTAGAGATAAGGAGTTTATTGTACAGTCTGCACCTAAGCAAGATTTACTCTACATTATAACAGAGAGTAGTTATGCAGTTGGTACCTGTAGTTGTAATGTTAGTTTCTGAAGTTACAGCAGCCAGAAGAGTGTAAAACCTAGTTTATAAAGGACTCAGGGAAATAAATCTGGGCTTCTCTGGGCAACCTGTGCTAGTGTCTCACCACTCTCACAGTGAAGAATTTCTTCCTAATGTCTAATCTAAACCTGCCCTCTGTCAGGTTAAAGCCATTCCGACCTTTCCTGTCACTAAAGGCCCTTGTCAAAAGCCCCTCTCCAGATTTCTTGTCAGCCCCAAAATCTTGTAAGTGTAGTAGCAGGCACATGCTTCCAATATGCACAGCCAATACTGATTGTCTCAGTTAAGCGGAAATTTTAGTCATATTTTTACAAGCCATTGAAGTATAGTATCCATGAAATCTGCAGCCTTTCCATGGCAAAGCTTTTCCTTGCCCAAAAACATTAAAAACAGTTTTCCTTTATAGCCACCAGTTACAATCTTAGGACAGTTAGCAAAGTGGCAACCGTTACATGAACTCCAAGCCTGTATCCAATTTCTGTGGAAAGCGACCCCACTGCAGTTAAAATCATAGAATCATGGTAAATCTAATCACTGCACATCTTTACTGTCAGAGTTGCACAGCAACTGCATTACTTAAAGGAAAATTCTTTAATACCTGGGAGTGTAATAAAACTTCTGCTGATCAAACCTCCTGAATACTGCTCCTTAAAAGAAGGTTAAGTCGTCTCAATGCTGTCATTCAAAAAGCCCTATTTTGCTTTATTTAAACATTGGTTGATTAATAGTTGATTTTTATCAGGTTAATTATTTGACTTATTATCAAGAAAAGTCTATTTCTAAAGCTCACTTCTACCTTCTTTGACAGAGCTAATTAAAACTGAAAAAAAGATAAAACCTGCAAGAAACCTTTAGTTTCTTGGTTAACGTTCAGCTCTCTGAGAAGTGCTTTATAACATAAGAATTCAATATACCTCTGGCCTTACTGGGTCTTCAATGCCAACAACACAAATGCAAGTCAGGTCAGACAATATGTCATTTTCGTTGTCCCAGTCAGGCTCTGGGCTGCTGCCGAAGTCTCGGAAGGCAACACAGATGGTTCTCAGCCCATCGCAGGCCATGGGTTCAATCACTTTCTTCACCATTTCATCTCGGTCGCGGGGTCTGAAGATCCGAGGTTCACCAGCTGCATTAAGGATCCTGGAACATCTGTTTTATTTGAGAAAATACATAAGTTGATTGTGTATTTGCAAGACTGCTGACAGGTATTTCCTTGTGCCAGCATATTTCATTCGGCAGTTTCCTTTTTTGATGGCAAGTTTTGAATTTCCAATCTAAATTTCTACATTAAACAAGATTCACTACTGAACTGCCAGAGAGATTTTGTTTGTAACTTATTACAGAGACACCAAGAGCCCTTCAGCCATTATTTCCTCAATACCCATGTAATTAATGAGCTGACAACTTACAATGAAATTGAAAAATCCTTATTTTCCAAAAGGGTTGAACATAAACCATCCATTTGTGTACTGCTGAATGCAAACCCAAATCTTTGGCTAGCCAGTGATAAGTGATAACAAAAACAAACCAAAGAGTTTTGCAAGAGTGAGCACTTCCAAAAACTGTATTTAGAAAATAACATTAACAGGTTATACTCCTAAAGTGTGTCATATTTCTACTGTAAGTAGTAAGTTCCAAGTACCAAAATTCTCCCATAGTCTTACTAGTGCCAGAACATTTTGCCTTTTCAAAAAACGCAGCAACTAATGCATTGGAACTTACTTCTTCAGCACAATTTCAGAAGCTCCTTTGCTGTACATTCGGAAACTGCCATCTGGCATTTTAATGACAGTACTCATTGACTTTCTCACAGAGTTGAAGGTGTAAACTTTATAGAGCTTCTCCTCGGGGATGAGGTTTCGAACAGGCTCATAATCCTGCTTTAAATCCAGGACAAATCCCAAGAGACCACACTCCGTCTTATTGCCGACCTGGCGAGGCAGGCCACCCTCTTTCTCTGGTGGCTGAAGAGAAGGAAAAATCAGATATTAATTTCTCTGCTGATAAGCAGTACACAACAGCTTCTGAACAATGAATGCAAAGTTAAAATGGACAGTTTAAGATCTGAAACTCTAACTGCGCTGTCATGAGTCTTCCAAGTTTTAAAAGCCAGCAAAAAACCCCACAGAGCAATACTCAACTTGAAGCAGCTATTCTCACAAGGAACATTTCTCTAGCGAAATAGCTACATTTGGTCTCTTGCATTTCTTTGCTTTCAAATTAGCCATTGGCAGTTGAATAGCTTGTGATGATTAAAAATGAAGTAACCTTCTTTAAGCTCAAAAAGAATTAATTCTCATTTGTCAAAAGCAGGGGATTTCATTTTCTCACTTGCTTAGAATTACATTGTTTTGCTGACTTCCATGGTTGAAGAAAGATCTGTCCTTTTCTTCCTACCAGGCATTTTTTGTGTAAAAATAAATCTGTGTCTAATCATAACAGCAAATCTCAGTGAAAAAGGTATTTCCAACAATCTATAAAATAATAGTTCTACATCTAAAAGTAACTGTTTCTGTAATTACCGTATTTTAGTCTGCTGCTTCAGACAATAAATGCTTTATATGTTAGAAAAAAATGGAGCAGACTAGCCTAGAATTAAAGAAGTGTCGCTTAAGCCAGGGCTAAACTATACTTAAGGGAACCAAAAGGAGAAGTGCTTTCAAAACTTTCATTTGCATGGAAAACAGTTTTGACTCAAGACAAGACTGTAAGTCACCATTTTCAGTGTGACTTCAATTTCTGCCTCACATTTTGCAGAATTAGGACTGCGGGACTATATTCATAATCCATGTTTAATTTCACTACAGACTTCCAAATTCAGTCTACTTCAGAAATAGGATTCCTAAATCAATGGAATTCCCTACATTGCCCCTCAGTGGGATGAGGGGTTATGTAGGGATTGATTAAAGTTGCAGATCAGTAATCCTACTTAGATTTGAATTCTTGCAACAAATACAGCCACAAAAAGGGAAAAGGGGACCTTTAAGAAAGGATTAATAAGTACGTCAGTATTGCAGATACCCACCAATTGCAGCTGGGTTAGAAAATGAAAGGCAGACAATAATAGACTGGTATAGAACTGTGGTAAGCAAATTAACACAGATTTTTCCATAAGAATCATCTTTCCATCACCAGGAAAATATATACCTGGTGACAGAGCCATGTAGTTTCTTTTTCAGAGAGACGCATCTATGGTGAAGAATAGGTAATAATCTAAAAATCTCAGAGAGATTTACCTTTCCAAAAAGAATTGTAACATCTTACCTCTATATGAACCATTATTTTTAGCGAGTTATATGGGTCGCATTTGTGTTGCTGTGACATTTTAGCCTTCCTTCAGGGTCAGTGTAAAATTCTGACATTCGGCGAAGATGCTAACATTAATTTTATTATATGCTATAACAACTTGCCCTGCTATAATCCAATTATACTGTGATGTAACTTCTCCCTGGATTCTCAAATTCACTTAAGAATCTCTAATGTAAGATGCAAGTGCTCATAGTTATGTGTATTTGGAAGGACTGTTACATTCAGATATGAAAATCCCAGGAGTCAAAAAGATACCCTTTAAAATACAGTTTTGTTTAAATACGTAAGGTACATTTTCATGACACTGTAGGCACACATCTCCTGAAACATGCTAAAAACTTCAGGTTTCTCAATGCAACAGAGTAGTCAACCTCTCTGCTGGGTAGGGATGCCAGGAAAGGCCGGTTTCTCTGTGCATATCATATCAAACTCTTTCCATTTCAGATCTAAATCCTCATCTAAGCTTTGGTTCTCTCTGCCATCAAAGTCAGTGAACCTTGACATTGACTTAAATGTGAATGTGACCAAGGCACTAGCAAACACACACTGGCAGCCAATAAAAGGCATAAATTTCTTTCCATCAAAGACATACGATCCTAGACAATAGTTAATTTATACATAAGATTTCATCATGCCCTGATATGACTGGATATTGAGAAAAAAACTCTACCCACATTTCACAATATATAAACCTAAATATTAGAGTCCTTCAAGAATTATTTTCATTTCAACAAAAACTAGATCACATTCTCCTCTTCTAACTGTGGTCTAAAAATGGATTTCTTTTAGAGAACATCTTTTGAATGCAAATACGTAAGCAAGGGGAAAAAATACCAGTGACAAGAAAATGAACAGACATTTCAGAAAGGTTTCAAACCCTGACAAGTGGCCACCTCCCTCTAGAGCAGCTGCTGTCTCCATATTCTTTGTACATTACATTATAATAAAGCATATGGTGGTGAGAGCTGGCAAGCAGCACTTCCTTTCCTCTACTGCTTCAGCTCAAAATCTATATGCCAAAAGCAGTCTCCTTGCAGATTGTTCCTGACAATCCTTTGCAGAAGCTGCTGGCTTTTAAACCTTCCTACCGTGCTGTATCTAAATTTATTTCTTGCTGAAATCTGCAGTTTATGGCACCTGGAAAGCAATTGAAAGGACAGCCCAAAGGGGTTACTTTTAAATAATTAACTAGGAACAACTTCATTGACTCCTCAGAGAATGGAAATCCTTTGATAACATATGAGAGAACTGTGATTTGCAAATGGGAACTTCACCTTTTTGAATGTGCTGTTTCTCAAAAGCTCAAAGCTTCTACAAGGTAGAAACTCATCCAATATCTTCCTCCAGTAACAACTTTTCACTGATCTTTGCAACATGTTTTTAAATGTTTCTTCCAAGTCTTTATATTATTTAGGTAATAATAATATTTTAAGTGTAAGCGAATACTTGCATGTAAAACAAACTGCAGGCAGATGTACAACTACCAAATCAAAATAGGTTTCTAGGTCAAAGTACAGCTGTATTATTAAGCCTTAAAAATAACAGCCCGAAAGCTAGTATTGACCTGATAGTGAATGTGGATTACAAAAGGTGTTTTCAGATTTTTTTCACTGGAAAATAATTGACTAATAAAATGGGTTAAGAAGGAAGAAAGAGAAAACAATGGGCATAACTTCTAGAGGTGCTTTAACTTTTAACATTAGATTAGCAAATCATAATGTCTCTGTTTTTACCATAACACTTATTAAACCTCATTTTTCTCATTGCCCCGTTTGATGTGAAAAGAGAGGACCCAGCAAGAAGGCAGTCTTTCCACATTAAAATCTCAGGATTTCATACATTCTCTGAAGTAATTTGTTTTTTATGTTATTCTCCTGTGTTCTACGGATTGAACTACTCCTTTAGAATAATAAAGACTGTAAATATACCGATTTTATCAAGACAAAAAATGAACTTTTCTAGAATATTATATCCGTATCAAATGTTCCATTTCAACTCCATTTGCAACAGGCAAACAGAGGAAAAACATTTTTAAAGTTAAACTGCAAAAAAAAAATCCACTCTGGAATTTATTTATTCGGCAAAGAGAAAACAGACCAGGATGTGCAGGGATTTTCTCTGTATATTTAAACATTATATGTGTAAAATTTAAAATAACCCAGAAGGATCAATGCTACTTCAACCATGGGCTACTTTTATTATTTAATTCCTAATACTGTAAAAAGGAGAACTACTAAAAAACTAGAGTACTATCAAATTCAGAGATACTCCCTCATTAGGTATTTTGAATCAATGGTTTAATGGAAGACATCTAAAGCAAGATTAAACCAGACAAAATTTATAATCTTAAGTATCAGCTTTTTGTAGACACAGGTTTATTCAACTGACCTCAAGCTAAGCCAGGACAGATTTAGAAATGACTGTTTATCTTAGAGAAAAACTTCAAGATGAAAGGAGTGTGCTTTTTCCAGCCAAGGATTAAGAAACTAAAACTGCTTGACTAAATAAAGTTTTCAATTACAAAATGGGAAACAGTTTCAGAAGATGTGTTGACAATAAGAAAGCAGTAACACTAGACATCAGCTCTTCTAGTTTTCAGTTATGATTTCCCATAGGGAGATCCTGTTAACTACAGAAGTTCAACAGCAGCACTGCTTTTCTGTCTTTCATAGGAAGACCATCTCCACAGATCCTTCACCCCAGCTATAATCTGGATTCTGGGTGCCAAACACCATGAACAAATTTGCTTTATCTTCACTTTACTGTTTGTTCTAAGAGCATTTATTGTTTTCGCGCTGTATCACCTCTTCAGAACTACATGGGAATGCACATCCCTGCGTAAGAATACAACAGAAACTTTGTTAAAGCTTGTCTGGAAATAGGCTGGTTTTGATAATGCACAGATTCTCTTACAGAAACTTGGTTTACATTTCCACTTATAGTTTAGAAAGGGTGCTTAATAATCCTGTCTGGCTTGTCCCAAACAACACTGTGGAACTTCCCTTTGGTTCTACTGAATTTCTGCCCTGAAATTCTGAAAAATACTTTCAACACTGTCTCAGCACATAGCACATTGCTGGCTTTCTGCGCAGATCCCAACTGGTGTATTAATTATACACAACTAGGATAATACTAATTAACCAAATTAGAAGTCTTGCATCTTTTTGTAGATTTACACAAGGAAAAACAAACCAGCATCCTAACGATAATACCCGGTATCAACCTCTATGCTGTTAAAATGTTAGGAATTTACTTTCATAAGGCCTTTATTTAGGAATAAAATTAGTCCTCATGTCTTGGACTGATTCTGATCTTTGCTACCCTTGAGGACACATCTAGAATAATATTACTGATTTAAGTGATGAGCAGGATCCCAATTTGTCCTCAGACTTTCTGAGTTTTAAGTAATTTTGTTCATCTTAACAATCTCAACAAGTTGCTTCTGTTTTATACAGAGCACAAAACGCAACATGCTTTCTGACAATATACATGCTAGTTTACAACTCAGAATCATCACTGCAAGGTACAATGCTGTTGAAATTCAGTTAAATTAAAATCAAAAGTCAGTTTGAATTGAGGTCAGCATAAGGGATTGAAAAAGAACAACAAAAGAACTTGGAACTGGTTGTGTAATACAGAATCAACCACTTCCCTGGGCAGCCTGTTTCGATGTTTGACAATGCTTTCAGGGAAGAAATTGTTCCTAATATCCACTCTAAACCTCCCCTGGTGCAACTTGTCCTATCACTTGTTACCTGGGAGAAGAGACCGACCCCACCTCGCTACAACCTCCTGTCAGGCAGTTGCAGAGAGCGATAAGGTCCCCCCTCAGCCTCCTCTTCTCCAGACTAACCCCCCCAGGTCCCTCAGCCGTTCCTCACCACACTTGTGCTCCAGGCCCTGCACCAGCTCCGATGCCCTTCTCTGGCCCCGCTCCAGCACCTCAATGTCTCTCTTGCAGTGAGAGGCCCAGAACTGAACACAGGATTCGAGGTGCAGCCTCACCCGTGCCCAGCACAGGGGGACAGTCACTGCCCTGGCCCTGCTGCCACACTGGTGCTGAGCCAGGCCAGGATGCTGTTGGCTTCTTGGCTGCCTGGGCACAAGCTGCTCATGTTCAGCTCTGTCAACCAACATCCCCAGGTCCTTTTCCGCTGAGCAGCTTTCCAGCTGCTCTTTCCCTCTCCAGGTTTCTTGTAGCCCCTTTAGGCACTGGAGCTGCTCTAAGGTCTCCCCTTCAGGAGCCTTCTCTTCTCCAGGCTGCCCCAGCCCAGCTCTCTCAGCCTGGCTCCAGAGCAGAGCTGCTCCAGCCCTCGCAGCAGCTCCGTGGTCTCCTCTGGACTTCTCGGTTCTGCTGTCTCAGCAAGCAATGAGTAGTAATAGTGAAGCAGTTTAAAAGACTTCCCTACTATTGACCACACATGTGCTGCCCTCCTCAGCCAACACGGAGCAGGCTCCTCAGATGAGTGACAGCAGTGTCACAGGCCCCCACCTTGTTATTTGACAACCATTTAACTCTCAGATCTGCTCAAACTTTCTAGGAAATTGGAAATGTTTGACTTACTACTGTGTAGTGTAAGAAACAATATATTTGTACAGTAGTCAGAACAATGGAATCAGTTAAGTAAAACTGGCATAATTATATCTACCACAGCAATTGGAGGATACTCAAATCCAGGCTTCCTGTATCAGAATAGCTCTTGTGCAGGACAGTTATTTGATATTGTCCTGGGTTCAGCTGTAACAGTTATTTTTCTCCTTCTTAGTAGCTGGTGCAGTGCTGTGTTTTGGCTTCAGTCTGAGTTACCGGCTGGGCTTAAACCACGACAGATGTTTAGGAGGACAATAATTATTTTATATTATCTGAAGACAGACCTGAAAATGATGCAACAATCTATTTAATTAATGCAGTGCTGTGGTACCATGTAACCCTCATCGCTAGCGCTTGAGATGGATACAAGTCTAGTCAGATACAGCACAAAACCAGTGTATTTCAACATCTCTTGTTGCCTCAAATAATGTCAAGGCCAGCTGTAATTATGTAATGTATCAGTGTGACATTTCCCATCACGATGGCAAAGTTCAGAGAGCAGCAGTGGTGCGGCTCAGTGAATATGGACTCGTGCTTGGTTTGGCTCACATAACGGTAGCAAGAAAAAAAATGATACTATCCCTAAATTCCCTCCAGAGTGATTATGAAAGAAGATTAAATCATGCATGAAGAACAGACTGAAAAGCTGGTGTGACAGTCTCTACTGCCTTTCTCATTGACTGTTACCTATTTTTAACATTCAAAGAGAGCTAATACTTCACCCTTAATTTTAATAGCAAATAAATAGATTACACTTTTAGTTTGACGGATGAATTTACCTTTGTTTCATTTGAATTTAAAAAGTATAGGGCAAAAAAAATTAGAAAAGCCAGTAAAATTGTTTCTTCTTAACACTAAAGTAGAAGATGGATATGCCAGTCCTGTACACATCTGTCACAGACTTAGAGAGTAGTTGAGGCTGACAGGCACCAGCCTCACACTTTAGGGAGACCATCTAAGCCTAGGGTCACATAGAACAGGCCGCTCGAGACTGTGTCCAGTTGGGTTTGGGGTATCCACAAGGATGAAGACTCCACAACCTCTCTGGGCACCTTGTGCCAGTGTTTGACCACCCTCACATTAAAACTTGTTTTCTTACATTTAACTGCAATTTCCCATGTTTCAATTTGCTTTCACTGCCTTTTTGCCTTTCACCAGGCACCACTGAGAAGAGTCTGGCTCCATCTTCTTTAGCCTGTCCCATCAGGTGTTTATACACATTGGTAATGTCCCCCTAAGCCGTCTTTTCTCCAGGCTGAACAGTCGCAGCCTTCTCAATCTCCCACTTGCATGTCAGGCCCTCAGCTCCATCATCTAGACCATCAATGACATGAAACAGTACTGCCCCCCTTACTGGGGATACACTGGCAGACACTGTTAGTGATCAGCTTCCAGCTGGACTTTGTTATCCCAACCCCCTGTGACCAGGTTTCAACTTACTTCTGTCCACTTTCTAGTCCCTACATCATCAGTTTTTCAATTCACTCTCAAGAACAGACAAAACATTTCTATTGTCTGTGCATAAATTTTCAGACATGCAAAAAATGTTGACACATGAGCAATTTTCACTATTCGTATGAGAACACTATTCCTAGTTTTGTTCTACTTAGTGTTAGAACTAAGCAGAACAAAAATTGCTGTTTCCTTCAGCTTCTCAACCAGAGAAAAAGGGATAACAAGAGGAGAAGCAATATTTGAGGTAGTTAACAAAGCTAAATTTAACCACATCTATCTATGTAATTAATTTAATTTGGCCCAGAGCAAGGATTCCTGATTTCAAATTATGAAAACATTACCTGATATCTTTTAAAACTTATATTTAGACATTGCAGTTCATTAGCAACTCCGTAATCAAAGACATGCCACAGGGGTTATTCTGGTTCTCTCATTTGAACTTTTTTCTTTTATAACAAATAGCCTAAATTTCAAGATTAAAAGAATGGCAATAGAAGATTCGATGTCTTTCAAATTTAAAAAATAAAAATAATGTTTTTAAATCTCTCAATTCCAAATGACAGCAGTTTGTGGCTGTATTTAAGCAGAGGTACGATAATACACCATGTTACAGTGCAAAGAACGAACTCCGCCTTGTTAGGACACTACTGATTAATCTCAGTTATGATTAGGATATTCCATCTTTAGTATTTCCAGATGAGATTAAACTGATTTTTACAGACACAGATTTTTCTCCACATTTTCCCAGAAGAGCCTTGATTTATTTATTATAGTGTAAGATGGTATTTCTCTGTATGAAGGGACTTTCCTATTGTTACTGATCAAAACCATTTGTATGTTCCCTTAAAATGTATCATTATGGGACAATCTGGCTCTCACATTATGAACATTATGTATTCCATTTCCAAATTTGGACACTAAAAATCTCCACTCTTGTCCTTTTGTGAAGTCCCATTCACAGGGAACTGGCAATTGGTAGATTTATCCTAGTGCCATTCCAGCTTTGTTTAACTGCAACAAGAGCTATTGACAAGTAACCTAAAATAATTAGACATAGTAATTGTTATTAACTTACTTTAATTAACATCCAATTTACTTTAAATATAGTCTAAGTACAAGGTTTCAATTCAAGCTAGCTATAAAGAAAGAAGCAAGAGCATCATACTCCCCTATTACAAATATCGTCAGAACACACACCAGGGACAAATATGCCATTTCTAAACCCAACTGATTAAAATTAAGAACAGATTAACAGATTTCATAGATTTCTGATACTTCGTTCCATATAGTTGGCAAACGCTTGCTATATTTTCATGAACAACAAATGAACTGAACATTTTTCTTTAAGTGTGAAAGAGAAATTGCACGTAACTGCAGAGTCGTAACTGGTACCTCCATAATGACAACCCAAACATCTGCTACCTTGTTTGAGATGTATTCAACTGAGGTTTCACTGCATGCTGATATTAGACTGGCTTCATGAGTGCTGCAGGCAGAGAAAACACAGGAGACAAACTGCATAACGTTGAGCTGATCGGGTAGTGAAAATTCCATTTCAAAGCAACAACTGCAGTTTAAAAAGCGTATTTCCAAATTAAAACCAATAGTAGGGATTTACATGGTTTTTTGCCAACATTGAAAGCATTAATGCATCTGTTCTAGGGCTGAAACCTCAACTTTTAGATTTGAGAAAAGAGAGATATATTTTCTTTAGTTACAGCAGTGATCTAACTAGCTATTGTACATTTGGAAAACGTCCTTTGAGCCACTCTAATACACACATTAGTCATCTATCAACAGTTTTCTCCCTTGCATCTCAAGACTTTTCCACCAAGGTTGCCTCTGAAAACCTTATTCAATGTTTCTGAACATATCCTCATCAGGATTCCAGTTACATGATCTTCCTCACTTTTAACTAGTTAACTCTCACTCAAAATGAATCATGTTTTTTAAAACCACCTCCACTAGTAGCCTAAAGTTCGTCTCATGCATGCTTCCCACTAGACACTGACATGAATTTCTGCCACAAAGTTGTGACACACCATCTATTCCCTGTTACCTAAGGATACCAACTCTTATTTCAATTTGCATTACCTACTCTGTGCTTTTTACTAATTAGAAATGGAAATCTTGCAGTACAATGTAGACATTAAACCTCCATTAGAGGCTAATGAATTGGGGAAAAAACAAAATATGCCCTGTGATAATGATTGTATCGTCCAAGAATTCAGTCATCACATTAAATAACAGAAAATGCATGGCCTTTACATGTGCACATCAATAGCCTGAATGAGAAATGAACGAAATAGTATCTCCAGACAGCTGATCTTTGCATACAGTCTGCATCTGCACAGAACTTATCAATACTTTGGATTTTCTACTTTTCTACTAAATATATCTCAGATAGGAAAACTAAATTTCTAGAAAGACCAAACCAAAGCAAAAACTAGCCTTAATACTCACTGCCTTTCTGGTTGCAGCACAATTACAAACCACTTGTACAGTTTAAAGAGCTAAATTTAGCAAGGGCAAAGCAAATCTAGCCACATGAAACGTAAAAGGAAGGTTTTTTCACTTGACTGATGCTACTGATTATAGCCCATCATAATTATAGATCTCTGTTAATATTACTCATTTCCAGGGTAAGGAAAAGGGTTCTTCAAGCATCCATTTCTAAATGAGTCTAAAAACATGAACAGCAGCTATTTCACTTATCATACAAAATGCACTCTAAATCTATACGAGCACGTACCAGCTGAACTTCTTTTAAAATTGGTTTTCGTTAGTTCGGGTTGTTTTAGGGGGAGGCAAATGCATGAGCTCATGTGTGTAATATCTTAGAGCGATGCTTGCCTAATATTTTCTCAGAGGCATTTTTTTTTTTGCATGATTGGTGGGGTAATGTTTGAGATCCATTATGAATTCAGTCCTCTGGCCAGTCCCTTTACTTGTCAGCATACTAAGAATGATGGCTTTGCTGGGCAGAACTGCAGCCTGTGAGACTGCAGCCAATTTTGATCTGATTATTTATCAGAAGGAAATGGCACAGAAATGATGGAGAGGTTGAACATCCTGGCTTTTATAGGAAAATTCTCCCCAAAGAACTTGTCTCTCACCTCTTCTAAATACACCACCCCTACCAAACCAGCACTGAGCACTGTCAACCCCTCTGCTTTGGAGTGAGGGAAGTGTAAGGTAACTTAATTCTCTGCTCACTTGAATTAAGTGAAAACAACAGCAGCAAAAAAATAAAATGACAACAGCCTAAGAAATACACAGTGGAACTTTTTGAACACAATACTTTCATCCAGTATTGCAAACAATCAGCTACATCTACTGCCCAACACTCATTTATAATGTAAGATAGATGAGACGTCCCCGTGTCTCTGTAAGGACTTGCCAGTAGCCAGCCATACTCTTTTGCTGGGTGCTTGTGCTTACAGACGTGAGACAGGTTTGTAGTCATACTTCTTAAACTTGTCCTAAATTGTTAAAACTTCCTTCCAGAAGTTAATTATTCCATGCAAGGTATGTGCCAAAACAGGTCTGTCATTCCTTCAGTGCCGCTACAGAACAGTACAGTCTTGACTATGTTAAAATACTCTAGCAACCATCCCTTTGAAAACTTTCCATTTCCACTGCTAGATTCCAGGTAGGAAAAAGGATTTTCTGTAATGGATACCTTCTGTCCATCAAAGTCATATGTCCCTGAGAAATCAGATCCATCAAAGTCCCATACTTTCGAGAAGTCCATGCCCCTTGCAGTTTCCTCAGAATCTGTGGTTACAGTTCTTCAGCATCCTAAAGATTCTAGAAGAATTCTAGATCTAAATCTTCAGATTCTAGAGATTTCCCCAGCTTATCCAGCACCATCTCTAAAAGCAGAAAGGCCTTTCCACATTGACTTGTAAATAACACAGAAATAGGACTGACTGGAATCCAGAGGGGCCAAGAGCTTCACAGAAAAGAAGAGAAAACTGGAAGCTTGAAAGAAAAATTAGCAGTGAGGTCAGCCTGCGGAAGAAAGGAGAACTAGAATTTGAAGCATAAATTTTTACTGACTGTAGATTTAATACCAACTTTCTAGGACTAGCTATTTAGCAAAATAATAAGTCTTATTAAGTGCAATCTCATCCATAAAAAGGAGCAATGCCAAGTTGATTTAAACTCTTTTTCAAGTCTGTAAAGTAACACCTGTACATTTATTGCTCTGAAATTAGCAAGATGTTTTCTGCCATGTACTTTATTGCTTATCTGTTGTACTTCAGGCATTGCACCAGGTTTTGGGTGGTTGCTTCCCCCCTCCCCGAAGAATAAACCATATTGGAATTCTGAGAGTAAAAAGAAAATTTACTAAAAACCTACATAGGATGTAATAGATATTATATATTTCCATAACATATTTGAAAGAAAATTAATGTCATATTTCATTATGAGGTGATTCACCCACTGCATTGTTTTCTAATACGCCTGTTTGTGTTCGATTTTAAAACCACTACCATTTTCCATAAAATTGGTATTAAATTATCACATTAGAAATTATTATCTTCCTGTGCCTGATGATAGAGAGCACAAAGAAAACCTACATTAAAACAGATGTGCCTGAAATAAGTGGTTTACACCCACTCGGATAAAAACAATAGCTTCCATCAGGAAAACATGCTCCCTGGTAATACCCCCTCCAAAGCGTTAACACTAAATTCTAACCAGCATATCAATCAGCCCCAAAGTGTGATGACTTTATCCCAGTAAGGTTTCAGAGGCATGAAAGAAGTATGTATTAAAACCACTGTGCCAACGCATGTTATTAAAAACCCAAAACACCAAAAACCTCTCCAAAACAAACTAAAAAAACCCACCACAATACAGCAAACCACAGTGGTCCTGAAAATGCTCTGACAACAATAAGCAATATTCATATATCTACATGAAAACACTTTGGAATAGCTTGCAGGAAGCGTTGACTTTTAAAGCCTGTGTTCATCCACAGGCATATTTGGCAATAGCTGGCACTTATCCCTGTAAGTGAATCATCTTACGCTGGTACGAGATGAGTAGAAAGTTAAGAACATGGAAGTAAGACAAATAACATAAAAGAAAAATCCTATGCAAGATATGGGGAAAAACATTTCTTGCACCATAGCAAGTTAAAAAGCTCATTTACTCATTTTCATACAAGCAAAAAGAAAAAAAAAAGCTAATGTGTTAAATGATATTATAATAACAAAAAGCTTCCAAGTGACTGTCACCCCTTTTATAATCTTGCAGTGATTATTTATTCCAACAGGAATAAATGGAATCTGCAATTACCAAACTGTAAAGGTAAAGATGACCAGCACTAAGGAGGTTTTTATTGCCTTGTTTTCTGTCACATGAAGAAAGAAAACAAAGAAATATAATTTAACTTGATCATAAACTTTTAGCTAGTATGGGAGTAATTTGTCATGCTACATCACTGGATGATCTTTAAGGCCTCTTCCAGCCCAGCCCATTCTGTGATTCTACAGTGCAGGATTATCTTATTTATCCATCTTCTCTTGCCATGTTCATTTGTGGCTGAGGCAGGACAGTCACCCCTTCCTTTGAGAGTACAGGAGACTAGGAACGAAGGACAAGAGTTGTCAGGAGCTGCATTCCCCTGTTGCCAAGTTCATTTACAATTACAGTTTACTGTATAATGAGAACCTCAGTGAAAGAACTAGTTCTGAGCACCTCTGTTTCACCTTCTCTAGCTGTAACAGTTCTGCCATACTGTGGGGAAACCTGCCTTGCCTCTGACAACCTGGCCACTCCTGAAAATACACAACCTTCCAGAGAGTTCAGCTATGTCAACAGCAATGTACAGGATGGCCCTGATCTGATCTCTGCTCCTTTATCCCTCTCTGCTTAGGGAAATCCAGCCCATAGCCAGCTGCCAAAAGCTTTCTAGGCAGCTGATTCCATTCTACCTCTCACTTAAAACTCTCAAAAAGCTTTCTGATAGCAAGCTGTACCCCAACAGCAGAAAGCACACAACTGGGATAACAACTTGTCCCAACGTGTCACACGTTCAAGTAGCCTTTTCTAAACACAGTTATTTCAATTACTAAGTCAGTAGCTAATTTAGGGAGAAAAGCTATCTCGGTACCCCTTATTGTATAAAACTTCAATGGCAAGTGATGTGTGAAGATCATTATTCTCTGTAATTACCACTCCTAGAAGCAGAGACAACTAACTACGTGATCTACTATCTCTAATAATTATTATTTACTCAGTAAATACTATGCACACTGTAAGTTTGGGGTTGGGTTTTTCTACTTTGCTTATTCTGAGGAAGTGCTTACCAAAAAAAAGTTGTAAAGAAAATATTGTTGGGTATTTTTTGGTGATGATTTTCTTGCTGATCTATAGAAAGAGCCTTTGGCCTGCATTGTCTGTCCCCATCTCTAATGTATCTCTACATTATACAGTTGCATAACACTGGGAACAAAATATGGAAAGTGAGAGAAAAATATCAGTTTACCTATAGTGGTAATAACTTTGCCTGTGAAGTAAAATCTCTTACAAAATACACAGGTTTTTTAGAAAACACTTCAAATTTCAATCAAATCAAATAATATTTTGATTTTAAATAGCCCAAATGCACCATTTAGCTGGAGAGTCAGAAATGCTCCGCACAATTTTTAATGCCATCCCCTGAGCACTTCAAAAACAAGAGCATGTACAATTTTCACATTTCTTCTAACACACTAATGTGCCCTAAATCCAACCCTACTGAGCTGGAAGATGCCACCCTGAAATCCTGCACTGATCTTCTGCATGATCTTCCTGCACTGATCTTTGGCAAAGTAGGTTTTCCTCTGTGTTTCTCCGTGTATCATCTATTTAGTAACTTACTGTACCCCTAAGACTGCAGAACACAAACTGGAAAACCTGGAGCAGAGCGTCATGAGCTCATATAAATCCACTTGTTCTTTTTCAGACAGTGAGAAAATGGGTATCTTTGAATTCCTGCACCAGTTCTTCAATCTGCCAGCTGAGGATTCTCCTCTCAGTACATTTGTGTGACACTTCCTGGATGGCTTTAATGACACTAGAAGGAGAGGATTTTGCCATTCCATATGTATTCCACAGCGCCAGTGCAGGAAGATGATTCAAGCCAGTTGCTCCTTCCTCTTGCCTCCCTCATCCAGAGCCAGATGACACTTGACAACAAGCTAGGCCAGTGTCATTCATTACATGGGCTAAGTTGCAAAAACTCATCCCAGATCTGTTTCTCACTGTTTACTGGTTTCCAGTATTATTATGTAAGGATAAAACCTTGCACAGAGCTATCCTTACATAAAACGTCTGTCAAACAGCACTCCTCCTCCTCCCTCCATCCTTCTCAACCTTAGAACACAAATTACTGAAATCTCAACATGTCATCAAAAAGGTAGAATTTATTTTGGAGCATTGCCTGAAGAAAGCAAGCAGAGGTAAAAAACCCTTACAAAGGATGGGCTCTGCTCAGGTTGCTGCCATAATTCACTCAAACCCTTCCATACCAAAATTACTGGTGCAAACCTCTCTGGGAATAAAGCATGTAGCTGTTCATGAGGGAAGTGCGATGCAGGGAAATAGGGAAAGGCGCATGGCTGCAAGGGGGAGCACACTGTGGAGAACATGGGCAAACTCTGTTGCTGTCAACTTCCAATCGCCTTTTCTCCTCATGTTCCATTTTTTCCCCTCACTGTGCCCTGATTGCAACGTTCTGTTTTCTGGAGTTCTGTGCCTTTTCCCACTGTCTCTTCTTCCCCCAAGCTGACCTGCTTTCTCATAGGCAGGCCAGCCTTGACTGCGTCATAAATGACTGATCTTCTTCACAGACTTCAAGCCAACAACTGGAGCTGCCAGATATATTTGCACTTTAATGTTAATGGTAGGGAACTACACAGGGAATAAACCAGAATTTAGGCCAGGCCATTTACTTGGCTTGTCATTTAATGTTAGTATAAATGAAAGCTTTCCTCAATCTATCCTTATTAAATTTTTCTTCACCACTCTGTCCCCATTTCTGTCCTCATTTTTCGTTGATGTGTTTTTTTTGGGGTTTGTTGGCGTTTTTTTTAAAGTATCTATTTTAACTTAGAACATTGTTAGCAGCAATGGGTGAACTCATCTGGACAAAATAAGAGATGACCTGAACCTTCATGTACAGTAAAAACAAATGGTAATTCTGTCTGTCTTTTAACACAAGAAACAAAGAGCTTGAAAAGAGGTTTTAAGAAAACCGTACCTGAGAGTAAAAATATCTTTCCAATTTCAAATACCAAAATAACTAAAAATGTTGTTTGGAGGATAAAAGCTACTTTCTCATGGTTCTCCTCTGTATAAAAAGAGGATTCTAGTGACATCCAATAGCAGCTTCGTTCAGCATGACTGCTCTTGGCAGACAGCTACAATAAAGCACAGGCTCTTTTGCTGTTGCCTCAGGAAATATAAATCCTCATGATTTTCCGTTGATAGGTACAGCATAATCTGATCTATTGGGCTTGGAGCTTTGTGTAGAAATGAAATAAACAATCTTTCCTGAACAGTTAGGGTCTCCTTCTTCCATTCCGTTTTGAAAACAAGACTTCACATAAATAGACACATAATATATGTGTATAGACAGACAAAAGCAAAGGTCTATGCTCTGTCAGACAAGAATTACAGAGCTGCAAGCAACTACTGTTAAAAAGATATGACACTTCAATCCTCTTTTTCATCACTGATAACCTTACACAGTAATGTGTGGAAATGTATACAAAAATCCATAAACCAACCTACTACTACTCAAGTTTTTAAATGACTCAGTAGAAAGCTTCCAAATATCCATATTCCTCAAAACAACTTTAAAGTTGTTTAAAAGAAGGTCTTACTACATTGAAAGTGATGAAATTATGAAAGGTAAAGGGAATTTGTTGGCTAAACAGTATATGTGTACATATATATATTATTCTTGAGACAGTTTTTTCATCCAATTAAAAACAACAGACAAGATGAATTCAAATATTTGATAAATGAAATCCAGTCTACATTTGACTTAAAGAAATAAAAATCAGTAAGAGAAGTATTAGTGCTTTAGTGCTATAGACAGGAAAATGATGTCTTCCCACAACCGAGATAGCTGTGCTACTTTTGGATGCAAATATATTCCTCACAAACAAAAAGAACCCTTCACCTGGCTACTACATCCATGTTCTCAATAGCCACAACAGATTTCCATCTGTTCCTGCACAGCAGCTGCTGTGTTAAAATCTTATTTTCCATTACTTTTACCATTTCACTTCAATAATTTCTTCTGGTTTCCCTGTATCCTGGGTTACCACCCTGCCCTGCCAGCTTCCCTCCACCGCTTTTCCCCAAGAAAGCATGAAGTGCATTCACTCCAGTATCCTCCATCAGACAGTCAGAAGGACTGTTTATTCCCAGCAATAAAAGTCTGTGCCAAAATCTCTTGAACCTCTTTCAGAATAAAGTTAGAAATGTTGTTCCATTTATTTTAATAAAATGATTCATTATCTATTCAGGGAAATGGAATTTACACAAAGCAAGAAGGTGAATTCACACCTTCCTTCCTTTTCCTCGTAAAGCCCAAAGCTGTGCTCCATCCTCCTGCTCAGCGCCGGTGCCCTGAGCCAGCCTGTGTCCTCAGTGCCAGCTCCCATGAAGGGTGACCACTGCTCTCCCGCAGGGAAGACTCCTCTCAGGGAAGCCTGAGGAGAATCCCTGCTCTTTCCCACTGGGGTTATCTGGGGCCCTCAGGGCCCTCTCTGCTGCCTTGTGAGGAGTGGTGAGTCTGAGCAGAATGAGGAGACCCTCATCTAGGGCTGCGGTAGGAACATGGTTGGGATCTGGGTGCTGGTAGCAACCTTGATAACTGCACTGTTTTCTTAGGCAGATGTTATGGTACCACAGGCAGGTGTTCTTCAGCCAGAAGACAAACAGGAAACATTGCTTTCTCTGTTGCGGCTTCATTCGCCCCTTTTGGTCTTATCCAATAAAGGCCTTTTTGTTCCAGAAGTTTTACAAGGTCACATTCATTACTTGACTAACATTTACAAACATGTAGACTAACATACGTTTACTTCAATTCCTCAGTTGGCAGAAGCTGTGGAAGGGAATGAATGTCCTGCCCTTGCCTGTGACATCTCTGCCTTTTTTCTGTTGAGATCCTCAGCTGAAGGATGCTGCTGCATTGTACCACACACTATGCAAATGCAGTAAATGGTCACCAGAACTGAGAACAGTCCTCCTGCAGCTCCAGACGTGCACCTAATACAGGCATAAGTAGCTTTTTCGGTCCCTAGGCACCTATCGAGTACGAGCTGAAATGCCTGTGTTAGATCCTAATAATAGTGGGTTCAGCTGGGTGTTTTCTACTGGAGCTGAAAATCCCTCAATTAAATACTAACTGCGATCTCTTCTTAATAAGAACACATTATACCGTCCACAACCATGTCATCTCTGCCCTCTGACAGTTTTCAGGAAATCAGAAGAAATACTCTTCTAATTAAACCCGAATTTATACAAGCAAGAGCTCAATAGGAGAGTTCAAATCACTAGTAGTGGTATTTGGAGTTTCTATCTCATTACTGCTCCATGATATTCAAGATCAATGTGCTTCTGCTCCAAGTGCAAGGAAAATACTCCCAAAATGCAAATTTTGTTTTCAGAGTAAGAGCTACTTTACAGTCCTCATCACAGCTCACATGCAAAAATATATGAAGTCTAATCTTTAGTTCTGTGTGGGAAAGCTATCAAAAACATGTCTATTGGAAAAGAAAGGTTTTCTGGAGAACAGCTTCACACAAACAGCATAAAACCAGCATTAAAGTGGCTCTGCAGCTAATGGAATGCAAAAGCAGCTCATCCAGTAACTTGATCCTTGGAAAGCATTAAAAAGAACTATATTTAATGATGCTATTGTTCAGTTGGACTAATTTGTGTTTAATTTCTCGGGGAAATTCAAATCTTTTATCCCAAGCAGGGATATTATTTTCTTTTTATATTTTTATCAGTGGTTCAATTGCCCCTTAATCAAAAAACAATGCAAGAGGGAATATTTCTCATTCAGCAGAGCATCTTGACTAATTTTATGGTCCCATATGTGATCACTCTGAACAGAAGTTCACACAAAGCGCAATTTACAGCATACACATAACTAGATAACTAAAAATAGCACATGTAAAATTCAGTCTTATAACACATGCACCCTTTGGGTTTGAGCTGATGTTCACATTATGATTAAATATCTTCTAAGAATGAGTGCACGAGTATGCATTCAGTATTAGCAGCTAGAAGAATCATTCTGTATGCCTAATCCTAGAAACAACTCCCTTAGGTATTTTAAACTGTATTTATTTATGATTTAAAAGGGGCTATGGAACAATACCTTGTATCTTAAGCTTTAGCTTAAGCTTGTTACAAACAATGAATAAATGAACTCCTCTGATATTTGGAGTTATTATTCTTGTGGCGTCTGTACCGCAAGGCTTGATTTTATGATAGAATCATAGCTAAAAATTACCATTAATTTTACATGGAGAAGTTCAAGTAGTCATCTGCTATGCATCCAGCACAAGGGTGATTTCCAGGGGATTTCACCCATTTATCACTTTGACAGAGAATCAGTCTCTGTGCAAAGCTAAAAAAGAACTGAAATGGTGAAATACTGACTCTAACAGACACACGTAACTCATTTCAACACGAAGCAACGAAGTCAAGGCAGAGTTAAATAAAAGTTCAAAATTATACTGAGAACAAAGTGAAATATTAGAACTATTATTGACTAGAAAATTTTCAGTCAAATGGAACTATTACCACAAGAGAAAGACAGAACATTATATTTAATACTACAGGTGCATCACTCTGGAAAGTCTGATGCCACTCAGAAACCTAAATCTAGACTGAGATTCAGAGAAGGCAATGGAATGGATGTTGAACAGAAACACTGGTTACTGTGTTTGATCTCAGGCATTCAAAACGAACAGTTAAATGTAAAACAAATGAAGCAGAGCAGACATGGAGTCTTGCTCTGACAGTCACACCTGACTTCACTCCCACCCAACCTGCTGCCTTCTGCCTTGTTGTTCCTTTGGAATGAGGAAAATTCTGCCAACGTTAGTAATATTCTCTCAAAGCCCTCCCAAAGTCAAATGCCACAGTGGCAGCAAGGACTGATGCTGGTGACCAGCATCACCTCTCTAGCAGTTGCACAAACACAATTATACAGCTACCTCCTAGTCTTCATCCCAGTTTGTCCCTATTACCTTGTCTTAACCCCAGCTGTGCACTGAGGACAAGTTTGATTCTGTCTGTCTTTCTACAGAAGGAAGTACCTAATCTTACTTAGGCTGTAAAAATACTAAAATAAGATGTATTAAAATAAGATGTTCCTCTTCCTAACAATTAAATGTAATACTGATTTCTGAAAGCATCATTTACCCAGCAATAGAAAAATACCCTTGCTAATTTACAAATGTGCAAATTAGATTCCAAAAAGCCACTGCCATAAAATACCCACTATTACACAGCATTTACACTGAACCACCTGCGAGTGGAAGGCCCATCTTGCGTTTCAGCTATCCTGGTCGATTCTGACCTGGATGACACATAGGAAAAAGGCAGAATAAGATCCAGCCTCAGCTGACCAGAGCTATTTGTCTCTACAGCACAACTGCAGAGAGGTGCACTCACGCTGCTGGCTGGTTTCAGCTGGAAGGTGGCCACAAATGGTATCTTTGTGAGCAGACGGAAGGTCTGTGTGATTCCCTGTCCACTCGTGCTGTCGGAAGCAGCTCCAGCTGCCTCAGGGGCTGGTTCTCCCCACATTTCCCTTTCCAGAGAGATTTCAGTGGGAACAGAAGAGTGAGCGCAGCACAGCACAGATGACTGTCTGAAGGGTGCCTCAGCTGTGGCTTGACGTCAGACACTAATCCTGGCTACACAGCCCTCAGGAGCCTTCATTTCAAAACCACGCTTGCTACAAACACACTTGGCATATCTGCGTCAGGTTTCTCTAAGCATCCCTCTTCCAAGTATTGATTGTTACTAATATCCAGATATTTACACTGCAAGAATTCAAGGAACTATATGCTCCAGCCCTCAGCAGCATTTCTGTCTTTGTATCCTGTTTTCTGTGATTGTATTTTAAAGAATACTCTTAAAACAAACATGAAGTGCAGGCAAGACTACATTAAACAGCTCGGCACAGACCTATGAAAAGGACAACACATAAACCCATAAACTAAAAAAATGTATTTGTTCTGCAACACTAAAATTAAGCTTGACCTTTAAAAGAACAAATCAATTGGAATTGCAAAAGTTTTCAGCCTCCTAATTAGCTTCTTACAGAAGAATCTAATGCTGTAAGCAAGCAGGATATTTCCATTTTCCCTTTCTGTACAGACTGAATAAAATACTTCTGGATGTAATTCACTTCAAACCAGAATGAATAAAGATCATGAACCTCATTGATTTAACCAATCCAATTTGTCCTATTTGAGAATTAATTGAAAGTTCTTAGACACACAGAAATAACTGTGCACAACTGTCTCAGTGACAACTTGTTCTGCTTTCAATTTACGTGCACCAAAACTGTGCCATCCCAATCTAACAGCAGGAGAGTTTTAAATGTAGCATGGTCTTGTACTCATAAGTACATCCCTATCCTTGAAAGATATAAATATGTACTTTTTACAGCACCTGTTCTCATTTTGGGGACCTCAATGGTATTTAACGCTCCATAATCGACAACAGGATGTTAAGGAATTAACATTGCTTAAAACATTACAATTCCTTCTGCCAGGTTTCATTCTATTGACAGAGAAAGCCCACGTACCAGGATCTTTGTAGTGTAAGCACTGTTGATAGCAATTGCATTAACCAGCAGTTCGAGGGTTTTGGCGGGTATGGAGTCTGGGTCAGGGATCTCTTTGTAGTGGACATCCCCAACGTAGGCTTGGACCACCGTCATCCGGTTGGTCGTCAGCGTCCCTGTTTTGTCGGAGCAGATGGCTGTAGCATTACCCATAGTTTCACAAGCATCTAAGTGGCGGACCAGATTGTTATCCTTCATCATTTTCTGCGAAAAAGCAAAATAAAGAGCTGTCAAGATTTGCTTTGATAGATTTTTAACATCAGCTATGAAAAGCAAAATGCATGTATTTAGTCTTGTCCATGAGAACACAACGCTCACTAAACTAGAACTTTGATTGGGGATGATAACCCAATGCTTAGTCACAGACAACCAAGCAGTGACTAGCCCTGCAATAATTCTGCCTTTCATAAACCAACATAGTCCTGTCCTTTTGTGCAGTATATATACATTTTAAGGAATAGCTGGAACCGCAGAAATTAGCTAAAGAAACTGAAGATAGCAAGATTTTTTTTAAAACAGGATCATTATAGCAAATATTAGATGTTTTCTAACACTATTCTCAATGCCAGGATGAGATCTTGCAGCTCACTGAGGAACCACACATTTGGGGAAAGAAACAAACTAACAAATACCACCAACCACAAAAAACCCCACACCACAAAAAACCACCATGGTAGAGTACTCCATGCACTGTGCACCTGGAGATGCACAGTCATTGCTTTTATCTTCTCTGCGTTAAAACCATCCTGTGCCCCATCACCTCACATTACTGTCAGACGGTATCTTGTCCTTAAAGGGTGCCGTACCACCGTTTGTACACACAGCTGTATGGCAGTTGGACACTGCACATATAGATACTCACCTATGTGCTGCACGTGTTAGATGAAGGATAAAAAGACACTGGGAAACTATTTTAAAAGCAGCTAAAGTCTTTATTAGCAAAATGCCATCCTTGAGAGGAGATCTTTTTTCCTAATAATGACGATGTTTGGCCACATATAAATCGAGCTATTCCTTCCTCATGTTCAGACATTCATTTAGTTACATACTAAATAGAAATAAACTTCACAAAATCTTCATCTAAGATTCCCAGAATCTGACCAAGCTGCTAAAACAATCTGAGAAAACTCCTGAGATAATAGTGATCCACAAGTCCAGGATTTTAATCCTCTTTCATTTCCTCACAGAATCATTTACACTGGCTGCAAAGAACTGCAACCACACTTAAGAAAAGTACGTGAAAGCTCCAGTGAAACACTCATTTCTTTGAAAAGTGTTCCTGAAGGCTTCAAATCCTTGTAAAATTTTGGTTCTATTGCACAAGAAAAATGTGAAGACAAAGTTATTCTGTCTCAAAATCTCATAGTAAATTCTGCTCAATAAATTCCTGGCGCCCTTGCAAACTAAGTAGGTGTTTCTGCTGTTTGATATTCCTGCACTGGGTAGTTTTAAAGATATGTATTAGAATACATATGTATCTGCAGTTTTGACAGAAATACTTTTAATACAAAGCAAAGTTTCACTTCAAAGGAATTTCACTCATTGATATTTTGAGCACATTTATTTACAGGCCACTTTTCATCACACCTAATAAAACCCGAAGACTCACTAGTAAACTCAACTGAGCAGCATTTTCTCCCATAATTATTATTGTCTCTTACCTTTACAGAGTAAGCCAGAGAAATAGTGACAGCAAGTGGAAGTCCCTCAGGAACGGCAACCACAAGTACAGTAACACCAATAATGAAGAATTTAACAAAATACTGAACATAGACAGGAGTGCACTCAGGCAACCACTGCTTCTTGTTGACCACAAACGTGTCAATGGCAAAATATAGTACCAAAATTATTACAGTGATGGCAGACATCACCAAACCTAAAAACAGAAATAATTGATTACTATAAACCAAAACACAATTAAAAACATGTGCAATTAGAAATCTACATTAGAATTTGATATGAAATTATTTTCTTATTCTACATGACATTTTTCACCAGTACCAATAAGGATGATAATGTTATACTTTACAGTGCAGAAAAAACATTACCATAATGCATTTACAACAGCCCTACATTCCAGTGAATAAGGAAACGCTGAGCTCTGCAGAACAGCTGAATCATACCACGTTAATTTTTAAGCACCATCTTACTGCTGCCTCTAAAACTTCACAGTCAGTCTGGTTCCACAGGAGCTCGCTGTTACTGAAGCTACATTTTTCCCTTTAGCGCATTACTTTGACTGGTACAACATTTATCTGGCCTTTTAACCTCCACCTTTTATAAATTACTAGTCTATCCATATTCAAACACATCTTTCTTTTAAGTAAGCTTATCTTAAGAGGCTTGAGAAAAGGAGTCTCCTGTAGTTTATGTTGCTGTATAAGGTATTTTAGGAAAGCCCTACTGATGTGCCTGGCTGAATACAATGAGGCAATGCTGCAGGATCATCCACAGAGCAGGTTTTCCCTGCTTTCTTGAAAATGCGATAAATACCAGTGTTTCCAAGGTTTCCCTTTTCAAAGGGACATATTTTTATGTCCATATACTGTGCATATTTTTATGAAGAGAAGCTCAAGAGGTGCGACACTGACAGCATAGCACAAGAGACACCAATAAATATTTCACAGAATTCATGGAAGATCTCAGGGACTTAACATGCTCTCCCAGTGACACGGGCTTTGCTAAGCAAGCACTCCCCCTCTGCAGGTTTGTGCCTGGATTTGAGCATTCAAACACAAACTCCATTGGAACATCTATTTTGCCTTCTATGATTGCTGCTCTTTGGCAGGTTTCTGTGCAGCAGTTAAGCCTGCATTTCAGAGTAAATTAATTTCTCTCTAATGAGATCATACGGTAGAAGGAGAATGCTGTGAATTTTATGTCTTGACTGGGTAAGCTGAAGGATGCTAAGGTTGACAGGAAACAGATGAGCCAGGGAGACTGGTATATGCCAGAGGATAAAGGAAAACCATTAAAATATTGTAAAGGCAAATACTCATGACAATGCAAGACATCCCCATCGACTGCCCAATGACAAAGAAAAATCAAATGAGGCAAGGATTAATTAATTGAATTCCTCTTACTTGCCACATTATGTTTAGAAATCCCTATACAATTACTTCAAAAGTGATAGTCACATCCCTGCCGAAATACCAAAGAGAGTAATAATCAGAAGGCAAGGTAGAAAGGTATTTAAGATATTAATGATCATGAGAAATGAAGTGATTTTATTTCAAGGCAACTGTTGTACAACTAGCAACAAAGCAGAGAAGATTAAGGAATATGAAACTGGGCAAAGCATGAAACTGGATATGACAGAGATGATACCCACAGATTCCGAGCCATGCACTGTTCAGGTGGAGACAGAAGTGGCATCATGGTGTTACATGACCAACTAAGTGTAATGAACTTAAAAAGGAATGAGAAGGAATAGTAGGGGTAAAATCAGATTGGTAAAGAAGGATAAAGGAGACTGAACAGAGGTAAAGTTAGGAATCTGGTGTAGGGCGTCCACCAAGGATCTGGATAGAGATTAAGTTCTCTTTAACACCACTATAAAAATGAACCTAATAAACATTATGCCATTATGAAAGTGTTTCACTTTCTACCTATGTGTTGGAGAAGTGCTACTTGTAACAGTAGGGACCAGGTGGTACTGGATGTGTCATTGTCCTGGGTTCAGGCACAGACTATCTCAGGAGAGGGTACTTCAAAGACCCAAAAGGGTATAGATGGGCTTTTGGTATCACTGCCTTGGAAACAGAGGAAATTAAGCAGCTGTCCACGTTGCCCCGTCTCTCAGAGGATCCTTCTGTTGTGGGGTTGCTGAAGGTCGAAGAACAACAAGTGCCAATTGCGACCACAACAGTGCACCGGCGGCAATATCGCACCAACCGAGACTCCTTGATTCCTATCCATAAGCTGATCCGTAGACTGGAGAGCCAAGGAGTGATCAGCAGGACCCGCTCACCCTTTAATAGCCCCATATGGCCAGTGCAAAAGTCTAATGGAGAGTGGAGATTAACAGTAGACTATCGTGGCCTGAACGAAGTCACACCACCATTGAGTGCTGCTGTACCGGACATGCTAGAACTTCAATATGAACTGGAGTCAAAGGCAGCCAAGTGGTATGCCACAATTGACACTGCCAATGCATTTTTCTCAATCCCTTTGGCAGCAGAATGCAGGCCACAGTTTGCTTTCACTTGGAGGGGTGTCCAGTACACTTGGAACCAACTGCCCCAGGGGTGGAAACACAGCCCTACCATCTGCCATGGATTGATCCAGACTGCACTGGAACAGGGGCAAGCTCCAAAACACCTGCAATACATTGATGACATCATCGTGTGGGGTGATACAGCGGAAGAAGTTTTTGAGAAAGGGAGGAAGATAATCCAAATCCTGCTGAAGGCCGGTTTTGCCATAAAACGGAGTAAGGTCAAGGGACCTGCACAGGAGATTCAATTTTTGGGAATAAAATGGCAAGATGGACGCCGCCAGATCCCCACAGACGTGATCAACAAGATAACAGCAATGTCTCCACCAACTAACAAGAAAGAAACACAAGCTTTCTTAGGTGTTGTGGGGTTCTGGAGAATGCACATCCCAAATTATAGTCTGATTGTAAGCCCTCTCTACCACGTGACCCAGAAGAAGAATGATTTCAAATGGGGCCCTGAGCAACAACAAGCCTTTGAACAAATTAAACGAGAAATAGTTCATGCAGTAGCCCTTGGACCAGTCCGGGCCGGGCCAGATGTGAAAAATGTGCTCTATACCGCAGCTGGGGAGAATGGTCCTACCTGGAGCCTCTGGCAGAAAGCTCCAGGGGAGACTCGAGGTCAACCCCTTGGCTTTTGGAGTCGGGGATATAAAGGATCCGAGGCCAGCTATACTCCCACTGAAAAAGAGATACTGGCAGCCTATGAAGGGGTTCGAGCTGCCTCAGAAGTGATCGGAACTGAAGCGCAGCTCCTCCTGGCACCCCGGTTGCCTGTGCTGGGCTGGATGTTCAAAGGCAGGGTCTCCTCTACACATCATGCAACTGATGCTACATGGAGTAAGTGGGCTGCACTAATTACACAACGAGCTCGAATAGGAAATCCCAGCCGTCCAGGAATTCTAGAAGTCATTATGGACTGGCCAGAGGGCAAAGATTTTGGGATGTCACCAGAAGAGGAGGTGACGCGTGCTGAAGAGGCCCCACCATATAATGAACTGTCAGAGAGTGAAAAGCAATATGCCTTGTTTACTGATGGGTCCTGCCGTATTGTGGGAAAGCATCGGAGATGGAAGGCAGCTGTGTGGAGTCCCCTGCGACAAGTTGCAGAAACTGCTGAAGGAGAGGGTGAATCGAGTCAGTTTGCAGAGGTGAAAGCCATCCAGCTGGCCTTGGACATTGCTGAACGAGAAGAATGGCCAGTACTTTATACTGACTCATGGATGGTGGCAAATGCCCTGTGGGGGTGGTTGCAGCAATGGAAGCAGAGCAACTGGCAACGCAGAAGTAAACCCATCTGGGCTGCTGCATTGTGGCAAGATATCGCTGCTCGGGTGCAGAACCTGGTGGTGAAGGTACGCCACGTAGATGCTCATGTACCCAAGAGTCGGGCCACTGAGGAACACCAGAATAACCAGCAAGTGGATAAAGCTGCTAAGATTGAAGTGGCTCAGATGGACTTGGATTGGCAACATTAAGAGTGAATTATTTTTAGCCCGGTGGGCCCATTACACCTCAGGCCATCAAGGCAGAGATGCAACATATAGATGGGCTCGTGATCGAGGGGTGGACTTAACGATGGACACTATTGCCCAGATTATTCACAAATGTGAAACATGTGCTGCAATTAAGCAAGCCAAACAATTAAAGCCTCTCTGGTATGGAGGACGATGGCTGAAGTACAAATACGGGGAGGCCTGGCAGATTGACTATATCACACTCCCACCAACCCGCCAGGGCAAGCGCTATGTGCTTACCATGGTGGAAGCAACCACCGGCTGGCTGGAAACATACGCTGTGTCCCACGCCACTGCCCGGAACACTATCCTGGGCCTTGAGAAACAAGTCTTGTGGCGACACGGCACCCCAGAGAGAATTGAGTCAGACAATGGGACTCATTTCCGGAACAACCTCATAGACACTTGGGCCAAAGAGCATGGCATTGAGTGGGTATATCACATCCCCTACCATGCACCAGCCTCTGGGAAAATCGAACGGTACAATGGGCTGTTAAAAACTACACTGAGAGCAATGGGTGGTGGGACTTTCAAACACTGGGATACACATTTACCAAAAGCCACCTGGTTGGTCAACACTAGGGGATCTGCCAACAGGGCTGGCCCAGCCCAATCAGAACTTTTACGTACTGTAGAGGGGGATAAAGTTCCTGTGGTGCACATAAAGAATTTGTTGGGGAAGACAGTCTGGCTTATTCCTGCTTCGGGTAAAGGCAAACCCACTCGTGGAGTTGCTTTTGCTCAGGGACGTGGATATACTTGGTGGGTAATGCGGGAAGATGGGGAAGTCCGATGTGTACCTCAAGGGGATTTGATTTTGGGGGAAAACAGCCAATGAACTCAATTGTGTGCTGTTGCCTGCTCTATAACACTTTTATAGCCCACCAGCTAGATATCTTCAGGTCGCCAGCCATTGACCCTGACTTCCCTCCGATCATCACCTCAACAAAGAATGAATTTTGAGGAAACCAGACCAGCTCAGCAGTGACCAGACGAGTTTGGCGGTATCATCAGTAGGCAACAGCCCAACACTACACACCGTCCCTCCTGCCCTGAAAGACTATTGCAAGAGATGGAGCCTGAC
Source organism: Strigops habroptila (assembly GCF_004027225.2). NCBI lineage: Eukaryota > Metazoa > Chordata > Aves > Psittaciformes > Psittacidae > Strigops > Strigops habroptila. The sequence continues at coordinate 19,649,485 of NC_046360.1, forward strand.
ATCATGGACTAGATGAATTTAGCAATTTTATAGGGATTGGTCCATGGACTAGGGAATGATATATTTCTCTTTGTGTGTGGGTGTGAGTGTATATATATGTGTATATATGGGACAGGGGCGATGGTGTGTTGAGAGATGTGGGATCTGAGCATGACGTGAATAGTATGGAATAAGGGGTGGATACTGTCCTGGGTTCAGCTTTAGCAGTCGTTTTTCTCCTTCTTAGTAGCTGGTGCAGTGCTGTGTTTTTTAACTTTCAGCCTGGGAACAACGCTGATAACACCGATGTTTTTAGTTGTTGCTAAGTAATGTTTACTCCAACCAAGGACTTTCTCAGTCTCATGCTTTGCCAGGGAGGATGGGAAGCCGGGAGGAAGCAGAGACAGGACACCTGACCCAAACTAGCCAAAGGGGTATTCCATACCACAGCACGTCATGCCCAGTATATAAACCGGGGGGAGTTACCTGGAAGGGGCAGATCACTGCTCGGGTCGGGCTGGGTATCGGTCGGCGGGTGGTGAGCAACTGTATCCTCTCCCCTTGTTATTTCCCTTATCATTATTATCATTGGTGGTAGCAGCAGTGGTTTTGTGTTATACCTTAGTTGTGGGACTGCTCTTATCTCAACCCGTGGGAGTTACATTCTTTTGATTCTCCTCCCCATCCCTCCGGGAGCGGGGGAAGGAAGAAGGAGGGGAGTGAGCGAGCGGCTGCGTGGTTCTGAGTTACCGGCTGGGCTCAAACCATGACAGTCATGTTTGGGTAGAAGGCAGGAACATGAATATTAAGAGAGAACAGAATGCTTTCTGAATCAGTAAGAGGGAAATACTGTGTGAGTGGTATTTTGAGATGATATTAGAGATTCTGAAACTGTGTACTCAGAAGTTCTAAGCGGAGAGGAAATTAAATCTGTTATTACTGCACTTGGGAATATTAACTATGACAAAAGCTACATTTCATTTTGATTCCAATATACATTACAATCCAAGTTGCCCAAAGCTTCCAGTTTCCTGACAGTCAAAACTAAGTTTTAGGAGAATAAGAGATCTTCAATACCACATACTATCTTTAGAAAAGCATTAAGATGACCTATTTCTAAATATTGCAGAAAGAGGCCCATCCTTTTTTAAGAATAATTGGCTTTAAACCCCTTTGTTGCCAGTATAACATACTGCTAACTCAGTCAGTTATCCGGTCATACCTGCTTTCCCTATCTGGACTGCCAGCTTGGTCAGCTTTCCCTGAAGAACAGACTTTTCCTTCTTGTGCATGTTGGATTTCTTCTTGTCTTTGTCATCTCCTTCTCCCCCTTCTGCACTCTTCAGCGGCTGCATCTCCATGGCAGCAGCCCCATCCTGCTGCTTGGCTAATAATGCAGAACAAAGCAGTTACTCCAAAACTATTAATTCCTTTTATCATAGTGTTGATACTTACTGAATTCAGTCAGCAACACTCATTGCAGGGGCTGACTGCAATACAAATGATTGTATCTATGCACAGGATTACACTTCACTCCCATGGCAGACAGACACCCCTGTGAGACCCAGGGGGGGTCTGCAGGGCACAAATGTACAAGCACACCCATGTGCACCCCATAAACATGGGGATAAGTGCTGCACCGTTTGTCAAGCACCATGAAAGCCATTGGGTTTTATTTATTGATCTTTTTAAACCACCGATGACATTCTGTGTTATACACATATATATAACAATGTCTTGCAGATTACTTGTCAAGTAACAGTACGTCAGTACTGCAGGATTTCCTAGAATAGATCTCAAATGCTTTGGCAAATAGACAATCTGTATTTCTCTAAATGTTGCTATGTCTCATAGATTACAATGCACCCTTACAGTCACACCTTTAATGAAAACATTTTAAAGCTAACACGGTTCCACAGATGATCGTGGGCCTCATGTCTTGACTGCATGGGCACTGCAGAGACCAGGGGACCACATTTTGCAAACTGCTATTCTAGCTAAACCCAGACTTTAAAAGTTTCCTTAGCATTCAGTTTTCAAGTAACGTAACCATCCGATGGCAACACCGTCATCGGTCTCCCATAAAAAGCACACAATTTAAAGGCTAAAGCATCCATTCACGAAAGAATGCTAATGCTAATATAAGGAAACTTTATTTTAGTATCAAAGAGAGAGACATGTTTTAAAAGCAATGACATTCCAGTTTATATATGTGTATGTGTCTGGTCTGTATCAAACACAGACATAAGTAAATTAAATAGAATGAGATGAAACAGCTTTGCTTTGACATTCGTGAACAGGTTGTACAAAACTGTGCTTATTTGACCTGGAAATCTAATTCGTGTACCTAACCTTAAATCTTACTCATTTAATACCATTTTATTTAATAGTTTCGTACCATTAACCACTGAGTTTATCTGTTCGGTTTCTGATCCATCACCTGTGCAATCTTTAGTACTATCTGAGAAGAGAAAGCTGTAGTTTAGATGACTTCTTTGGCATAACCCAAAGAAATTGTGATAACTGTGTCTCATACAGTAGAAAAGGAACCATGACTTTGCTTCAGAGAAAGAAAAATATTTATGTGAATTTCTTCCTGAGATTGAACATTAAATAAGAAATTCCTAAGATTCTTAATCTTCCTGTTATTTATCCTTATACTATACTCTTACATTGCTGAATAACCTCTTGGCTTCTAAGTTTCCTTTTGTTACTGCTTTACCTTCTCCCTGCAAAAGAAAATGTGTCCATACAATGCCATTAAACACCAAGGGTGATGAGACATATCAAAAATAGGGTTGGAAATCCACTAACAATACATAGCATACATAACTTGCACAAGAAAATGGATTTTAAATGAGCTTTATGACATGAAATTACAATCTATAAATGGCTTATTAGAAATACTGCTCTTCTCCTATCCTAAATATCTGATACATCGAAATTCTGTGAGTTATAAAAACGTTGGAAGGTTTCTTTGTTAGGTTTGGTTGTTTGGGGGGGGGGTAACATTCTGTTTGAACAACAGGGCCACTTCTACACACAGGCACAAATCACAAATTTTCATGTTACTTTTTAACAGAATTTAACTACATGCTAAAAATAAAATCCACAACCTCCTTAATACAAAAGAAGATTACCTTTGTTCTGGCTGTTCTCCATATTCCCATCCTGCATTTTGCCTATATGATGAAAAATTTCAACAGACAACAGACAGTAAACAACCTTTGGCCAAGACAGAACATGAAAATGGGAATTTACATAAAAAGGGCAGACAAAAGCAATGAGCATGTTACAGATACTTCTTTCTGGTCGGAGACCATTGTTATCATACATTTACTTAGGACAACTTAGCTGGACACATTCATGGACTGCAGTCAAGTTCAATGTTGTAACATGTAAAATACTAAGTATCAGGACATGATTTTGAGCAAATTGCAGAAATTGAGAGGGTGAAACTAAGGAAAAGAATCCAGTGGAAATTAGAATTTGAATAATATTCCTGAAATGAAATTTCAGAAAGCTGGGACTTAAAAGAACCAGAGGTATAATTTTGGCACACCCCAGTATAAAGCATGACTATCTTAACGTATTCCAGAATTAAATTCACTGTTTTAGTAAATTAAGACAAAATATAAATAATTTTGTCAATAAATATGAATAAATAAAAATGTAAATCAGATCTGGTTTTTAACTTACATCTTCCTCACCTAGTTGTACTAGGAGCAGTTACTCCAGTAAATACAAGTGCCACGTGATCGTTCTATAGTCATATTTATCCTGAAGAAATATTTGCCAAGTCTATCCAATTTCCTAATTTAGCTGCAGATAGTCTCAGCATTCCAAAGTCCTTATGTGATTTCTCTCTTTTTTAAAGTGAAAATACACCGTTTGAAAGTGTCTATGAAATACCAATGACAGAACACAAATTAGAGCATACAAAACTTTGGTATTTGAATAACCAGCAAACAATTTCAAACGTATTCAAAATTTCTTGGTGGGATCCCTTAGGAAACTTTCACAGTGACACAGGAATTTATCTTATGGAAAAGACTGCTTGAGTTTTATAAACGTGACAGAAGGGATGACATTCTCTTTGTATAGTTATGTATAATGCACAATAAATAATGCTAAGGAAAATTAATAGTTAAACCACCTTGATAGGATTTCTGACACATTCCAATAAGAAATGTATCATTAGAGCGTTAAAAAAGTCTGAAAGCGGTTAAGTCCTGCTCTTCTGACTTCCTCCACGGATACAGCTGACACTGACATGCACAATAAAGCAGCAGAAGTTATGCTTCAACATATGTATTCATTTTTTCACTCTATGCCGTGACTAAATAGGAGCTAAATTGAAAGGCTAAGATGCATTTCCTACATCTTTGTATTTTCAGTAATTGGGAGATCACTAAAACCTTCCCTGTCCAAAAGAGAACAAATGGCCAAATCAGCCATGAACTCCTCTTCACCCTGTGCTAGCAGGCTGCAGGCACTGAGAATCTCCAGAGCACAGGAGGCCCAGCACAGCAAGGGGGTCTCAGTAGGTATAATCATCTCGGTGCTCCAATGGATTACTGAAGTAAACCCTTCAGCATCAACTGCTTGTCTGGATTTCTAATTCTGTTCCCACCTTGGCTATAATAATATATAGTATCTTCCCCTTTGCCATGAGACATGCATGAATGAACCTGAACAAAACCAAGTTTGTTTTCGCTGTGGAATTTCCTTAAGAAATTGTATATAGAGTGCACAGTTGAACTTGCTATCTCCCTAATGGCTATTTTTCTTAGAATGGTTTTTAATAAAGTTAGTGGAAGACACAAAACATCTCTAGAGATTCTGATTTCTGGCTAGAGGATAAAGCCTTCCTTAAGAACTGGAAAACCCTAATTTAGAGCAGTCTGCTCTATAGCTCTTTTTTCAGAACACAATTCAAAACCTTAAAGCAGTATAATTGATGATTCTTCCATTTAAAAAACAAAACAAACCCAAACCCATGGCTTGCATAACTGGCAAACACAACACATATTGTTTTTTCTATGTACATCCAAGTATTTAACTTGATGCTATATATTTGCTATTTAATAGTGGTATTATAATTGTTGTAATGAATTACACTAACAATTCATCTACCCTGGCTACCTCAAACCAGCAGGACACCAAATGGATAATCACTAACAACAGTGTGAACACCAGTATGTAAGAAATATATTCTTAACTTCAGCAGCTACTGCATTTAGGTTGTTGGGGCAAGGGGAGAGTCAGCACAGCTAGTCATATTCCAATTACGTAGATAGAAAAACAAAGAACAAGTAATTATGACAGAGAAAACATGAAGAAAAGAATGGAAAGGATTGATTTCCTCCTGTTCGAAATAATTTTAAACTTGCACTTGGCTATAAATTATAAATAAAGAAATTAAGAAAGAAAATGAGCTGATAGAATTACTATTGCTGAGAGATCCTTTCTCCTTTCAGTTAGTGCTAGGACCAGAAATACTACCCCATATTTCTGGCCTTTGTGCATTGTTTAGAAACATTAAAAGGAATGAGTATTTATTGATATTTTGATAATGTTTTATACATAAATCTTGAAAAAAAAGTAGTTTATTTTCCCATAATTTTGCAAATCTTTTCTTCTTTTCTTTTTTGAAATAAGTAAAAGGAACAGTGTTTGGGCCCTGGAATCTGAATTTATTTTTACTAAGCAAGGATGAAAAATCAGGTTTATTATTTATAAGAATATAGAGCCTCCTACTATGACTTGCATTCTGCAGTTGCTTTGAAGGTTCTGAATTTGAATATAAAACATTCTGCATGTTGTCTCTGCCTTACTAAAATTTGTCCTTTGGAAAGCACCCATGGCACCAGTCCTAAGTTCCTACTCCGAAAGACAAATACTTCTCCAAATAAACCTTCCAAGACAAGACTCCCCTCTACCTCTCCCAGCCCTTTATGAGGAGTCAGTGACACAGAATAACAAAGATCTATCGCTGGCATTAGAAATTGTTTGTACATGGGAGGAACTGCTCGGAATCACCCAAAGCAGCTAATGGAGTTACGTTCTCATGTGCTGTGATGGAGCAAAAAAGCACAAAATACCCTGTGGATTTTCCACAAGAGCTCCTCTTGCAATAGAAATGAGTTATAGCCCTCTTCATGCCAAGTTCTAGTCTGCAGCTAGCAGGAACAGACGCACATTGCAAATCTATATATAGGGGGGAAAGTGACGTCAAACGTATCTGCACTGAATACTTGGAATTCTCTCATACAGGCTGGTATCAGAGCCAATGCGTTAGTAAAACACAGGTTGATTAAAAAAGAACAAATCTGACTCCACTGTACCTAACAGGAAGTTTTAGCCAATTCTTCTATGCACACACTAAGTAACTTCACTTACAGTTCAGAAAATACTTTAAAACGTATTAAAGCTGCAGATTGTTCTATAGGAATTGAACAGTGGTGTACACCCGTGTGCCAGAACTGACAGAATTAATGGTACCCATCAAAAGTATTTCAGCTGAGACTTTCCTCTGAGTCTGCCGGGCTATTGCTAGATCAGAATATAATTTTCAGTAACAAATTCCGAGTACCAAATGCCAAAACCACCCCCAACAATCTGATATGGAGTAGGAATGGGGCAGTGCTCTACTGACAGTGATGAGCACCGCTTTCTCCAATGAAATCAAATTTGGGATAAACAAGCCGAAACAGTGATTACTGTTTCCCATATTTTCTTTTTAAAAAAATGTACCTTTTCTAAATACAACACTTTAAAATTAGATAAATTGTCATGAATTACACTCTAAAAACTGAACATATTGCCCATAGTTTTAACGGAGACCATCAAACAATTATGTATTTTAATCTCAACCACTAGAACTCAGTGGAAGTTATAGCAGTTCCTTAGATACACACAGGCTGTGTCACAAACCTGCACAAATTTAGCACTACAAGCTGACTGAAAACAAGTGACTTCTTTTGTGTCAACTCTATATTGACAAGTAAGACAATATTTTCTCTGAAATGGTAACGTGTTTTCAAGTAACAACTTGAGCTAAGTACTTATTCAAGTACATAATATTTTTTTCTTAATTGAAGGTATTTTCTACACAGAGGTATTGGACTTCACATAAAAATTGTTTCTTTCCAGTCGCATCATAGGGAGAATTCTCTGACATTATTGAAAATAAATTATTTCATCCAGATAGAAAACATATCTGCATGAACTTGGTCTCCTGGCTTTGGAATTTACTTTTTTCCTTCCTTTCTCCCATTCAAGCCCCCTTCAAAACATATCTACATTATTCTCTAACTCATCCTCATTGCTAAGTAGGAAAATGTGTAGTATAAACAGACCAGACTTTGGCAATTTCAAAGCAGGACTAACTCTACTTGCCAAGGATCTGTTCTCTTCTGCACACAATGTCACATAAGTTGACTTGTGGAAAGTGTCTCCTGTTCATGTTGATCAAAGATCTGCAGAATTAATTCAACCCCCTCACTTCAAAGGAGTTACAAGCAAAAACATACTCAGCTGCACAAAAAACTGACTTCTGCACTTTGTACACTGAAACCAAGTGAGTATGTATCCCTCAACTCCAAGCTAAACAGGGACAGTATTGTTTCTGATGGGAGACAATATTATGGAAGATCACATACTTACTTAAGACACTCACTTAATATCCCTTGAAACTCAATTTATATACGAAGTTCAGGCATTAAGACCAAACACAAAAGGTATTTACCAGGCAACTAAAGCTTGGTAACACAGAGGTTAGAACTACTTAGGACTCATCTCTGCATCCTGCTGAGTGGCAGTTCTCATCCAGCAAAGCACTTAAGCAGATGCTTAACTCTATACTCTGAAACTTGCATGACTGAACGTAACTGTGACACTGCAGTCTCCAGAGGGACGGGGAGCGGGATACCTGGTAAGATTTTGTATGTGTATATCTGGTTTACGCACAACAAAGTAGAATTATAGAGCATAAAGAATGGGGAATGAAATATTCATCACTGATTTCCTGGTTCTTGGTCTCTAAGGAATCTGAAATCAGGATGTTGGAACCAGGATGATACAGGCTCCTGTCATGCAGTGAGATGTCGAAATTATAAATCCTAGTTTTCCAACAAACTTGGCATGTGAAGGAGCAAAGTTGGAAATCTGGTTACACGTTTCTTTTAAATCCTAATAAAGTTATTTTAAAATAGCCTCAAGGATTTCCTATGCTGTTGCTTTAAATAAGATACTGCACCAGTAAATCTTCGTGCTTGTCTAGTACTTGGCATTGCTATGTCAGAAGCTCTGGTTTCACATGCATAATGCAACAACTGACCTGCATGGAAAAAAAATTCTATCACCAACACGATGAAAAGCAGAATGACTGTTGTCAGTATTCTTGGTGCAGCACAAGAGGGAAAGGTTTTTATGGCAAATAAAGACTAATGTGTCTGATTATCACAAAAAATACAGCTGCTGCCTAGACTAATATTGACCCATTCCATTTAATACTGGTATTAGACTATTCAAAGAGATACTGAAATATCTGCATGCTGAGAAGTGGGGTCAAGAATCTGTACTAAGAGACAGCCAAAACTGACTACAGCAATATTTTTTTGTTTCTTTTTAGTAAATACAGGCAGGCTCATTAGATGATCACTGTCTAATCTTCAAAAAAAGATGCTCAAAGCAGCAAAAGTTATTCCTAACACACTGTTAGTTGAAACCGAGCCAGATTCCTGATCCCAGCACTATTTCTCAGAGCTACATGAAGACTAATGAATACTTATGAGAGTGCCACACCAGAAGAAGAGAAGAGATAATCATTTTATCACTGTGTTCTTCAGATCTACACTGACAAATGTGTGAAGAGCTTTACAATGAAACTTCATGTAAAGGCAACTCCGAAGTTTTGAAACTAGCCTTGCTTAACTGTTCCTTTTAATTGCAGTTTTAATTAATGACAGATAGACTATAATTCCTACTTCTTCCTCTCCGTGCTTAATTCTGTGTGAATGAAGTCAGTCATAGCATCTTTGTGGCATCTCTTATAAGCTACCATAGAGTTTTTGGAGTAGGATCTCTCAGAAGGCAATCACATGCACATACCACATCTGTGCAGTTCATCAAAGAAGGAGGGGATCTTACAGAGTCAGGAGAGAAATCTATCAAATACAGCAAACTGGGTGTTCGTGACGTACCATTGACTAAGCTGGCATTTGCATTACCAGTGGCATTTGCACCTGCTGCACCATCTGTAGCTGAAGGAGGGTGGGAGGAGGGATGGGAAGAATCTACTGAGCAATAATGGATAAAAAAACAATATAAATAATAAGAATAATAATAACAACAACATGAACAAATGCACATGACAAAACAAAACCATTTATGGGATACTATGGCTTTGTTTTCTTCAAAATCAATCTGGTTTAAATTAACATAATTTTCAAAGCAAAATATCATTACAAAGATGTTACAAAAGCAAAAACTCATACGTGGAATAACAATAATAATAAGTAAATAAATAAATAAAATGGAAGGCATTTAATACAGTTGGTGAGAACTGACAGTACACACTACTATGTGCATTGCATTGGTCCTTTTATGTGTGATTTGTTTAATGTAATGTTATGCAAATATTAAAACGGTAGAAATATTTCCCACGAGTTAATGAATTTACACAATGCATGGGTAGTTTTTAAATATGCAGCATACTACATTGTATATACAACATTACAGATCTTGTATTTTATGTCATGTTGCATATTATGATGTGTTATTGCTGATACAATCCAGTCTAGCATGGGCTCAATCTATATCCTGTCATAACCTAGTTAATATGCACATTGACCTGATTTGAAACATTAAGCTTTTCAATATTAGATGTGGAAGTGGCAAATGAAGTTTTGAGGAGAACAAGGAGTTATTTTAAATCCAAATAACAAATGTAACTGGTTTGTGGTGAAATGAAAAAAAAGTATCAGAAAATAAAATCTTTTCGTTTTCAGCCATTATCTGTATAGTAGAGAAACTGGTCAAGAAATCTTTCCTAGCAGGAAGGTGGAAACCCAAAGAAGGTTTTATTACTTTATTATGTGTTTAATACTAGAGTTCACAAGTTTAGTCTCTACAAATAGTAGATTAAATAAGCCTTGTTTGGTTAGTGTTGGTCAATTGTTCCCAATGAAACACACAAGTCCTGCAATGAATCCTGATTGAGACTCTTGAACTTCTGCAGCACCTGACCCATAGTGGCTGTTTGCCACTGTACTGATTTGGTATTCAAGAAAAATAGTCTTCTTTTATTTACAAATGGTAAATTGGGAGAAGAAAATAAACAGCAGACAGGAGTTAAAAACATGCCCTGTGTGACTACATTCATGCAAATTTCAATTGCAAATTTGATTGCTGTGATGGTAATAACTTAAACTGTTTTGGTTACTCATGCTTACTTTTTATGCCATTTGGATACTCACACTAACCAGCGCAGCATGAACTGCTAGCAGCAAATCATGCATTCCAACATTTAATATGCTGTAATTTGCTTCAGAATAACTGATTATTCAAGCTTAACATTAAGATTTGCAACACCAACATTGCACGCACACTTAAATGTTTGCCACGAACAATCCTGCTGATTTGAAATTATTCTTTAATTTAACTGGACTGATTCAAAGACAATTATTTTAATCATTAGTTCAACCCTGATTTGCCCCAAAGCTGCTGGCTAAAAGCCTCATCCTTTCATTTGATGTGGTACAATTCTTACTCTACCTGGAAGCTGATGTCCATCCTCCTGTTTCACACCTGCATGATGGTTTTTAACAAAATGTTAATGAACAAGAAAAGCATACACCCACAGAAGACTGAAACAAACATTTATGATTGGCAGGATTTCAGAGAGTTGCAGGTTCATACACAAGAGTACATTATTTGAGGCTGGGCCTCAATCTACAGCCAGGTCTGCCCAGGCTCTCCTCTGCACCAGCACAAAGCTGCTACCAACAGTAAAAAATGTGAAGGAATTTTCTTGGTATTGTAGCTATATCCAATTAGATTCAGTGTCTGCATATAAAGTTCTCTGAGACCTCTCACAATCTCTGTCTCTGGGTAATAAGTTACAACCACAGTGCAGTGCATTACTCTGCTACCTCTGATTTCTCTTCCCTGTCTTTCAAGGCTATCTACACAGAGACATGAGAGAATCACCACTGTCCTGAGCAAAACAACACACAGAGAAACCCAGCCCAGTTAAAGAGGGACAGCAGGGCAGGTGGCTGTCACTTCCAAACAGGTAACGAGCTTCCTCCTCCTCACCTATAAGATCCTTTGTCACTGCCAAAACAGATACTG